>NC_141693.1:700284065-700912482 GCF_964263255.1 Lissotriton vulgaris
CAGCGCGTTCTGCTGCCTTGGGACTATTCGAACAACAGACCGCTACTGACGAGGCCTCCCCCCGCACCACCCGGGACGCCCCACGCTGTTTTTCTGAGCTGCATTGTAGGAAACCAAAAACCAGTGCGGCACCCAGGTGACATCACCTGGGTGCCGTCCAGAACTCAGCACGTTGTGCTGCCTTGGGACTATTCGCACAAAAGACAGCTTCTGACCATTGTTGCTTTTTTTTGTCAAAAATGTTTAAATGTTTGTTACAGTTTTTGTTCCGTTCGTTATATTTAAAAGTTAATAAAGTTTTATAATTCTACTTTATTGGAGTGCTATATATTTTTAAAAAATCGGGTGAATGGGGCCTTGAATCGGGTTATTGTCATGTGTGGGCTTTGCAAGTGTACTGCTACAGGATCGGACATTTCAAACTCAAATGCACGTTCTTTTTCTTACCTTTCCGAAGCATGGAGCGCAATAGCAGGCAGAGAAAGGGTGATGCAAGTGTTGAACACTGCCTGGCCTGGCAAGTTGCTGGCAGTGCCCCCCCCCCCGCCCGCTCCTGAAAGAGGACACACACACACCGCCGCCCCGAGTACTTCACAGATCTTTAAAAGACCATGCGCTTGTTCATGAGGCTTAAATGGTTTATCACCCCTTCTAGAACCCCTGCATCGACCCTCTGACGTTTCCTGGAAGAATTACCACGTAACACAATACCAAGCCTTGTCAGCTGAAACCCCCGAGGAATCGTGGGGCATATTATCAAGGGGGTTTATCTCCGCTTTTTTGGCTTTAAAAGCCAAGAAAGCGGAGATAAAATTATCTCCCTATTACCAAGCTGTCGCTAACACCAGTTAGTGACAGCTAAAAGGAGATAGCGACCATCTTGGGCCCCGCTTTGCATGTCAGTGATATTTATCACTAATGACATGCAAAGTGGGCGTGCCAAGATGTTAGCGACTGGAAACAGTCCCTAACATCGCTATCTCCTATTACCAACTTTTGGAGATATTCGCGCTAAGCGCGAATATCTCCAAAAGATAACACCTGACCTGAGCAGTTCTTAGCCATGTTATCCAATGGGAGGTGGATAACATGGCTAAGAGCATTTGCTCGATAATGCATGAATATCGCTGACTTTTCAGCAATATTCATGCATTGCGGCCGTTTTTTTCGCATTTGCGATAAACCTTGCTAATAGCAAGGTTTATCTGCAATAAAAATCGCCGATGTGCGGCGATAATTTTTGTCTCTAAACAAGTTAGAGACAAAAATTATCGCTAGTTGTTGGTAATATGCCCCCGGGTTTTTGCTTGCAGAAATCAGGAGGCGGGAGACTAGCACTGAAATCAGTAGTCTCACGCCTGAATCGGGAGGGTTGGCATGTCTGGATTCTCTACAGCTGGGGCCATAAACTACATCCGCAGGGCTAGGTGATAGCCTGAACCAGCCTGGCATCTAAAATGGCTGCCGTGCACGACAAAATTGTGGCATTGGAAAAAAGGCAAGATGGCGCAGACAATGTTTATCAATAAGGATTCATTTATAACAAAATATTTTATCGCACTGACAAATTGGCGGTCAACACTTCCTGATTTCCATCGAATCGAACGTTAACAGACGTCACGCAGCAAAAAAAAAAAAAAGCTCAGGCACAGCCGCTGGAAGAGATGTATCAACATATATGAGCCTCCTCAGCCACCCTCAGAAAACATAGGGGATTAGGATACGTCTCCCGCACCCCCTTATACCTAGTAATTTAATTAAAATGAAGCACAAAATGGCGAATTCCCGTTTCGCTACCAGTTTGCGGCCCAGTTCGCGGCCCGTGAAGCGCTTCTACCGTGAAAAATATATATTTTTTTATTTTCCCCACGGGACCCTTTAATAACCCCAACAACATTCCTAGGGGGTCAAGAGGGGTAGTATACCTTGCCCCCTTTCATTAAATTCCCCCTTCGTTTTTCACCTCTTCTTCTCTCTCGATCCTACCGAGAGATAAGATGGCGGCCGCTCCGGACTGTTTAGAATGTTGACAGACACCGGGGAGCCAATCAGCTTCGCATCGCAAAGTTCCGTTTCGCGAAAAGTAAGCGGACCGGAGCGCAGCCCGGAGCGCTGTTACAGATATATATCTTGTTTTGAACGTTAATTTCTCAAAATCCACTGGAGCACATATATTGAGACCTAGCAAAGGCACATCGGGCTAACAGTCCCTATAATTTTGCCAAGTTTCGTGCAAATCCATTCAGCCGTTCGAGCTAAAAGTGAGGCCAAAGGCCCTATGGAAATTAACATGGGAAAAATGCGTTTTGGGACCCCCCTTTTTTCTCGGCCCCCCCTTGACGAAACTCCCCCAAATTTTCAGGGGCTGCTCAGAAACAAAATGTGCCATTTTCCTGAAAGTTTCAGCCGATTCCGTCCACAAACGCCAAAGTTATTAGACATAGAATTTTCAAAAGTTCCATAGACAAATAATCCTAACTATATATACCTACTGGCTATCGCCAGTAGGTAATATATTACCTACTGGCGGTCGCCAGTAGGTATATATAGTTAGGATTTTTTCTCTATGGAACTTTTCAAAATTCTATGTCTAATAACTTTGGCGTTTGTGGACGGAATCGACTGAAATTTTCAGGAAAATGGCACATTTTGTTTCTGAGCAGCCCCTGAAAATTTGGGGGGGTTTCGTCAAGGGGGGGCGAGAAAAAAGGGGGGTCCCAAAACGCGTTTTTCCCATTCATTTTTCCCTAGGGCGTTTGGCCTCACTTTTAGCTCGAACGGCTGAATGGATTTACACGAAACTTGGCAAAATTGTAGGGACTGTTAGCCCGATATGCCTTTGCTGGGTCTCAATATATGTGCTCCAGTGGATTTTGAGAAATTAACGTTTAAAAAAACAGATATATCTGTGACAGCGTCCCGGATAGCGCTCCAGATCGCGTACTTTTCGCGTAACGGAGCTTTGCGTAGCGAAGCTGATTGGCTCTACGGTGTCTGTTTACATTCTAAACAGTCCAGAGCGGCCGCCATCTTGTCTCTCGGTAGCATCGAGAGACAAGAGGAGGAGAAAAACGAAGGGGGAATTTAATGAAAGGGGGCAAGGTAGACCCGTCTTGACCCCCTAGGAATGATGTTGGGTTTATTAAAGGGTCCTGTGGGGCAAATAAAAAAATATTGATTTTTTGCGGTAGAAGCGCTTTCCGGTTCGCGAACCGGGTCGCAAACTGGTAGCGAAACGTGAATTCGCCATTTTGTGTTTCGATTTAATTAAATTACTAGATTGAGGAAAAGCAATGTGAGTATTGGGTATAAGGGGGTATGGGAGACGTATCCTGACCCCCTATGTTTTCTGAGGGTTGTTGAGGAGGCTCATATATGTTGATACTTGTCTTCCAGCAGTTGCGCGTGAGCGTTTTTTTTTTTTTTTGCCGCTTGACTTCTGTTAACGTTCGATTCGAAGGAAATCAGGAAGTGTTGACCGCCATTTTGATACTGCGAGTAAATATATTGTTAAAAATAATTGTTATAAATTAATCCGTATTGATAAACATTGTCTGCGCCATCTTGCTTTTTTTCCAATGCCACACTTTTGTCGTGCACGGCAGCCATTTTAGATGCCTTGACCAGACCCACTCTCTGCACGCCGCCGATCCTCAGCATGGCTCCCCACCCTCGCAAGCATCTCCCCCACGCACTGGTCACCCCTGCTCTCTCTCTCATGCATGGGCCATAAACCTCCCCCCATCTGCGCTGCTCTTCCCTGAGTATCACACCCTGTGCCCGCCCGACACCTCCCTTTCACCCTATTCACTACCGCACCCTCTGACACTCCTCTTCCTCTGTGTCTGATTGTCCAGGCCGGTCCCAGGCTATCACCTAGCCCTGCGGATGTAGTTTATAGCCCCAACTGTAAAGAATCACCCCTGTTCAAAGGAGTTACAGTAGATCAAGGCCCCCACCTCATGAGATCCATCACACCACACGCGTTCCTACTATCTGATAACGATCCTGTATTGTGATTGGGGAGGGGATTCTCACTGTAAGGGTGTGTGGGACCGAGCCTGAAGCGGAAGATTCCAGGGATGCCTTTTTGTACATCAAAGTCTTCACAATTATGTGTCACATTGAAAATATATAGCACTCCAACAAGGTAGTAGGATTATAACACTTTAATAACTTATAAATATATACAACGCTCCAACAAAGTAAACACGTTAAAAAAAATCTTTTTAAACAACTATTTACATGACATTGCTTTAACCAGGATAGACAAAGAAATGACACAGTGATGTAAAAGTTTCTGAAAGAAATGCCAAGAACGTCCCATGTGAAAGTGAATTTTATCTGGCAATTTTTTTCTTTTCCTTCTCATGAAAAGAAAGTTAATGCCAGGTTCGTTACCTGCCTCATCTGCAAAAAAAAAACTCTCGAGAGGGACCGAAAAAAAATATAGCTATGGTAATCATACCATGCATCGGCACATGGAGAGGTGGCACCCTCTTAATTATTCTAAAGCACAACTTCGAGATTTGGTGGATAACCCCCGACCGGCAAAAACATCCACCAATGACTTAGCAATAAGTGAGTCAGAGGCAAGGGAAACGGTCTCAAATCTGCAAAAGAACTTTGGGCAGATGAGATTGACTTGTGTAGCATGTGGAAAATTAATTTCATGCGGAGAGATGAGTATTACTTTAATAAATAGATCATATGAAAATTATCAATGTCCAAAACGTCCTAGAAAGTAATTTTTGTCATTTTTGAGGAAGAGAGATAACCTACAGTGGTACGGGGTCGTTTTCGTTCGTACTAGGGGGGCCAGGTGACATTCCTTCGGGGTGGCTTAGGGGCATTTTAAACAACTTTCCTGATACAGGTAGCATATAAAGTAGAGGCTAAATACCAGGATCTTTATCGATTGCTTTATGCTGTACAAAAATGAAAAACACATACAACAAACCTGGACCATTCATATTTTCAATTTTTCTGCGTACTATACTTTTTAACCCTTAAATAATTGAGCTGCTTCATTTCACCTGCTTTTTTAAAAAAAAAACAAAATCGGAAACAGTGGCCATTTATTCGAAACTTACCAATCTACGCGTTACAACGCGTATGCTTTTTCAAAAACCTTTAATAAAAATGTTGGTGCCCAAATACGGGCCTACAACCCCGTGGGCCAGCCACGGAGCAGGCTCGAACTGCAAATGGGGGGGGGGGTATTTATTTGTGGAAAACATAACAGAGAGTCTGTGGTCGTTGATTTCATAGTAAAAAGTGCGACAAGTGCAACAAAATCATATCGATAATTCATTGTGAGCAAGTACCAAAAGTGTCGACAATTCGAACCTTCAATAATAAATACAGTAATCAATGATGCATTAGAACTTAATATCAATTCATTGTTCGATCGTGTAATCAGTACCCGTCCCATGTCAATTCATTGTTCGAACGTATAATCAATGCCCATCCCGGATCAATTCATTGTCCGAACATATAATCAGTCTTATCCCATATCAATTCATGTGCTAAAAACTGCATACATATCTCATGATATCAAGGCTGAGCAATCGGGGCACAACAAGGAGTTGAGAGTTTCATTTGTACCGGCGCCATTTTGGGTGAGGTCAGGAAGGTCCAAGTATAGTCAAAATGTCTCCACCAACTCGTGGTTGGACCGGGACCTCTTTCGGCAGTCCAAAAGTTTTCGTTGAAGGGTAGCAGAGGGGACTGCCGACATGAACCATCAGTCAAAGTGGGGTGGGAGGCAACAATCTCTCCTACCGGGTCATACTGGTGTCCCACCGGAACTGATCAAGTTGGTAGTCTTGCAGGATTTTGGTGATTTCAAGACTGAGGCCGGCGCCGGCATGAGCGCGCCGACGTCCCGCGGCTACATCGTGGTCGTTCCGTGGGTGATCATGGCAGTCATTCCCTATCGGGGGTCGGGGGCCCCCGTGGCTCTTATAGAATCTTCAAAGTTGAGGAGAACGTTTCTGGACGCAGGAAACTAGAAGCGTCGTTGCACCGCAACAGTGGACGAGACCCCCGCTGGGTGAGCGGAGCATCATTGCCTCGCAATAGTGGACGAGACCTTTTGTCGGGTGAGTGCAGCGCCGCTGCATCGCAAGAGTGGAGGAACCCTTTTGTTGGGTGAGTGGAGCGTTGGGGGTGCAGCTGAGGGGCCCCCACCTGGGGGGTGGGAGAGGCTCGTTCGCGCTGCCTCTCCCTCCCAGCGCACCCCACGCCGACACCTGGCATTGATATCCGTGATGTCCGGACCAGGCAATAAGATGGGGGGGGTCGAGGCAGAGGCAAGACATCCCCCCCCCCGTGGCCTGCAGGGCGCCGCTTCAGGACCGAACGGGGAGCTCATATCAAGCCGGGGCCAGACCAGGAGATACGAGGGGAGGGGGGGGTCGGTGGCATGTGCAAGACATCCCCCCCAGTGTTGTCGCAGCCATTAAAGAAAGAAGAGGGATCCCGTCGGCGTCGGCTACTCTCCTGGTCCAGGGAAGGGGGGTCGGTGGCATGTGCAAGACATCCCCCCCCAGTGTTGTCGCAGCCATTATTGAAAAAAGAAGAAGATACCGTCGGCCTCGGCTCCTCTCCTGGTCCACCTTATGCGACGACCCTTTTGTTGGGTGAGTGGAGCGTTGGGGGTGCAGCTGAGGGGCCCCCACTTGGGGGGGTGGGAGAGGCTCGTTCGCGCCGCCTCTCTCTCCCAGCGCAGTCCAACGCCGACACCTGGCGTTGATATCCGTGATGTCCGGACCAGGCGATAAGAGGGGAGGGTCAGAGGCAAGACATCCCCCCCGTGGCCTGCAAGGCGGCAGAAGAAGGGAATCGGGAGACCAGTACATTTCGGGCCATCCACCCCACGGCTGCCCTGCACGTGTCGAGGCCTCATCTTCCGGATGGGCGTAACCGTGGCCCTGTTGCCTGCTGATTTGTATCTATTTCATGTTACCGTTATTGGGCGTGGCGGTCGGTGGGACAGACATGCTTGGAGCAGTGGGGGGGTGGCGGAGCCTAGCTACCTTGTGGCTGCCGTAACGTCAAGCTTGGCTTCTTTCACTACTTCCATGTTTCTTATTTCTAGCGAAGTCAAAAACTCATCAGTGGCCTACTGATTTTGTTCGATTTCTTTCCCTTCCTTTTCAAGAGTGTTTCATGCTAAAGTTTCTGTTTAACAGGATACAGTGATTACTTCGTATTTTACATATGTCTTCTTTATTAAGGGTACTCTCCGGTTGAGCCAGATGATGTACCTCTATTAAATGGTCCGGGTGGAACTAGTTTCTCAATCAGTGGGGAGTAGATGGGCATGACAGATTACAACGGGGGAGAAAGGTCCGCATTACCCACCCTTCACTACTTGCAAAGACTAGACAGAATATTTCTATTCCATGTTATTTGCAAACAGAGAATACCTCGAAAGAACTATTCCTTGAACAATAAATGTCCAGCCAATCAATCAATTAGTGGGGAGAAAAACAGGCATGACGGATTACAACGGGGGACAAAAGTCTGCATTATCTATCCTTCACTATCTGCAAAGGGAGACAGAATATTCCTATTCTTCTCTGTTTGTAGACAGGGAATATCTCAAAGATCAATAATCAATAAAAAATTAGTAGGATTATAACACTTTAAAAAAGGTATTGGTGAATTATACTTCTCCGGAAATTTAAAACTCACAAATGTTTTATTTGTGTAATCGTTTCAGGTCAAACGGATTGTGGGACAATGTTAAGAATGGAAGAGTCACCAAAAGGCAAAAAGTACACTCACGTATGAAAATCTTACTATTAATGCTTGACTGAGGCCAAGGAGATCAAAGTGCATGAGTCTCATGCTTAATCGATTGAGCTAGCCGGATCGGGCAACAAAAAGTATAAAATAGTTATGTAAATAGTTATTTAATAAAATGTTTTACCCTGTTACTTTGCTGGTCTGTTGTATATATTTATAATATTTGCATAGGGTTTGTCGTTATTTTGGGTGGGGTGGGTGGTGGAGCCGAGCTGTCTTGCAGCCATCATGGTGTGGAGCTAAGTTAATCTCACTAGTTTCGTATTTCTCATGATGAGTTGTTCTTAATGTTTCTATTTTAGCGAGGTCAAAAAGAGATCCCATTAGTGGCCTACTGATTTTTCTCGATTCCTTTTGTTTTTTAAAACGATTTTTCACTATCTGCAAAGACTAAACAGAGTATTGCGATTCTTGGCTTGTTTGTAAATAGAGAATGAACCAAAGAGAACTAATTCTAAAACAGTAAATGCTTGGATAACAATTAATCAAATAGAGAGGGCAGCAGGCACGACGGATTACAACGGGGGTAAAGGCCTGTGTTAACTAACCTTCACTATCTGCAAAGAGAGAGTACTCCTAAGAGAAAAGAGGGGGGGGGGAGGGGGGGCAGCGTTCAAAGCACACCAGCGTGCATAAACACGAAAATGTTTTTACCTATCACGTACTTGACATTTGACAGCTTTTGATATTTGCTATTAAAAAACCATTGAAATTCACTGAAAAAAACATAGGTTATAGACCATATATAGTTAGGAATTAGCATTCACCAAACCTTAATTTACTCGCACAAAACCATAGAAATTCGCATATATAGTTAATTGCAATAACTATATATCGCGCACCCGCAATCCACTGCTGATGATGTCACATATTACATCATTCATGACATGGTCAGTGACATCACTGATGACATCTCAAATGACATCACTGATGACATCACTGATGACACCTCAAATGACATCACTGATGACATCACTGATGACATCTCAAATGATATCACTGATAACATCATTGATGACATCTCATTTGATATTACTGATCACATCACTGATGACATCATTCATGTGATAATACGATGAACCTCTTCAGACTCTAATATAACCTTAGATACAATCAGTGTAAACAGACACTCACAGATTGTCACTCATCCATGGAGTTACTCACACATCTAGTCAGTCATGAAAAGAATCAATCACTCCTCCATTTCCTCAACTATATAGTTATACATACCTTACTAATTCAAACATATTCTAACACATATTTACTCTCTTATACAATCTCTGATACAAGTTCACAATGATTCATAAAGCCACTCTCACATTCACTGGCTCTTATGCTCAGTTATTTATATATGTCAACTCTCACATGTACTGTGTTTTACATATGTACTTACTTTGACATGTAGCACTGAGATATCCATTCACTTACCAATACACTCATGCACACAGTCAACTGCCCATACAGCTGTTTCCACATGCACGTTTGAACCCATACATCTAGTGAATCAACTGCTCACACATCTATGCACAGAGTCATACACCTCCCAGCCACCCACACACATACTCAGTCTCCCATACAAATACTTGGGCAACCAATCAATAACCCATATAGTTACTCATATAGCTACTGATTAACACATGCAGCATTTTACAGAACAACAGACATAATGATGCACAAATTAAGACAGTTTAGTCACTAACCCATGCACTCAGTGAAACACATTTAATCACTCTCTCATACAGTCAGTCATGCACCTACTAAATCCTCATCCAGACACTTATACATCCACTCATTCTTCAATATGTAAGACATATTTTAACTTTACAGAAACATACAAACACTGGATGATGTCATCAGTGATGTCACTGACCATGTCATGAATGATGTAATATGTGACATCATCAGCAGTGGATTGCGGGTGCGCGATATATAGTTATTGCAATCAACTATATATGCGAATTTCTATGGTTTTGTGCGAGTAAATTAAGGTTTTTTAAATGCTAATTCCTAACTATATATGGTCTATAACCTATGGTTTTTTCAGTGAATATATATATATATATATATTACAAAGGTAATCCGGCAGCAAGGCAGGCTTCACTCTACTTGAAAACACGGACACGGACCCAAATTCAGTGCAAAGTGATTTAATCGGTGTTAGTTTTCCCAGCCATCATGACGCGTTTCGCGTTACACAGAGCGCTTGATCACATGACACAGGTACGTTTACGGCATTGGTTTATAAACTGATGACATTGCAAGTCTTGGCCTACAAAATGCATAGACATGAAGAAAATCCTCGTTTGTGAACTACAATGACCTGTTCTTTTCAATACAATGCGTTTATGTATGAATAATGCATTCAATATGCAGTCAGCCAAATGAAATAAATTAAATCGTGCGCATCAGTAAAAAAACATACAATGCCTAAGTATTGTGAAGGTGAGAAACAATATTAAACGTGATTTAAAATAAATGAATTCATTATTATTGAGTCTTGGTGCAGCATGACTCCTGATGTTCGTAATGAATATATATCATTCAATTATAGCAGCAAAACATTTTCTTTACATCCCTGGGTGTATTCACGGGTGGAACGGTATGGAGCCCCATACGTTTGGAATGTCCCTTTAATTACAATCCCCAAATGATGGAGATAAAGTGCAAGAAAACAATATCATATGACCTCCCGGAAAGCCACTTATAAGGGGGTTTAGGGTGATATCGGTAAAGTACCATGATTGTACAGTCCAGCTACAGCTAATGTGCAAAGTAACGCATGTTTAAATATGGATTCTGAAATTCATATCAATAAATAAATGAATAAATTTTCATTTGTAAAATACCGACCATCATCAGCAATAAATAGATAAATATACATAGACAAATCAATTCATAATTACACCTATAATTAAAACCTTAAAATGGTGTATACAGGCTAAAATTGATTTATAAATTGTATATATCTACAAAACCATCACAGTGAATATTGTTGCTAAAAGATGGTATGGCATAACAAAACTTAAGAATTCATCATAATAAATATATATCTAAAATCCATAAAACATGCTAATTCATAATGCAATTAAAATTGGACCACATCCCAAAATATCGTGTATGTCCCCAGTAGACCCACTATAAGCATGTGTAAAGATCTTTAGTGATGTTAAGGCCGGACGGGTGTTTGGTGTTCAGTGCAAGTATATAGTGAGTCTCGAGGCGGCGAAGTTTATCCTCTCTGTTGCCGCCTCGTCTACTTGCCGGTACGCAGTCTATTACATAGTACCTAAGTTTGTTACTCTTGGAGTCGTGCTTGGCTTTAAAATGTCTCGCGACAGGGTAGGTATTATCTTGATTGTCAATTGCTCTGAGATGTTGGAGAATTCTTTTGTGTGCGGGATGTTTAGTGCTCCCAACATAGAGCAGCTCACATGGACAAATCAAGACATAGACGGCGTATTCAGTTTTGCATGTTAACACCTTATCTATTTTATGTTCCCTCCTGTCAAATGGCAAGCGGTAGCAAGATTTGTTGACTGCTTGTTGTCAAGCCTTGCATACCTTACAATTAAAAAAGCCTGTGTGTGTTTGATACCAAGCTGTTGACTCCAAGATCTCTGGGCTGGTTTTCACCAGTTCGTCCCTCATAGACTACCCCCTACTATAAGTGATAGATGGTCTTTTTGGAAGATCGCTTCCTATCACCGGGTCACTGAGGACTAATGGCCAATTCTTGCTGATGATGGACTGTATTTGTTTGAATTGTGCGCTATACTGCACTATTATCCTGAATTCAGGTGGCTTAGTGACTGTAGCATTAGCTTCCAGTGGCAACTCAGGATGTCTTAACAGCAGTTCGGATCTATCTTTTAATTCAGTTTTTTGGATAGCTGCATCTATAATTTTACTTGAGTAACCCCTCTGTAAGAATCTGTTTTTACTCTCTTTTTGTGCGTCTCTCAGGTCACTCTCCCTGCTATGTATCCTTTTAAGCCTGAGCATTTCCCCGTACGGAATGCTGTTCACTAGATGTTTAATATGTGAACTTTTGGCATGCAGGGTAGAGTTCCCTGTGGTGGATTTATGGTGTAGTCTCGTCTCTAGATTGCCTTGTTCAACAAACACTTCTGTGTCTAAGAATGTGATAGATGTTTTACTTATAGTGGCAGTAAACTGGAGGTTCAGATTGTTTCTATTGATGTTAGTTATGAATAATTCTGCTGATGTTACATCCCCCCTCCAGATAACAAACAGGTCATCGATGAAGCGTAACCAAGTTACCACCCTGTTTTGCATTGTCTCTGTGTGTTCTACCATGAGGATCAGCTCCTCCCAATAGCCCATGTGCAAGCACTCGTAGCTAGGAGAGAAGCTGGCCCCCATGGCAACACCCTGTAGCTGCCTATACATCATATTGTTGAACATAAAAACATTGCTGTTTAGACAAAACTTTGCCATATCCACCAACATATTGTTATGCTCTGTCATGTTGGGTTGTGCTCTTTGCAGGTAGAAGTTCATGGCATTGAGGCCGTCTGAGTGTATGATACTCGTGTATAGTGAACACACGTCCAGTGCGATTAGTAAATAGTCCTGGTTCCATACAATGTTCTTTATTTTATTCAAAAAATCGCTAGTATCACTTATATATGACAGCAGTCTTTTTACCTCCCCCTGCAGGAAGAAATCCACATATTGTGACAAATGTTCAGAGCAGCTGTTCCTAGCTGAAATAATGGGACGCCCAGGAGGATTTAGCGGGTCCTTATGCAGTTTAGGCAAAAAGTACATTGTTGGTACAATGGGATGATCGTTTTTAAGGAACTTGTGTTCAGATTTGGTAATCAGGCCCTTGGTTTTCCATTGGGACAATTTTTTATAACAGTCCATATATACCGCCTTTAGTTCCAATCCTGTAAATCTGGTGTAGCAGGTTCTATCATTAAGCTGCAAGAGAGCTTCTTTCAGATACATTTCTCTGTGCATCAACACAATGTGTCCTCCTTTGTCAGAGGCACGAATTATAAGATTACAATTCTTTTGCAGCTTGACCATTAGAGCTCTGTACTCTGCCTTCTGTTTGTCATACTTATGTTTGCCTCTGTGAATTTTGATATTCAGATCCTTCAGCTGATTGGTTACTTGGTCATATATATATATATTACCTACTGGCGGTCGCCAGTAGGTAGTTATAGTTAGGACCTAGTTTCCATAGGAAATCTGCGACATTCTATTGAGAATAACTTTGACGCCGGTTGTTGAATCTTCGCGAATTTCTCAAAGAAGATGGCCTGCTCCGCTCCGCTCCTTCTTTGAAAGTCTCGGGAAGATTCGTCAAGCGGGGGCCGAGGAAAAAGGGGGTCCCAAAACATGTTTTCCCCATGTTAATTTCCATAGGACGATTAGACACGGCTACAGCCCGAACCGCTGAACGGAATTACACCAAATTTGGGAAAATGGTAGGGTCTGGTACGCAGATCACACTTTTGGTTAAAGGGTCCAAATCCAAATGTTTCTCAAGTAAAGTCATTTTCAATCGTTCGGAATATTGGCGTTTGGGCAGATATGACCCACGGACACGGTTTATGACTTTTCTTGAGAAACATTTGGATTTTGATTATCATGTCCTATACTTTGGAATTTTTGAAAGAATGACTTTGAGGATGCAGTAAATTACTCAAGTCCATGGATGCTGCTGGGAACGCCCCCAGCAACACCCATTATACGCCCCTTTAATGCAGGACACTGCGTTAAAGGGACTGATATTTATCATGCAGGATTACGCCACAAATAGTGGCTTAGTCCTGCCTGATAAATATCACTCAGTCTTCTGCGCCACCGGAACGTCACAAAAAGTGACGTTACGGAGGCGCAAGGGGCTCGTAAATAAGGCCCCATAGGTTTCACACTCGTTATAGTTAGGAATTAGCATTTAAAAAACCTTTGAAATTCATTGAAAAAACCATAGGTTTCACACCAGTTATAGTTAGCTGGACATTTTACTCATACAAAACCATTGGAATTCCCCCGGTATAGTTAGTTGTACTCACTATAACTCACGTGCCCGTAATCCACTGCTTATGATGTCACATCATTCATGGCATGGTCAGTGACATCACTGATGACATCTCAAATGACTGTGTGATGAGGGGTAATTGATTGTCACATGGATGATGTCATCAGTGATGTTATCAGTGATGTCATTTGAGATGTCATCAGTGATGTCATCAGTGATGTCACTGACCATGTCAGAATGATGTAATATGTGACATCATCAGCAGTGGATTGCGGGCACGCAAGTTATAGTGAGTACAACTAACTATAATGGGGGAATTTCAATGGTTTTGTATGAGTAAAATGTCCAGCCAACTATAACTGGTGTGAAACCTATGGTTTTTTCAGTGAATATATATATATATATATATATATATATATATATATATATATATATTCTTTCATACCATGCTCATACGATTGAAGAAGGCGCTGACTCCGTGAATCTGAATCCAAACTTTTATTCTTAGATCAGTGTCTGCTTAGACGCGTATTACCTACTGGCGCTCCAGTAGTTTTTACGAAAATTAACTTTGAAAAATATATATTGGGCTACATTGGGCTATATATATGTTAGAGCCCAAATGTAGCCCAATATAACCCAATGTAGCCCAAAGATGGCCACCAGAGACAAAAAAAAACAAATGTGGCCCAAATATCAGCCAGATGTAGCCCAACTATAGCCCAGTGACAGAATGTCCCAGAGTGTTCTAAAGAACAACTAGAGCGCTAACAGTCTTACGTATATATATATATATAACTTTGGCGTTTGTGGACGGAATCGGCTGAAATTTTCAGGAAAATGGCACATTTTGTTTCTGATCAGCCCCTGAAAATTTGGGGGGGTTTCATCAGGGGGGGGCCGAGAAAAAAGGGGGGTCCCAAAACACGTTTTTCCCATGTTAATTTCCATAGGGCCTTTGGCCTCACTTTTAGCTCGAACGGCTGAATGGATTTGCACGAAACTTGGCAAAATTGTAGGGACTGTTAGCCCGATGTGCCTTTGCTAGGTCTCAATATATGTGCTCCAGTGGATTTTGAGAAATTAACGTTCAAAACAAGATATATATCTGTAACAGCGCTCCGGGCTGCGCTCCGGTCCGCTTACTTTTCGCGAAACGGAACTTTGCGTTGCGAAGCTGATTGGCTCCCCGGTGTCTGTCAACATTCTAAACAGTCCGGAGCGGCCGCCATCTTATCTCTCGGTAGGATCGAGAGAGAAGAAGAGGTGAAAAACGAAGGGGGAATTTAATGAAAGGGGGCAAGGTATACCCCTCTTGACCCCCTAGGAATGTTGTTGGGGTTATTAAAGGGTCCCGTGGGGAAAATAAAAAAAAAATATTTTTCACGGTAGAAGCGCTTCACGGGCCGCGAACTGGGCCGCAAACTGGTAGCGAAACGGGAATTCGCCATTTTGTGCTTCGTTTTAATTAAATTACTAGGTTTAAGGGGGTGCGGGAGACGTATCCTAATCCCCTATGTTTTCTGAGGGTGGTTGAGGAGGCTCATATATGTTGATACATCTCTTCCAGCGGCTGTGCGTGAGCTTTTTTTTTTTTTGCTGCGTGACGTATGTTAACGTTCGATTCGATGGAAATCAGGAAGTGTTGACCGCCAATTTGTCAGTGCGATAAAATATTTTGTTATAAATGAATCCTTATTGATAAACATTGTCTGCGCCATCTTGCCTTTTTTCCAATGCCACAATTTTGTCGTGCACGGCAGCCATTTTAGATGCCAGGCCGGTCCCAGGCTATCACCTAGCCCTGCGGATGTAGTTTATGGCCCCAGCTGTAGAGAATCCAGACATGCCAACCCTCCCGATTCAGGCGTGAGACTACTGATTTCAGTGCTAGTCTCCCGCCTCTCGATTTCTGCATGCAAAAACCCGGGGGCATATTACCAACAACTAGCGATAATTTTTGTCTCTAACTTGTTTACAGACAAAAAGTATCGCCGCACATCGGCGATTTTTATCGCAGATAAACCTTGCTATTAGCAAGGTTTATCGCAAATGCGATAAAAAACGGCCGCAATGCATGAATATCGCAGAAAAGTCAGCGATATTCATGCATTATCGAGCAAATGCTCTTAGCCATGTTATCCACCTCCCATTGGATAACATGGCTAAGAACAGCTCAGGTCAGGTGTTAGCTTTTGGAGATATTCGCGCTTAGCGCGAATATCTCCAAAAGTTGGTAATAGGAGATAGCGATGTTAGGGACTGTTTCCAGTCGCTAACATCTTGGCACGCCCACTTTGCATGTCATTAGTGATAAATATCACTGACATGCAAAGCGGGGCCCAAGATGGTCGCTATCTCCTTTTAGCTGTCACTAACTGGTGTTAGCGACAGCTTGGTAATAGGGAGATAATTTTATCTCCGCTTTCTTGGCTTTTAAAGCCAAAAAAGCGGAGATAAACCCCCTTGATAATATGCCCCACGATTCCTCGGGGGTTTCAGCTGACAGGGCTTGGTATTGTGTTACGTGGTAATTTTTCCAGGAAACGTCAGAGGGTCGATGCAGGGGTTCTAGAAGGGGTGATAAACCATTTAATAATACAATAAGGGGGGCAAGGGTGGGAAAATGTTTAATGACCTTGCATTGTTGCAGTCCCTCTAACTATATAACAAACAATGTGCAACAATGGGTCAACACAAGAGTGCAGCAAACTATGTGACTATGTGTAGAAAAGGGGCACCATTCCTGAATCCCAAGTATCCTTGGTGAAAAAGTGTTCCCATCAGATACCCGTCCTGTACCGCCCTACATCACTTGGGATCCTTCACCCGAAGGAAGTGGAAAAAACCACTTAGGATTAGGTAGAGTGTAACCTAATCAGAGTTTGAAGGAATATGAAGTGTGTGGGGGTACAAAGAATTAACATAAAGCAGTGCATGAAGTGCTCAATGTGGCAACTAGAAGTGGAAGAATTAATATTGGGTTGTGGGAGTGGAAAATAGAGTTTAATAGAGTCCTACCCACACCCAAGGTTAAAAAACAGTGCAAGTAGTGGTAACAAATAACTACTCAGATTGTAACTAGGTCGACATGTTTCTGCAGTTTGGGTTGGTTCAAAGGATACCAGTCTGCTTCATCAGGACCTTCTTATTATTAAAGTGCAACTGCTGTTATCAAAATATATAAGTGTGTAAGAAAGGATCATATCACCTGCAAGCGCCAGTGGATATGGTCCAATCAAATAGACAATAGACAAACACACATAGAGAAAAATACACACAGTTATTCAAGAATGCTGCAAAACACAGAGATATGCTCGTGAAGTATTTGTATGCCAAGTAGTTCATGGTCAGTATTTGTAATGTCAATCAAATGTATGGGCCAGGTGCATACATCCTGGGCTTGAATCTAATTATTTCACTCACCCAAGTTCTGGGGAATGCGCTCTCCACCTCACCCGGCAACAGCTCAGGTACAAATGGAGCACCGCTCTATTAGATGTGAAACAAAAAAAGGGAAACATGAAAGAGGAAGAGTTCACCAAAACTCCATCTGGCACCCCATTCACTTCATTATTGGGTATTTCTTTACACAGGTAGAAGTGATTTATTGTTGGTATTTGCATCACCCTGTACATTTCTACTTTCTAATTTCGGCAGAAATAATTTCACATTTCGGTTTTGTACTGTTTGCTCTGTTGAGTCTAAATCTGCCCCTTTAATGCTGCTGAAAAAACGTTATTCAGGACAGCAGAAATCTAGCTCAATATATGCAACGAGCAACCAAGCTCTGACATGGTATAACGAGTGTTTCTTGGAATGCCATAATATCGCCAAAGTTCTGTATTTAACTATTTATGTTGTGCTCAGGAAGAATAGGTCTTATTTGTCCAAGTAAACGGCTTCTGCGTCTATAATGCCGATACTTCGGAAACCGAGAGACGGCATTTCTCTCTATGTGCGCCTTTTAATGTTTACCCCAGTGCCTATGCGATCCCCTCCTACAAGTTACCGCGCCTTAGAAGTCGATCGCCTGGAAGCGATTCCACCCAGGGAAGACCTGAACGCCACAAAAAGATTCCTCCCTCGCATCCCATAGTGCTTACCTGTCCGTCGGTACTCCTCGCCTTCCTCTAGGCTGACTGGTGGGAGGTACCGACTGGACAGGAAGCGGACTACTTATCTCTGCGCTGGTTGGTCCGGTGCACTGCACGTGTGCTCCGCGTCATCCGGCGCCTTTACCCGCGAAATAGTCTTAGTGTTGACTATCCGCTGATTGGCTAATCGAAACCTCGCGATAACACGCATGCCTAGTTACTGGTCACTGTATGTGTCTAGTAATCTGTACTTTGCACTAGAACTACAGAATGACTCGGAATTGTAGTTCAGGCAACGTTAGTGTATTAAACAAAGCATAATCGGCGCTAGGACTACAAAACTGATGGGATTTGTAGTTCGGTTGTGGTGTACTTTGCACTAGAACTACGGAATGACTGGGAATTGTAGTTCAGGCAACGTTAGTGTATTAAACAAAGCATAATCAGCGATAGGACTACAAAACTGATGGGATTTGTAGTGCGGTTGTGGTGTCCGATCCCTATGTTGTTTAATTAACCCAAAGGATGTCTAGTTTGCTGGATTATGGTGTAGGCTTTTGGAATGATTTTGTATGATTCAAAACAGTCAGGGATTTAGACTGTAACTTTATATCTCTATGTCTTGTTTCAACCTGTCCAAAATGTGGTTTATTGTCAGACCAGTCTTGTGTCTTTTTATTCTTACTGGATTCAGGATGATAACTAATGATAAATAGGCATATTAGGACTGCACCCTCTGGCTACTGTACTCTCGGTGTCATAATTTATAGGGACATCCACGGGATATCTTCATTTAAACCCGTGATGTCCGTTTGGAGTTTGTACACCCACCTCTGTTCTCTGTGGTGTAGAAATGTGCTGACATCAGTAACATGTTTGGGGATCATCGGCTGTTCAAGCACAGTCCATTGGAGGTCTGTTGGTGCGTGATGTGCCTCCAAAAAGTGTTTAGTCATACGGGTTGCTTGCTTGTTACACCGTATTGAGCTCTTGTGCTCAGAGATCCTTATCTTTACCTTTCTCGTGGTCATACCCACGTACTTTTTTCCACAGGGACAGCTAATTAAATAGATGAGGTTAGAACTGTTACAGTTCGTAAACCTCCGCTGTTCCCAGGGATGTTCTGTGCCAATATCAAGAGTTGTGGATTTGCGGGTTTGAGGACACGCTGCACATTGTCCGCAAGGGTGGTGTCCAGTCACAGCTGGCATATCCCAAAGGGTGCCTGTGTTTTTGGGGATTTCAGTTTTGGGTCTTGTGTGGACCAATTTGTCCCTAAGGCTGGGTCCCCGTTTAAAGGCAAATAGGGGAACTGGTATTGTGTCATTCCCCGTGTTCAGAATGCCCCAGTGTTTTTTAATGACACCAGTTATTTGATTGGACATTGTGCCAAATGTTGTTACACACGTCATTCTTTCTGTTTTACCTTTTGGTGTTGAGATCTCAAGGAGGCTAGCTCGATTGTTATTTTGTGCTCTTTTCTTGGAGCGATTTATTAATTGTTTGGGGTAATCTTTCTCAAGGAGGTCTTTTCTTAAGTTACTAGCATGGTTTTCGAAAGAACCTTTGTCTGAGCAATTTCTGTGTATGCGAAGAAACTGCCCATATGGCAGATTGTCTCGAAGAGCCTTTGGGTGACAGCTATGATAGTTCAAAAGGGAATTGCGGGCCATGGGTTTTTGATAAAGCTCGGACTTCAATCCCTCCACTGTGCCAATTATCATCAGGTCCAGAAATGCCAGTCTATCTTTGTTAAATTCCATGGTGAATTTTAAGAACCGATTTCTGAGGTTCAACCACTCATGGAACTCTTTCAATTGAGTTTCTGTGCCTCGCCACACCACCAAAATATCATCAATGTAGCGTTTCCACGCACGCAGACACTGAAGATGAGGATTGGTGTCTACGAGAACATGCTGCTGCTCAAACTGATGCACATACAGATTAGCGAGACTAGGGGCAAAAACGCTGCCCATACTGGTCCCGCTAATCTGCAAATACAAGGAGTCTTCAAAGGCGAAGAAGTTCTCCGTCATGGCCACGGTTGCAAGGTTCATGATGAGTCTAACAGGGGTGATGGAATTGAGTTCTCGAGACAGTAACAGATCTTCTATTACTTGGAGTGTCTCAGTCTGCGGTATAGAGGTGTATAGGCTTTCAACATCAAATGACACCAATAGATCTGTCTTGATGTCATACTCCATCTCAGGCAACAGTCTTAGTACGTCTTTGGTGTCTTTTAAATATGATGGCATCTCTCGTACCATTGGCTGTAAAAATACATCTACAAAGGTTGATAACGGTTCTAATATCGAACCTATCCCAGAAATTATGGGTCGGCCGGGAGGTGGACGTTGGGCCTTATGTATTTTAGGCATCTGATAGAAATATGGAGTAACCGGGTGTGTTACTTGCAGATATTGACCCTCTTTAGGGGTTAGCCACCCTTCGGCTAATGCTTCTTCTACGATGTTAGCTATGATGTTAGTTAATCTAGCCGTAGGGTCCTCTTTGAGTTTTTTGTAGGAACGTACATCATTAAGTTGGCGAAGGCACTCATTCCGATATGTGTCTGCATCTAGAATGACCACTCCACCCCCCTTATCTGCTGGTTTAATTACAATAAGGGGGTTCTCAGTGAGTTCTTTGATTGCAAGTTTTTCGACTTTGGTCAGATTAGAGAACATCTTCTGTTTGTGAGAGAAGAGTTCTTTGACATCATGGTTAACCGCTTCCTCAAACGTTAACACCTTGGGTGGTTGGCCCAGCGCTGTAGGATTGAATGACGAGGGTTTCTTCAGACCGGTATTGCTAATAGTGGGTTCTTGAGAAATTCCACTATTTTTGTTCGCAAATAAAAAGTGCAGCCTGATCTTCCGATAGAGTTTGCTGAGTTCGATTTGAGCCTGAAAGGGATCCGTGTGGTTTGTTGCCACAAAGCCCAGACCTTTATTTAGCACTTGCTCTTGGGTTACAGAGAGTTGTTGGGAGCTAAGATTGATCACTAGACTTGTTCCGCTGCGGTTGTCGTTTGTTCCTGTGGGATCTTCTTCCCACTTCTCAGATCCATGGTCTGGGGTGGTATGTTCCAGCGGACCTGTCCTACTCTGGGGGTTCTTTGACGACCCCGGCTCCTCCGGCCCCCTCCTAAAAAAGGTTGTTGATTTTGATCACCATAGAATAGAACTCAGCAAACTCTATCGGAAGATCAGGCTGCACTTTTTATTTGCGAACAAAAATAGTGGAATTTCTCAAGAACCCACTATTAGCAATACCGGTCTGAAGAAACCCTCGTCATTCAATCCTACAGCGCTGGGCCAACCACCCAAGGTGTTAACGTTTGAGGAAGCGGTTAACCATGATGTCAAAGAACTCTTCTCTCACAAACAGAAGATGTTCTCTAATCTGACCAAAGTCGAAAAACTTGCAATCAAAGAACTCACTGAGAACCCCCTTATTGTAATTAAACCAGCAGATAAGGGGGGTGGAGTGGTCATTCTAGATGCAGACACATATCGGAATGAGTGCCTTCGCCAACTTAATGATGTACGTTCCTACAAAAAACTCAAAGAGGACCCTACGGCTAGATTAACTAACATCATAGCTAACATCGTAGAAGAAGCATTAGCCGAAGGGTGGCTAACCCCTAAAGAGGGTCAATATCTGCAAGTAACACACCCGGTTACTCCATATTTCTATCAGCTGCCTAAAATACATAAGGCCCAACGTCCACCTCCCGGCCGACCCATAATTTCTGGGATAGGTTCGATATTAGAACCGTTATCAACCTTTGTAGATGCATTTTTACAGCCAATGGTACGAGAGATGCCATCATATTTAAAAGACACCAAAGACGTACTAAGACTGTTGCCCGAGATGGAGTATGACATCAAGACAGATCTATTGGTGTCATTTGATGTTGAAAGCCTATACACCTCTATACCGCAGACTGAGACACTCCAAGTAATAGAAGATCTGTTACTGTCTCGAGAACTCAATTCCATCACCCCTGTTAGACTCATCATGAACCTTGCAACCGTGGCCATGACGGAGAACTTCTTCGCCTTTGAAGACTCCTTGTATTTGCAGATTAGCGGGACCAGTATGGGCAGCGTTTTTGCCCCTAGTCTCGCTAATCTGTATGTGCATCAGTTTGAGCAGCAGCATGTTCTCGTAGACACCAATCCTCATCTTCAGTGTCTGCGTGCGTGGAAACGCTACATTGATGATATTTTGGTGGTGTGGCGAGGCACAGAAACTCAATTGAAAGAGTTCCATGAGTGGTTGAACCTCAGAAATCGGTTCTTAAAATTCACCATGGAATTTAACAAAGATAGACTGGCATTTCTGGACCTGATGATAATTGGCACAGTGGAGGGATTGAAGTCCGAGCTTTATCAAAAACCCATGGCCCGCAATTCCCTTTTGAACTATCATAGCTGTCACCCAAAGGCTCTTCGAGACAATCTGCCATATGGGCAGTTTCTTCGCATACACAGAAATTGCTCAGACAAAGGTTCTTTCGAAAACCATGCTAGTAACTTAAGAAAAGACCTCCTTGAGAAAGATTACCCCAAACAATTAATAAATCGCTCCAAGAAAAGAGCACAAAATAACAATCGAGCTAGCCTCCTTGAGATCTCAACACCAAAAGGTAAAACAGAAAGAATGACTTGTGTAACAACACTTGGCACAATGTCCAATCAAATAACTGGTGTCATTAAAAAACACTGGGGCATTCTGAACACGGGGAATGACACAATACCAGTTCCCCTATTTGCCTTTAAACGGGGACCCAGCCTTAGGGACAAATTGGTCCACACAAGACCCAAAACTGAAATCCCCAAAAACACAGGCACCCTTTGGGATATGCCAGCTGTGACTGGACACCACCCTTGCGGACAATGTGCAGCGTGTCCTCAAACCCGCAAATCCACAACTCTTGATATTGGCACAGAACATCCCTGGGAACAGCGGAGGTTTACGAACTGTAACAGTTCTAACCTCATCTATTTAATTAGCTGTCCCTGTGGAAAAAAGTACGTGGGTATGACCACGAGAAAGGTAAAGATAAGGATCTCTGAGCACAAGAGCTCAATACGGTGTAACAAGCAAGCAACCCGTATGACTAAACACTTTTTGGAGGCACATCACGCACCAACAGACCTCCAATGGACTGTGCTTGAACAGCCGATGATCCCCAAACATGTTACTGATGTCAGCACATTTCTACACCACAGAGAACAGAGGTGGGTGTACAAACTCCAAACGGACATCACAGGTTTAAATGAAGATATCCCGTGGATGTCCCTATAAATTATGACACCGAGAGTACAGTAGCCAGAGGGTGCAGTCCTAATATGCCTATTCATCATTAGTTATCATCCTGAATCCAGTAAGAATAAAAAGACACAAGACTGGTCTGACAATAAACCACATTTTGGACAGGTTGAAACAAGACATAGAGATATAAAGTTACAGTCTAAATCCCTGACTGTTTTGAATCATACAAAATCATTCCAAAAGCCTACACCATAATCCAGCAAACTAGACATCCTTTGGGTTAATTAAACAACATAGGGATCGGACACCACAACCGCACTACAAATCCCATCAGTTTTGTAGTCCTATCGCTGATTATGCTTTGTTTAATACACTAACGTTGCCTGAACTACAATTCCCAGTCATTCCGTAGTTCTAGTGCAAAGTACACCACAACCGAACTACAAATCCCATCAGTTTTGTAGTCCTAGCGCCGATGTCACCTGGGTGCCGCACTGGTTTTTGGGATCCTACAATGCAGCAAAGAAAAACAGCGTGGGGCGTCCAGGGTGTTGCGGAGGGAGGCCTCGTCAGTAGCGGTCTGTTGTGCGAATAGTCCCAAGGCAGCAGAACGTGCTGAGATGTTGATGGCACCCAGGTGATGTCCAGTAAACTGCCGCACTGGTTTTGGTATCCTACAATGCTGCTCCGAAAATTGGCGTGGGGCGGCCCGGGGGGGGGGGGGGCGTGGGGGAGGCGGCGTGAACGGGCCTCCCCAGGTGGCGGCCATCCAGCTGAGTTGCGCCCGCTCTTGCGGCTACAGCGTCTCGCTCACCATGTTGTTGAGTTGCTCCCACTCTTGCAGTGCAGCGATAGGCGGCTGCCACATGACTCTTAAAATGGCGGACGGCTCTTCGGTTTTGGGCCTGGTCCACTAAAATGGCCCTGGGACACCTTGGAACTCGGACGCTTGCCTGCTAGGGCTTGGGCTCCATTCTCGAAAGCGTCCCCTCAGCCGTGAAGATTCTACAAAAGTCTTGGGGGCCCTCGACTCCTGCAGGCTTCCGGTGGGGAGCGGCTGCCAAGATTGCTCGCGGAATGACCACGACGGAGCCACGAGATGGTGGTGCTCTCATGCTGACGCCAGCTTCAGTCTGAATCATCCAGAAACAAGGTGGGGCTTTCGTCGTTTGGGAAAAAACAATGTTCTAAACCAATGAAAAGTGTTATTTTTAGGTCATATGACCAAGCCTTCCATCTTTAGGAAACCAAAAGTAAAATGAACCAATGAAAAGTTTTATAAACAAGTCACATGACCTGTTATGCGGCATAGGGCTACAAAAAGCGTAGAAAATCCGTTGGCACGTGAGGCGGCGTCAGTAGCGGACCGATGTGCGAATAGGCCGAAGGCAGCACAACGCGCCGAGATCCGGATGGCACCGAGGTGGTGTCCAGCAAATTGCTGCACTGGTGTGGCCATCCTACAATGCTGCGCCGAAAGACGGCGTGTCCAGCTGAGTTCCGGTCACTCTTGTGGTACAGTGACTCGAACGCGCCGAGATCCGGATGGCACCGAGGTGGTGTCCAGCAAGTTGCCGCACTGGTGTGGCCATCCTACAATGCTGCGCCGAAAGACGGCGTGACCAGCTGAGTTAAATGTAAATGTAAATGTAGTTGAGCTTATATAGCGCACAGCTACCCGCAGTGGGTGTCCCGGCGCTTGCTTAGGAAACCCGTCCTGATATTCCCCTGTGTGATAGCCCCAGCGGGTATCCACAAGGTGAAAGTCAGGCATCCCGCCGCGAGGGGCCGTTGTGGAGATTAAGCAAGCTATTGCCCAGAGTCGCAGAGTGTGAACCCGTGAGTCGAGAAGGCACCGGAGTGAGAATTATCGAGTCCGTGGAATTTTTAGCCCAAGACCCGCCGAGGCGGGGAATTGAACCCTGGTCCAGGACCGATCTCAGTTTCCGGGTCTGCCGCCTCTAACCCCTGAGCCACACTTCTCCACTTCTCCTTCTCCACAGTTCCGGTCACTCTTGCGGTACAGTGACTCGAACGCGCCGAGATCCGGATGGCACCGAGGTGGTGTCCAGCAAGTTGCCGCACTGGTGTGGCCATCCTACAATGCTGCGCCGAAAGTCGGCGTGGGGTGCCCCGTTGGCTTATGAGGTGATGTCAGTAGTGGACCGATGTGTGAATAGGTCGGAACCAGCACAAGGCGCCAAGATCCGAATGGCAAGTCCTGGATGTTGAGTGCCATAGTTGAGAGTTCTGAGCAGTGCTTGTAAGACTGTCTGAAGCTTATTTGCACCTGCTGCAGCTTCACTATTGCCCTGGTGTGGCCAAAGGTCGCACATGACATAGGCGGCCGGCTCCCGAGGTCCGGCGGATCTTTTTTCCTTTTCTTTTCTGCTTCTTGTCCTACAATCCGTTTCATCTGAAGACACGACCAGGTCCCTGAATGTGTGCAGGGGGACGCTATTGATTGAATGAAAATGGCGGCTTGACACAAAGCTGACTCAAGCGTTGCTGTTGATGCTATACAGACAAAAATTGGTTTTCAGTTTGTACATTCTTCTGGATTTTTTTTTCCATCCAAGGCTGATTGAGAGTTTGTAGAAAAATGGCTTCAGATTTTCCACATACTACTCTTCAACATTCTTCCTAAATGTAACAATGTGAGACTCACTAGGAGAACGGCTGTTTATGTTTCCTTTCAAAATGCTGCGAACAATATTTTCTGAATGGAAGACACCATCTTGTAGCATAAAGGGCCGAAAGGGGTTCTGGTGTGGCCGATGGTTGGTGGAGACATTTTGACTATATCTTGGACCTGCCCGGCCTCGCCCAAAATGGCGCCGGTATAAATGGGACTCGTAACTCATTGTTGTGTACTGGTTGAACAACCTTGATATCACGAGATATGAATGCATTTTGATGCTCATGGCGGGCGGGGACGAGAATTGATTGAATATTTCGACATCTCTATTGATATTAAGTTCTGATGTGTTATTGATTACTGTACTATTGAAAGTTCGAATTAACGTCACCCATGGTACTTGCACGCAAATGTATATCTAGATAACTTTTTTGTAAGTGGCCCTGTCGTATTTTAATTACAAAATGTACGTCCACCGATTCCGCAACTGTTAGACACCTTAGTTCTTGCAACCTAATGGCTCGTTCGTTACGTTCCTCTATAATGTAAATGTCTCCTCATCATATACGATTCCAGTTTGCTCCGTGGCCGGCCCTCGTGGTTATAGGCCCGTATTTGTATACTGACATTTTCACAATAAAGGTTTTTAAAACAAAACATGGTAGTAGTATTTACATTGGTAACGTTTTTACTTTTAGTCACTGTTTTCGAATCAGTTAAAGGCAAGTGAAATAAAGCAGTCCAATTACATGAAGGATAAAAGGTATAATATGTAGGAACGCAGTAAAGATAAATGGTCAAGGGCAGTTGTGTTTTCCACTTCTGCAACATAAAGTGATCGATAAGAATCTGATAATCAGACGTATCGGCGACTAAGACAGCAGGCCGAGTCTCTTTTACTCAACGGCTCCGTCATGGAACGAAGAAACGCCCTTTTTCTCGAAAAAGGAATATATTTTACTTGCAGGACAGTTGTAAATTTTCCGGGAAAGTACATTAGCCTGGAATATTATAACATATATGTTTTTTAAAAAAAGTTCGAAATCAATAAAAAGCGTATTTTTTAGGTCATATGACCAAGCTTTTCATTATTAAAATAACAAAAGTAAAATGAACCAATAAAAAGTTTTATTAACAAGTCACATGACCTGTTATGCTTACGTTGCGTGCTGCGCCTCGGATTACTTCCGGGTGCGCTAACGCGGTGTGTCATATAACGCATTACGCGACAACGTAGGTCAAGAATATAGTCAAAATGTCTCCACCAACCAGCGTTCGGAACACAACCCCTTTCAGCAGTCCAAAAAGTTCTGTAAAATGACAACAGAGGGGACAGGCAACAAGAACCATCAGTCAAAGAGGGGAGGGCAAGTTCTTCTCTACCGGGTCATGTTGGGGCGCTACCGGAACTGATCGAATTGGTAGTCTACAGTGTTTCTGGATGTTTCAGACTAAAGCTGGCGTCAGCATGAGAGCACTACCATCTCGTAGGTCCGTTGTGGCCATTCCATGAGCAAACATGGCAGCCGCTCCCCACCAGAAGCCTGCGGGAGTCGGGGGCCCCCAAAACTTTTGTAGAATCTTCACGGCTGAGGGGACGCTTTCGAGAATGGGACCCAAGCCCTATCAGGGAAGCGTCCGAGTTCCAAGGTGTCCCAGGGCCATTTTAGTGGACCACGCCCAAATATGAAGAGCCGGCCGCCATTTTGAGAGTCCTGTGGCAGTCGCCTATCGTTGCATCGCAAGAGCGGGAGCAACTCAACTACATGGTGAGCGAGACGTTGTAGTCGCAAGAGTGGGCGGTAAACAGCTGAATGGCGGAAGAGGCACAGTGTAGCAAAAGCGGGCGGAATGGCAACTAAAACGGTAAAGGGGCGCCCCACTACAGCGTGTCTTCAGGTCAAACGGATTGTGGGACAAGGTCCAGAATAGAAGAGTCATCAAAAGGCAAAAAGTTCCGCCGGACCCCGGGAGCCGGCCGCCTATGTCGGGGCGATCTCAGGCTACACCGGTGCTATAAGACTTGGGGAGGGGGTCGGAGCCAAGCGTCTTCTCCGAGTCCATGGCCATTACACCGCCCCTCGGGGGCCTCCGTCAAGCGGTTTTGGAAGGTAACATATCACATTGTTTTCAAATGCAGTGAGGTCCACAAACGACACTCACTTACTTTGAGAATAGTGAAGCTGCAGTAGGTGGAAATAAGCTTCAGACAGTGTTACAAGCGCTGCTCAGAACTCTGAACTATGGCACCCAACATCCAGAACTTATGCCATTTGAGAATGGCAGTGACATTGAAGCAACTCAGGGACCAAAACCATTAACGTGCTTTCACGTATGAAAATCTTACTTGGGGAGGGGGCAGGAGCGAAGCGCCCCCTCCCAGTCCGCGCCACCACACCGTATGTTGAAAATCTGAAGCCATCGTTCTACAAAGTCAACCAACCTTGGATGGAAAAATCTAGAAAAATGTACAAACTGAAAACCAGTTTTGGTCTGCATAGCATCAGTAGCAACGCTTGCTATCAGAGTGCATGAGTTTCATGCTCGATCGATTGAGCTAGCCGGATCGGGCAATAAAAAGTATAAAATAGTTATGTAAATAGTTATTTAATAAAATGTTTTACCCTGTTTCTTTGCTGGTGTGTTGTCTATATTTTTAATATTTGCATAGGGTTTGTCGTTATTTTGGGCGGGATGGGTGACGGAGCCGAGCTGTCTTGCAGCCCTCATGGTGTGGAGCTCAGTTCATCTCACTATTTTCGTATTTCTCATGAAGGGTTGTTCATAATATTTCTATTTTAGCGAGGTCAAAAAGAGATCCAATTAGTGGCCTACTGATTTTGCTCGATTACTTTTATTTTTTTACACGATTTTTCACGATTTTTCACTATCTGCAAAGACTAAACAGAGTATTGCGACTTTGTGCTTGTTTGTAAATAGAGAATGAACCAAAGAGAATCAATTGTAAAACAGTAAATGCTTGGATAACAATCAATCAAATGGAGAGACAAGCAGGCAGGACGGATTACAACGGGGGTAAAGGCCTGCGTTAACTACTCTTCACTATCTGCAAAGAGAGAGTACTACTAAGAGAAAAGAGGGGAGGGGGGCAGCGTTCAAAGCACATCAGCGTGCATAAACACGAAAAAGTTTTTACCTATCACGTACTTGACATTTTACAGCTTTTGATATTTGCTATTAAAAAACCAATGAAATTCACTGAAAAAACCATAGGTTATAGGCCATATATAGTTAGGAATTTGCATTTACAAAACCTTGAAAATTCACTGAAAAAACCATTGGTTATAGGCCATATATAGTTAGGGATTAGCCTTTTCAAAACCTTATTTTACTCACACAAAACCATTGAAATTTCATATATAGTTAGTTCCACTAACTATATATCGCGCACCCGCAATCCACTGCTGATGATGTCACATATTACATCATTCATGACATGGTTAGTGACATCACTGATGACATCACTGATGACATCTCAAATGACATCACTGATGACATCTCAAATGACATCACTGATGACTTCTCAAAGGACATCACTGATAAAATCACTGATAACATCTCATTTGACATGACTGATCACATCACTGATGATATCATTCATGTGATAATACCATGAACCTCTTCAGACTCTAATATAACCTTAGATACAATCAGTGTAAATAGACAGTCACAGACTGGCACTCATCCATGGAGTTACTCACACACCTAGTCAGTTATGCAAAAAATCAATCACACCTCCATTTTCTCAACTACACAGTTATACACACCGTACTTATTCAAACATATACTAACACATTTACTTTACTCTCTTATACAATCCCTGATACATGTTCACAATGATCCATACAGCCACTCACACATTCACTGGCTCTTATGCACAGTTATTTATATATGTCAACTCTCACATGTACTGTGTTTTACTTATGTACTTACTTTGACATGTAGTACTGAGATATCCATTCACTCACTAATACACTCATGCACAGTCAACCGCCCATACAGTTGTTTGCACATGCACTTTTGAACCCATACATATAGTGAATCAACTACTCACACATCTATGTACAGAGTCACACACCTCCCAGCCACCCATACACACACACTCAGTTTCCCATACAAATACTTGGACAACCAATGAATAACCCATACAGTTACTCATATAGCTACTGATCAACATATGTAGCAGTTTGTAGAACAACAGATATAATGATGCACAAATTAAAACAGTTTAGTCACTAACCCATGCACTCAGTGAGACACATTTAATCACTCACTCATACAGTCAGTCATGCACCTACTAAATCCTTCATCCAGACACTTATACATCCACTCATTCTTCAATATGTAAGACATATTTTAACTTTACAGAAACATACAGTCACTGGATGTTGTCATCAGTGATGTCATTTGAGATGCCATCAGTGATGTCATTTGAGATGTCATCAGTGGAACAACCGCCAATCTTTGCCCTCAAAAAGAATGGCAATATAAAAAACATGCTGGTCAGAGCAGACACTCATATTCCTAAAGAAGAGACGTCACTAAGATCCATGTTGAGTTTACCACCAATCAAAGGCCATAGAAAATGTGGAAACTGCGTTTCGTGCGAAAGCACCATAGAAGGTACGAGGTTCACCTATGGAAACAAATATATACAGCACGATGAGTTTACTAACTGCAATACAAACTACGTCATCTACTGTATAATATGCCCATGTGAGATGGCATACATAGGGAAAACGAGTCAACCAGTCAAAACCAGGATCTCTCAGCATCGCTCAAGAATTAGATGCAAAACCCCGAACGCACCCATGGTCACACATTGTGAAGAAAACAGACACAGACCAGAGGAAATGCGCTGGACGGTACTAAGACATATAAAAGGCAAAAACAGGGATAACATCCTGTCAAAGTTGGAAGCAAAGACAATCTTGTACCTGGGCACTACGAACAACGGACTAAACGAGATGTCAGAAGTGACCAATGCGTAACAAAAACCATGGACACCCCTCACACCAGTCGAGTACATACAACAGTCTGCTCTAACTAATGAACACTGAACCTTTCTCATTAAAATTAGGTTTTAAAACCAGCTCCAACTAATGAACATTGAACCTTCCTCATCATAGTTAGGTTTAAAACCAACACAAACGAAGCGTGGTGAGCACATACAACAGTCTGCACGAAATAACTCACACCGAGAAAGACTCGAAAGTCACAAAAACAAAGCGCACACGAGTTGCTAAGCAACCGTCTGGAAGCAAAACCCCACGTGACAACGAAGGCGACCCTCGCCCAATAGGAATAAAGCTAAGTTAATCCTATCACGGGCGACCTAAGGTTCGAGCGAGACCCTCCAGACACTGCCTGCGATAGCCGCAAGAGCAAGGAAGAGGAACCCACGGGATCCAGCGAAATAATAACAGGTACGGAAGGAGATCCCCCGCGCCAATCACTCTGCGCTAACCCGAGCCTTATTAAGCTTAAAGCTAGCAAAAACGTGACGAAGAGTGCTCCCGGGAAAGTAAATATTTGAAACAGGGCTACGCGCGCCCAACCAAGTGAACTCCCTTAACCTCTAGCCACACCGAGAGAAACACACGAAAATAACCAACACAGGAATCCATAACCTGCCAACCCGCGCTCCCCTTTAAACCAGCGCCGTGATATTCATGCTATGCTGAGAGCACTAATGCCGAATGTGTCATGACAAAAGAGCAGACTAGAAAAAACTAATAACGCTATGTTTCTCTCGACAGAGAAAACAAAGACCCCGATTGTAGACACCCATAGAACCAAGAAAAAGAAAATAACAGCACCCCAATACATGGACTACAAAGACCAATGGTACGTGATCACAACCTCCCAAAAACACTCATGTTCAGAATACCTGTACACTAATACTGAAATGGTATCATTACCTCTTACAGGTGATGCCCTACATCCTAACCTCAGCCCTGATGAAGACCGCACTATACCAGTAGTTCTAGTCCCAACAACAAGACGGTCGAAACGCGTTGGCATTATCTAGTGAATTGGAGACCTTTATGCTCAACTACTAAACTTACATGTATATATAAGAAAAAGGACTTACACCCTGAAGAGCATAATTTCGGACAGTAACATTCTCCTGCACTATCTGGGACTATTGATTCTACCTAAAATCTGAGGGACATATACTTCTACCCCAGATTCACAGTTGGTTTAAGTATAGTAGGATGATTAGAAATAACCACAATACTGAAGTGTACAGTCTAACCCCTTTCTTTTGATTGTTTTGCGAATGTATATATGTTTTTGTGTAAAGTCATATATGTTTTTTGTGATATAAACACGCTCTGTCGTGGTAACAACCTTTTATAATTTTTCTGTGTACAAAAGGAGAGCTTTTGAAAGGAATGCGGATACCAATGTTAAATAATATAAAGAGAATTTAATGAACAATAACGCAGAGTCAATAAAAGGGACTTCTGTGAAAATACTGAGTTTGCATCTATGGTGTCAGAGGTACTATTGTTGGTAAATATGGTCAGTGACATCACTCATGACATCACTGATGACACCATCCAGTGAATATGTCTCTTTCTGAAAAATAAATATTAGTGAGTAATGTTTAAATATTTAAATATATATATTAGTGTTTCACTTTGTGTATAAGTGGCTACATGTGTTGGTAAGTAGCTACATGCGTATGTATATGGGTTATTAGATGTTTCTCTTAGTATCAGTATGAGTGTCTATATGGTTTGGTGGGGGTATTACTTAGCACATAGATGCATGAGTGACTGACTCTCTGTTTGTATGTGTTTTGAAGACAGCATATGTGCAGGACTGTATGGGTGGATGAGTGTGTATATGTGTTTGTTAGTGAGTGAATGACTGTCTCACTAGTGTCTTTATCAGTAACGACATATGTTTTAATCTAGTATATGTGAATATTGATGTATATAAGTGAGTATATGTGAGAGTAAGAGATTGAAAGAGTTCCTGTTTAAATAAGTATGTGTTTCTATAAGTGATTGTTTAAGAGAATAAATATGTGTAATTTTCAATAGAAGTAAGGTGGAAGTGTGTGTATAACTCTATATTCAAATAAATGGATGTTCAATAGTTTATTTGCACGTGTGAGTATGTCTGTGAGTAACTTTTCGATGATTGTCGGTGTGTAACAGGATGTATAGGTGTATCATTTCATATGATGAGTGAGTATATGTATGAGTGGATGTGTATATAGATGGTGGAATTACTGAATTACTTGTTGTAACTGATATGGGTATCTGCATTGTTTTTTAAATTTCAGTTTCTATTTTTGAATATGTGTTTCAAGGGTTACATTACAGTGAAAGGAGGTCTGTCACTATGTCACAAGGATGGTGTCATCAGTGATGTCACTGACCATGTCATGAGTGATGTAATATGTGACGTCATCAGCAGTGCATTGCACGCGCAAGTTATAGTGAGTCCAACTAACTATAACGTGGAATTTCATTGGTTTTATGTCAGTAAAATTTCCAGCTAACTATAACATGTGTCAAACCTATGCTTTTTTCAGTGAATTTCATAGGTTTTTTAAATGCTACTTCCTAACTATAACGTGTGTAAAACCTATGGTTTTTTCTGTGAATTTCATTGGTTTTTAAAATGCTAATTCAGAAAAATGTCGTGTATGCAACCTATACTTTTGGCAATAAAGTTCTGGCAATATTTTTTTCGAAAACAAGCCGTTTTCTTCACTGTTCAAGTTGCATAGAGACTCCTTGTAAAGCAATACAGAATTCGAAAGTCTGTACCTTGCCTTTTTTTAAACACATTAAAATTTGTCTGTAAATGAAAATAGCCTTACTAAACTTTTGTGCGCGACCCGGTGTGCGCACTCTCGGCAACAGTTGTCAATAAAATGGATATCGCATTTCCAGGCTTTCGTGCGCGACCGAGTGCGCGCACAGGCCTATATATTTCGTGAAAACCTTGCGATTTGAACTTATTGAATTTCTTCATACACCCCTCAAAGAACTTATAGTACGTCAAAGAGACTGTACCTAGACTTCTTTTTTATTCTTATGAAACTTTTCAGTAAATGGAGCCGAATGTCTTTTTAAACTTTCGTGCGTTACCGGATGTACACACCTTAGTATTTTTTTTAGAAATATAAAACGTTTCATACTTTAACAATTGTGTGCTTAAATCCAGCTCAGAAGATATACAAAATCAGGATGGTAGTTGGTTCAACCCGGACCGTTTATTAGAGGTAGATCGTCCGACTCCACCGGAAGACACCCCTAATAAAAAAGACATATATATAAAATGCGGACTAGCCGCTGTATCGTGCTAGCAAACTATAACATATAAATCGTTAGAAAAAACAAAAGGAATCGAGCAAAATCAGTAGGCCACTGATGAGATCTTTTTTTGACCTCGCTAAAATAGAAAAATTAGGAACAGCCCCTCATGAGAAATATGAAACTAGTGAGAGAAACCGAGCTCGACGCCATGATGGCTGCAAGATAGCTCGGGTCCGCCGCCCACCCCACCCAAAATAACGACAAATATTATAAAGATACACAACACACCAGCAAAGAAACAGGGTAAAACGTTTTATTAAATAACTATTTACATGGCAGCCTACTGCAACATGAAAACAACACTTTCAATTGGTTCTTAATAGTTTCAATTCTGGAATTTACACGCAGCACTCCACCCACTTCCCTCACTATCTTTTCTACTCTCAAGAGACAACAACGTTCTACATCTTTCGGAAGACTTTGGTGAAATGGCTACCGTATCTCATTCATCTTCCGAATCTGACCAAAATGATCGACTACCTTTAATAAGAAAAAATAAATCTTTCATCTGGCAATTTTTCACTTATCCTGAAGATCAAAAGAAACTGAATGCACCAAAAGTAACCTGCATGATATGTGACTTGGTTCTCTCAAGAAGAAATCCAGCAAAAAAATATTTCTTTTCCATACATACCATGGTGCGGCATGTCAAACAAGTGCACCCTCAGCAATTTACAGAGGCAACGACAAGAGCCCTGGCCACGCTATTACCATTAGAGGTGGCCAGCACATCTTCTGATCGACGACCTGTATCTCCATGGAGTGCAGAGATGGACTTCAGATATTTAACTATATATGGTCTATAACCTATGGTTTTTTCAGTGATTTTCTTTGGTTTTTTAATAGCAAATATCAAAAGCTTTTTCGTGGAAAATGACTAAAATTAGGTATACATAAGCGGCGTTCATTTATGTTCACCACAGCCATTGTTAAAAGTAAAGTGAAAGTCGCGAAACAGTGGCCACGCCATCTAGTCCCTTTTAGGCCCCATCATGCACGTAAGTAACAGCCATTTTCTGTGTCATGGCCTCTCTGCCCACTGCCAATAGCCTATGATTGTTCGAAATTGGTTCTCTTTGGGTCATTCTCTGTTCACAAATAAGCATAAAGTCGCAATACTCTATTTAGTTTTTGCAGATAGTGAAGGATAGGTAGTGCACACTTTTGTCCCCTTTGTAACCCGTCATGCCTATCTCTGCCCCGTTTGTTGGTAGTTGGTTCAACCCGGACCGTTTGTTAGAGGTAGATCGTCCGACTCCACCGGAGGACCCCCCTAATAAAAAGGACATATATATAAAATGCGGACTATCCGCTGTATCGTGCTAGCAAACTATAACATATAAATCGTTAGAAAAAACATGAAACTAGAGAGAGGAACCGAGCTCGACGCCATGATGGCTGCAAGACAGCTCGGCTCCGCCACCCACCCCGCCCAAAATAACGACAAACACTATGCAAATATTATAAATATATACAACACACCAGCAAAGTAACAGGATAAAACGTTTTATTAAATAACTATTTACATGGAACCTACTGCAACATGAAAACAACACTTCTAATTGCTTCTTAGTAGTTTCAATTCTGAAATTGAACACCCAGTACATCCAGAGGTCATGTCCGACAAGTTGTGTGGGGGGATGCCTTGCTAATGCCGCCACCCCCACCACCTTCTGTAGGAAGGACTCTGGATATCCTTGGTCCCTGAGAGGCTTCGATGTCCCTGCCTTGCACAAATGTCATAAGTTCTGGATGTTGAGAGCCATACTTCAGGGTCCGACAAGTTGTGTGGGGGGATGCCTTGCTAATGCCGCCACCCCCACCACCTTCTGTAGGAAGGACTCTCGATATACTTGGTCCCTGAGAGGCTTCGATGTCCCTGCCTTGCACAAATGTCATAAGTTCTGAATGTTGAGTGCCATACTTCAGGGTCCAAGAAACGCGGACTCGGAGGGGGCGCTTGGCTCCTGCCCCCTCCCCAAGTCTTGTTCCCCTGGTATGGCCTAAGATCGCCCCTGACATAGGCGGCCGGCTCCCGGGGTCAGGCGGAACTTCTTGCCTTTTGATGCCTCTTCCATTCTGGACCTTGTCCCACAATCCGTTTGACCTGAAGACACGTCCTGCGGTGCCCTGGTCCAACCATCACATTTACACCGTCTCACCCGCCATCTGGCTGAATTGCACCCACTCTTCCGATACAGCGACAGGCGGCTGCCACGGAGCTCAGGAAATGGCGGTCGGCTCCACAGACTTGGGCCTGGCTTGCAAGGATGGCTCTGGGCAACCCTGGAACTCGGACGCTTGACTGCTAGGGCATGAGCCCCATCCCCAAAAGCGTCCCGTCAGCCTTGAAGATTCTACAAGAGTCACCGAGGCCCCCGACTCCTGCAGACTTCCGGTGGGGAGCGACTGCCATGATTGCTTGCGGAATGGCCACGACGTAGCCACGGGGTGCTCTCATGCTGACGCCAGCTTCAGTCTGAAACATCCAGAAACACTGTAGACTACCAATTCGATCAGTTCCGGTGGAGCCCCAACGACGTATCGCGTTCTTGCGTAATCTGTCATATGACGCGCCGCGTTAGCGCACCCGGAAGTGCTCCGGTGAGCGAGGCGCGAAGCGCAGCTTCCCGGAAGCAATGCGGAGTGCGTAACGTAAGCAATTACATTTCAGTTGGTTCTCCCTCACAATATTTTCAATGTCACATAAAAGTCACCCATCACCCACTGCCATCTCTGGCTGTTTCCATGGTAACACCTCATTCTGCACCTGGCTGAAGGCACATGTCAAAAGTTCATATCTCAACGTTCTACAGCAAAGTAACAACACTGTTTTCCCTCCAGAAACACCTGCCAATCCACAGCTCTGTTACATGTCTTTTTTTTTCACACCCAATAGTACTTTTCGTTTAACATAAACATTAACATGCAACGTACTGTTCAATCTCCACTTCTTACAATCAACCAATCATTTTTATTTTTTAAACCACACCCAGCCTCTTCCTTTTTCTTTATTTAGAATTTCAACTTCTAACTACCATTCCACTTCCAGAACCGATCGGAGGACGACTACAAATCCCTTGAAAATGAAGGTCTGGCTAATAGGACACAGTTATATTCACTGGAGTGAAAAATATGCAGTAAGCAGACGAATTTGCAACCTCAGCTTACCAAATGTACACATAACATGGATTTCCAAAAGAGGATTGAAATGTCACCAATTGATTCCATTGGTGAAAACTTTTATGCATCTCCCAGAACCAGACCTTATAATTGTGCACTGTGGTGGGAACGATCTAGGCACAATCACTGGGGTAGGTCTGGAAATGCTTCTAAAAGACACCTTTCGACAATTGATGACACTTTTTTCTCGATCTGCCTTGGTATATTCCAATATATGCCAAAGACAGAAATGGAATTGGTCCAATCACCATTGTGCACAATTTGAGAAAGCAAGGAGACATGTAAATAAATCTGTTTCTGCGTTCCTCAGAGATTATAGCATGGGTTCTATTTACCACAACAACTTGCGTTACCACATGCAAGACGTCTATAGGAGAGACGGTGTTCATTTCACGAATGAGGGAAACAGAATCTTCCTCTTCAACATCAGGCTCTGCATCGGTACTTACTTATAAATGCAGAAAACACTCAATTAACACAATGGCTCTTTTCAGAGCCACCTTATATCTAAGCACTCAAACTTCTGATTTATCTCCATTTTCACACTCTTGTAAAAAGGTGTGCGTGACCGAGTGCGCGCACCACGCAACTTTAAAAAAAAAATATATATATATTTTCGCCTTTAAGGGCCTTACTGCACACCCTGAGAAAACCTACGCAGCAAAACAATCTCTACCTTCTCCCCTTTCCATATTCCAACGCTTTGAAATCAACAATATATTTACTCGCAATGACAAAATGGCGGTCAACACTTCCTGATTTCCTTCGAATCGAACGTTAACAGACGTCACGCAGCAAAATTCCGCTCGCGCGCGCAGCCGTTTGGGTGAGCGCACATGTGCGCGCGTATAGATATATAATTGACTTTAACTTTAATATCCTCAGCAACTACTGAACGGATTAACAACATTCCAAAAAAAGCGTAATCTGCGAGCCGGACTGTACAGTTTTGCCAAATTTCTTATAAATCCATTCACCCGTTCGACCTGTAGCCGAGTCTAAAGGTCCTATGGAAAATAACATGGAGAAAACACGTTTTGGGACCCCCCTTTTATCTCAGCCCCCACTTGACCAATCCCCCCCAAACTTTTAGGGAAGGAGCGCAGCGGACCGAGCCATCTTCTTTGAGAAATTCGCTAAGATTCTTCAACCAGGGCTAAAGTTATTCCAAATAGAATGTTGAGGATTTCCTATGGAAACTAGGTCCTAACTATAACTACCTACTGGCGACCGCCAGTAGGTAATAAATATATATATATAGTTAGGATTTTTTTGAATAGGGATTTCTGAAAATTCTATGTTGAATAACGTTGGCGTTGATGGACGGAATTGGCTGAAATGTTCAGGAAAATGGCACATTTTATTTCTGAGCGTCCCCTGAAAGTTTGGGGGGGTTTCGTCAAGCGGGGGCGGAGAAGAAAGGGGGGTCCCAAAACATGTTTTTAACATTGAGTTTTCCATAGGGCGGTTGCACTCACTTTTAGCTCGAACGGCTGAATGGATTTCCATGAAACTTGGCAAAATTGTAGAGACTGTTTGCCCGATGTGCCTTTGCTAGGTCTCAAGATATGTGCTCCAGTGGATTTTGAGAAATTCACTTTCAAAAAAATATATATATCTGTGACAGCGTCCCGGTTAGCGCCCCGGTTCGCGTACCAGACGCGTAATGGAACTTTGCGAGGAGACGCGGATTGGCTCTCCGGTGACTCTCAACATTCTAAACAGTCCGGAGCGGCCGCCATCTTGTCTCTCGGTAGGATCGAGAGACAAGAGGTGGAAATAAACGAAGGGGGAAATGAATGAAAGGGGCAAGGTAGACCCCTCCTGACCCCCTAGGATTGATGTGGGGGCTATTAAAGGGCCCCGCGGGGCAAAAAAATAAAATACATTTTTTTTTTCGATTTTTCGCGGTAGAAGCGCTACCCGGTACGCGAACTGGGTAGCTCACCGGTAGCGTAACGGGAGTCCGCCATCTTGTGTTTCTGATGAATTTAGTCACAAGATGGAGGATAAACAATGTTGGGAATGGGTATAAGGGGGCACGGGAGACATATCCTGACCCCCTAGGTTTTCTGAGGGTGGCTAAGGAGGCCCATATATGTAAAGAAAAAAAAACCTTTTTTTTTCAAATTTTCGCACGGTTAACGCCCGGTCCGTGCACCGGGTAGCGTTCCGGAAAGCGTAACAAGGGGAAAACCAAGGGAAATAGTAAAATAATATTTTAGAGTGCTTTGAGGTAGGGTAGCTCTGAATAGAGCTGTTGTGTTGTGTGGGTGATGTAAGTACCAACATGTAGGTACCAATGAAGAGTGTAAAATTCAATGTACACCGTCTCCTCTGTAGATATTTTGTATGTTCTAATATGGGTTATTTAAATGTAAATGTGTGGAAAAGCACTTCATGCTTTAAAGCAATTGTATTTTTGAACTGATTGTTCTTTCTTCTTAGTCCTCCTCTTTGTTTTTTTTTCCCCACACTCTTCTTCAGCATGATAGTTGATAAATTTGTTCCCTCAAAAAATGTATATACATAAAACAATTATATTAAACACATATAAAATATATTTTTCCTTTAAAAGAAGAATACATTTTACAGCTTTTGATACTTGCTATTAAAAAACCATTGAAATTCACTGAAAAAATCATAGGTTATAGACCATATATAGTTAGGGATTAGCATTTACAAAACCTTGAAAATTCACTGAAAAAACCATAGGTTATAGACCATATATAGTTAGGAATTAGCATTTACAAAACCTTATTTTACTCACACAAAACCATTGAAATTCGCATATATAGTTAGTTGCACTAACTATATATCGTGCACCCGCAATCCACTGCTGATCATGTCACATATTACATCATTCATGACATGGTCAGTGACATCACTGATGACATCACTGATGACATCTCAAATGACATCACTGATGACATCACTGATGACAACATCCAGTGACTGTATGTTTCTGTAAAGTTAAAATATGTCTTACATATTGAAGAATGAGTGGATGTATAAGGGTCTGGATGAAGGATTTAATAGGTGCATGACTGACTGTATGAGTGAGTGATTAAATGTGTCTCACTGAGTGCATGGGTTAGTGACTAAACTGTCTTAATTTGTGCATCATTATGTCTGTTGTTCTGTAAACTGCAGCATGTGTTGATCAGTAGCTATATGAGTAACTATATGGGTTATTGATTGGTTGCCCAAGTATTTGTATGGGAGACTGAGTGTGTGTGTGGGTGGCTGGGAGGTGTATGACTCTGTGCATAGATGTGTGAGCAGTTGATTCACTAGATGTATGGGTTCAAAAGTGCATGTGGAAACAGCTGTATGGGCGGTTGACTGTGTGCATGAGTGTATTGGTGAGTGAATGGATATCTCAGTGCTACATGTCAAAGTAAGTACATATGTAAAACACAGTACATGTGAGAGTTGACATATATAAATAACTGTGCATAAGAGCCAGTGAATGTGTGAGTGGCTGTATGGATCATTGTGAACTTGTATCAGGGATTGTATTAGAGAGTAAATATGTGTTAGTATATGTTTGAATAAGTAAGGTGTGTATAACTGTATAGTTGAGGAAATGGAGGTGTGATTGATTCTTTGCATGACTGACTAGGTGTGTGAGTAACTCCATGGATGAGTGACAGTCTGTGAGTGTCTGTTTACACTGAGTGTATCTAAGGTTATATTAGAGTCTGAAAAGGTTCATCGTATTATCACATGAATGATGTCATCAGTGATGTGATCAGTAATGTCAAATGAGATGTCATCAGTGATGTCATCAGTGATGTCATTTGAGATGTCATCAGTGATGTCATCAGTGATGTCATTTGAGATGTCATCAGTGATGTCATCAGTGATGTCACTGACCATGTCATGAATGATGTAATATGTGACATGATCAGCAGTGGATTGCGGGTGCGCGATATATAGTTAGTGCAACTAACTATATATGCGAATTTCAATGGTTTTGTGTGAGTAAAATAAGGTTTTGTAAATGCTAATTCCTAACTATATATGGTCTATAACCTATGGTTTTTTCAGTGAATATATATTATATATATGTATATATATATATATATATATATATATATATATATATATATATATATATATATATATATATATATAAAAAACCATAGGTTTGACACCAGTTATAGTTAGCTGGAAATTTTACTGATATAAAACCAATGAAATTCCACGTTATAGTTAGTTGGACTCACTATAACTTGCGCGTGTAATGCACTGCTCATGACATCACATATTACATCACTCATGACATGGTCAGTGACATCACTCATGACATCACTGATGACACCATCCTTGTGAGAAAGTGACAGATATCATTTCAGTGTAATGTAACCCTTGAAACACATATTCAAAAATAGAAACTAACATTTTCAAAAAAATGGAGATACCTATACCAGTTACAACAACCAATTCAGTAATTCCAACATTTATATACACATTCACTAATTCACTAGCAGTTCTATATAGTCACTCGTATATATGCTTACTGATTATATATAGTGATACAGCTATACATCCTATTATATACCGACAGACATCCAAAAGTAAATCACACACATATTCACACTTGGAAATAAACTAATAAACATCCATTTATTTACATATACAGATATACACACACTAACACCTTACTTCTAAGTAAACTTTCACTTACTTACTCTTTTAAACAATCACTTATAGAAACACATACTTATTTAAACAGGAACTCTTTCAATCTAATCTCTCACTGTCACATATACTCAGTTATATATATCAATACTTACATAAACTACATTAAAACATATGTGGTTACTAATAAACACACTAGTGAAGCAGGTATTCACTCACTAACACACACATATACACACTCAGCCATCCATACAGTCCTGCACATCCATTAAGACACTTATTTAAACATTTATTTTTCCATCAACCTCTACATATACATATATAAAACATATTTATTTTTTAAAAAGACACACATTCACTGAATAGTGTCATCAGTGATGTCATCAGCAGTGCATTACACGCGCAAGTTATAGTGAGTCCAACTAACTATAACGTGGAATTTCATTGGTTTTATATCAGTAAAATTTCCAGCTAACTATAACTGGTGTCAAACCTATGGTTTTTTCAGTGAATTTCATAGGTTTTTCAAATGCTACTTCCTAACTATAACGTGTGTAAAACCTATGGTTTTTTTTGTGAATTTCATAGGTTTTTTGAATGCTAGTTCCTAAGTATGAAGGATATACCTGAAATAAATATCGACATACCAATCTTACGTGCACAACCGAGTGCACGCACCCACCTATTTATTTCATGAAGCTTTCCAATTTAAACCTAATGAATTTCTTCATAGACCAATGAAAAAACTTATAGTACGTTAAAGACACTGAACCTAGGCTTTTTTTCTCCTATAAACTTTTTAATTAAATGGAGCCGAATTTTTTTTAATCATTCGTGCGTGACTGATTGTACACACCTTAATATTTATTTTGAAAAATATAACAGATTTTATAATTTATTAATTGTATACTTAAATCGAGCTGTAAAAATATGTGAAATCCGTATGTGTTTGAATTCACTTCTTTTCACGTTTTTAAACTTCAGTAAAGAACATCGCTACTTCCAAATCACGTTCGTAACTAGATAGTGTCACCGCCTACACGTCCTAAGAAGCGCATGTAAAGTCATGTGACTTGAAAACAAGACTTCCAATTGGTTCTTAGTAGTTTCTGTTCTGAAATTTACACGAAGCACTCCACCCACTTTCCTCACAATCTTTTCTACTCTGAAGAGACAACAACGTCGAGCATCTTCCGGAAAAGTTTGCTGAATTGGCTGCCGTTCTGCATTCATCTTCCGAATCAGAAGGAAATGAGCGACCACCGTTAAGAAGAAAAAAGGAATCTTTCATTTGGCAATTTTTTACTTATCCTGAAGATCAAAAGAAAGTGAATGCGCCAAAAGTAACCTGCACGATATGCAATTCGGAGCTCTCAAGGGGAAATCCAAATAGAAAATATTTGTTTTCTATACACACCATGCTGCGGCATGTAAAACAAAGGCACCCTGAGCATTATGCAAAAGCATCGACAAGAGCCCTGGCAACGCTATTACCAACAGAGGTGGCCAGCACATCTTCTGGTGGAGGACCTGTATCTCCATCGAGTGCTGAGATGGACTTGAGACCATATCTTGCGAAGGTACACATGAAATGCAACCAGTGTGCAGAAATTCTTTTGTGTGGAGAGCAGAGCCTTGTTCTTATTAAACTCAAAATTGAAAGTCATAAATGCCCCAAGAAAAAATAAATTTCTTCACTTCATTTTCATAGTATTACATACTGAAAAATGTAGTACAAACTTTAAGAAATCGAAAGCATCATAACACTTGTTTCCAAAAAAAAAAAAAAAAGAAAAAAAAAGTTATTTTCAGAACTAACTATTTCTACCAAAACATGCTCCAAGAGCATCTTATGACATGTTTTTTCGCCGCTTCATTGTAGTGCGCGACCGGGTGCGCGCACCCTCCTATCGCGTACAGGACCTGACACTTGCATGTGAAGTCATGTGACTTCTAAACAACACTTCTAATTGGTTCTTGGTAGTTTCTATTCTGGAATTTACACGCAGCACTCCACCCACTTCCATCACTTTCTTTTCTACTCTCAAGAGAGAACAACGTCGAACATCTTCCCGAAGACTTCGCTACAATGGCTACCATTCCGCATTTATCTTCCGAATCTGAAGGAAATGAGCGACCACCTTTGACAAGAAAAACGGAGACCACGCTATTACCATCAGAAGTAATCAGCACATCTTCCGGAGGACGACCTGTATCTCCATCGAGTGCTGAAATGGACTTCAGACCATATCTTGCGAACGTGCACATGAAATGCACGAACTGTGGAGAACTTCTTGTATACGGAGAGCAAAGCTTTACTCTAATTAAACACACAATTGAGAGTCATAAATGCTCCAAGAAAAGTTAAATTTCTTCACTTTATTTGGATAGTATGACATACTGAAAAATGTCGTAGCAACTTTAAGAAATCAAAAGCATCATAACACTTGTTTCCAAAAAAGAAAAAAAAAAAAAAAAAAGTTCTTTTCAGAACTAACTCTTTCCACCAAAACGAGCTCCAAGAGCATATTATAAGATGTTTTTTCGCCGCTTTATTTTAGTGCGAGACCGGGTGCGCGCACCCTCCTATCGAGTACAGGACCTGACACTTGCATGTGAAGTCATGTGACTTCAAAACAACACTTCTAATTGGTTCTTGGTAGTTTCTATTCTGGAATTTACACGCAGCACTCCACCCACTTCCATCACTTTCTTTTCTACTCTCCAGAGAAAACAACGTCTAACATCGTCCCGAAGACTTCGCTGCAATGGCTACCGTTCCTCATTCATCTTCCGAATCTGAAGGAGATGAGCGACCACCTTTCACAAGAAAAACGGAGGCTACGCTATTACCATCAGAAGTAATCAGCACATCTTCCGGTGGACGACCTGTATCTCCATCGAGTGCTGAAATGGACTTGAAACCATGTCTGGCGAACGTGCACATAAAATGCAACAACTGTGGAGAACTTCTTGTATACGGAGAGCAAAGCTTTACTCTAATTAAACACAAAATTGAGAGTCATAAATGCTCCAAGAAAAGTTAAATTTCTTCACTTTATTTGGATAGTATAACATACTGAAAAATGTCTAGCAACTTTAAGAAATCAAAAGCATCATAACACTTGTTTCCAAAAAAAAAAAAAAAGTTCTTTTCAGAACTAACTCTTTCTACCAAAACGTGCTCCAAGAACATATTATGAGATGTTTTTTCGCCGCTTTCTTATAGTGCCCGACCGGGTGCGCGCACCCACCTATCGCGTACAGGCGCCGAGACACGCATGTGCAGTCATGTGACTCTTCCAATTGGTTCTTACTAGTTTCTATTCTGCAATTTACACGAAACACTCCACCCACTTCCCTAGAAAACCAGTTTATCAAAAAACTTTTAAAGCCTCCTCTTATGAAATATTCGACATCAATCACATAGCAGAGTACTAAATAGCACTATATACACTCCGTCCCTTAATTTAAGAGACTTATTGCTATGTAAAAGCAACTTTTGTTTTCACGCGATAATGTGAAATGCTGAGCCTATTACATAATTTTATTTCACATATATGTTACTATTCTCCTTCGAGTACTAACACCGTAGAAAATACCACCAATAGCGGTGATATTTTTTACACCGAGAACGGGCGATTTCTATCGCTTAGAGCCCTTACAATTATAAAGTTTTATTTCCTAAGTCTCTGATCTCCAACTGTGCAACGTAGCTCCCCTGTGTGTCGTAATAAGGTCCATAAACAAAAACTACAGGGCCAGCATTATAAACATGCACAGAACCACAAAACGACAAGAGCCACCATGTTGATATATATCCTTAATATAATAAACCTCTGAGAGTAAATACATATTTCCGTGGCACCCCATAACACAAATGTGGCATCCTCTGACTCTGCTCCATTACCAAACACCGTAACTCCCCGCCCCCCTCACTTTTCACTAAACTCCGCACTCCACCCCACCCGAACCCCCTATTACAAACCCCCAACCTACCCTCCCTGCCCAAACCCACCATGAACCTCAAACCGCCCCTAGAAAACTTATAAGACACAGGATTACTAAAACTCAAAGAATACGCAACAGGCAGATAATGTAAATAGTACATAAAGGCACATATTTTTTCCAAAATACTATTTAAAAACATGTTCTATTTTTTATAAATCTATCATGCATCTGACCCTCTAGAACTGCTTTCAAAACGTGAACTATAAACCTCTACTTTTCATTTTCAAACCATACACTTTCATCTGACCCTCTAGAACTGCTTTCAAAACGTGAACTATAAACCTCTACTTTTCATTTTCAAACCATACACTTTCAATTACATTATTTTTTTTTCCACAATTCATGTAATGTTACACACCTTTTCTAAAATACACCAGTCCCTATCATTTATAAGGATTTATTTTCAGTCTTCATCAGTGACACTTTCTTCACACATAATAGAAATCACTATAACTTTTTAAACGACAATGCTAACGCGGTAAAAATAACCCTTCATTTGCTTTCCTTTAAGAATGCACACTATGTACCCCACGCATGCGTTTCTTGATCTTTGTATTTGGCAGCGAATACCGACCTTGAATCGGAAGACATGAACAAGACCGCCATTGTCACATTTAAAACTGAACGTTGCATCTGCTCACACACATATCTTTCACTAAGCTAACATTCACAGAAAACAGCATTGATGTAAAAAAAAATTGACCTTGCTTTACAACTCCCTCAAATCACTCCCTTATTTTTTAACGCATCCTCCAGTTCAAAAAAAGCTACTTTTTTGATAACCACTAAGCAATATATAAGTGACTAGACTCCTAGAAAATGTATCAAGTCATTCTGCTCCTCTCCACTGCATAGCCGGCGACCTAATTCTGTGGAGTTGCTATACAACCTGCGGTGCTGCGCCATTTCCTTTACCATCTTGGGAAATTCAAAATGGATGTCCCTCCTGCCTTCGCAAATGAGCCGGGCCACTTAGAATTTTTTCGACAGAGAATGCTTCTGTACTACGGCACCTTACCACTCTCAACTTTGAATACTTCATATCGATTATCATTTCGATATTCGTATTTCACCTGTGTGCAGCCTGTATTTCATTGCCTGAGCTGTGATTTCACGTGGGCCCTGGATTTATGTCTCTGCAATTTGGTACCTCCTGAACGGAATTACAATCACCTCATGAATCCGTTACTTGATCATGAACAGCTTTGTTACAACGGAGGGTTTATGGCCTTTGCAGCGATACAAGGAGTTCTGGGTCATTGGAATATATTCGCAGCGGCGCAAGATTTCCTAACAGAGAGCTACATCGAAAATCCACCGAGCTGCCCTATGATGGTAAAAGACGCCCCAATAATGACAGATCATGAATGCTCCTTTCATCTTCTCAATTGGATGGCTGACATGTTTTCAGATGATAACAATGATTTCATGTTAGAGGCACTTGCTGCATACTTTGCCTACACAATGGACGGTTAACTCTTTCCTAACAGCGAGCTACATCGAAAACCCACCGAGCTGCCCTCTGATAATAAAAGAGGCTCCGATTTTAACAGATCATGAGTACTGCTTTACTCTTTTCCATTGGATAGCTGACATACTTTCAAATGATAAAAATGATTTCCTGTTACAAGCAGAAGCTACCAATTTTGCCTAAACAATGCTTCAATAACTCTCAAACAAGCCATTGACGTCCTCATTTCCTTTTGGTTTTCTATATTCTTCACGTTCTTTTCCATATTTTCTTTTGAAGAACAGACCTATTTGCTTTACTAACAGTGGACATTATGATTTCGTGTTGTTTGACAGCTGATTCATAAAGTAATGATGTATAACCACTTGCATTTTCATATATCGTTCATAAACTGAAAGGCCAGAGACCTTCTTCCATTTATTAAAATATAATATACTTCCTTATAAGAGTGTACAATGTTTTTTTCCAACTATATTCATTTTTCTTCAACTATAGCGTTTGTATTCCATGTACTACTGACAATACCAATTACTGTGTTTTTTGCAATTTCTGTACTCATATTACATAATGATTTGCCTTTAAAACAGTACATTTCTAAATAAACATTTCAAATATTCACAGTTTCTCTTTTAATCCATAATCTCAACTGAAATGATTTCATATTGAAAAACTATTCATGGGTTCCACATAACCTTAACTGTAGTCACTGAGGACCTTATTTATGAAGACCTTCCGCCGCCAGTGCCTCATTTTTTAAAATGGGAAAAAGTAACGCACCGGTGGCGCAAGGCCTTCATAAATAAAGTCCTGAATGTTTTCTTTTCTTGACCTCACTTACTGATACTAGAACCTGCAAGCCAATTACGGCCCGTGAACTCTTTCTTAGTAGGTCGCGCACCGTAAAGACAGTTATACCACTGTTAACATTTTTTTTTACTGTTACTAAGCACCGACACAGTTCCGCTTCACTCAGAGTTAATCACTGCTCCCACGCTTCTACAGGCCAGACGCTATGTTGTATTTCTCTCCTTATCACCCTTTCATCTCCACAATAACAAACAGTTGTCCGCCTGCCACCAGAGAACAGACTCAGATGTAGAGGCACCAAAGAGTGAACCCATCACCAACTGCCATCTCCGGCTGTTTCCATGGTTACACCTCATTCTGCACCTTGCTGAAGGCACAGGTCAAAAGTTCATGTCTTAACGTTCTACAACAAACTAAGAACACTATTTTCCCTCCAGAAACACCTACCAATACACAGCTCTGTTACATATCTTGTTTTTTCACACCCAATAGTACTTTTCGTTTAACATAAACATTAACATGTTCAATCTCCACTTGTTACAATCAACCAATCATTTTTATTTTTTAAACCACACCTAGCCTCTTCCTTTTTCTTTATTTAGAATTTCAACTTCTAACTACCATTCCACTTCCAGAACCGATTGGAGGACGACTACAAATCCCTTGAAAATGAAGGTCTGGCTAATAGGACACAGTTATATTCACTGGAGTGAAAAATATGCAGTAAGCAGACGAATTTGCAACCTCAGCTTACCAAATGTACACATAACATGGATTTCCAAAAGAGGATTGAAATGTCACCAATTGATTCCATTGGTGAAAACTTTTATGCATCTCCCAGAACCAGACCTTATAATTGTGCACTGTGGTGGGAACGATCTAGGCACAATCACTGGGGTAGGTCTGGAAATGCTTCTAAAAGACACCTTTCGACAATTGATGACACTTTTTCCTCGATCTGCCTTGGTATATTCCAATATATGCCAAAGACAGAAATGGAATTGGTCCAATCAACATTGTGCACAATTTGAGAAAGCAAGGAGACATGTAAATAAATCTGTTTCTGCATTCCTCAGAGATTATAGCATGGGTTCTATTTACCACAACAACTTGCGATACCACATGCAAGACGTCTATAGGAGAGACGGTGTTCATTTCACGAATGAGGGAAACAGAATCTTCCTCTGCAACATCAGGCTCTGCATCGGTACTTACTTATAAATGCAGAAAACACTCAATTAACACAAGGGCTCTTTTCAGAGCCACCTTATATCTAAGCACTCAAACTTCTGATTTATCTCCATTTTCACACTCTTGTAAATAGGTGTGCGCGACCGAGTGCGCGCACCCCGTATTTTTTTTCGGGAAAAAATTATATCTTTTCGCGTTTAAGGGCATTACTGCACACCCCGAGAAAAGCTACGCAGCAAAACAATCTCTAACTTCTCCCCTTTCCATGTTTCAACGCTTTGAAATGAACAATATATTTACTCGCAGTGACAAAATGGCGGACAAAACTTCCTGATTTCCTTCGAATCGAACGTTAACAGACGTCACGCAGCCCAAAAAAATTCCGCTGACGCGCAGCCGCTTGGGTGCACGCACGTGTGCGCGCCTATAGATATATAATTGACTTTAACTTTAATTTTCTCAACAACTACTGAACGGATTTACACCATTCCAAAAAAAGCGTAATCTGCGAACAAGACTCTACAGTTTTGGCAAATTTCTTATAAATCCATTCAGCCGTTCGACCTGTAGCCGAGTCTAAAGGTCCTATGGAAAATAACATGGAGAAAACACGTTTTGGGACCCCCCTTATATCTCAGCCCCCACTTGACCAATCCCCCCAAACTTTCAGGGAAGGAGCGGAGCGGACCGAGTCATCTTCTTTGAGAAATTCGCAAAGACTCATCCACCAGGGCCAAAGTTATTCCAAATAGAATGTTGAGGATTTTCTATGGAAACTAGGTCCTAACTATAACTACCTACTGGCGACCGCCAGTAGGTAATATATATATATATATATTACCTACTGGCGGTCACCAGTAGGTATATATAGTTAGGATTTTTTCTCTATGGGATTTTTGAAAATTCTATGTCTAATAACTTTGGCGTTTGTGGACGGAATTGGCTGACATTTTCAGGAAAATGGAACATTTTGTTTCTGAGCAGTCCCTGACAATTTGGGGGGGTTTCATCAAGGGGGGGCAGAGAAAAAAGGGGGTCCCAAAACGCGTTTTTCCATGTTAATTTCCATAGGGCGGTTGGCCTCACTTTTAGCTCGAACGGCTGAATGGATTTGCACGAAACTTGGCAAAATTGTAGGGACTGTTAGCCCGATGTGCCTTTGCTAGGTCTCAATATATGTGCTCCAGTGGATTTTGAGTAATTTAGGTTCAAAAAAAGATATATATCTGGGCGGAGCCTAACCACACATCTGATCTGATTGGCTGTCAGCACTTCATCCAAGAAGTGTTGGCAGCCATCTTGGGACCAATATACATGATAGCACCTCATTAAAAAGCATTGTAGTTAATAGAGGGTTTTAGGACTTTAGTTACATTATAAATCATTTGTTGATGGTACCATACTCGTTTTAGGAATTGTGGTGGGTTCTAAGGTGATTTTACCATGTGAAAAAACCTTCTGCTGTGATATCATGAATATTGTTTGAAAGAAAACTAATATCTCATGATTTTCCCACAGTGGTTTGGAAGGGGATCTATAAGCTAAACTGAAAGCATATTTTCTGTAAATTCACATTATCTTTCTCAGTCATGTGAAAATGAAGTCTGACATTCTCAGTAAAACATGTACATCCAACAAGGACAGAGACTGTCAGTTGATTCCTTTGTGTTCTACTGCAGCATCCTAGAGTGTTCTAAAGAACAACTAGAGCGCTAACAGTCCTACTTATTACAAAGGTATGGCACACCTGAAGCCATCTTGATTGAAATAAAGTGGTAACTCTTAAAACATTTATTTTAAAAAGAAACAACATGAGGGGGTATATTTTGCCATAGAAAGTATGATTAGTGCTGCAGAATGAAAAATTAGGGCACATTTTGAGTGACTTCTCAAATCCTTTTCTATTTTATTAAAACATTCTGACATGCAGTCTCCCAAAATGGCCACCAGAGACAAAAGAGCCCAAATGTAGCCCAAATATCACCCAGATGTAGCCCAAGTATAGCCCAATGACAGAATGTCCCAGAGTGTTCTAAAGAACAACTAGAGCGCTAACAGTCCTACTTATTACAAAGGTATGGCACACCTGAAGCCATCTTGATTGGAATAAAGTGGTAACTCTTAAAACATTTAATTTAAAAAGAAACAACATGAGGGGGTATATTTTGCCATAGAAAGTATGATTAGTGCTGCAGAATGAAAAATTAGGGCACATTTTGAGTGACTTCTCAAATCCTTTTCTATTTCATTAAAACATTCTGACATACAGTCTCCCAAAATGGCCACCAGAGACAAAAGAGCCCAAATGTAGCCCAAATATCACCCAGATGTAGCCCAAGTATAGCCCAATGACAGAATGTCCCAGAGTGTTCTAAAGAACAACTAGAGCGCTAACAGTCCTACTTATTACAAAGGTATAGCACACCTGGAGCCATCGTGATGGGAATAAAGTGGTAACTCTTAAAACATTTAATTTAAAAAGGAACAAAATGAGGGGGTATATTATGCAATAGAAGGTATTATTAGTGCTGCAGAAAGAAAAATTAGGGCACATTTTGAGTGACTTTTCAAATCCTCTTCTATTTCATTAAAAAATTCTGACATACAGTCTCCCAAGATGGCCACCAGAGACAAAAGAGCCCAAATGTAGCCCAAATATCACCCAGATGTAGCCCAAGTATAGCCCAATGACAGAATGTCCCAGAGTGTTCTAAAGAACAACTAGAGCGCTAACAGTCCTACTTATTACAAAGGTATGGCACACCTGAAGCCATCTTGATTGGAATAAAGTGGTAACTCTTAAAACATTTAATTTAAAAAGGAACAAAATGAGGGGGTATATTTTGCCATATGAATTATGGTTAGTGCTGCAGAAAAAAAAATTAGGGCACATTTTGAGTGACCTCTCAAATCCTCTTCTATTTCATTAAAAAAATTCTGACATGCAGACTGAAACATGCACTTTGAATACCAGCAGCAGACGTCCCTGGTGAGCAGTAGCTTTACTACAGTGATCTAATGTGCAACTAGAGTGCTAACATTCAGAATTTATGGCAAATGTGTGACACATCTGAATGCCTTCTTGATGGAACCAAAGTAAACAAGCATTGAAAATGCAATAGATCTCGCCCTCGTTTAAGTTAAAGCCATTCTGTTTGTAATGAGGTGGCTTTTTAGCTTTGCTTTTATTAGTGTTTTTTCAACTTTCATGTAAATAACATGCATCTGTATGCATATAAGTATATGTATGCATGCATTTATGTTTGTATTTATATAGATATACAGATGATATATGTTTATATATGTATATATATATATATATATATATATTCACTGAAAAAACCATAGGTTATAGACCATATATAGTTAGGAAATAGCATTTACAAAACCTTGAAAATTACCTGAAAAAACCATAGGTTATAGACCATATATAGTTAGGAATTAGCATTTACAAAACCTTGAAAATTACCTGAAAAAACCATAGGTTATAGACCATATATAGTTAAGAATTCGCATTTACAAAACCTTATTTTACTCACACAAAACCATTGAAATTCCATATATAGTTAGTTGCACTAACTATATATCGTTGAACCCGCAATCCACTGCTGATGATGTCACATATTACATCATTCATGACATGGTCAGTGACATCACTGATGACATCACTGATGACATCTCAAATGACATCACTGTTGACATCACTGATGACAACATCCAGTGACTGTATGTTTCTGTAAAGTTAAAATATGTCCTACATATTGAAGAATGAGTGGATGTATAAGTGTCTGGATGAAGGATTTAGTAGGTGCATGACTGACTGTATGAGTGAGTGATTAAATGTGTCTCACTGAGTGCATGGGTTAGTGACTAAACTGTCTTAATTTGTGCATCATTATGTCTGTTGTTCTGTAAACTGTTGCATGTGTTGATAAGTAGCTATATGAGTAACTATATGGGTTATTGATTGGTTGCCCAAGTATTTGTATGGGAGACTGAGTGTGTGTGTGGGTGGCTGGGAGGTGTATGACTCTGTGCATAGATGTGTGAGCAGTTGATTCACTAGATGTATGGTTTCAAAAGTGCATGTGGAAACAGCTGTATGGGCGGTTAACTGTGTGCATGAGTGTATTGGTGAGTGAATGGATATCTCAGTGCTACATGTCAAAGTAAGTACATATGTAAAACACAGTACATGTGAGAGTTGACATATATAAATAACTGTGCATAAGAGCCAGTGAATGTGTGAGTGGCTGTATGGATCATTGTGAACTTGTATCAGGGATTGTATAAGAGAGTAAATATGTGTTAGTATATGTTTGAATAAGTAAAGTTTGTATAACTGTATAGTTGAGGAAATGGAGGTGTGATTGATTCTTTGCATGACTGACTAGGTGTGTGAGTAACTCCATGGATGAGTGACAGTCTGTGAGTGTCTGTTTACACTGGTTGTATCTAAGGTTATATTAGAGTCTGAAGAGGTTCATCGTATTATCACATGAATGATATCATCAGTGATGTGATCAGTAATGTCAAATGAGATGTCATCAGTGATGTCATCAGTGATGTCATTTGAGATGTCATCAGTGATGTCATTTGAGATGTCATCAGTGATGTCATCAGTGATGTCACTGACCATGTCATGAATGATGTAATATGTGACATCATCAGCAGTGGATTGCGGGTGCGCGATATATAGTTAGTGCAACTAACTATATATGGAATTTCAATGGTTTTGTGTGAGTAAAATAAGGTTTTGTAAATGCGAATTCCTAACTATATATGGTCTATAACCTATGGTTTTTTCAGTGAATTTTCAAGGTTTTGTAAATGCTAATTCCTAACTATATATGGTCTATAACCTATGGTTTTTTCAGTGAATATATATATATATATATATATATATATATATATATATATATATATATATATATATATATATATATATATATATATATATATATATATATATATATATGTATTCACTGAAAAAACCATAGGTTTCACACCAGTTATAGTTAGGAATCAGCATTTAAAAAACCTATTAAATTCACATAAAAAAACATAGGTTTCACACCAGTTATAGTTAGCTGGAAATTTTACTGACATAAAACCATTGAAATTCCCACGTTATAGTTAGTTGGACTCACTATAACTTGCGCTTGCAATGCACTGCTGATGACATCACATAGTACATCACTCATGACATGGTCAGTGACATCACTCATGACATCACTGATGACACCATCCAGTGAATGTGTGTCTTTCTGAAAAATAAATATGTTTTATTTATGTATATGTAAAGGTTGATGGAAGAATAAATGTTTAAATAAGTGTCTAAATGGATTTTTTTTTAAATTGATTGGTTAACTGGCTTATTAAGTGTATCTTAGTGAATACATAAATTAGCGAGTATCTTTTAAATATTGAAATATATGTATCAGTGTTTCACTTTGTGTATAAGTGGCTGCATGGGTTGGTGACTGACTCACTGTTTGTATGTGTTTTGAAGACACCATATGTGTAGGATTGTAAGGGTGGATGAGTGTGTATATGTGTGTGTTAGTGAGTGAATGACTGTCTCACTAGTGTCTTTATTAGTAACGACATATGTTTTAATCTAGTATATGTGAGTATTGATGTATATAAGTAAGTATATGTGAGAGTGAGAGATTGTAAGAGTTCCTGTTTAAATAAGTATGTGTTTCTTTAAGTGATTGTTTATGAGAGTAAGTATGTGTAAGTTTCCTTAGAAGTAATGTGCTAGTCTGTGTATACTTGTATATGCAAATAAATGGATGTTCAATAGTTTATTTGCATGTGTGAGTATGTGTGTGAGTAACTTTTGGATGACTGTCGGTGTGTAACAGGATGTATATGTGTATCACTACATATGATGAGTGAGTATATGTATGAGTGACTATATAGAACTGTTGCTGAATGAGTGGATGTGTATATAGATGGTGGAATTACTGAATTAGTTGTTGTATCTGGTATGGGTATCTCCATTTTTTTTAAATGTTAGTTTCTATTTTTGAATATGTGTTTCAAGGGTTACATTACACTGAGAGGAGGTCTGTCAGTCTGTCACAAGGATGGTGTCATCAGTGATGTTGTGAGTGATGTCACTGACCATGTCATGAGTGATGTAATATGTGACGTCATCAGCAGTGCATTGCACGTGCAAGTTATAGTGAGTCCAACTAACTATAACGTGGGAATTTCAATGGTTTTATGTCAGTAAAATTTCCAGCTAACTATAACTGGTGTGAAACCTATGGTTTTTTCAGTGAATTTAATATGTTTTTTAAATGCTAATTCCTAACTATAACTGGTGTGAAACCTATGGTTTTTTCAGTGAATTTCATAGGTTTTTTAATAGAAAATCTCTTTCGGTATGAAATGTAATATTTTTTATAATGAATTTTACATTGTATATTTATGTAATACTATTTTTTTATGTATATATATATATATATATATAAGACCTGCTAATCCACGAAAATTGGATTCTGTATTTCGTTCCTTTGGCTGTGTTCCGGCTGGGCACTGCAGAGGGGGTTCGGAGATATTCTCATATCAATTGCGAAATATCGGGTTGATTTCGCTTACAGACCCCCTGTCCAGGAAGTGGCTGCTGCAACCAACCCCTTTCTTGCTCGACTTCCGTTAAGGAAACTACTGCGGCGGCCCCCGAGTGAAAGCGCAGAGACCAGGCTGCCGTGAGCGCGGCAACTCTAGCGAGGTCGGAGGACCAGCGGGAGCGAAGCACGAACGGCGGTGAGTATCCTAGCGTGAGTGAGACTCGGTGGGCAGATGTGGGCAGGCAAAATCGGCTCTGACATTCGAGCACTGAGCGTGTGAATTTGAAACACTCAATTACAAACACGTAAAAACAGACATCATGTCAGAGGATGAAGTTCGCGCAAGGGAGGCAGCTGCTGACGACATCTATAGCAAGCTGCCTGTTATGGAAAAGAGGGGAACAGTGGCTAACACCACTAACACTGTACAAGCGGATGAGACTGCCAAGACTCTTCTAAGAAAGTTGGAAAAACATATGAGATCCGAATTAACAAAGTGGTGGGAAGGAAAATCGCTGAGCAAATATGTGGAAGCCGGTTGAGTCCCACGGGGGTTAAGAATCCTACTTGCTCCTAGTTATGAGAACCCGGACCCTCAAATGTTGAAAGAATGGGGCACAATGAACCTAGAAGCGTCAATGAACCTAGTCCATCTACTAATCAAATATGCGGAATCTGATAGACTTAAATTACTGGATGAAATTAAGGACATAAATGAAGAGCTGGCAAAACTTGAACCAAATAATTACATTGCAAAAACACGCAAGGAGATTAAAGAAAGGTTGCAAAAACAAGAAGAAAAAATAAAACAGCGCAAAGTATACAAATTCGCCCGTGATCTGGCATACTATGAGCAAGGCAGAATCTATACATTTGCAAGAAAAATTGATATGGCCAAAAAACTGAAAGCCAATTCGAAAAAGACCACAGGGCAGGAAATGAGTGAACAAGCAACATGCTCAAATCAACAGGCTCCTCACACCAATAATCCTGCAAGTGAACTAAGTGACAACAGCTCAGTTTATAGTGCCAGCGGTACCAACAGCACGGACGATGAGGATACTACTCCCAGAACCCTAAATCTCGGTGAAGAGATAGATTTTTTAGTCGAGGACAGACTAAAAACATTAAGGCCACGGAAACAACAACAGTCCCAACCACTGGTGACACAAAAACCCGAAACTCAAAAAGGAGGGATAGCCGCAACAAAACCAAAAGGAAGAGGGAAAAGAAACTTTTGGCGCAACAAACAGTAACTAATGCAATGGATAAAACAATTATCAATATGACATCACTAACATTGAGTGAAAACGAAGAACAGATTTTAAAGTTGGGACTATCATATTGTCCCCCTAGAAACTTTAACTTTGCACAGACTCGAATTGACATCTTCAGTTACGTCAGAAAACTAAAACTGCTCAAATTCTACAAGATTAAAGATGGACTGGCAAAAAAACAAACAGTAGACCAACCATCATCGGGCATTAGATTAACAGCCACTGATGTTGAAGGAATAGTGGCAGCTCAAGCACTAGAGGATAATATTGACGAAGCAATTGAAAGCAATATCTCCACCCAAGAACACTTACAATCAGCTTCAATATCCCAATTGGGGGCAGGCAAAAGCCCATTCAAGCCAAAATCAGTGTTTGTACCAATCATGCCCAAGGATGCAATCGATATATTCCACGACAGGGTAACAGAAGACATAAAAGAGTTGCATCATCGAGTCAGTCATCACCCTAAAAAATTAAGTCAAAACCAACTGGAATATAATCGATTAATGACCAAACTAGGTAACAATACTGAGATCATCATAAAAGCCTCAGATAAAGGCGTTAACATAGTATTGTGGCCCAAGCAAGACTACATAAGAGAAGCTAATCGACAGTTGTCTGACACTGAGTGTTATGTGGAAACAACCAACAGAGATTATACAAAAGCATTGGAAACTTTGCGGAAACACTTACTCCAATGTAAAAGAGACAATATGATTTCCAAGGAGGAATATACTTTTCTATGGAATGATTCACCTGTTTTGCCATCAATATACTTTCTCCCCAAGACCCATAAGGAGAGAACACCAGTCCCAGGACGCCCAATAATATCAGCAATTGAAAGTGCAAGTGAGCACCTATCACAGTACATTGATTTCTTCTTGCAAGATTTGGTCAGGGACTTGCCATCATATGTCAAGGATACCGGCGACTTTCTTACAAAAATCAATAATATCAAATGGGAAGACGGTATGAGAATGTTAACACTGGACATTGAATCCCTATACACTTGTATAGATCATCAAGGCCACGGAAACAACAACAGTCCCAACCACTGGTGACACAAAAACCCGAAACTCAAAAAGGAGGGAAAGGCGCAACAAAACCAAAAGGAAGAGGGAAAAGAAACTTTTGGCGCAACAAACAGTAACTAATGCAATGGATAAAACAATTATCAATATGACATCACTAACATTGAGTGAAAACGAAGAACAGATTTTAAAGTTGGGACTATCATATTGTCCCCCTAGAAACTTTAACTTTGCACAGACTCGAATTGACATCTTCAGTTACGTCAGAAAACTAAAACTGCTCAAATTCTACAAGATTAAAGATGGACTGGCAAAAAAACAAACAGTAGAACAACCATCATCGGGCATTAGATTAACAGCCACTGATGTTGAAGGAATAGTGGCAGCTCAAGCACTAGAGGATAATATTGACGAAGCAATTGAAAGCAATATGTCCACCCAAGAACACTTACAATCAGCTTCAATATCCCAATTGGGGGCAGGCAAAAGCCCATTCAAGCCAAAATCAGTGTTTGTACCAATCATGCCCAAGGATGCAATCGATATATTCCACGACAGGGTAACAGAAGACATAAAGGAGTTGCATCATCGAGTCAGTCATCACCCTAAAATATTAAGTCAAAACCAACGGGAATATAATCGATTAATGACCAAACTAGGTAACAATACTGAGATCATCATAAAAGCCTCAGATAAAGGCGGTAACATAGTATTGTGGCCCAAGCAAGACTACATAAGAGAAGCTAATCGACAGTTGTCTGACACTGAGTGTTATGTGGAAACAACCAACAGAGATTATACAAAAGCATTGGAGACTTTGCGGAAACACTTACTCCAATGTAAAAGAGACAATATGATTTCCAAGGAGGAATATACTTTTCTATGGAATGATTCACCTGTTTTGCCATCAATATACTTTCTCCCCAAGACCCATAAGGAGAGAACACCAGTCCCAGGACGCCCAATAATATCAGCAATTGAAAGTGCAAGTGAGCACCTATCACAGTACATTGATTTCTTCTTGCAAGATTTGGTCAGGGACTTGCCATCATATGTCAAGGATACCGGCGACTTTCTTACAAAAATCAATAATATCAAATGGGAAGACGGTATGAGAATGTTAACACTGGACATTGAATCCCTATACACTTGTATAGATCATCAAGTGGGACTAGATGCCATTAAACATTTCTTGTCCACAAGACCAGTCGAATATTACGAACACAACAAAGTAATCATGAGAAGCATTGACTGGTGCTTAAATAACAACTACTTTGCGTTTTCTAAAAAGATATACAGGCAATGCAGGGGCGTAGCAATGGGGTCTTGCTTCTCCCCCAGCTATGCCTGTTTAGTGGTTGGCTGGTGGGAGGAGCAGACACTTAGAAAAGAACTGTCGTCAAAATATGGTAACAACATTATAATCTGGTTACGTTTTATAAACGACGTTTTTCTGTTGTGGAAAGGGGACAATGAAAGTGCAAATGCTTTTTTACAGGACAATAATGTGAACAAAATTAATCTAAACTTCACTTCAAACATGAGTTGTACTGAGGTTGAATTTTTGGACACTAAGGTCTATGTAGAAAATGGTGAATTACAAACAACACTACATAGAAAAACAACAGCCGGTAACTCAACGTTAGATGCCTCCGGTGCCCACCCTAAACATCTGATTGATAGCATTCCCTATGGTGAGCTTCTCAGAATAAAACGCATATGCAGTGATGAGAAACAGCAAACCCTATGCATGCGAGAGATTGTGGAGAGATTCCGTAGGAGAGGCTATACGGCTAAAATTCTACAAAGGGCTTTGGACAAAGCCAATAGTAGATCCAGGGAATCATTACTATCAAATACAGAGGAAAACACCCCGCAGGAAAGTGAGGATACCCCCAATACACCCAGGCTGATATTAACTTACAACAACCAGCATCGCCAAATCCGATCTATAATCAATAGGAATTGGGCGATAGTGCAGACAGATGCAGTCATAACACCAGAATTGCCTCAAAAACCTACAATAACTTTTCGGAGAGGCATTTCGATGAGAAATGAAATAGCTAAAAGCGTCCCTGACCTCAGTACCAAAAAGAAGAGCACTCTTTGGCTACCGGACAAACAAGGTTTTTTCAAATGCTCATCCTGTCGGGCTTGTAAATTTGGCATAACCACCAAAAAATACACCACACCCTTTAGCCCGAGGGAATACAAAATTCAGGGATGCTATGACTGCAAAACTGAATATGCAGTTTACATTCTGACGTGTACTTGTGGGCTCCGATATGTGGGCAGTACCAAGCAGCAAGTACACGTCAGAATCCTGCAGCATTTGCGTGCTATCGTAAATAACGATAGTACGTATCCTGTCGCAAGACACTTTAGGCCGTCCACCAAAACAACTTAGAGGACCTAAAATATTTTGTCATCGGAGCTGTGAATGACAATCCGCGTGGTGGGAATAGAGAAAAGCGCCTTAGACAGCTGGAATCTAAATTCATTATTTAACTAGATAGCAGACAGCCCAACGGTCTAAACAATACGGAGGACCTTCACCATTTCCTGTAAAGAACTCTTTTACTTGGTTAGGATGTCCCCGATAAGGTACCTTCAAACTTTTGTTTCCTGTTATTGAAGTCCAACAATCATACTGTGGCCCCAGTGTCTTTTCCATTTATCTCAATTTTGGTTTTAGTCTTTCACATTGAAAGCATAGATTATTTTAATCTTATAATTTTTTTAAAAAACATAAAACTTGATAAAAATGAGGGTTCTTTCCTTTAAAAAGAGAGCACCAATATTATGGTTTGGGGAAAATATCACTGTGAATCTTAAGCACTTTAGTTGAAGACATACTCTCATGCTGCTATAAATACATTGTTTGCACTCAATTTGCATTTTTGCACATAGCTGTATTTTGCACTGCTCTATCTTGATCAGTTCAAGATCAATGAGCTCAGGTCCTTATAAAATCTTGGAATTCATTCCGATAGATATGTATAGCGATTATTGAAGTACCAATATTTTTATAGTATATTTCTATTTTTATATTGTATATAACATGCATATTTATTTATATATATTTTTTTATAAAGGAGAGATATATATATTTTTCTATGTTATGGGTACATTCATGAAAATCGATGAAAGCATATATAAAAGTGACCAAAGTTGTAAGGTATGATATGCTCTGTGCTGATACATCAATATATTTGTGCCTTAGACAGCTGGAATCTAAATTCATTATTTAACTAGATAGCAGACAGCCCAACGGTCTAAACAATACGGAGGACCTTCACCATTTCCTGTAAAGAACTCTTTTACTTGGTTAGGATGTCCCCGATAAGGTACCTTCAAACTTTTGTTTCCTGTTTTTGAAGTCCAACAATCATACTGTGGCCCCAGTGTCTTTTCCATTTATCTCAATTTTGGTTTTAGTCTTTCACATTGAAAGCATAGATTATTTTAATCTTATAATTTTTTTAAAAAATATAAAACTTGATAAAAATGAGGGTTCTTTCCTTTAAAAAGAGAGCACCAATATTATGGTTTGGGGAAAATATCACTGTGAATCTTAAGCACTTTAGTTGAAGACATACTCTCATGCTGCTATAAATACATTGTTTGCACTCAATTTGCATTTTTGCACATAGCTGTATTTTGCACTGCTCTATCTTGATCAGTTCAAGATCAATGAGCTCAGGTCCTTATAAAATCTTGGAATGCATTCCGATAGATATGTATAGCGATTATTGAAGTACCAATATTTTTATAGTATATTTCTATTTTTATATTGTATATAACATGCATATTTATTTATATATATATTTTTATAAAGGAGAGATATATATATTTTTGTATGTTATGGGTACATTCATGAAAATCGATGAAAGCATATATAAAAGTGACCAAAGTTGTAAGGTATGATATGCTCTGTGCTGATACATCAATATATTTGTGCTTTGCGTTGTATTTTTTCATCAATGAACCGGCATTCATGCAGTTATATTTTCTTGATTTTCTTGAAAAAAACGCTATGTAATTGATTTGGTAATCTTGGGTGTTGAAACTACAAATCCCAGCATGCACATGTACATAGTATTTCTTCTATTTTTTTGCACTGAGATGAGGTGAAAGCATCACACCAAAAAATGTATAAAAACAAAAAGCGGACCATCTGTTTGTCAATTGAGAAAACATACGGAGGTATTCGAAACGCGTCTGACAACATATAAAATAAAGACCTGCTAATCCACGAAAATTGGAGTCTGTATTTCGTTCCTTTGCCTGTGTTCCGGCTGGGCACTGCAGAGGGGATTCGGAGATATTCTCATATATATATATATATATATATATATTTTTTTTTTTTTGCCCCAGAGCGCTCCGGGGCGTGTACCGATGCACTTACCGGTAAGCGCAGTTATGCCGCGCCCCGGTTCGCGTACTGGTGAGCGCCCCTTTAGCGCTGTTGCCACGAACAAAAACATCATCGTGACGTATCGCGTAGGCGCGTGATGCGTGTTATGACGCACGGCGTAAGCGCACCCAGAAGCGCCGGAGCACATACCTTCGCTCTACGTAAGCGCCCCAGGGCGCGCCCTGATGCGCTTACGTTACGTGCCCCCGGGCGCGGCCCGGGGCGCGTAGCGTAAGTGCATCAGGTCATGTGACCTGAAAATAACACTTTTCATTGGCTCAGAACACTTTTGGTTTCCAAATGAGGAAAGCCCGGGTCATGTAACCTGAAAATAACACTTTTCATTGGTTCAGAACAGTTTTGTTTTCCAAATGATGAAAGCCCCCACCTTTTTTCCTCATTCTCACTTTGTTGTTTGAGTGAGGAAGACCTGCTTCTATTGTTAGAGAAATGGCTACAGTAGCAGCAGCAGCTGGAGCATCTGCACCACCACCACCACCACCACAAGGACCACCACAAAATCTCATTGGTGTTCAAGAAGAAGAGGAGGAGAAGGAGGAGGAGGAGGAGGAGAGAAGGCAGAGAAGGCATTTCCTGCCTGAAGACAATGCCCCATATAAACCTAAGGAGCACTTTATATGGGAGTTTTTTGAAATCCCAAGAGGTTCAAAGAAGGTAAACGCTGCAAAGGTGACTTGTCTCATCTGTGGCCCTGTACTATCCAGGGGGAACCCTGCAAAAAAATATTCATTTGGGAATCACACAATGATTTGGCATATGCAACGATTGCACCCCAATAACTATTCTGCAGCAGAGGTGAGAGAACTGGGCAGAAACCTTCCACAATCGTCTGCCAGCACCTCAACAACCAAAGAACCCACTCCATCGGATCCAGAGGCAAATCAGATGGTTCCAAACATACAAACTAAGTTTGGTGATTTCAAATTTGTTTGCATATATTGTGGCAAAACAATAACTTATGGTGAGAAGAGTATTACCCTCATCAACATCGCTGGTGATAACCACAAGTGCCCGAAGAAACCCTAATTTTTTTCCAGTTTTTTTTGCTCCAGTTGAGCCGTTTATAATTACCTGTTTTTTGTTTCCCCCCATAAAAAATACAAAAAAAAATATAACACTAAAAAAGTAAAATATGTTAAAAAAAATAATAAAAAAGAAATTAAACAACAAAAAGAAGAAAAAAAACAGTTATTTTCAGAACTACCTCCAATTTATAAAAAAAGGCTACATTTTAAAAAAACTCTGTCATTCTTTTTCCCCCATGGTACGCTCCCCGGTCCGCTCCCCGGTGCGCGTACCGGGCGCTCCCCCCGCACAAATCGAAAATGCCCCATGAGGCCCTTTTATGGCCCCCACATCAAACCTAGGGGGTCAGGGGGGTCTATCCTGCCCCCTGTTGGTCATTCCCCTCTTTGTTTTTGCCACCTCTTGTGTCTCTATACTACCGAGACACAAGATGGCGGCCGCTCCGGACTGTTTGGAATGTTGACAAACACCCGAGAGCCAATCAGGTTTCCGCGCACGAACTCGCGTAGCGCGCTGGTTAGAGCCCCGGTGCGCGTACCGGTGCGCGTACCGGGGCGCGCTTTTAGATATATATTTTTTTTAACCTAAATTACTCATAATCTACTGGAGCACATATCTTGAGACATAGCAAAGGCACATCGGGCTACCAGTCCCTACAATTTTGCCAAGTTTCGTGGAAATCCATTCAGCCGTTCGGGCTAAAAGTGAGGTCGACCGCCCTATGGAAATTAACATGGGGAAAAAACGTTTTGGGACCCCCCTTTTTTCTCGGCCCCTGCTTCATGAATCCCCCGAAAACTTTCAGGCAAGGACCGGAGCACCGCAAGGGAAATTTGAGGACATTTTCAGGCAGATTCCTCAACCGGCGCCAAAGTTATTCCAAATACAATGTTGTGATTTCCTTCTGAAGATAATTTCAACTATAACTACCTACTGCCAACCGCCAGTAGGTAATATATATATATATATATATATATATATATATATATATATATATATATATATATATATATATATATATATATATATAACCTACTGGCGGTTGCCAGTAGGTAGTTATAATTGGGACCTTATTTCCATAGGGAGAGCATTTTTAGCTTTGCTTATAACTTTGGCGTCATTTGATGAATCTTCATGAAATTTCCAAAACTAATTCTTTGTTGATATCAGCTCTTATGTTGAAAGTTTGAGGGTGATTTGTCAAGGGGGGCCCGAGAAAAAAGGGGGTCCCAAAACGTGTTTTCTCCATGTTAATTTCCATCGAAAACTTAGAAAAAGGCTACAGGTCGAATGGGTGAATGGAATTAATTTGGCAGGGAGAAAGGTCTTGGTCTAGAAAGCATGCTTTTGTTTATTTCATGTAAATCCGTTCAGTAGTTTTTGAGAAATATTGAAATTTACAGATATCGATATTTGGGAATTCTGCCATCTGATTGGCTGAGGGTTTACGAGCACGATCTTGCTTCTGATTGGCTGCGAGCGGTTGCAACTAGGAAGTGTTGGCCGCAATTGTGTGATTCCTTTGAAGCAAGTAAGGAGAAAAAAGGGCAAAAAAAGTAGGAAACAGGAGGGTAGGAGCAGTGTAACCTCTGTGGCATGTTTACGGTGTTGTATAGAGGGGGTGCAAAGCAAAGTATTCACCCATCCCGGTGTGAAAGTGCTGGGCTATGGAAAATTAGTGCGATATTGCGTAGAGTCTGATGCTGGTAAGGTGAGGTGGTGCAGGACTCGGGGATTAAAGCGAGAGCCCAAACTGTGTGTCTTATGCTGTGAAGTCATGTGCTGTGGCCGCTGCACTACAGCTCTGGAAGTAGTGTCAGCATGTGTTTATACCTACTAGGATGAACTACTGACCTGTAGTGGTCTGAAAGTCCTGGGGTACGGAAAATATGTGAGGTACTGTCTAGAGTCTCATGCTGCTAAGGTGAGGTGCTGCTGGACTCTGGGATAAAAGCGTGAGCCCAAACTGTGTATCATATGCTGTGAAGTCATGTGCTTTGGCCGCTGTGCCACATCTGTCCAAGTAGTGTCAGCATGTAGCTATACCTACTCGGAGGAACTTTTGTTTCGAACAGTGTAACTTGTGTATGGTGCTTAGGGGGTGTTATATAGGGAGTGCAAAGGTACATTGGCGCGTATCAAATGAATTTGGTATTTCTAAAGTGGAAAGCACTGAGTCCAATGGGTCTGATGGCACTGGGGGCGTAAGTTGAGGTGCAGCTGGAGTTGGGGATAAAGCTGATGAACTACTGAACCCTGTTGTGAACTTTTAACCTGCACGTGCCGTTAAATGTTCGATAAAATGTTGCAAAACTATATGGTTAGGTTAAAAAATAAAAATGGATGAACTTTTAACCTACAGGTGTCTTAGAATGTTCCAGAAAGTGTGGTGATAAAATGTGACCTGTATGTGGCGCGGAATATTAAGTAACTTTTTGTAAGGAAAATTCAAAATTAACCAATGGAGGAAAGTTTTGGAATGTCGTTGATGGAATGAAGTATTCTGATTTGTTGTTTACATGTATTTATGTGTGGAGCAACAGAGAAAATGTGCCATTACTGGTTCCATTCTTGATGAAATTGGTGCTTTTCATGTACTATGTGACAAAAAAAGAATTCTGCATACCAACTACAAAGGTGAGTTAGAAATGAACAAGGTGTGTTATGTGCTCTGTAGTAGTAATTTAGTTTTTGAGGTGATGTTTTTAAGTTTGAAAGTATTTTTTATTTCAAAATATTATAGTGTTAGTAAAGTGGAGTGTTAGATATTGGTTATAAAATATGCATACAGTTTGACCTGTTGTTAAATAAGTACGTTATATATGTTTAGGAATTTTTCACAAAGAAGAAGTGTAGTTTGTCATCTTTAAAGGACTTTATGGTTTTGAAAATGAGGTATAGCGTTAAATTGGTTTTGTATTGTATTCGAACGAGATAAACAAAATGTTGCAGGTTTGCAAATTATACTTTTTGTGAAAATAGTGGGGTGGGGGTAGGAGATGTATGTGTTATTAAGTTAAAAGCGATAAAATATAACTCAGAAATGTTATGTGGGCAGGTTGTGCTTTCATTTTTGACACTGAGTGGTAGATTTTAATGTAAGTTGAGGTAGGTTGTTTTACTGTGAGGCCGTCTAGAGTGTTTGGAGATTACATGGAGAGAAGGGGGAGATAGTGATAGTGAAAGTGATACTTTCCTTTTATATGTACGCATGGTTTGAATCATTTCATGATAGGTTGAGATATAATATGAACATTGTTTCTGGTTTGCATTTGGGTATAGTTAATAATTTTTAATGTTTCTGACTAGTGAATAATAAAAAGGTAGATATACTAAAATATATGGTAGTAAGCATATTCATGATTGTGTGTTCTTATGGAACAGAAGTGGTTGGGGAGTGACTCTTTAGAAGAGATGTTTTATAAATGTGTGAGAGTTAAAAAAGAAATGAAAATGTGCGGTATACTTTCTGTATTACTTTGTTGACATTAGAGAACTACATGTGATTATAAGTGATACTATTTGTTAGGCTGTGTCACTGTGGTGGATATACGTAGGTGTTAAAGTGGTCCGGGTTTTACCAGTGCTCAGCTTAACTATCCCTTTTGAGACACTCGTCAAATTTTTCATTCCATTTAATGTCTTTAATAAAGATACAGTAAAGGGACGGTATATCAAAATTTTGGGAATTAGATCTTTGTTTACTCTCCCCATCACCTGCTATAGACTCTACAGAGTGTTTACACGACTTTAGTAGCATATAGATGTCTAGCTAGTAAAGGTGGTGTAGTTCCACTAGGTCCATTTATAAACCGTGCTATGGGATGGTTTATGTTTTACCCGCCAATTTGCATGTTTGAATACTTTTTGCTGATAAGTGTTCAGGCAGACACCTGTTAAAGTTAACCCCGTCATTGGGTATAGTGGGGCTACTGGGAATGGTGGGTGTTTCTGTTTGATTTCGTACGGTTAAGCAAGGGCGCTGGTGGGTGTGGGTGTGGGGGAGGTGGGTATGTTGGTGATTAAAACACAGAATTTAGTAACGTGCAGATGTCGAGCTACTAAAGGTGATGTAGTACTAATTGGACCATTTATAAAGCGCCCCATGGCATGGTATATGTTTTACCCGCAAATTTGCATGTTCTAATACGTTTTGCTGATGAGCGTTTCGGGAGACATCTATTGGAATTAAGCCTATGTATGGATATAGTGGCGCTTCTACGTTTGCTGGGGCTCTTTCTTTTATTGTGTGAAGTTAAGCAAGGGTGGGTCTGGAGGTGGTGTTGTGGTACTGTGACTATTTATAAACCGTCTTATAGTATGGTGTATGTTTTAGTTACAAAATTGCAGGTTTTAATAGCTTTTGCTGATGAGTTTTCCGGCAGACACCTATTGACATTAAGTCTATGTATGGCTATAGTGGCGGTAACCAGAGTGCTGTGGGGGAGGTGAGCAAGGGCAGGGGTGGGGGAGGTGAGTATGTTGCTGATTATAACACGGACATTTGTAACATGGACATGTGTAGCTAGTAAAGGGAATTTAGTGCCACTGGGCCCATTTATAAACCGTGCTATGGGATGGTTTATGTTTTACCCGCCAATTTGCATGTTTGAATACTTTTTGGTGATAAGTGTTCAGGCAGACACCTGTTAAAATTTACCCTGTGTATGGGTATAGCAGCGCTTCTAGGAATGGTGGGGGTCTCTGTTTGATTTTGTACAGTTAAGTAAGGGTGGGGGTGGGGGAAGTGGGTATGTTGGTGATTAAACACTGAATTCAGTAACGTGCAGATGTTGAGCTACTAAAGGTGATGTAGTACTACTGGGAGCACTTATAAAGCGTCCTATGGCATGGTATATGTTTTACCCGCAATTTTGCATGTTTTAATATGTTTTGCTGATGAGCGTTTCGGGAGACATCTGTTGAAATTAAGCCTCTGTATAACTATAGTGGCGCTGTTACGTTTGATAGGGCTCTTTTTTTTATTGCGTAAAGTTAAGGAAGGGCAGGTTTGGAGGTGGTATAGTGGTACTGCAACTATATATAAACCGCCTTATGGTATGGTGTATGTTTTAGTTGCAAAGTTGCAGATTTTAATACCTTTAGCTGATGAGCGTTCCGGCAGACACCTGTTGACTTTAAGTCTATGTATGGTTATAGTGGAGGTAACGGAGTGGTTGGGCTCATTGTTCGATTTCGTAAGGTTACGCAAGGGTATGGGTGGGGGTGGGGGAGGTGGGTATGTTGCTGATTATAACACGGACATTTGTACCTTGGATATTGTATCTAGTAAAGGTAATGTAGTTCCACTGGGCCCATTTATATACCGTGCTATAGGATGGTTTATGTTTTACCTGCCAATTTGCATGTTTGAATACTATTTGTTGATAAGTGTCCCAGCACACACCTGTTAAAATTAAGCCTGTGTATGGGTATAGTGGTGCTACTAGGAATGGTGGGGGTTTCTGTTTGATTTCATACGGTTAAGCAAGGGCGAGGGTGGGAGTGGGGGAGGTGGGTATGTTGGTCATTAAAACACAGAATTAAGTAACATGCAGATGTCGAGCTACTAAAGGTGATGTAGTACCACTGGGAGCATTTATAAAGCGTCCTATGGTATGGTATATGTTTTACCAGGAAATTTGCATGTTTTATTATGTTTTGCTGATGAGCGTTTCGAGAGAAATCTGCTGAAATTAAGCCTCTGTATGGCTATAGCAGCGCTTCTACGTTTGCTGGGGCTCTTTCTTTTATCGTGTAAAGTTGAGCAAGGGTGGTTGTGGAGGTGGTGTAGTGGTACTGCGACTATTTATAAACTGTGTTAAGGTATGGTGTAAGTTTTAGTTGCAAAATTGCAGGTTTTAATAGCTTTTGCTGATGAGCGTTCCGGCATACACCTGTTGACAATAAGTCTATGTATGGCTATAGTGTCGGTAACAGGAGTGCTGGGATCATTGTTTGATTTCGTAAGGTTAATCAAGGGCAGGGGTGGGGGTGCGTGTGGGAGGTGGATATGTTGCTGATTATAACACTGATATTTGTAACGTGGACCTGTGTAGGTAGTAAAGGCAATCTAGTGCCACTGGGTCCGTTTATAAACTGTGCTATGGCATGGTTGATGTGTTAACCACCAATTTGCATGTTTGAATACTTTTTGCTGATAAGTGTTCCGGCAGACACCTGTTAAAATTAACACAGTGTATGGGTATAGTGCCGCTACTAGGAATGGTGGGGGTTTCTGTTTGATTTCGTACGGTTAAGCAAGGACAAGGGTGGGGGAGGTGGGTATGTTGGTCATTAAAACACAGAATTTAGTAATGTGCAGATTTCGAGCTACTAAAGGTGATGTAGTACCACTGGGAGCACTTAAAAAGCGCCCTATGGCATGGTATGTGTTTTACCCGCAAATGCGCATGTTTTAATATGCTTAGCTGATTAGCTTTCCGGCAGACAGTTGATAAAATTAAGTTCCTGTATTGCTATAGTGGGTCTAGTAGGTTTGCTGGTGCTCTTTCTTTGATTTTTTAAGGTTAAGGAAGGATGGGGAAGAGCGTGGTGTAGTGGCAGTGTGCCCATTTATGAATCGCTTTATGGTATGGTATATTTTTTTCTGGCAAATTCCCATGATTTAGTACCTTTTGGTGATGAGTGGTCCAGCAGACAGCTACACAAAATACACAACATTTCTGTGGAGAACAAATCTTCGTGCTTATAGATACTGCTGCACTCTTGTAGAAGGCTGCCAGCGTTGATGACAAATTATGAAACTTGGTGCTATTGTAGATTTCAGTGGAAGCTTAGACTATTTCTTTGTTACTATGGTGTAGTCAGGGTTTTAAGTTGGAAAGAAATTGGGGGTGCTCTAAAATGGGGGGCAAACCTCTTAAAGGGGTGTGGGCTATGCAAGTAGGGGCTTGGTCTAAATCAAGATAAGTAGCTTTGTATGCTTTAAAAAATCCCCTCCAATCATGCTACTTTCGAAAAAACATTTTTAAAAGATTTCCCTTCCTTCTACAACGTGGCTCACCTAGCATGATGTCTCCAGTTCTCAGTAGTGAGCAAAATGAGCATGCGTATATCGATGTACATCCTCTCACTACTGTGCAATAAAAACAACAACAAATCGATATCTTTGCGAGGGCTGAAAACAGAACCCGATAGAGACCTGTTTGGAGGCTCCCTGAAAATAAGTGCCGGTCATCAGACCCAGCCCAATTAACCCCTTCAATGCGGTGGCTATTCTGCCGCAGTTCTAAGGGGGCGGGGGCGCGCGGTGCGCCCATGCTGGTGACGGAACCGCTCCGTCACCCGCCGCGGTTGCGCTGTGCTCATGATGGAGCGGTTCCATCACAGCCCCGCCCGCTCCATGGAACGCTCAGCGCAGGCGCGGAATCTGCGCCGCGCAGGCGTCCCAAGCGGGCCGTGACGGAACCGCTCCGTCATCAGCACAGCGCAACCACGTCTGATGACGGAGTGGTTCCGTCACCAGCAGGGGAGGGGTTAAAGCCCAGCATTCATCCATCTTAAGTACTGCGCCATCCAACCATATTTTATTTGATGCATACTTTCCTACTTATATACATACATACATCTGTTCCTGCACTTATCTTAAGCATCTATGAGCCAACTCGCCTTTGGTAGGCACTGTGCCATTTATGTAGCCATACGCCTATATATCCATACATACATCTGTCCCAGAACCAATCCTAAGCATCTATCAGACCACCCATCTATCCTAAGTACTGGTCCATGCATTTATTTATCCTTCCATCCATACATTGATACATCCATCCATTTACCTATCTATTCATCCATGTGGCCATGCATCCACTCGCCCGTTATTCAACTATGCATTCTTATTTCTGTGCACCCTCCGCCCGATCCTAAGTATGGCATGTTATACTCATCCACTCATCCTCTTAAGGGGTCGAAAAGACTGGCGATAAGCATTGACAGGCAGATGTTTCTCATAAAGAACAACAAAGCTTTGAGTTGCTCTTTGTGAAGCATACTTCAGCACCCTTCTCTGGTGGTGTTTTAAACAAAGGTACATCTAGCGAAAGAAATGTAAAGGAGCTACTCAGTGTAAGATGTTAAGTTTGAAACGTAACGTTTTGTCAAGTTGAATATAGGAACACTGCTTTAAAGTGACTGTGACTGACAGTTACTGAATACCTGTACTTCTTACATTTGAGAAAGTATACCAAAGAGCTAATTTGGGGTGGTGTGAACCTGCAGTTCTATATTTCCATGTGAAGTAAAGTATAGGAATATAAAAGTAATTGCAAAGCTTTTATCTTCATATTAAAGAGGGGGTGTGAGAACTAAGTGAAGCAGGCAAAGCGTGTGTTTTTGTTGCACTAAAACAAGACAGTGTGCAAGGTCAGAGCAGGGTTGTGCTAGAGTTGCCTGCTCTTGGTCGTTTCCAGAGGCACAACCAGAGTGAAATTTCGGGGAAGCCTAACTCTTTCAGCAATAGGCAGAGTGGGGATGTAGGGTCCCTGAAAAGGGGTGAAAATACAGAGTCTCATTTACAAAAAAATGGTCTATTGAAGACCTGTGAAATACTCGGTTGCAGGTCTGTGTGTGCGCCTGGGGAGCTGTCTCAGAGAATTCGGGGCAATGGGCATTTCACGCCTGGTGGTCTCTCTGCTAATCACCCCACGATGATGTTGCTCCTGCGTTGTAAAAAGAGAAGGGAAATCCTGAGAAAAAATGTCTCTCTTTAAAGGATTTTATGTGTGCTACAATGCGAGTTACCTGGCATGATGTCTGCACTTCTCAGTAGTGAGCAATGTGCATGCTCTCACAGTCTCACAGTCTCACTGCAGTGCAATAAAAAAAATGGATTCGCTTTGCAAATCTCGAAAATAGAGTCCCATAAAGACCCGCTTTAAGCCCCCCAAAAATAAAGTGCTGATGGTCAGCCCCCCCCACAGCCCCCCCTCCACTTAAAGCCCTGGGTGCAGTGTTATATTTGCGAAGTTATAGATAAAATTGTTAGGCTAATAATGGTAATTTCTGTGTGTGCCGTTTGGTTGATAATATCATCCTAAGTGCATAGATTATAATTTTTAAGAATACTATCTATAAAGTTGTCTCCTGTTGGTTGCAGGGGGAGTGCTGTAGGGTGGTGGGGTACGGAGGAGAGGTGAAAAGTACGAGATAGTGCAGCTACATAAAACATATAAAGATGTATGTAAATAATTAAATAAATACTTGCTATATGTTCTATGGTACTACTTGTCATCCTAGTGCTCCTCTGTCGTGCTCCATCACGTTGCAGCACTGGGTCTGGAAGTCGTTAGTAGAAGTTTTGTAATTGTATGTTATTATTTTAATATAGTGAACAAATGTGAAAAATAATTGAATCTATTTTTTGTTTTTCAGGAAATTATTTTGTTTGGATTAAAATTTGGAAATGCCTAGAAGAAGTGAAAAGAAAAGAGAAGAAAAATATATAATTGACCAAAAGGACTAGATCCATGTAGTGTAAGAAAATATACTGAGAAGTATGGGCATTCTCTGGCTTGTCTTTCAAGAAAAGTTTGTAAAAGTGTTTTTCATCACTTGAGGATGTTAGCAGTACACAATTCAGAAATACAGAAGTTTGTAAGGAAACTGTATGATGTAAAAAGTCCTGCATTATGTTTAAGAGAACTGAACCCATGTCTTTTATATTGTTCTTTATCAGATGTTCAAAAAAAGTGTGATGATATTGAAATGCAATATTTTATTTCAGAAGAGCAGTCCATAGAAAGTGAACGTTTGACAATTACAGATGTTGGAGGAGATGGAACGTGATTAGCATAGATCGGTTTAAAGAAGAAATTGGAAAGTTTAATGTAATGTGTTCTGAAACACCAAACTATGTTTGTGTTTGTTGTCGATGAACTCATTATAAAAGTCAAAGTAGGAATGTTGATTTGTATTTTAAAAGTAAAAAGGAGAACAATGGTAAGTGGGTAGAATTTGCAACTTACGTGTTTGTGGAAGGTGGTTTTGAGTTAGGTAGTAATCAATGTATATGTAAATATTGTTGCAACAAATTAGAAGAGAACAACATGCCTACTAGAGCAGTACATAATAAGTTAGAATTCATAGCTATTCCAGAGGAACTGGCAGAATTGAATACATGTGAATCTTTTCTAATTCAGTTTGTTCATCCTTTTCAAACTATAATTTGGATGGAGCCAAAAACAGGTAAACTGCCACCAGCAGACTTGCAAAGAGGGCTGAAAGGAAGAGTGGTGTACTTACCTTTGGATTTTAAGAAAAATATTGAAACTATTGCAGGAGAGAAAAAGGAAATGAGGCAGTAGTTATTTTAGTAAATGGTGTACCAACAAAGAGTCAGAAAATATGGCAAGAATTTGTGGATATTAATAAAGTTGAAAAGGCTACCTTATATCTTATAGGGAACAATATTTATTACAAAAATGTAAATGTGGATGAACAGGCAATACGTTTAGAAGATGAATCTGAAATTTCAAGTGGTCAAATAGAGAAAGTGGACAAATGTAGGACTGAAGAGATTTATGAACATTACACAATATGTCCTTTGCATTCACAAGAAGTAGTAGGAAGTAGGATTGAGTTATTTCAAATGAAAAATGAACAAGGAACTCCAATTAGTATATGGGAGAAAAGCTTGGAAGCTCGTTGTTTTCCACAGCTGTTTCCTACTGGAGAAGGTGGACGATATGATGACTGACCTGTACGGATTCCAGCTTCAGAATATCGGTCAACAAGATTATATTCTGAAAATCCTAGATTTCAACAGTTCATTTCATAAATATTTTACCTTTTATTTGAAAGTGATCTGTCTTCTCTGTTGTTTGCAGTGAACCACCTACTTAAAAGTAGAGTTCATCTGCGAAAGAATTTGGGGAAAAAGTTCAAGAAACAGATGAAAATTTAGAAGCACAGTAAATCAATGTGATGGCATGTCAATGTGGAACAAATGAGCATTGGTATCGCCGTCATGAAGAACTCAAGTGTATGTTAAGGAACTTAGGTACACCAACATGGTTTATCACACTTAGCTGTGCAGAGTATGCATGGGAAGATTTGCTTGAGTTTCTAAGAGACGCAAATTCCAATTATGGCCGGGATGCCCGCCACCCCCTCCCAACACCAATTCCCCCAGGGGAGGAGACAGACACAGGTTTGAGCTTTTGGAAGGCGGGGGGAGTTACCCCCCCGGCCGTATTTATTAAAATATGAAACAAAATTTAAAACATTAAATTAAAACGTTTCATGAATTATGTACAATTTTACTTTCATTACATTTTGATGAAGACATGCTCTTTGGCTAACCTTAACAGATCTCTAATACAAAGGTTTCCTAGCCGAGTCTAGCATCCTGAAAATGCATACATTCTAAATTAAAATTGTACATCCTAGCATTAAGGGCCAACGGCAAGGTCTTAACCGGTGTCAGATCCCTACTACCAAACTCCCGCCCTCACGGTGTGAGTGGCGCATGCGCAGAGGACTTTACCCTTGTTGCCAACTGTAACTTCCCTTGTCGTGGGGGCCCCCTTTCACTCGACGCCATCTTAAAGGTCGTCCGAGTCCCCGTGTGAGGTATCTGTAAGAAGGACAGCGTGGACTCCCCTCCTTCCCCACACTCTCTTCCGCCAGAGCGGATATCCGGCCCCTGGGAAATTCGTAGGAGGGGCATATAGCCGTCTCCCTCCTGGGAGGGGCCTATGGCCATCTCCCCCTAGGGGACCCATCCGTAGTGGGTGCCGCCTACCCGTGGGAGGGGCCAATGGCCACCTCCCCCCGGGCGCTCCTCAAACCCCTTAACCATGCTATGAAGTCTCCTATGAGTAAATCATTCCCCGCCCTGGACAGGTGAACCCCATCATTCAAATAAAAGTGATCACCCCGAATACTCCCATGGGGAATGCTATGCAGATGCGCGGAGCGAAACAGTTTCCCAAGGTTATTGTTGACCCTCTTTACCGAGTGGTTCAATGCTGATACAGAGAAACCCCCCCGCCACACTTTCCTGGGGATCATGTGGGACCAGGCGATTGTGCACCCCGGGAGCCTCTTAGCCAACCAGCTGACTGCAGACAAAATGTGTTCCACTAACACTCGTCTCCCCAGTCTTACCAAGTCATTGCCCCCAAGTGAACTATGACTATAGATGGTGGTGACCTTTGCCGCCCTAATAGACCCTCCACAAATGATTGAAATTGGTCAAAGCAGAGGCCTCCCTTCCCATGGAAGGACACTCTAAACCCGTATTCCCCAGATGCGTGAGTCGCATCACCTGCCATGAATACGTCCCCGGCGCGCCTCACGTATGAGTGGCCCACGACCCATACCACTTAATCTCCAGACGGTGATCCTCGACCGCTGGTCTCCTGGTGATGGGTTGACTATAAATTCCGCCCCGCGTCACAGGCTTGCGAAACTGTAATCCAAACAAAAGACAACAAGCGTGAGTGCATTTCATCAGTCTTTTACAACATGTGCAATCACACATACCTCTTGAAGCAGTTCGAGGACCAACGGCCTAGCTGTTTCACTTCTTCTGCACCCAGACCCCGGGCCATAGCCTCAGTAGCGGCCCCTATTCTGAATGAGTGGGTCCCAAAATCGCACGGGTCCATGCCTGCCGCAGCGATTGTAAGTGCTAGCACCCTCCGAAACTGAAATCGCGTCAGAGGGGTGCCATCCTTGTGCCTAAGCAGGCTCCCTCCCCATGTCGCCGGCCTCTGTGCCAAGTATTCCTCTAAACACTTTATCGGACAAGTGGGGCACCCTCGAGCGCGCTGCACAACCACACTATCACCCATAGCTTCCTGGTCTGTCTTGGACCTGGCTATCGAGATCAGCATCGAATCACCCCATATTTGGACGTGATCCCTACATAAGCCTCCCTCCATATCCTTCTTGTTACTCGCCACGAGTTCGCTTACCCGCATGGCCCCATGGAATGCCAAGGCGAAAGCTGCCCGGAACAGAACTGCTTCGGAAGGGGAGGAGCATGTCTCATCCAGCTTTGCTAAAAGCCTAGCCAATCTCTCTAAACCAATCGGTTGCCTCGTATCCTGTCTGCGACCCTCCAGGCGTTGCCAGCCGCGGAGTGCCTTCCTGACTAAAAGGAACCCGTTGGGTCCCTTATGCCGTGGAGCTGTGCCATGAATGATATGGCCGCCCTATGTCTGTTGGCAGTTGCGGCTGATCAGCCTTCTCTATGCAGCGCTACTAACAACCCCAGGAAGGATTCCTCCTGCCCCCAGCTATGTCTCCCTGCCGGGCCTAAAAAGGCGCAGTAAGAACGAAACGCTCCCTCATAAGCCTTCGTTGTCCTGGGCGCTAAGCTGGCTGCCACGAGGTCTTGTAATCCGGGGCACCGATCAGCCATAGTGCTTCGGGGAACTGTGCCGCTACTAGGCCCGCTGTGGGTAGATAGCCCCTGAAAGCCTGCATGTGTGAACGAGAGAGTGCATCAGCTGCATTATTCAGTACACCCGGCACATGTTTTGCCCTGAACTGTACATTCAATCTCATGTAACGTAGAACAATTTCTTTTAAGAGTCTCAAGATCCACTTGCAGCGGGCTGCCTGCTGATTAATGCACTCAACCACAGTCATATTGTCGGACCAAAACACTACTGAGCGGTCCCTAAAATCGTCCGGCCATGCCAACAGAGCAACCCAAATGGGAAACAGCTCCAAGAACCCAATGTTACCTGTCAGGCCACTGGAGTGCCACCACGTCGGCCATACTTGCGTCGACCATCGGTTACCAAAGATGGCGCCAAATCCCACGCTCCCGGCAGAATCGGTCCACAAACCCAGTTCGTCCGACGATGCTGGCGGTTTGTTCCACACCACTCGACCGTTGAAGTCCGCCAGAAATGCCAACCAAATGCGCATATCCTGGCGAACGTCTGCCGACAGTCTTGTGCGGTGGTGTCCCTCCTTGAGGCCGACCATAGCTTGTGCAATGGAGCGTGAGAAGGGGCGAGCCATCGGTATGACTCTCAAGGCAAAGTTAAGCTGACCCACTGTTTGTTGTAACTGGTGCAGGGTCACTTTTTCTTTGCCCAGGCATTATGTTAAGGAAGCCCTGAACTTGGCCACCTTCTCCATTGGCAAACGGAAGCATCCTTCCACCGAATCGAGCTCAATTCCCAGAAACTCCAGTGAAGTAGATGGCCCCACCGTCTTACCTGGTGCCAACGGGACTCCAAACTCCTGCATGAGGATGCAGAAGTCCGGCAGCGCCTGTGCACATTTCGCATTGCCGGCCGGTCCTAAGAACAGGAAGTCATCTAAATAGTGCATCACTTGTCTATGCCCTGTGGCCTCGGTGAATGCCCACTCTAAAAAGCAGCTGAACATCTCAAAATAAGCACAAGAAATTGAGCAGCCCATGGGCATGTATTTGTCCATGTAATAACTCCCTTGGAACGTAAAACCTAGCAAGCGCTGGTCCCTCAGGTGTACCGGGAGCAACCTGAATGCCGATTCGATGTCCGATTTCGCCATCAGAGCACCGGGGCCCAGGTGATTCAATAGGGCAACGGCATCATCGAACGATGTGTACCGAACTGAACAGGCATCCGGATCAATGGCTTCATTCACCGAGGAGCCCCTCGGGGCCGACAGGTTGTGAATGAGTCTATACTCCCCTGGGTCTTTCTTCGGAACCACTCCCAGAGGTTAAACCACGAAGTCCGCCACCGGCGGGCATGGAAAAGGCCCTGCTACCCGCCCCAAGCTGACTTCTTTGAAAAATTTTCTAGCTGCCACAGCTGGGTTGTGTTGGACAGATTGCTGATTTTTACAAAAGGAGCTCCCCTGAAAATTTCCCGCCGGGATGTTGAAGCCATATAGGAAACCATTCCTCAAAGACCCGGAGGACACATGATCAGGGTATTTGTTCAACCAGGGAGTCAAAGCCATGATGTCGACGGGAGAAGCCAATTGTTTCCCAAGCATTACCTCACTCTTGCTTGGACCCCCCCTTTCCTCCCGAACCACCGCTCTTGGATCTACAGCTACTCTCCGGGTGTACATGTTCCCTGGGGCCTGTTACAGTTGCCTCTGTTGAAAACCCAACAAACCCCGCGCTTGCCCCCATTTCCGCCGGTCTTGGGCTGTGATTCCCCACCGGCGTTTGCTCGAAAGGGCTGCGCAGGCTTTTGGTGAACTGTCCCCGGCCCGCTCCTGCCCGGCAAGGACGTACCTGCCGATCCAGGCAAGAGCTGCTTGTGCCATGATACTGTGTCGAGGCAATCCCATGTCAAAGTTGCATCAAACTCTTTAGACTTTCGAAATTGCATGTCATATCCTTTCCACTCATTCCCCCCGTACATGTTATAAAAATCCATGATCCTATTCTGGTAACAGGATAGCTCGGGCAACACTTCAGGCTTACGTTCCCCCATTACTGCCGTAAATATAGAGAAGGCCTTCACCCAGTTCGCTACGGTCTCGTCGACCCTAAATTCCGCCATCTTGGCCCGCCATACGCTGGGGTGCCATAAATCTTTCTGGGTCTTTGCGTATTCCATCTCACGATGGTCGGTCAATAATGAAAACATATTAACATACTTGTCCCCCCCAAATCATTTCCTTTGTGGCCGCTGGGATGTGCTGGGCCACCCTCTCGCGCCTTGAAGGCACTGAACTTTCCCCCACCATTGGCAATGGGTTTTTACCGGGTTCAACCGCCGTGTCTGCTGTCTTTTCCCGGCCAACCGTAGTTACACCTGGCGCCACCTGTGGGGAAACAGAAGGAACATTCGCCGTCCCTGCTTCTCTCGACTGCCGTAACTGCTCAATTATCAATCGAGCTTCCTCGGCCGGATCCCCCGCCGCCACTGCCCCACCTGCTTTCTTTTAAAGCCAGGGCAACACTGCCGCTAACTGGAGGGCCAGTTCTGGGGGCATTTGATCATCATTACTCGGGGTAATTACCACAGGGATTGGTAAACCTACATCCGGGCTCGGTACCGGGCTGTCCGCCGGTGTGATGGGGGCAGCTGGGGGCACCTCCGGAACCGTATCCTCCCCGGAAACCGCCCTCTTTTTACTACACTTTCCCCTACCCTCAGGGCCGATTCCCGGCAAGGCCGGGCCTATCACCTTCTTAGGACGGCCCGAGGGGTTGTTCTGTGCCGCTAACTGCTTCTTAACCTCGGCCAAACCTCGACCGATCGAATCTACTTTACCCAGTTTTCGGTCCATGACCGCCATTCGGTTCGACAAGGTGCGGAGTACCTTCTCGAGCTCGGAGCTCTTTCCTGCTTTTTTGCCGGCCATAGCTTCGTTTACTCCGCTCTAGTTGATCAACGAGGTCCCAGATCCTTCACACTCCTGGTACTGCAAGAGAAACAACAAGATTACAAGTTCTCAAAATTGCCGCTTGTTCCGTCGAGGGCTCACGAGCAATGAGTGGTGCAGCCTTCAGAGCGCTGGAACAAGAGGACGCTTCTTTGGATTCCCGCTCTTTTTATCCATCTGTGGGAGGGCGGGGACCCTCCTCAGGTACGCCCACTGGGCGCGGTCTTCCGGGCAGGTGTCTAGGACAACCCCTTCTGGGCGGGAAGGGCGTGCTCCGGCCACGCCGCTTCGGGCATACCAGCCGAACCACGCCCCCCCCCCAAAATGGTTTCCCGGGGGGATTGGGGCACCCTTCCCTACGTTCGGGGGGACCGAGTGGTCTTCCCTTTCCAATAAACGTGGAACAAATGAGTATTGGTATCGTTGTCATGGAGAACTCAAGTGTATGTTACGGAACTTAGGTACACCAACATGGTTTGTCACACTTAGCTGTGCAGAGTATGCAAAGGAAGATTTGCTTGAGTTTCTAAGAGAAGCGAATTCCAATGTAAAAAATGTTGAACCAAAGACTCCTGGTGAACTTTGTTAATTGATCTTGTAAATGTGTGCAGATATTTTAATCATAGGTTTCAAGCTATGATATCTTTTATCTGCAATAAAAACAATCCACCTTTTGGAGAAGTTACCGATTTCTTTTGGAGAAAGGAGTATCAAGCAAGAGGTGTACCTCATATACATATGCTACTATGGATCAAGGATGCACTTACATTTGGAAATGATTCTGATGAAATAGTGTTGTCTTTCATTGAACAGTATGTGACATATGAGATTCCAAGAGAAGCAGGAGATCGAAGCTTGAGACAGCAAGTTTTACTTTTCCAAAGTCATCGTTGTGAAAAGTATTACAGAAGAAAATACAAGTCTAAAGGAAAATTTTACACCAAATGTCGGTTTGGTTTTCCCCGTCCAGTCATTTCTAAAGGAATATTACATTTTTTTTTCTTCTGTAAGGCACACAATAACTTGGAAATCTCCAAAGAACACCTACAATTTAAAAAGAACAGAAGTGTCAAAGTATATCAATGGCTACAATCTAGTCATTTTAAAAATGTGGAATGCGAACATGGACATCCAGTATGTTGCAGATAACTCAATTGCTGTTGCATGTTATGTTACATCGTACATAACAAAATCAGAAAAAACAGAAATGATACAAATGTGGGAAGAAATTGCACAAGAGAAAAGTCTTAGCAAAAAATTGAACAGCTTTACTTTCAAAATACTTTCTCAACAAGAAATTGGATTCTATGAATGTTCAGACCACTTGTGCTCTTCAAGTTTATATTAAAAGTCACAAGGAATCATTTTAGTAAGTTTAGGTTTCACCTGCAATGAAATAGAGTGTTGAAAACATTGGAAGAATTTGAACAATTAGCAGCAAACGATCCAGACAGTACAGACATTTTTAAAACTAATATGTTGGACACATATTATTCGAAAAGGAGTCGACATCTGGAACAGCTATGTCTGTATGAAGTACTTCAACATTAAAGCTTCAAAAGAAATGTTAAACAGAATTTTAAAAGAAGGAAAGTATGCAGTAGTTGGATGTCATGGTTGTTTAGTAAAACATGCAAAGGTTAATCTTATAAACTACAAGAAACTTAGTTGTGAAACTCTAGATAAGCGAGAATGTTACTATTGAGCACTTCTGCAACTGTTTAAACCATGGCGTAGCGAAAGTGAATTACTTGGAGAGTTTGACTGCTACGAAGATTCTTTTAATGCATGTAAAGATAGCATTGGATGTACAATTTTCCATACATGTTTAAAAATGTTGAATGATAAAGTTGAACAGGAAAAGACTATTACAGCTGAAATAGCTCATGAAAGTTCTCAAGATAGTTAAAGTAGTGGTCCATGTAGTCAAGATCCACTTGGACAACCAATGCTGGAAAATGAAGCAGCGATTGCTATTGATGAAGTTGAAATTGTAATGCAACAAGCACACAGCGAGAAAATTACATTGGAAAACGTAGAAAAACAAGTAAATGTTGAACAAGAAGAAATATATGATGTACAAGTGAGAGAACGGATAGAACATGTTTTGTTGCATGAAAAAAAAGAATGTGTGTGTTCATCTTTTAAACCTCTTCTGATGTACATCAGTGGCCAAGCTGGGACAGGTAAAAGTTTGTTAATTAGAGTTTTGACAACTCAGAAAGAGGGAGGAATGGTGCAGACAGAGGCTAGAGGGGCACAGAATGACCTAATAGAGATGCCAAAAACAGAAAAGAAGTACAGAAAGAAGCAATAGAGGTGCAGAAAAAGGCAAGAGAAGTGCAGAAAGAGGCAAGAGAGGTGCAGAAAGAGGGACCAGGGGTGCAGACAGAGGCAACAGAGGTGCAGAAAGAGTCTTGAGGACTGCAGAAAGAGGCAAGAAAAGTGCAGAAGGAGGCAGGAGAACTGGAGAAAGAGCCAGGACAGGTGCAGAATGAGGCAAGAGGGGTGCTGAAAAAAGTATGAGAGGTACAGAAAGAGGGAGGAGATGTGCATAAAATGGAACAGGGATGTAGAAAGAAGCAAGAGAGGTGCAGAAAGAAGTAAGAGAGGTGCAGAAGAAGTCAAGAGAGGTGCAAAAACAGGCAAGAGAAGTGTAGAAAGAGGCAAGAGAATTGCTGAAAGAAGCAACAAATGTGTAGAAAGAAGCAAGAGAAGTATAGAAAGAGGCAAGAGGGGTGCATAAAGAAGCAAGAGAGGTACAGAATGAGGTAAGAGAACTTCAGAAAGAGGAGCAGAATGAGGACATTGGGATACAGAAACATGCAAGAGGGGTGCAGAAAGGGGCAAGAGATGTGCATAAAGATGCAACAGAGGGGCAGAAGGAGGCAGTGAACTGCAGAGAGAGTTGCAGAAGAAGGAAAGAGGGGTGTAGAAAAAGGCAAAAGGGGTGCAGAAAAAAAGCAACAGAAGTACAGAAAGAGGCATGAGAGATGCAGAAAGAGGCAGGAGAAGTATAGAAAGAGGCTAGAGAGATGCAGAGAGAGGGTACAGGGGTGAGGACAGAGGCAACAGAGGGGCAGAAAGTGGGAAGAGGGGGCAGAAAGAGGAAGGAGAATTTCAGAAAAACAAAGGAGGTGCAGAAAGAGGCAAGAGAATGGTAGAGAGGGGCAAGAGAGGGGTAGAAAATGGCAAGAGAGATACACAAAAAAGAGGAAGGGTGCAGAAAGACCTAAGAGGAGTGCAGAAAGCAGCAAAAGAAGTGCAGAAAGAAGCAACAGAGGTGCAGAAAAAGGCAAGAGAAGTGCAGAAAGAGGCAGGAGATGTACAGAAAGAGGGACCAGGGAGGCAGACGGAAGCAACAGAGATACAAAAAGAGGCTTGAGGGCTGCAGAAAGAGGCAAGAGAGGTGAAGAAAGAGGCAAGAGGGGTGCAGAAAAAAGTAATTGAGGTGCAAAAACAGGGATGAGATGTGCATAAAGAGGGAACAGGAGTGCAGAAAGCGGCAAGAATGTTACAGAAAGGGGGGAGGGGTACAAAAAGAAACAAGAGGGGTACAGAAAGAAGCAAGTGAGGTGCAGAAAGAAATAAGAGAGGTATAGAAGAAGTCAAGAGAGGTGTGAAAACAGGCAAGAGAAGTGCTCAAAGAGGCAAGAGAATTGCTGTAAGAAGCAACAGAGGTGTAGAAAGAAGCAAGAGGAGTATAGAAAGAGGCAAGAGGGGTGCATAAAGAAGAAGAGAGGTGCAGAACAAGGCAAGAGCACTGCAGAACGAGGTAAAAGAGGTACAGTAAGAAGAAAATGGAATGCAGAAACGGGCAGGAGTGGTGCAGAAAGAGGCAGGGGAAGTGCAGAAATAAGCATCAGAGGTGCAGAAGAGGCAAGAGAGGTAAAGAAAGAGGCAAGAGAAGTGCACAAAGAGGGATGAATGGCACAGAAAGAGGCAAGAGGGGAGCAGAAAGAAGATACAGCCAAATTCATGAAGGTGAATTGCGCTGGCAAAGGGCCAGATTCTCAGAATCTGGCCCTTTGCAAGCGCAATTTTTGCATTTGGGATTCATCATCCTAAATGCAAAACTCGGTAATAGCGAATTCGCAAATTTGTGAGGAATTACATTTAAGGAATCTCTATTTGAGATTCCTTAAATGCAATTCATCATCCATTTCAAATTGCGAAATCGCAATTTCGGGCCGCTATTTACCGCGAGGTCAAACCTCGTGGTAAACAGCGAAAACTCAGAAAAATGCTTTTAAAAGCATTTTTCTAAGTTGCATGTTGCACACACACATGTCCTTTGGACATGTGTGTGCGCAACACCTGTTTAAATTAGCATTTAAGGGGTGCTACAGGGTGTCCTCTGGACACCCCTGGCACCCTTTAAATCGCTATCTTATTTGCGATTAGCTAATTGCTAATCGCAAATAAGGAATACTCCCCATTCATTCCTATGGGCCTTTTGGCCCGTAGGAATGAATGGGGAGTTATTCCTTATATGCAATTAGCAATTAGCTAATCGCAAATAAGGAATGTGTAGGAATCACATTTTATTTTGCGATTCCTACATGAATCCCGTTTTGCGAGTCTGTAATAGCGATTCCTTATGAATCGCTATTAAAGACTCGCAAAACGGGTCTTTAATGAATCAGGCTGTAAGAGAGGTGCAGAAAAAAAGGCAAAAGAAGTACAGAAAGAGGCAAGAGAGATGCAGAAAGAGGCAGGAGAAGTGTAGAAAGAAGCTAGAGAGATGCAGAAAGAGGGAACAGGGGTAAATACAGAGGCAACAGAGGGGAAGAAAGTGGGAAGAGGGGGCAGAAAGAAGCAGGAGAATTTCAGAAAACACAAAGGAGGTGCAGAAAGAGGCAAGAGAATGGTAGAGAGGGGCAAGAGAGGGGTAGAAAAAGGCAAAGGCAGTGCACAAAAAGAGAGGAAGGGTGCAGGAAGAGGCGAGAGGGGTGCAGAAAGACCTACAAGAGGTGCAGAAAGCAGCAAATGAAGTGCAGAAAGAAGCAACAGAGGTGCAGAAAAAGGCAAGAGAAGTGCAGAAAGAGGCAAGAGAGGAACAGAAAGAAGAAAACGATGTGCTGAAGGAGGCAGGAGAACTGCAGAAAGAGGCAAGAGAGGTGTAGAAAGAGGCAAGAGGGGTGCAGAAAAAAGTAAGAGAGGTGCAGAAACAGGTATGAGAAGTGCATAAAGAGGGAACAGGAGTGCAGAAAGAGGCAAGAAAGTTACAGAAAGGAGGAAGGGGTGCAAAAAGAAACAAGAAGGGTACATAAAGAAGCAAGTAGGGTGCAGAAAGAAATAAGAGAGGTGCAGAAGACGTCAAGAGAGGTGCGAAAACAGGCAAGAGAAGTGCTAAAAGAGGCAGGAGAATTGCTGTAAGAAGCAACAGAGGTGTAGAAAGAAGCAATAGAAGTGCAGAAATAGGCAAGAGGGGTGCATAAAGAAGCAAGAGAGGTGCAGAAAAAGGCAAGAGCACTGCAGAACGAGGAAAAAGAGGTACAGAAAGAAGAAAATGGGGTGCAGAAACGGGCAGGAGTGGTGCAGAAAGAGGCAGGGGAATGTCAGAAATAAGCATCAGAGGTGCAGAAGAGGCAAGAGAGGTAAAGAAAGAGGCAAGATAAGTAAAGAAAGAGGCAAGAGAAGTGCAGAAAGAGGCAAGATGGGTACAGAAGGAGGCAAGATGTATGCAGAAAGAGACAAGACAGATACAGAAACAAGCAGGAGGGGTGCATGCCGAGCGAACAGGGGTGCAGAAAAAGGCAAGAGAGATAGAGAAAGTGAGAAGAGGGGAGCAGAAAGAGCCAAGGGAGGGGCAGAAAGAAGTAAGAGAGGTACAGAAAGAAGCAAAAGAAGTGCAGAAAGACGCAAGAGAGATGCAGAAAGAGGTAGGAGAAGTATAGAAAGAGGCAAGAGAGATGCAGCAAGAGTGAACAGGTGTGAAGACAAAGGCAACAGGAGAAGAAAGTAGGAAGAGGGGGGAAGAGGCAAGAAAAGTGCAGAAAAACAAAGGAGGTGAAGAAAGGCAGGAGAATGGCAGATAGAGGCAAGAGAGGTGTAGAAAAAAGGCAAAAGAGGTACACAAAGAGGGAGGAAGGGTACAGAAAGAGACAAGAGGGGTGCTGAAAGACCTAAGAGAGGTACAGAAAGAAGGACCAGGGATGCAGACAGAGGTAACAGGTGCTGTGAGAGGCACGAAGGATGAAGAAAGAGGCAATAGAGGTGCAGAAAGAGGCAAGAGTACTGCAGCAAGAGTGAACAGGGGTGAAGACAGAGGCAACAGAGGAGAAGAAAGTAGGAAGAGGGGAAAAAGAGGCAGGAGAAGTGCAGAAAAACCAAAGGAGGTGCAGAAAGAGGCAAGAGAATGGCAGATAGAGGCAAGAGAGGTGTCGAAAAAGCCAAAAGAGGTGCACAAAGAGGGAGGAAGGGTACAGAAAGAGGCAAGAGGGGTGCAGAAAGACCTAAGAGAGGTACAGAAAGCAGCAAAAGAATTGCAGAAAGAAGCAACAGAGGTGCCAAAAGTAGATAGAGAAGTGCAGAAAGAGGCAAGTGAGATTAAGAAACAGACAAGATGGGTGCAGAAAGAGGCAAGAGAAGTCCAGACAGAAGCAAAATAGGTACAGAAGGTAGCACAAGAACTGCAGAAAGAGGCAAGAGAGGTGCGGAAAGAGGCATGGGAGGTGCACAAGAGGGAAGAGGGGTACAGAAAATGGCAAGAAAGGGGAATTAGAAAGTAGCAAAAGGACCAAAAGAAGCATCAAATATGCAGAAAGAGGCAAGAGAGGTACAGAAAGAGGGAACAGGGATGCAGACCACGGCAACAGTGGTGCAGTATGATGCAACAAGTGTAAAGAAAGAGGAAATAGAGGTGCAGAAAGAGGCAATAGAACTGCAGAAATAAGAAAGAAGGGTACAGAAGGAAGCAAGAGGTATGCAGAAAGAGGCAATAGAGGTGTAGAAACAGCCAGGAGAGGTACAGACAAATGGAACAGGGGTGCAGAAAAAGGCAAGAGAGATAGAGAAAGATAGAGAGAAAAGAGGCAAGACAGGTGCAGAAAGAAGCAAGAGAGGTGTAGAAAGAAGCAAAAGAAGAACAGAAAGAGGTATGAGAGATGCATAAAGAAGCAAGAGAAGTGCAGTAAGAGGCAAGAGGGGTGCATAAAAAAGCAAGAGAGGGGCAGAAAAAGGCACGAGAACTGCAGAACGGGGTAAAAGAGATACAGAGAGAAGAAAGTGGGGTGCAGAAACAGGCAAGAGTGGTGCATAAAGAGGCAGGGGAAGTGCATAAATAAGCATCAGAGGTGTAGAAGAGGCAAGAGAGGTACAGAAAGAGGAAAGAGAGGTGCACAAAGAGGGATGAAGGGTACAGAAAGAGGCAAGAGGGGTGCAGTAAGAAAAAAGCGAGATACTGAAAGAAAGAAAAGGAAGAACAGAAAGAAGTAACAGAGGTGCAGAAAGTGGAAAAAAAGGTGCAGACAGAGGGAACAGGGGGTGCAGAAAAGGGCAAGAGAGATAGAGAAAGAGAGAAGAGGGGAGCATAAAGCGCCAAGAGGGGTGCAGAAAGAAGTAAGAGAGGTGCAGAAAGAGGAAAGAGAGGTGCACAAAGAGGGATGAAGGGTACAGAAAGAGGTAAGAGGGGTGCAGTAAGAAGAAAGCGAGGCACAGAAAGAAGCAAAGGAAGTACAGAAAGAAGTAACAGAGGTGCAGAAACGGGCAGGAGAGGTGCAGACAGAGGGAACAGGGGTGCAAAAAAGGCAAGAGAGATAGAGAAAATGAGAAGAGGGGAGCAGAAAGAGCCAAGAGGGGTGCAGAAAGAAGTAAGAGAGGTGCAGAAAGAAGCAAACGAAGTGCAGAAAGAGGCAAGAGAGATGCACAAAGAGGCAGGACAAGTGTAGAAAGAGGCAAGAGAGATGCAGAAAGAGGGAACAGGGGTGAAGACAGAGGCAACAGAGGGGCAGAAAGTGGGAAGAGGGGCAGAAAGAGGCAGGAGAAGTGCAGAAAAACAAAGGAGGTGCAGGAAGAGGCAAGAGAATGGCAGAGAGGGGCAATAGAGGTGTAGAAAAAGGCAAGAGATGTATACAAAGAAGGGAGATGGGTCTTGAAAGAGGCAAGAGGGGTGCAGAAAGACCTATGAAGGGTACAGAAAGCAGCAAAAGAAGTGCAGAAAGAAGCAACAGAGGTGCAGAAAGTGGAAAGAGAAGTGCAGAAAGAGGCAAGTGAGATGAAGAAACAGGCAAGACGGGTGCAGAAAGAGGCAAGAGAAGTCTAGAAAGAAGCAAAAGAAGTACAAAAAGAAGCACAAGAACTGCAGAAAGAGGCAAGAGAGGTGCAAAAAGAGGCTTGGGAGGTACACAAGAGGGAATAAGGGTACAGAAAGAGGCAAGAAAGGGGAGCAGAAAGAAGCAAATGGACAGAAAGAAACATCAAAGGTGCAGAAAGAGGCAAGAGAAGTGCAGAAAGGGGCAAGAGAAGTATCGAAAGAAGGAACAGGGATGCAGACAGAGGCAACAGAGGTGCAGTAAGAGGCAAGAAGTGTGCAGAAAGAGGAAATAGGGGTGCAGAAAGAGGCAAGTGAACTGCAGAAAGAGGAAAGAAGGTTACAGAAGGAGGCAAGAGGTATGCAGAAAGAGTCAAGAGAGGTGTAGAAACAGGCAGGAGAGGTGCAGACAGAGGGAACATTGGTGCAGAAAAAGGCAAGAGAGATAGAGAAATAGAGAAGAGGGGAGCAGAAGAAGGAAATAGGGGTGCAGAAAGAGGCAGGAGGGGTGCAGAAAAAAGCAAAAGAAGTACAGAAAGAGGCATGAGAGATGCAGAAAGAAGCAGAAGTATAGAAAGAGGCTAGAGAGATGCAGAAAGAGGGTACAGGTGTGAAGACAGAGGCAACAGAAGGGCAGAAAGTGGGAAGGCAGGAGAATTTCAGAAAAAACAAAGGAGGTACAGAAAGAGGCAAGAGAATAGTAGAGAGGGGCAAGAGAGGGGTAGAAAATGTCAAGAGAGGTACACAAAAAGGGAGGAAGGGTGCAGAAGGACCTAAGAGGGGTGCAGAAAGCAGTAAAAGAAGTGCAGAAAGAAGCAACAGAGGTGCAGAAAAAGGCAAGAGAAGTGCAGGAAGAGGCAAGAGAGGAACAGAAAGAAGAAAACGATGTGCAGAAGGAGGCAGGAGAACTGCAGAAAGAGGCAAGAGAGGTGTAGAAATAGGCAATAGGGGTGCAGAAAAAAAGTAAGAGAGGTGCAGAAACAGGGATGAGAAGTGCATAAAGAGGGAACAGGAGTGCAGAAAGAGGCAAGAAAGTTACAGAAAGGGGGAAGGGATGCAAAATGAAACAAGAGGGCTACAGAAAGAAGCAAGTGAGGTGCAGAAAGAAATTAGAGAGGTGCAGAAGAAGTCAAGAGAGGTGCGAAAACAGGCAAGAGAAGTGTAGAAAGAGGCAAGAGAATTGCTGAAAGAAGCAACAAATGTGTAGAAAGAAGCAAGAGAAGTGCAGAAAGAGGCAAGAGGGGTGCATAAAGAAGCAAGAGAGGTACAGAATGAGGTAAGAGAACTTCAGAAAGAGGCAGAAGAGGAGCAGAAAGAGGAAATTGCGATACAGAAACATGCAGGAGGGGTGCAGAAAGGGACAAGAGATGTGCAGAAAGATGCAACAGAGGGGCAGAAGGAGGCAGTGAACTGCAGAGAGAGTTGCAGAAGAAGGAAAGAGGGGTGCAGAAAGAGGCAAGAGGGGTGCAGAAAGAAGCAAGAAAGGTGCAAAAAAAGCAAGAAAAGTGCAGAAAGAAGCAACGGAGGTGCAGAAAGAGGCAATAGAAGTGTAGAAGGAAGCAACAGGGATGCAGCTGTAGTGCCCGCCAACAGTCATCCAACCTTCAGCAGTCCAGGTTCCCAATTTCCAGTGCTGCTGTAAGTTTTCCTGAGAGCATCAAGGATTGTCATGGTCATCTCGTTACAGGGGTCATCCCAGAGTTTTGTTGTCCTTCTATTCCATGCAGATTAATGTTGGATTGTTGGTGGTTAGGCCAGGGATTGCTCGGGCTTTTCAGTTATGGATCTATCTTGGCTAGTGGCCTCAAATCTTTTTGTTTAATACTTAAATGTTTAAAAGAGTTTAGGGATGGATGCTGCTATGGCTGTTTATGGTGTTCATTTAGCTGGGTACTCCAAGCACTATGGGAATCCTTGCAAGTTATTGCATAGTAATCTAAAATTTTTAACTGAATCTCCAATTGCAAATAAGTACGGATAATTTCCAGCTTTTGTTCCTATACCAGGAGTCTAGTAAAACATACCATGACTAATCAAATCTATCAGTGCTCAATATGTTTATAACAACTCAACTAAAACCTACCCACCCTTCCCTCCCCTCCACGCATGCCCGGCAATAAGTATTTATAGTAGCATTTTCACATTTCCATATCTGAATTTGTGTGCATTTTGGTTCCTCAATCTGACTTAGGTAAACTGTGCAGTCCTGTAATTATACAATGTAACAACCCATGGATAATGTAGGAAGCCCATACGTCACATAGCAGTAGTATATTCCCCCAATCTATAATAATAGTACATCCTAGTAGGATAATATATCTATCGCAGCATATTCCTCTAGCATTGCATTCCAGCTCAGCGAGAAAAGTGTTTTCCTTAGGTCTCTGTATTCCACTCTTTTTAGTTCAGGACCCCTCAGCTCTTCCCCCTCTCACCACTTCCCCATTCCAGTCCTGTATGGATGGGGCTCTAGCGGCTTTCCATCATGTGGTTATGGCTCTTTTAGCTAGAAGAAGCACAAGGTTAGTAAAATCAAGAGGCGGGATTACCCTTCTTTCCACTAGGCCCTAGTCCCAGTAAGCAATATTCCAAGGTCACGGTATGTCGCACCGGGGCTACATCCGCCAGTTGTTTGCACACTGTCGCCCAGTAGTACCCTAGTCGGGGCCAATCCCATACCATGTGTATCAATCCCGCGTTGGGTGCATGACAGCGCGGGCAGGCATCACTTGCTCCCGGAAGCATAGTGCCCAATCTGCGTGGTGTTAAATAAGCTGTGTGTAGCAACATCAACTTGATCAAATTAAATCTAGGATTACGAGACACCTTCCTGGGGTATCCCACTATTGTGTCCCATTCCTTAACTGTAAACTCACGGCCTACGTCCCATCTGTCGTGTACCAGTCGTAAGGAGATCACCGTCTCAGTCCGAATACTGTGGGTGAGCCATTTTGTCAGTCATGCTCCGTGTCCCATTAGATATTGCATGGTAAGTAGGGCATTCGTGGTCTGTTCCGTATCTCCCGGTGGCCATGTGATGAGTATATATCTGGATATATGTGCGTGTAATAGGATCATTGTATCGGGGGCACCGTGTACGTGCACAAATGTGTCATGCGGCATTAAGACACCCTCCGAAAAGAACTCTCCTATCGTGGTGACGTCCGCATCAGTCCATGCTTGCAGAGCTCGGTTAGTGGTCTGTCCCGATCGTGTAGGGATACCCAGTAGTGGGATAGTGTGGGCATACGGTGTTGCCTGTCCAGTGTATCTCACCGCACTCCTCCAATAAGTAATAGCTAACTTCAAGAAGTGGGGTGTTGATGCTGGTAGGGGGCCTGAGGCAGTAAAAGCCTGTGAATAATCCCCTTATCCTTGTCTCATGATGTCATGTCCAATTCATGCAAGTTACGTCCGGAAAGCCAATAAGCTAGCCACTGCAATTGGCTAGCATTGCAATATGCAGGTAAATCCAACACTCCCATACCCCCTTGTTTTGTAGTTAATTGCAACTTTGTTAGGCTAATACGCCTGCGCCCGGAGCCCCACACCAGATCTATTACCAGAGAGTTAAATACTTTAAAGATCCTCGAGGGGACAAGGATAGGTAGATTGGTGAAATGATAAAGGAGCTGTGGTAGCAGCACCATTTTTGTGATGGCCACTCTGCCCGCTACCGAAAGGGGCAGCGAAACCCAGAATTAGATTTGGGATTTAAGCGCAGCGATCGCACGTGATAAGTTACCATCTAAGAGGTCTGTGGCATTGCGGTAAATCTGTATTCCGAGAAATTTAAAGGTATCAGGTGCTATTTGGAATGTCCAGGGGCCGAATTTAAAGGGACCGTTACTCACAGAGTTATCAAAGAAATAGGCATACGACTTCTCAGCATTATTAGCTAGTCCAGAAAGGTATTGAAATGACTCAAACATGGAAGGCACTGGGTGCAGGTCATACTCCATGTCTTTGATATATAGAATGAGATCATCTGCGTATGCTGAGACAGTGTGAGCTGTGCGACCCCGCGCTATTCCCCTACAGGTTGCAAAAGCACGGAGTCTGTGTAGAAGCGGTTCAATAGCCAGGATAAACAACAATGGCGACAAGGGGCAGCCCTGCCTGGTTCCCCGAGCCACTCTATATTGTCCTAAAATAAGCTGGCCCGTGCACGCCCACGTGGTGGGGTTTGTGGATAGTAGGCACAACCATGCTATATATTCGTCTGGTATACCAAATCGTCCAAGGGCATAGAACATATGGTCCCAGCTCAAAGAGTTGAATGCCTGTCTCAAATCGAGTGAAATGCATCCTTCCTTGGTACCTTTGCCAAGTGTGCTCAGCATGACCTGGTGGAGTCATCTGATATTAAGTGCTGTATTTCTACCTGGTACAAACGCACATTGATCAGTGTGTATTAGTGTAGGGATAAACTGACCGAGCTGAGTGGCCAACAACTTGCTTAGTATCTTATAGTCTGTATTCAGAAATGACAGAGGTCTGTAGCTTGAGATAAGTAAACCATCCCTCCTCTGCTTTAATAAAGAGACCGCTAATGCCTGCAGGGCAGTAACAGGGAGCCTACCCATTTCCAACGACTCTTGCTAAATACATTGCAAGCGGGGAATCAGCAGGTCAGCATACACTGCAAAAAATTCGACCGGTAAGCCATCACTCCCTGGGGTTTTATTGCGCGGTAAAGCCTTAATCGCCTGCCGAATTTCCACCCCCGTTATTGGCCGTGTTAAAGTTGAAAGTTGAAAGAATTTATATAGCGCACTGTGACCAAGCGGCTTCCTGGTGCTGGGGGAGGAAAGCGAAAGCAGAGCAAGAGGGGGCCAGGAGATTATTGAGAGGAAAACGCTTGGGCAAATGGGTAGTGTTAGAACCGGCTGTCTCTAGTTGGCAGAGGTATGCACTTCTGACAAATAGGGACACACCTTTTCTAGTCAGGGCAAGGGGATCACACCCTTTGATAACCCCTGCTCACCCCCTTGGTAGCTTGGCAGAGCAGACAGGCTTATCTCAGAGGCTGTGTGTTAAGCATTTATGACCACATACAGTAATAAAGTGAATACACTACAAATGGACATGACACAGTAGTATTATAAAAATAAGGATTTTTATATAAGGCTTAGCACAAGACCAAATAAGACAAAAATATGCACAATCTTAATAAATACTCTTGGAAGGGAAAAATAATAGTTCAAGCGTAGTTTCTTCTTTAGCACAAAGTCTTTAGTATCAAAAGCAACTCTTCTTCTTTAAAACACAGTTCTTAGCAACAATGTAACCCACACGGGAGTCACACGACGTTGAGGCAAAGTTAATCCAAAGGGTTCGGCGTCGACCGCGAGGAGCGCTACGTCGAGCCCGGAGTCACACGGAGCCCCCACAACACAGTACCTTAGGAAAAATGAAGCACACGATGATCAGCGGCGTCGAGCAATCCGGCGTCGCGTGGTCGGTGTCGATCAGGCCTCAGTAGTCGTCGATGTCGATGATGCTGTTGCAAGAGTAAGCAGCGCTCACGGCGTCGAGAGGGCACGAAGTCGATGCGATCAGCAGCGGTGCAGACACGAGGTCCCTTGGAGCTGGAGCCGAACTCACTACTCACTGGCGTTGCTGCTGGCGTCGATCGGGCCCGGTGTCCGGCGTCGAGGAAGCGGGACACTGGAGCCGTTACTCACTATGTCGAGCTGGATTCGGGGACGTCCGTCGGCGTCGAGATTGCTGGTTCTTTCAGAGGTGCTGGATTCACAGGTTCCAGCAAATAGCACTTTAAGCAGATGAAGTCCTTTAGCCCTGTGACTTCAACAGGAGGCTGGCACTCTTCCAACCCTTGGAGATTTTCTTAGCAAAGCGTGAGAGTACACACACAGTTCCTCTCTCCTGGTTCCTTGGCAAAAATAAAGAAGCAATGCAGGATTCCCCCCAGCAAACAGCACACTGGCAGAAGGGGTAGGCAAGTCCTTGGATCTGCAGGCTTCTTGTCCTTGGTTTCAGGGTTCCTTGTCAGAAGTGATCTAAATTCTTGGTTCAGGGGTCCTTCTCTTATACCCCTTTTTGGCTTTGATCCCTTTGTCCATGCACTGTGTGTGTACTCTCACGCTTTGCTAAGAAAATCTCCAAGGGTTGGAAGAGTGCCAGCCTCCTGTTGAAGTCACAGGGCTAAAGGACTTCATCTGCTTAAAGTGTTATTTGCTGGAACCTGTGAATCCAGCACCTCTGAAAGAACCAGCAATCTCGACACCGACGGACGTCGCCGAATCCAGCTCGACATAGTGAGTAACGGCTCCAGTGTCCCGCGTCCTCGACGTCGGCCGCCGGGCCCGATCGACGCCAGCAGCAACGCCAGTGAGTAGTGAGTTCGGCTCCAGCTCCAAGGGACCTCGTGTCTGCACCGCTGCTGATCGCATCGACTTCGTGCCCTCTTGACGCCGTGAGCGCTGCTCACTCTTGCAACAGCATCATAGAAATCGACGACTACTGAGGCCTGATCGACACCGACGACGCGACGCCGGATTGCTTGACGCCGCTGATCATCGTGTGCTTCATTTTTCCTACGGTACTGTGTTGTGGGGGGTCCGTGTGACTCCGGGCTCGACGTAGCGCTCCTCGCGGTCGACGCCGAACCCTTTGGATTAACTTTGCCTCGACGTCGTGTGACTCCCGTGTGGGTTACATTGTTGCTAAGAACTGTGTTTTAAAGAAGAAGAGTTGCTTTTGATACTAAAGACTTTGTGCTAAAGAAGAAACTACGCTTGAACTATTATTTTTCCCTTCCAAGAGTATTTATTAAGATTGTGCATATTTTTGTCGTATTTGGTCTTGTGCTAAGCCTTATATAAAAATCCTTATTTTTATAATACTACTGTGTCGTGTCCATTTGTAGTGTATTCACTTTATTACTGTATGTGGTCATAAATGCTTAACACACAGCCTCTGAGATAAGCCTGTCTGCTCTGCCAAGCTACCAAGGGGGTGAGCAGGGGTTATCAAAGGGTGTGATCCCCTTGCCCTGACTAGAAAAGGTGTGTCCCTATTTGTCAGAAGTGCATACCTCTGCCAACTAGAGACAGCCGGTTCTAACATTGGACGCAGCGGTGAGGATTTGAACCTTGCATTTATGACCCATGTGCAGTAATTAGTGTGCGCTACATAGTGAAAGCAGACCATAGCGCAGCCACAATCTAATTTGGAAGGATCCTATTTTTGTTCTCCGCTTTTCTGAAACTTGATTTTTTGAACACTGCCAGTTTTGACCATGAGTGATACCGGAGTCCCTGCCCCTGTTGTTGTTGTGGAGGAATTCGATAGAAGCAAGATCGAGGATTACTCGTTAAATCAGCTGAAATCCTTTTGCAAGCAGTTTAAAGTTCCTACCAAAGGCCTCAAGATTAAGGAAAACTATCTCAAAGCATTGAAGGCCTGGTTGGAGTCCAGCGATCCCACTGATCCGGTGGTGGTACCGCCAGTGGAAGGGGCTGAGGAGGTGCCAGTGAATGGAACCGTGTCCTCGCCCGGTAGCAGTGTTTCCTCCAAAGGTCTTTCCCTTGAAGAAAGAGAAGAAAGGGTGAAAGAGCGAGCATACAACATGGAAATGCAAGGCTTAAGATAAATGGGCAGTTGGAGTTAGAACATGCAAGAGGTAGGAGAGAAGCAGATTTGGAGACCAAAAGGTTGGATTTTGAAAGAGAGAAGTTAGCTTTGGAGCGTGATACCAAGTTGAGGGAGTTGGACATCCAAGCTAAGAAGTTAAAATTGAATCCCTCTGGTGGCAGCATCCCATCTGTGCCTGCAGAAAGTAGGTTTTATTTCCCTAAAGATGTGATAAAAGATTATCATAGGAATGAAGATATTGGTCAATGGTTTAAAGCATATGAGTTAGCATTGTTGGCCCACCGGGTCCCTGAGTAGGATTGGGGAGCGGGGTTGTTGGGTCGCTTTGTGAATGAGGGGAGAGATACCCTGTTAGACATGCCTGTTGAGGATAGGATGTTGTATGCTCATATGAAAGATGCTTTAATGTTGCGGTATGGCCTAACCCCCGAGAAGTACAGACAAGCTTTTAGAGAATGTAAGAAGTTGCCTGGCACGACGTGGGTTGAATATGTGTCTTATTTTTGCAGAGCCATAGATGGTTGGGTAAAGGACAGCAAAGTGGAAAGTTATGACGCGCTTTATGATTTGTTTGCTTGGGAGCATTTGTCTACAAACTGTTTTCCAGAGCTGCGCCAGCACCTTATCGATAGCAAGATATCTAACCCTAGAAAACTTGCTCAGGAGGCGGACCGCTGGGTCAGTACCAGGGTCCACAAGGGTCCAGTGGGAGACTCAGCCAAAGGTGGGAGGGGTCCCCAGCAGAAGAGTGGGGTGGACAAGGGTAAACAGAAGGAGTCCCAGAAATGGCCCCAAAGTAATCCCCAAGGGAACCAAGGGAAGGGTTCCCAGCCTCCCCCTGAGAAGAAGCCAGGGGCCCCGATGGGTAAACCTGTTCATAGGGGCCCCCTGACCTGCTACGTTTGTGGGCAGGTAGGACACCGGTATTATGACCCCCAGTGTCCCATGAAGAATTCGAATGCACCACCGCGTGCACCCCCCCGTCAGTTGGCGAGTGTAGCCCTGGGAGGGGAGGAGTTGGTTGTCCCTGGTGGGCGGGGTCCCGCCAAAATGTCCCTGGTCTCGCTAGGAGACATGGAAATGGTCCCTCCACCCCCTCTGCCTAGTAACATTAAGAAATATAGGCAGTGGGTGACCATTAATGGCCATAGAGTGGAAGCTCTCAGAGACACCGGAGCGAGTGTGACAGCTGTCAAGTGTCACTTGGTGTCCAGAGAGCAGGTGGTTCCCCACGCATTCTACCCTGTGATAGCTGCTGACAACTCCCAGAAAGAGTGTGAGGTAGCTCAGGTTTCCTTTGAATAGGGGGGGAGTTTCAGGTACTCTTCAAGTTGCTGTAAGGCCCGCCATGCCTGTTGATTGTCTCCTGGGCAATGATTTAGAAGACTCCCCTTGGGCTAAGGTGGAGAGGGAGACAGCCGGTTCTAACAGGTAGGTTTTAAGTGCCTTGCGGAATACCAAATAATCGGGAATAGACCTAATGGAGAATGGAAGATTGTTCCAGAAGGGCGGGGCAAGGATAGAAAACGTTGTGTCTCCGGTTCTGGTTTTTCGGAAGCGGGGAACACTAAGGAGAGCCTGGCTGGAGGAACGAAGGTCACGAACAGGACAGTAGTGGATAATTCTAGAATTGATAAAAATAGGGGCCGTATGAGCACGGGCCATAAAAACTATGCATCCCAATTTAAAGAGGGATCTTTGCAGGACGGGAAGCCAGTGGAGGGACTTAAGTAAGGGAGTGGTGTGATGAGACCTGGGGAGCCGATGTATTAGACGAGCGGCCTGATTTTGAATGGTCTGAAGGCGGCGCTGCTCGTAGGCTGGGATGCCCACGTACAGGCAATTCCTGTAGTCTAATCTCGAAAGGATCAGAGCTAAGACAATTATCTTAAGGGCGTCAAATGAAAACAAACGAGATATCTTGTGGATGATCAGGAGGGAAAGGAAGCAGGATGACACCACAGAGCTAATTTGCGGACGCATGGAGAGGTCCTGACTGACCTTGATTCCCAAGGTTCTAACAGAAGAGGAGGGAATCGGAGGAGGGCCGAAGATGTAAGGCCAAAAGGCAGGAGTCCAAGGGGTAGTGGGGCCACCCGTCAGGACCAACTCCGTTTTGTCCGGGTTTAACTTAAGATGGTTTTGGTTCATCCAATCAGAAATGAAAATAAGGGTGGTTTGGAATTTAAGAATGGACTCAGGAGAGGGGGACCAATCAAAAACAAGCTGTAGGTCATCAGCGTAATTGTATACGGAGACCCCCATATTAAGCAGTGAAATAATAAGGGGATAAATGTAAAGAATAAAAAGAAGGGGAGAGAGGGAGGATCCTTGGGGGACCCCAGAGGGCACCGAGAGAAAGGGAGCAGAGAAACCAGAGAGGCAGACAGCCTGCATCCGGCCCTTAAGAAAAGAAACAAGCCAGGAAAGAGCGGTGCCCTGGATGCCTGCTGCCCTGACACAGTCAAGAAGGATGGAATGGTCGACCGTGTCAAAAGCAGCAGACAGATCAAGGAGCACCAGGGCTTGAGGAGAATTAGAGTCCGCCTTGCTTTTCAACTCATCCAGTACAGCAAGGACCACAGCTTCGGTCGAGTGGGCCGGGCGAAATCCCGCTAGGTGGGAGGCCAAAAGATGGTTACTCTCAATATATTTTGACAAGCAGGAAGTGATGTGGCTCTCCAGAATTTTGCCTAAATAAGGCAGCAATGATACGGGCCGAAAATTAGCAGGGACATTAGGGTCAGAGACGGGTTTTTTCAAGATAGGGATAATGGTAGCTGATTTAAATGAGGTCAGAACAATGCCCTGAGAGAAGGAAGCATTCAGAAGAGATAGGGGAGGTTCAGGACAGCCCGAGAATAGGTCCCTTAGGATACGGGCTGGGGCGTAATCAGCAGGAGAGCTTGAATTGACCTTTTTGAGCAGGGCAAAAAAGGATTCTTTCAAAATAGGAGGGAAGTGATTAAAGGAGGAGGACAGAGAAGGAAGAGAAGGAGGGGGAAAAGAGGAAGATATCGGGGGAATGTTCCATTTAATGATAGCAATCTTCTCAAGGAAGAAATTATTCAGAGAGAGGCAGAGGGCTAGAGAAGGGACAGGGTTGGGGTTGATACGGTCAGATGTAGCCAGGTCATGGAAGATTGAGAAAATCTCCTTCGGTTTATTGGCCGCAAATAAAATTTTGCTGGAAAAATAGTCAGATTTAGCTGAGAGGATAGCTCTCTTATAGTTCTTTAACAGGGACTTATATTGATCCCTCAGGAGGGGACAGTAGTTGCGACTCCACTGGCGCTCTGAGTGTTTCAGAGCCGTTTTAAGGGCTTTGAGCTGACTAGTAAACCATTTATTGGCTTTGTGGAGGCGACAAGCATTGACCCTCCTGAGGGGGGCGAGGGAATCACATGATGTGGATTGCCAGGTGTTAACGGCAGCCACCTGATGGTCGAGGGGAAGATCAAGTAGATCAGGGAAAGAAGTCGCCAAAGAAGATTGAATAGCATTAAAGTCTACCCGATTCCAATTTCGTGCTAAGACGATCTTGAATAAGGGGGGCTTGTCCCTAACTGCTAAGTCAATAAAAAAAGTAATGTACAAAGAAAGAATTCCCTTGAACAGAACTAGATAAACAACGCACGAAGGTCAAAAAAACAATAAAAAGATTTACTAATGTAAAAAGAATTCTTAACAATTTATTGAAAATACAAATGTTAAAAAAGTGGACATACAAGAACCACTGTAGCAAAATTTAAAAAACAACAATAAAACTGTTTGACATTCAATATTGACCAGCAAGATTGAAACATAAAGACAGAACACAGTGAGACATGAAGCTTGTACAGTACTAAATGTATATTCCAACTCTGTTTCCAACACCTATGTTGTGCACCTCAAACACAAGACAGTCTTGCGGAAAAGGTCAAATTATGGGCTACTGCTGAGGACCCATCCCCGTACCACACACTTGGTACAAATAAACCTTTGCCTGAACATACATCTGGAAAGTTTTAAATCAAACAATATCTGATCTCTGTTGGCATGCAATCATAAAACCTTTGAATCATCACAGTCATGCATCTACAAACCAATGCTTAGTCCAACAATATGATTAAATAGTCATCCTTACACCAATTCTAAGACAGAAAAGCACACTACCACGGTCATAGAAATAAACCAATTTTTAGGAGATAGTCACTTATCCCCAAAAAATGAGGACCAGGGGTGTGAAAAAGACAAGACAATAGGTTCAGGTGTCTGAGGAATTCGAAGGATTTTTTGTTATGTACTGCACCTGAATGAGGGGGTAGCTATGAGAACAAAATAATTTTATCGCCACCACCAATCCCACAATGTGATGTGCTTTGGCCAGGATCTCGGAAAATTGATCCATTGTGAGGCAGGAGACACCCGGCAACTGGAAGCAGTACTGCAGCTTTGCCCTCCACTAACACCTGGTCTAAATGTGCTTCCCCATGATGGGGAGCAGTCTGCAAGAGTTCTGGCAGACCTTAGGTTATATACATCATTCGAGTAAAGCATTATTATACTGCATTTGTAATCACATACAGTTTGTATTGGCGCAGAGATTTGAGAGCGAATTGTGGCTACAACATATATCCAACTCTTCAGTACTGGAATAGTGCTAGGTCAATCTGGATTCTGGATCTGATCTATTACTGAGAAGGATCCAAGATCCAGGAAGGTACCAGTGAAATATGCTGACGGTGCCCTGGCTCAATTTGTCAATAGCAGGATAAATTCAGTGGCATATGCACTTTTTGTACTTAGCATTGAGGCTGAGCCACAGTCTGCAGGGGGTGAGGGAGATCTCTTATTTCGAGTTTCTGCTGGGCATACAGAATTGCCTCAATGAAAGGGTCAAAATAATAACTTTTGATGAAGTCTCACTGTGGCTAGCTGAAGTCTAACACCTTGATGTCAATACTAGAGGTGGGTAAACCATCAAATTAAAAATATCTGGCTTGACTCTTAGAGCCCGTGTATGAGCTGAGCCCTGAAAATATTTGCTATGTAAATCGTACAACAAACATCACATATAGTATCATAGTCTCTTCAAAAGGCAAAAAAGTGTATTTTTTTAACATGCGGAAGCTTTTACATTAATAGTCACATTATAGCACTGCACTAAGTACTTTTTTTAAAGTGATAGTTTTTAAACGTAAATTGTTAAACATGAACTTAAGGAGAGAGCAACATTATAGTCTATAAAATTAAGCACCAAAGTTCTCTCATCTGTTATGATACCCTGGCACTCAGCAGGTACACCAAGATCTCTGGGGCAGGTGTATTTGGCCATCTTTCCAATTTCTTTGGGGGCATAGTTTAATGCATTCACATGTTGACTGTCAGACTCTACCCCTCGTTGACTCCGCCTCCTTTCTTCTGATACCCCTTGATCCTCAACTTATGGGACCTCCGAGTATTTTTTATATTTTTATTTCCAGCACTGTCACCCCTTCCCCTCCCATTCGTTTCTCTTCCTTTCGCTCCACTCTCATATCTTTTTCTCTCCCTCTCTCTGGTACACGCGAGGGCACACACACACCATACTCAATGTATATCTCCCTGCACACGTTTGTGTTCCCAACTCTGATTCTGTATGCCTTCCTCCACCCTCAGTATTACTCTCTACCTCTTCCCTCATTCCTGTATCCCCTTCCCGCCACTCGATTGACCCTCTCTTTCTCCCAGTCTCAATTCTTTTTTGTCTGCCTCTTCTCAATTCCATGTACTTCTCGCTCTTACTCTTCCCGTGGCTCACTCCTTCTCCACACGCAGGACAACAAGTGAGTGGGGCATGCTTCGTCCATCCCTTTGAAAGTAGTCAGGTTCCACCATAGGTGGCAGGATGCACCTTTACTGAGGCTCTCTAGGGTACGTGTAAAGATTTGTGCTTGTTGCGTGCCCTTCAGTCATCTACGCTTTGGGGCATGCAGCCAATGAAGAGAGTTAAAGAAATCCCCTTTACACAGATTATTTTCAACGCTTCTGGCATTAGATCTTCAACGCCACACACATTAATTATACAAAAAAGCACTTTCGCCGGGCCGCCCTGTGGCAGACAATGCTACTAAGGTAATGTGCGCCTGGGCCAGGTCAGTTGCTTGGTAATTGCTGCTGGCTTCCACTCTCTCTTTTTTAATGGAGATGTGCGTGTGTTTGCGCCCCCTGGGATCCAGTCCCCTTTGTCCAACAAATTGCCTCAATGGCTTCTCTTTGCAGCTCTCTAATGGCTTCAGCTGACAACAATTAGCATCCCAATGGGCCTTTGGCCCCCAAGCATGGCTTTATGTGGTGCCGGGGACGTAGCAATGCGGGGCAGTGGGGGAATGCCTCGCAAAGACAGCAGTCCCCATAAATCTGACTGCCACAGGCCGGCCCTTGTGAAAGGCGGACTGCAAGATTCATGCCTGCTGCCTTTCTGCGGTGTCTCTAGCCCACCCATCACCCAAACAAAGATTAGGGACTCGGGAGGGGGAAGGGTAGGAAGGAAGCCAAGACCCCTCGGCGTGCAATTTAAATACTAATCTTGGAACCATCCGAACAAATTGAAACTTTTACAAAAGAAAACACAGTCGACCTGTTATTTCCCTCTTCAACTCCCTCGGTCTTTCGGTCACAGTCTGTCTTTTCTTCTTCCTCTTAGTGCTGCTCCCGTGCTCTTTTTCCTATCTCCGCTGCTCTTCCTCTTTCCCCGTCAGTGGCAGATTTCAGGAACATGTCTACTAAAGGAGAGGAAGAAATGAAACGGAAGGAAAAAATATTTTTTTTAAAGCTAAACATGTATGTTTAATAAAAATTGGCAAAACAGAAAGAGCATTCCAGATGTGAGTAACGTGTGTAAAAAAGGCTCTGGGCTAGGGTCAGAGTATCAGATGGTGTTTGGTACAACATTGGTGTTTATGAGTACTTTTGCAGTTTGTTTGTTTTTAACTCCTCTTTTCCACACAAGGGCTTTTGTGATATAGAGCGCACACTGTCTGCAGACTTCAGAGAGGCAGCTCCTGTAGGAGTCAGTCCTTTGACAAACATAATATACAGGGCTCGCAGGGGCGTAACGCGGCCTGCGGCCCAGGGGGCCACCCAACCCTTGAGGGGGCCCCCATTCGGCCCAAGGCCTATGAATATCTGTGAGTGATTTCAGACTCAGGGGCCCCTCATCGCCAGTGCTTAGTTTGTAAAATAATAAGTGCCAGGGCTCGGATCAGGAGGCCACTGCAGCTTGCACCACCCATTGCCCCTTTCATCGCCGCGAAAGCAACTACTAAACATCACCTGCAAGTGCCACAGTTCAGATTATTCCAGGTCCCCAAATCTAAAGGAGAGTCTGGGGAGGCAGGCATTAGCCATTTTTAATATGTATTGTATTCATAAACACCCATTGTTATGCTGATCTCTAAATTTGAGGAGCAGTGCCACCAATGTAAATGTACATGTATTTATATAGCGCAAATCACCAACCCAGTATCTAAGCGCTTGCTTAGGGAACCCGTCCTGGTATTCCCCTGTGAGATAACCCCAGAAGGGTATCCACAAGGTGAAAGCCAGGCATCTCACCGCGAGGGGCCGTTGTGGAGATTAAGCAAGCTATTGCCCAGAGTCGCAGAGTGTGAACCCATGAATTGAGTAGGCACCGAAGCGAGAATTGTCGAGTCCATGGATGCGAGGGCGAGATTGTAGATCTCTATTTTATCACTCTAGATCTAAACCCCGTTCTGGTCAACTGAACCGTTATTGCCTGTCTTTGAGGAAAGAAAGTGCATCCAATACCAGGTTAACTTTGCTAATGATGGACTCAACTCAGAAAAACCACAAACTACTTCTAGCTTTTAAAGGTTTATTATAAGGTTAAGGTTAACTGCAAGTACAGGCATCTCAGAATGAGATTCAAAAGATATACGGGCACCACTACATGCATGTGCTCCCGAAAAGCTCTTAAGCGAGCAAAGAACACTACAAGCACAAGTTCTAATATCAAAAGGGCTGCAAGCATAGACACGTATTGTGATCTCTCCGTCATTTACAGCAGGAAGTAAAGGTTCAGGTTAGGCTGTCCCTACCCTGCTCTGGATGGTATCCCTACTTAACAGAATCCCAACCTACCAAAGGTGTCAGCTGTGAATGACTCCCTGGGGAGATCACCCACTCTTAGTATCTAGATGAAAACCTATGATCGCCAGTCATGACCCCTCTCTGCCTACCCATCCGCTCTCTAAAGGATCCTCAGGCATCTGCTCTAACTCCACCCCGGGGTGCTGACCCTAATACAAAAACACAACATCATTTGAGACGCCCCTTGTGAGACGCCCCTCACGTGGTGTCTCTCCTGGCTTTTTCCATGATGTTCTTCTTTTGGGCCTCGTGCGTTAGCGTTGACCTTGCTTCTCAGACTCTTCTCCGGCCCGCCGATACCCCCTAAAACATTCCTGAACCCTCCTCCGTGTCTGCACCGATCTATGAACAAACTCTATTCATCCAATTTTTAATTGGATCCCCCTCACATTTGCAGACAGGCATCCATAACTGAATCTTCATTCTCATAGACTTCTAACAGAAGCTTGCAACATTTTTTCCTGACACAGTTCGGCCTGTACCAGTACGTGCAAATCAAAAATCCTTTCATCATTTCAGGCCTACAACCCTTTCGCAAGTTAACTAGAATAACATGTTAGCTTCTTTCTCTTGGCATAATAAAAACACATCTATGGAATATAAATCTAATGAATAAACAAATCAATGTAACATTAGTGCAATCCATGTGTATGAAAAGCAATCCTCGTTTCTGAACCCTTCTGGCCTAGCCATAAGGGCCATTCTCTTCCATGCCTTGCAGCATGATTTCTCCCATTAGCAGCTACATAACATGGATCCTGATTAAACACTTCTAATAAAAGTATACATTTCCACACATGTTGCATTAGTTCCACTTCTATATGAAATCTCTACATTAACTACACATTTTAAGGTATATATGAATATATTTTCAGCACTCATAGCATTTCTCTTTATGAATTGTGCTTACTACTAGCGATTATAGTGCACTCATACATTTTGTTCAGTTTGCGCTCTCTCAGTTCCCCCCTTTGATGACCTCTAGGGGTCATCACCAACAGTCAAACTGAACTAATGGCTAATGCCCCTCGTTTCTGCGTTTCCAGAGCCCTCAGACTCCGGTACTGATTATCTTGCATTGCAGCCAATCTCTGTAACTGCTCTTTTCTGGATCTCTCCAATCTATTTGATCTATACCATTGGTATGACCTCACCAGTCCCCACAACAGGATCACACAGATCACTATTATGATGATAGGTTTCAGCACATACCACACAAAGCTCTTCCCTAGGTTGGCGAACCAACCTCCAACTTCGCCCATTCCATGACCCACCTTTTCCCAAACATTTACTTTGGTCAGGTCTTCGATCTCCTTGTGAATATTAGTTATATTCATAATGACCTTCTCAAGAGGTTTTGAATTGTCTGGAATGTAAGTGCAACATTCCTGGACCTTCAAAGCCTTACAGACTCCGCCCTCTTTTGCTAGCAGGACGTCTAATGAAAGACGGTTTTGAAGCACCATGGCCCTTATCGATTGCATCTCTCCTTCCACCAGCATTAAGGATCTTGCAGTGCTGGCAGACAACCTGTTTACGACTGTTGCCAGTCGTCTAATTTTGACATCATTGAGGATCAGTCCTAAGATAGGAAATGCAGCTCCAAATATATCTCCAACTAATTCTGCATCTCCCACCTCTCTTCTCCCTCTCTTCGAGGCCTTGCCCTCGATGATCTCTAAGTCTTGAGCATGGTATATTTTGGGAAAGACAATTGCCAAATAACATGATCCATACCAATTATCAGGTAGTCTCACGTAGGCATTTCTTCCACATACAAAATATACATTTGGAATCACTTGCATTCCTTTCAAGAAATCCTTTGTGTAATATTCTAAGTTGAAAGCATGTTCACAACTGACTTCCCCTACGAATACATTTTCATAATACGTTTTGCTTCTATGAAGACATAACTTCCCTCTCTGTGTCTTATCCAAAGCTATTGGACCACTACTACCCTTTCTCTTGTGTGCCTTCTCTTCCTCGGTCCAATCTGTTTTCCATTGTCCTGATTTCTTCAAAATCTTTTGCCTTCTATATCGATCATCCACCTGCCCTATAAACTTCTTTTCGACTTCTGACACCTTGCATGTCAGGTTATTTCTGCGGGCATGTGAAGTATCTAAGGTAATCCAAGGAATGAAGAACTTGGCCAATCTGTCTTCACTCTTCCAGTAGTCCCACTTATTCATCTGCTTATAATTTGGGACTTCCGGTAACACGGAATCATAGTTAGAGAAATAATACTCAAAACTATCTCTTCCGTAAAATATGCTAAGCAATAAGCTACATGTAATGCCATATGTCAACGGGAGGTGATGATATCTAATGCCTTCATCTACAGATGCCGGCAATTGCATGCAGACATAACAGTCTTTGACCTCCATGGCATCCACATATTCATACAAAAGTTTAGCATAAGCATTTGACCTATAGTCACCTTGGGACTCATCCATGTGTAACCTGCGGGCTTCTGCTGCTAATAACGCTTTCTCCTGTATGTTTTCCTCCCTCTTACCAGCAACAGTGGGTTTCGGTGTCACCACAGACTTCTCGTCTGATGCCCTTGCCTCACTCTCATGTCCCTTAACATATGATACAGTAACTACTAAAGCTATTAAGAGTATCACTCCTACTATTAGTGTGCCTATTATACATTTAGCTCTACGGGTTGGACTACCGGCCTCCATTTCTTCAGACAGTATGATTCTTTCTCTCTTATTTCAACCCAAAAGTTCTTTTCTTCTTTATTCCTTTACAGTCTCTCTTGATCAACCAGTCTTTTAGAATCACACAATTGGAAGCTGGCAGTCTCTTTTTCCAAAAGTCTTTTTGAAGCTTTAACACAGACAACCCTAGCCCTTCTCCATCAACTAATAGGAAGGTCCCTAAGATTCTCTGCTTCCTAGGCACTAGGTAATCTTCTTTTTCTTGCTTATTTACAAAGTCTTTAAGCATCTACAATGAGTTTCGAGCCTGCGGCTTGAATAGCATAGTTCAATATTTCCAGGCGAAGAGTGTGCTCTTCATGGCTTGTTATCTTTGTTCCAAAGTCAGGGAATTGCAATTCGGTGAAAAACATGTGCTTTAACTTGCTCAGGCGGGGAGGGCTGGGGAGTGTGAAAGTTAGTGACCCTTCTGCTTCGACTCCGGGTACTAACAGCTGTACTTCCACCGTGATGATGGGCTCAGAGCTGGACACCACCACCGCTCGTATCCTCCCTGTCTCCCGCTCCAAAGACATTTGTCGCCAGATATGTCCACTCAGGAGTGGCGTATCTTCTGCTGGGCACACGTACTCTTCTTGACCTTCGTAGATCTGGTGCTTCAGCGCCCTGCGCACCTTCCTCCGGGTCTGAGTCCTCTGATATTGGAGCAAGGGTTCTCTCTGGAGTTGACCTCAGGCTAGAACTCCTTCTTTGTGGCCAACTGGCTTCTCCACGTACCCTTCTGCTCCTTCTCCTTCTGGTCTGTTCACGCTCTCTTTCAGACTGGTCGGTGTCTGATTCGTACTCCCAGCTACTTCCTCCTTCAGTAGCGTCGTCTGTTTTGCTGTTGTACTGACCGTCCTCAGCTTGGTCAGACTCGTTCCCTGCTTCTTCTTGCACCTCTACAGCTTGGCTAGCCCCCTCTATGGCTTCTCGGTCCACAGCTGGACTTCCATCCTAGAGAGGAGCTGTTTCTTCCAGAGGTGCTGGAACCCTCCGCGTATGAGACGCGTGGATCCAATTGGGCAGGCCTCCCACCTTCACTGCGGTGTTCGTGATCAGGATGATCTGATAGGGTCCACGCCACCGAACATCCAGGCAGTTTCTCCTCACGTGTTTCTTCACAAGCACCCAGTCTCCGGGGTACAGGTCATGGCACAGGCCCTGGCACGATGGAACCTCGGCAGCCTGCACCTGAAGGGACACAGAATGAATGGCGTCAGACAGCCCCTTACAATAGTCCAGGATCATATCATCTGTGATGTTTAACAGTGCAGCAGTTGGTACTGATGGCAATCTCATTGCCCTCCCCATTAACACCTCGTGCGGTGACAGTCCCGTTCTTCTGTCTGGGGTACTACGGATATTCATAAGGACCAATGGCAGAGCATCAGGCCAACTCAGGGACGTTGATGAAAACATTTTGGCAATCCGATTCTTGATGGTGCTATTTATCTGCTCCACAATTCCTGAAGCTTCTGGTCTGTAACTACAATGCAATTTCTGGTCTATGTTCAGAGCCGCACAAATCATCTTCACAAGCTCGCTATTGAAATGGGTTCCCCTATCTGATTCCAAAGAGGCCGGTACCCCAAACCGTGTTATGAGCTCTCTAAGCAATAACTTGGCTACTGTGAGGGTGTCACACCTGCGTGTAGGGTATGCCTCGACCCATCTGGAAAATACGCAAACAACCACCAGGACATAACGAAGGCGGTTGCACCTTGGCATTTCAATAAAATCTATCTGCATCCTATTAAAAGGACCTCCAGACCTCCCTATGTAACTCAATGTAACTGGTGTTCTTTTTCCTACATTCAACTGCTGACATGTCACACAACGCTGGCACACGGCTTCTGCTGCTACTCTGAACTTAGGATTGTACCAGGTTTGTCTGAATACTCTCAACATAGCATCTCTCCCTAAATGTACTGGACCATGTATCTGCCTGGCCATTGGGCTCACCATCTCATTGGGCAATACTGCTCTTCCATCTGCTGAAACCCAGAAATGGGCTTCACCTATCACACATCCTGCTGTCCTCCAGGTTTGTTTTTCAAAATCGGGTGCATTTTCTTGCATGCATTTCAATTCATCCCAAGTGTCTACAGTTTCCAATATCATAGCCAATTCAGTTCTTACATTTATTCCGCCCACTTCCACCTCCGTGAAAGAGTACCCTTGTTCGGCACAGTACCTCGCGACTTCGTCGGCATATCTATTGCCTTGTGACACGAAGTCCATATTTCTAGTATGGGCGGTACATTTTACAACTGCAATACCTGCTGGACATTGCAAAGCTTCTAACAATAAACGCACAAACTCTCCATTACGAATGGGAGAGCCTGAAGAAGTCATGTACCCTCTTTGAGACCACAATTGCCCATAATCATGAACTACCCCGAAACCATATTGGCTGTCGGTGTATATGGTGACTCGAATTTGGTTGCTTGCAAGACAGGCACGCGTCAAGGCAATAATTTCAGCTACCTGAGCGGAGTGTACTCCTTCCAGGCATCCTGCTTCCACAACTCCAGTAATTGTACAAACAGCATAAGCTGCTCTCAACTGCCCAACTTCGTCTCTTACACATGAGCCATCGACAAAGAAAATTTCATCGGGGTCAGTCAGTGGCTCATCCACGATGTCGGGTCTCGGTTTGGTGCATAGTTCAGTCACATCAAGGCAATCATGGTCTGTACATACATCATCATCAATGTCACCTGGGAGTGGCATCAATGTGGCAGGGTTCAAAACAGAGCATCTCTTCAGAGTCACGTTCTCTGCAGCAAGAATGACTTGCTCATAGCGCGTGAGCCTGCTATTGGTCAGATGCTGTGTTTTGGTCCTGGTCATCAACAGTTCAACTGAATGGGGCACATACACCTCTAACGGGTGTCCCATGACAATGTTCTCAGAACGCTCGATACTGACACCTGTTGCAGCAACGGATTTGAGACATCCGGGCAACGCTGCGGCTACTGGGTCTAATGTAGCCGAAAAGTAGGCAACTGGTCTACGGGCATTCCCATGGATTTGGACCAAAACAGACAAAGCACAACCCTCTCTTTCACAGCAGTAGAGCAAGAATATTTTATCGTAATCAGGCATTCCCAGAGCAGGAGCACGACACAGGTCCTCTCTCAGCTGCAGGAACGCCATCAAACAGTCCTTGTCCCATGGTACCGGATCACTCACCTCCAGTTGCGTCAGTTTTTGCAAGGGTTTTGCTTTCAGTGAAAAGTTCGCTATCCACTGTCGGCAATACCCCACCATCCCTAGGAACATCCTGACTTCTCTCTGGGTTTTGGGCGCATTCATCTTCATGATCGCCTCTATTCTGTCTGGGGACACCTTCCGTTTCCCCTTCTCTAATCTGTGCCCCAAGTACTGCACCTCTGTCAGGCAGTACTGCAATTTTCCCGGGGACACCTTGTGCCCATTTGCAGCTAAGTGGTTTAGCAAAGCAATGGAGTCCTCCCTGCAAGCCTCTTCCGTTTCTGACGCCACAAGCAGGTCGTCTATGTACTGGACCAGAACTTACTTCTGGGGCAGCACTAGACTTTCAAGATTTTTCTTCAACAGCTGGTTAAAGATCGATGGGCTTTCTGCATACCCCTGAGGAATACAACACCATGTTAGGACGCGACCTTCCAGCTTAAATGCGAAAAGAAAATGGCTCTCCTCGTCCAGAGGGATCGAAAAGAAGGCCTGGCAAAGATCTATCACAGTGAACCATTCGGCTTGGAACGGTATCTGAAACAATATCACTGATGGATTCGGTACCACTGGACAACATGAGACAACTATGTTATTAATCTTTCGAAGATCCTGCACTATCCTGAATTTCCCGTTGGGTTTCTGCAAACCCATGATCGAGGAGTTACACGGACTACCCACGATCTCTTTCAGTATTCCCTGCTTAATCATGGACTCGATCACAGGTTTTATACCTGCAATCGTTTCTGGAGTCAATTTATACTGGGGGGTTCTTGGAAACTCAGCGTGTGGTTTCACTATTATCTTCACTGGGTCCACTCCTTTGACTAGTCCAATCTCTTCCCCAGTGAAATCCCATACTTCTGGTGCCACTGTCTCCCTTAGGTCCCAGGGGAGCTCATCCACTGTCAAAGTGGGATACAGCTCCACACATATTCTTGAGTTTGCGACCTTAAAGTCTGCGTCATCATCATTGGTTAATACCTCCACTCCCTGCGGGGTGCAATATATGGTACAATTTAACTTACACAATAGGTCTCTTCCCAATAAACATACTGGACTAGAGTCGCAAACCACAAACTGATGCTCATCGCTGTACTTCCCTATTTTCACCTGTACCGGTTCTGTCAATGAGCCCGTTATTCTCCTGTTTGCGACCCCCACCACCTGAATGGTCTCTCCAGACATAGGCAGGCCTGGAACTGCAGCTGATCTGATCGTGGATCTGGTGGCTCCTGTGTCCACTAAGAATGTCGTGGGGCACCCTGCCACTTCTGCCTCAACATAGGGTCCCCTTTGATCCACATCTAAGACTGCCCCAAGGGTACAGTCTTCTCTCTCTACTCTCTGTCCGGTTAAGGGGTCAACGTAATAGCACTCCTCTCCTCCTACAAACAGAGGCATCTGTCTATAGGTTTTTCCCGTTGTCCCTATTCTGGGTGGTTGAGGGAACTGAGCTCGCGGAGCTGGGGTCCCCCCTTTGACCACCTTCCCTTGGTATTGCGTTACCCCTTTTCCTGGAGTGCTTTGAATCTCTTCCTCCTCTACCTCTTGTTCTCCAATTTCCATGTTGTAGGGACACTCGCGTTTCCAATGCCCCACCTCGTTACACTGATGGCACCGGGTCGTCTTTTTCAATGCCGCAATGTCCACCCTAGGTCTGAAGGTGGAGTTCTCCTCATTGCCCTCGTTCTGACCATACTGCTTCTTACCCCCAGTCCCTGTCCCCTGCTGCTGCTGTTGTTGTCCCCCCTTGCCAGCTGACTGCATCTGTACGACCATCAGTTTTTCCTTTAGTTTCTTTGCCTTTGAGTCTATCTCATCACAACAGTACCTAGCATATCTCAGAATTTCATCCAAAGGTTTATTTTGCCAACAAATCAAGTGTTGCTGAATCATTAAACTAATATCCGGTCTCAAGCCCAAAACAAACTTGGACACAAACTGCCCTATGTCTTTCGGGTCCATTACATCCAACCCGCTATATTGTTTGAACGCCTTCAGCAATCTCTCATAATACTCATGAACCGTCTCCTTGGGTTCCTGCGTTCTCCTATCTCCTTCGCTGTGAATTGGGCGAGACACCCCCCCACATTCGGGGCTCCTGTTTTCCAAGTCTGGTCTCCCTCCCCTCCTGGTAGGGCAAGTGTATCCTCTACTGTCCTGACCCTTCCCGTCCCACTCTGGACTGCTTTCGTCAGCCCCACAGTGAGTCTGGGTCCTGCTATCCTGGCTTTCCCTTCCAGCTTCCGCTGCTATGATGCTCTTGTGAGCCTCCACTGCCTCATCCCATTTCTTCATGTACTCACTTAGCTCCTGGAAGGACTTCCGTCCTGATCCCCTCAGATCCTCTGGCCATCTAGGGCCCCCCGGATCCCCTCTTGGATCCACTGCTGTATGAACTGGGGTGCTCCAATCTCTCGGTCTTGTCAGCTGACTTGGGGAATAGATTACATTGTTCCTCCTTGCCATCTCTGCTCTCTCCCTGTCCAGTCGTACCTGTTCCTCCCCCTTTTCTCTCCCTGGGTCGTAGATCGATACTATAGGACCTATGGTAACAGGTACTTGCAGGGCATCTGGCAGTGCGTAGGAGGTGGCACACTCCGTTTCTGGCACCCTTTGTACCACAAACCTTCCGACTACCTTCTGCACCGGACTAGATTGAAGCAATTCTTTGCTTGTAGTGGGATCCCAATCCGTAGTGGGAAGCGGTCCATACTCCCCTTTTCCAGGCCCCCCTTCTTTGCATGTCTCGACATTTCCTGTCTCATTGTTATACGGGGGTGGCCTATCTGTCAATAACCTATTTATCAGGCTATCTTCTGACTCACTCTCTTTTAAACGCCGCTCTTAACCATTTAAAACATTTCATGATTAAACGTACAATTTCCGACCTCGCTATACTGTTTACTTCCTGATGACAATCCACCAATCCTAGCGCGGCTTTGCTAACTGGCCTATCACAGCGCGGTCTTGCTCTGGCCGGCCAATCCCAGCGCGGCACTTCCTGACGTCACTCGCCTCCGCTTCGCAGCAGCACCCGTCCTTTCTCAGCTCGTCTCCCGGTCACACATGCGTCCCATTCATACACCAAAAAATGACTACTTCCGACCAAGCCGTCACTTTCCTTGACTGTACGTCAACAGTCTATCTGTAATTGTCACCCCAACTGATGAAACGTCCTCCGTCTCTCTGATAGGTTGCTTACACACAGTAACTTCCGACCAGCGTCCGTTACTCACGCACTCACTCTTACGTTCCCCCTATCACGGTCCTGCGGGCGATCAATGGTACCTCATGACCCCCTTCACACTGGTTGACAATTACTCTGGGTGTCCGATACACCCGAACCACTTAAGCTCTCTTTGAACTTAAGATTTTTCACCGGTTGCGCGCGCTCACAACCTGTTCCACAGTCACTCTACAGGCATTCAACTCCGCCAGACATTACAACATAGATACAACACAAAAACACCGCAATCTAGCACGCATGACCCTTTATACTCACTCTCGACCGATTCTGCTGCTTTTCTGTCTCACGTCATCCGGACCTTCTTCGGCGGGCGGTTCTGCCGATCATCGATCTCTAGGGGCCTTGGGGTAATCTAACCTGGCCTAGATCACCTTCCTCAAGAAGGCAACCATCCTCTATAGCTACCAACTGCGAGGGCGAGATTGTAGATCTCTATCTTATCACTCTAGATCTAAACCCCGTTCTGGTCAACTGAACCGTTATTGCCTGTCTTTGAGGAAAGAAAGTGCATCCAATACCAGGTTAACTTTGCTAATGATGGACTCAACTCAGAAAAACCACAAACTACTTCTAGCTTTTAAAGGTTTATTATAAGGTTAAGGTTAACTGCAAGTACAGGCATCTCAGAATGAGATTCAAAAGATATACGGGCACCACTACATACATGTGCTCCCGAAAAGCTCTTAAGCGAGCAAAGAACACTACAAGCACAAGTTCTAATATCAAAAGGGCTGAGAGCATAGACACGTATTGTGATCTCTCCGTCATTTACAGCAGGAAGTAAAGGTTCAGGTTAGGCTGTCCCTACCCTGCTCTGGATGGTATCCCTACTTAACAGAATACCAACCTACCAAAGGTGTCAGCTGTGAATGACTCCCTGGGGAGATCACCCATTCTTAGTATCTAGATGAAAACCTATGATCGCCAGTCATGACCCCTCTCTGCCTACCCATCCGCTCTCTAAAGGATCCTCAGGCATCTGCTCTAACTCCTCCCCGGGGTGCTGACCCTAATACAAAAACACAACATCATTTGAGACGCCCCTTGTGAGACGCCCCTCACGTGGTGTCTCTCCTGGCTTTTTCCATGATGTTCTTCTTTTGGGCCTTGTGCGTTAGCGTTGACCTTGCTTCTCAGATTCTTCTCCGGCCCGCCGATACCCCCTAAAACATTCCTGAACCCTCCTCCGTGTCTGCACCGATCTATGAACAAACTCTATTCATCCAATTTTTTATTGGATCCCCCTCACATTTGCAGACAGACATCCATAGCTGAATCTTCATTCTCATAGACTTCTAACAGAAGCTTGCAACATTTTTTCCTGACACAGTTCGGCCTGTACCAGTACGTGCAAATCAAAAATCATTTCATCATTTCAGGCCTACAACCCTTTCGCAAGTTAACTAGAATAACATGTTAGCTTCTTTCTCTTGGCATAATAAAAACACATCTATGGAATATAAATCTAATGAATAAACAAATCAATGTAACATTAGTGCAATCCATGTGTATGAAAAGAAATCCTCGTTTCTGAACCCTTCTGGCCTAGCCATAAGGGCCATTCTCTTCCATGCCTTGCAGCATGATTTCTCCCATTAGCAGCTACATAACATGGATCCTGATTAAACACTTCTAATAAAAGTATACATTTCCACACATGTTGCATTAGTTCCACTTCTATATGAAATCTCTACATTAACTACACATTTTAAGGTATATATGAATATATTTTCAGCACTCATAGCATTTCTCTTTATGAATTGTGCTTACTACTAGCGATTATAGTGCACTCATACATTTTGTTCAGTTTGCGCTCTCTCATGGACATTTTAGGACTCAAGACCTGCCGAGCCAGGAATTGAACCCTGGTCCCGGGCTGACCTCTGCTTCCAGGTCTGCCTCCTCTAACCAGTGAGCCACACTTCTCCACCAATGTGACAGACAGTCATAAGTGCAGTGTTTACAATTAAATGCCGGAGCAAAGCTCTGGAAAACAATTAAGTGGCAGTGTAGAGCACCAGAAAACAGCGGCTCAAATTAAGCACTGCTCATTACCTTCTGAAGGCGGTCCCATCATTTTGAGGGCCTGTTCAAGGATTGTTGGGGCTGCAGCAGAAAGGGAATGTGCGAGGCTCCTCTAATTTGAATACAGTGTGATACCACAGGAGGCAACATCAGTGAAAGTTCAATCAATTTGCTATTAGTACTCTGTCATTCTTGAAGCGACATTGCAAGAACAAACTAGTCTGGTGCGGATATCAGTAACGCACATAGGGCCAGATGTAGGTAATCCCAGATTACCGATTCTTAAATACTGAATCATACCGATTCAGTATTTAGGAACTGGCAATCGGGATTTAGGTAATTTTACCGATTTCATTACCGAATCGGTATGATTCGGTAATTACCGAATCAGTATTTACCGATTCGGTAATTGCCATTCATTCCTATTGGCCTGGAGGCCCCTAGGAATGAATGTCAATTACCCAAACGGTAAATACCGATTCGGTAATTGGGGGAAACATTGAAGGGTGGAAGGGGGTCACTTTGACACCCTGTTGCACCCCTCAATTGTGCATGGGTGCACATTTTGCAGACATACATGCCCTTAGGGCATATGTCTGCAACATGGCACTGTTTAAAAAGCAAAAAAAATGCTTTTTAAAAGGTTTTCTTTATTTACCACCAACTTCTAGTTGGTGGTAAATAACGAATTCTTAAACCCCAGTAGCACTGATTGCAGCGCTACCTACATGTCAAAATACAGAAATAGTAATTTTACCGATTCAGTATTTTACAGAATCGGTAAAATTACCGATTCAGTAAAATTACTGAATCTGTATTTTAACATGCCCCTACATCTCCATCTTCAAATACTGGTCGGTAACGGACGAAATCGGCCGTTACTGACCGGTATTTGCCTTCCTACATCTGGCCCATAGTCTTAGTCAAAAAACTTTATTCGATCAAATGCAAAAATGATCATAAAAGTACAAGATAAAATTATAAGATAAAAGTAGAATAAAACCTATTTACAATATTCTTTTTCTTTCTTGGAAATAATATAATTAATTTCATCTGTCATTATGGAAAGTTAAAAACAATCAATGCTTTTCATAATATAAAATCCGTTATTGCGTTGTCAGGCCCCAAAAAGCTTGAAGCATTTATTGTTAGCATTTCCCTCTTTTTCTTTTTTTCACGCTAGCCCACAGAAACGAAGCGAATGAAAAACACGTCAAAGGAACAAATAGGCCTTTTAAGAAATATAATGCCACCCGGCATTGATCAAAATTCATTTTCTTTCATAATGGCTTTAGGTACTCGTTCTGTTGTGAATGTATCTAGGACCCTAATTAATTATTCCTGATTCATGCCTTCATGCGGTTATGATAAACCATGTCCTAATGAAGACATACGAATCTTGCCCATATTCAGTAATAGCCCACGCAGCCCAAATACGGCAAGGCTACTTCCTTAGATTCCTAGAGAGCACAACAAGTTCTTTCGACACACCAAACCTTCAGCAACCCGGGAATTCCCCATAACTTTGTTTTGATTTGTCATTGAACTCCTGCGAGCACTAAAGGAACAGTCAGTTCTTAGTGACATCTTTTATTGACGTCTTATGTCCAACCTTACGTCAAACACGGCACCTTCCAGGTATAAATATACCAACACTTGCCTTAAGCAAACACATGGTGGTGTGGAGCAGAGCGGCTATCTACTTATCCGAAGCCCTGCTGAAGCGAGAGCCGAAGGAAGACGCCCCCCCCCCTTTGACACACTGGAGAAGCTGCCTTTTCACACGCCGAGAAATCCAGCTCCGGTGTTTTCCAGTCACCTTTGCGGGTTACTGGGAGATCGAGTCCTGAGAAACGAGATGCAAGACCTCCTTCATTCTATAACCAAGGTACGGAGCTGTTTCAAACCTTAGAGAGAATTCTTGATTCAGATTGTTGGCAAAAACCTAACTTAGCTTAAAATTGCAACTTACTTACTCCTTCCCACGTATTAGGCTTAGGTCAGGTACACCGGGGTAGGCGTATCTTAGAAGCACCAGTTGAGTTCGTTAGTCTATGTTTTTATGTATGTAAATATTTTATCCGTTTTAAAGTATCATAAGGCTAAGAAACCATATCAATGCTTTTACAGTATTATTTTATAATACTCCTTTTACTGTACGCACTTTACTTCATGATAAGTATTGCAATTGTGGCAATTCATTTTTCTTGCATGAGAAAGAAGACTGCTCAATAAAATATCACCTTTTATTGAAAACGCCAGTTTCTCTATTTCTCTGCACCCTGGGGAAATTAAGCATGCATGATTGACTGAGTGAAATAGCTGTCTATTGTTTTCACGCCCCTCTGGAGATACACTCCTTATTCTGGGGGAGCAAAGTTGTTATGTTATATGGTTGTCAGAAGCTAATCCCTTCTTGTCTAAATCAGGGAAGTTAACCCCTCTCTATTCATTCGAGAAAGTTTCTAGTGACCTCTGAGCTAGCTGGCAAAACTAATTAAGTCTAACATAGTCAGTAGAGACCTAGATGACCTCAGTCCTACGTCTACACTGCTGTTTATGTTATTCCAATGCACAGAGCCTATTGGGAATATAGGAACTACACTACATGGCGCCCAACGTTTGATAAGGCAATAATCTAACGCAAGATACTAGAGTAACTCAGTCGTGCTTTTCACACAGACCCCTTTCTCTCTTAAAAACTCCAATAGACGTCTGGAGTGGGTGAAAGGTTAATATCCGCCAAAACTTAGTAGGATGAGAATCCTATGTATTAGTTTACGGTATAGTCAACGTTGAAGGATACAGTGTTCCAAAATATTGTGCACCTAGGGCCCGATGTAGTTAATTCTAAATTACCACTTCTAAAATACCGAATCATACCGATTCGGTATTTAAGAAGTGGTAAATTAGAAGGGGGGAAATGTAGGTATTTCAGATTTGGTAAATACTGAATCGTTAAGATTCGGTATTTACCGATTCTGTAAATACCGAATCGGTAAAGCCCATTGATTCCTATGGGCATTGCAGCCCATAGGAATCAATGGTCATTACCGAATTGGTATTTACCGATTCGGTAAATAACGATTTTTGCAAGGGTGCAGGGGGTGTCACTTTGACACCCTCTAGCACCCTGAATTCAGGCATGTGTGCCATGCCTAAGGGCATGTCTGTGTGTCACATGGCACTGGTGTGCATGCACACATGTGCATGCACACCTAGAATCGGTATTTTACCACCCAATAGGATTGGGTGGTAAAATACCGATTCTGAACGCCCTGTGGCACTCTGACTTGTGCCAGCTACATCTGCATTTACAGAATCGGTATTTTACCGAGTCTGTATTTACCGATTCGGTAATTTTACCGAATCGGTAAATACAGAATCGGTAAAATACCGATTCTGTAAATGCATGCCCTACATCTGGAAACCGTAATACCGGTCGGAAACGGCCGAATTCGGCCGTTTCCGACCGGTATTAGGGGACCTACATCGGGCCCTTAATCTTTGTTTCCTCAAAACTTGCTCTGCAAGAAACTTTCATTAAACAATGTCAAATCAAGGCGACAATAACGACACCGATGAAGCCGCATTAAATGCGAATCAACCGGGTGTAGACCTTTCAGGGTTTAATGAAGATAACGACCCGGATGCCATACTCATCCTGGCCAATTTAAGAAAAACCATAACTATAAAACTTATAGAAATGGGGTATCACCAAGAGGTGGTACAGTTGTATTTGTGGTAGGGTCACATGAGTATCGGCAGACAGAGGTATTCTATTCCTGGATAACTTTTCCAGCAGCACATACTGTGACACGTGAGTTCCACTACTATAAAGTAGCGGAATCTCCAGCGGAATACTCTCCTTTCGAGGACATTGAAATTCCACTAACATACCAAGAGCACCTGCTCTTATTTAATGGCGCCCTAAAACATTAAAATCACATCACCAGGCTCGGTCCACTAGGTAGACCAGGAGCCACGTGGTCGGTTTTAGCCAGCTACACACCACACCTAGACATTGAAGAAATGTCAGACAGAGAACTTTTAGTTCAGTTAAAACAACTAATTAAAATACATAGACAATTTGTCCAATATGTCATGCGGACTTCAACAGTCCAACCTGCAGTTAAAATTCCTCAAAACACCCCTCATCAGGGGAATACAAATAAAATTACACCACAGAATATTCAATCATGTCTTGGGAAAACACTCACAAAACGGGAACAAATTCCCTTTTGGTTAGCTCAAAAAATCACTCAGATAGAGGCAGTATTTAGTGATACTACCCCTCACGAAAAACACAGAATTCTGACTATCTGTCTCCCAATGGGGATCGCACCACATGTGGAGGACTGTGACACTTGGGGCACAGTCTCTGCTTCTATCTACACAAAAACGCATGGTGTTCCGTCAATGGCGGTTATACCAGATGTACTAAGACAGATTCAAAACGAATACGGTCCAGAACCTGCTTTAACTCTGGGTATGAAATTACTGAAAGACTTCAAGCAGGTCTCGGCTATATTATTAGCCAACATAAAAGGAGAAGCAGCATGTGTAGCAATCCGCCAAAAATTGAAGGAAACAGATATAACAGTCTAACCTTTTGAGCTTGCTAAAATAATTGAAAAATGCTATGAAGAATTAGGCAGAGATAGTTTGGGTGGTAAACCAGTAAAACCCCAACTAATTGAAAATCCTGAAAAAGAAGAAATGGGAGGGTAATAAACAAACTACTTTTCCAGAGAAAAACAATTTCAGTCCAGAGAAAGGTCTCCCCAACAGAGAAATAAATCTCCAGTAGGAGGGGACAAGTCTCCCCAAAGGGAGCCCTCTGAAAATAGATATAACCTTAGAGATAGGGATAAATTAAGGAAATCTGACAGATATCAAGATATTGATACACAACCCTCTCGATCTTTTCAGACTTCCTCACAGAAATCGGAAAGAAGAGGACGGTCAGAACACAAGGAAGAGCACATCAAGTCCAAAGACAAAGAACCTGCTCATCAAAGTAAAAAATCACAATTTCCCAGAAAGAAGGTAGCAAGTATTAAAATTAAACATGCCGAGAATCCAGAGGACACAACTGAAAAACGGAGAGTGGGCCCAGACAATGTTAGACAGCACAGCAGAAGTGACCATAGTTCGCAAGATCCTGATGAATCCTCTGGAGACAGTGGACACAAATGAATACATTCAGGTGGAAACTGCAGACACGCGAGTTAGCGTGCCCCATAAACTATATGAAATAACAATACGTATGGAGGGAGATAAAACTAGGAAAATAAAAGGTCTCTTTTGGGAGAATCTTTCTAAAGGCTATGACATCCTGTTAGCTGAAAAAGACTCGCCACCAGAGTTTGTCAGGGAGTGCCCTCATGGCGAAGAAATGATTATGCCTGCCTTCTCAAATCATATCCCGATTCATAAAAAATACACATTTGCAAGAAAATGGGCAGTGGCCCAAGCCCCTGCTTTATATAAAAATAATGTAGGATAGGATGAGGACTCTCCTCACCACAAGACCCAGTTAAAAAATCAACCTACTGCACAAAGGCAGTACCCAGTTAAACAAGAAGCTAAAAAGCAAGTCAGGGAGATCTTAGATCAACTTGAATATCAGGGGGTGATTGAAACATGCACCTCACAAATGAACAATCCTTTGTTTCCTGTCTCCAAGCCAGACGATTCATATCTTCTAGTCTTGGACTACAGATATTTAAACTCCTGCTGTAAAACTTTTGCAGTCCAAAACTCTCAGAGTGCAGCACTAATGAATAACATTGTGCGCAAAAAATATAAAACGACATTAGATATCTCTAATGGATTCTTCTGTCAAAACATTGCACCTGAAAGCAGGTATTTGACCACTTTCTCAATAATGGGGTAGCAAAAACAATTTTGCCGACTCCCACAGGGATTCAAGAATAGCCCAGGATTATTCTCAGCAAGGATAACAGAATTACTACAAATGTACGATGATGAGGCATTATCCTGTGTCGATGACATCTATCTTACAGACGATGACCTGGAGACTTACTTGAAAAGACTGAACACCATAATACTTGGGTTCGCATCCAAAGGTTACAAATTCAACTTTAAAAAGTCAAGAATAGCCCATCTAACTGTCCTATTTTTAGGATATGAATTATCAAGTGAAGGCAAAAGCCTAGCAGACAATTTCCTAGAGAAATGTGCAGTACTCCAAGCACCTAAAACACTGAAGAATTTACAATCAATACTAGGTTTCCTGAATTTTGGAAGAACATATATTCTAAATTATGCAGAGAGGGTTAAACCTGTCTACGAATTAATAAAACCTGATTTCAAACCAAATAATTGGACTCAAGAACACACAGAAGTTTTGAGATCATTACAGACAGACATGTTAACTAAAACAAAACTGCAAACATGCGCAAACAAACGCAATCTGGTAATCCGAGTCATCCCAGGAAGATGCGGATTCACATACCTGACCTCTAATGAGGGAGAAACTGTACCAATAGCTTACAAATCACACTTGTACACTCAAGCTGAAATGGAATTCAGTTCTACAGAAAAAATTCTGACAGCGGTTCAAACTGCTGTAGCAAGAGAAAGAACCCTAGCCCAAGGCAAGAGGATAACTGTTTTTACAGCAGAATCAGCCATTGAGGCATTGAGAAGCCCACGCAATCTAAATGCTGTGGCATTAGATCCGAAATGGATACAATGGTAAAATTCTCTTGCTGCAGAAGACGTGAAACACTATTTTGATCCGAATATGAAAAAGCTAGAAAATCTGGAATACGAATATGAATATCCTCTGCCGACCGAAATCATGCCTCTAGAACAATACACCTATGTAATCTACACAGACAGATTTGCACAACATTTTGTTGTGGAAAAGCAAATTTACAACAACGCGTGCGCGATTGTTAAAGGTCGTTGGCGCTTAGGTAAATTCAGACCAATGGTCACTAAAACAGAATCATTCAGAAACTGTACAGCTCAGCGAGCTGAAATAAGATCCCTAAGGATGGCGCTTGAAAATGCCGATCACGAATTCCCCACACTAATAGTGTGCGATTCACATTACTGCATCCAATCTTACAATAAGAGCATACAGACTTGGATTCAAATGGTTACAAAGATGACACAGGTGCCACAATAAAGCATAAAAAACTTTGGGAACAAGTAGTTCTTTTACAGAAAGAACTACAAAAGACTCACGTGATACATACACTGAGTCATCGACGTGATGGCGTTCACGTTGCAGGGAATTCATTGGCTGATAGAGCCACAGCGGCGGCTGGTGAACCGGCTTCTGTAGCCACTAAAAAGCGTTCAGAAAAACAAATAGATGGAGAAACCATGCTGGCAGTAAAAGCCTCATTAAAAGGCGACTATGCGGCATTACCTCTCAACTATCCACTCAAAAATTCATACATAATTGATGCAAACACCATTCCATTTGCTCGAATCCCTAGAGTGGGGGATAGAGTAATTCCAAACACGAACCGGAGAATCTTCTTGATACAAGAAGCACACATGGGATTGGGTCTGAGGCACCAATAGATCCTGAAATCTCTGATAGAATTACAATCACAATACTGGTGGCCGGGGATGAGAGTAGAAATTTACAATTTTGCAATAAATTGTGAGGACTGCAACAGAGATCGCAGTTGTGAACCGGACCAGGCACCAGCCAGACACCACTATTAGACAGCATCAGGCTATCTATGCGCAGATGTCTGACCGGACAAATGCGGTCCCATAATTATTAAGACTAGATTCACTAAAGATGTGGCCCCAGCGCTCGGCTGACGCCAGAACTGTTATAAAAGGTTTGCGCGTCTTTATCGGCACATACGCAATTGGCATGCTACATTCTGATCAGGGTCCTGCGTTTAGCTCTCGAGCTTACAAAGAGGCCATGAACAGCATGGGCATTGCATTGCGGTACTCTTCTCCCTTCCATCCTGAGGGAAATGCGGTTGTGGAAAGAAAAAACCGTGACATAAAGCAATCTATAACGCCGAGGGTATTAGGTTTGGGTGATGGGTGGGTCAAACATCTAACAAGTGTCCAACGTAGTCTTAACAATCTGCCAAGAAATTCTCTAAAGGGTTTCACTCCATACGAACTATTGTTCAGCACTAGAATGAGAATCCAGGACTTAGATAGTCATACTTCAGTGGTAGAAGAAAAAACCTTTGATATCAAATATCGTTTGGCTGCTTTACAGGACTTGAATGAAACAAGAAAAAGTCTAAGTAACATAAAGTCTAAGCCAACAACCACTGAAGAACCACCTGTACCAGCAAAACTTGTCTGGGTTCCAAAGATTGGGGATCTGGTCAGAGAAAAGATCGGTGAAGAAGGAATTTGGGCCTTCTTACAGAAAAGCAGTATCTGTCTTAGCTGTCAGCGGAACAAGATCAGTAGTACTACCGCCACTTGCTGGTAAAAAAGAAAACAGAGTTGTTTCCATCGAACTGGTGAAACCACAATCATGTGGCCAATAATAAGTAGTAGGCCCAGTGGACTCCCAAGAAATAGCAGAAGACCAAATCTTGCTACAATCCAAGAGGTTCAAACTGAAAGACTAATCACTTTCGATAAACCATCAGTTAATAAAAAAGAACTGTGCAACAAAGCGATGGAACTTGTGGCTCTTGAAACCCAAATTGCAACAGTTCAAGAAACACCAGTCTACAACGATGTAGCCTCGGACTATACAAATGTAACAAAAGAAAATGCAAAGATCAATGGAAATCCGGAGGCAATCCCACCAATTGACAGAACTGCATCTGGCTACTTTATCAATTTTGATGACTTTTCTGATGATCCAAGTGAACATGGAGACAAGCCAGCAACAAAACCTTTCAAAATGAAAATTAAAGAACTTTTTCACCAACCCAAAGAAACATATCTGACATCCCCTTGGATTGAACTATGGATTGTGTTAGGTGTGCTTATCCTTCTACTTTGGCTAATCCTAGTTTTAATTTTGCGAAAATTTATTGATGGAAAATACAGTACAATGGACACAGCAAGTCAGAACATCAACTTGGTCCTGAAATCACACAGATCCTCCCACATAGAGAAAAGAGAACTATCATCAGTGCTCATCACAGCAAAGCCTATACCTGGTGGTATAGCATGGGACCGAACAGACTATGAAATCTATGGCCCGGTAGAGCTCTTGAAGTATCCACACCAATTCAAGATTTCATTAAGTGACTTTGTGACACCAAGTTCGTTTTCTGATGATTGGGACTTTGAAAATATTAATAATATGATGTCAGATTTAGAAATGTCAGCAACATTTAATGAACATGATTATTTACAGGGCTCATCGAATTATGAAGAGATGTACTGTTATAACCACTATGGTCATCATTATCTGCATAGGTCAGCGAATCCTAGAAATGTTTTTACGTATAATCAGTGGGAACATTGCCCAACTCCGCCAATAGGCAGGTCAAAAATGTTTTATGAAAAATTCCCATACTTTTCAGGGTTTAATCACACTGATCCAGAAATGTTTTACTTCAAGATGTTAAGACAGGAATGAAAAGCATGCTGACAAATACTAAATTAATTTATTCTGAAAAATGTTATGACAAAATGTCAACATTTGGTTTTGAGTTTTTGAAAAACAACGTTGAAACAAAAACCATCTGGGGAACAAAGGAATGGCAGGTACAAGGTCTAGAAGCATTATTCAGAGCCTGAATGATCCCAGAACAAATAATGTTCCTGAATGACACGATTCAGCAAACAACCTGTCTTGGCTTAGCTAAGATAAAAGATTTAAACAACCCGTCTATACCAAAACCTATGCCTGATAGAAATACCACTACAGATGAGGGGTTAGACGTGTCCCATATTTTTAAATAAAACAGAACAAATCCTGATTGGAAAAAATGGTTGATCTGGCCCATTACCACAAATAACTGTCATAATAGATTCCTGAACAAAATACAGGGGTTCAAACAGAACAGGCCAGACACTAGATAATCCCAGAGACAACATCCAGGGATAGTAACAACATATAGTGTAGGAAAACTATGCCTTGACTGGCTACAGAAATCCACACTTCTCGAAATAAAGCAACACTTAACTTTACTTAAAGAAGGTGCTGACTTGCGAGATTTCATAATGGGACCTCGCAAACAACGTCAAAAACGTTTCATATATGCCGGTATATACGCAGCTTACCATGAAGCTTGGAAATTGAAACAAATTGAAACTGCAGAAAAAATACGGGAAATTGACCGTATCAATTTGGAAAAATCACTTTCTGTAGTGGACAATGGGTTAACGACTCTGTCCTCCAGAATCTATTCACTGGACAGCATCGTATCATCTGCTATTGATATAATAGAGCAGGACATGCTAATGTTACAACATGGCCAGTCCCAATTACGTTCTATTGTACAGCTAGGCTGGACGTTGCAAAACCTGCGTTCAGGCTATGTGCCATGGCGTTTAATCAACACAACGTCATTGTTTTCTATCTTTAACTTTACAGATAAACAAATCAGTTTGGCACAAAACGGAGCAGACTATACGATACTGAGCATTGAAAAACTTGAGAGATTACCGTTGACAATGTCAGAAAGACCTGTCATTGAATGGATAATACATGGCACCATTACAATCCCGATTACGATTTTTCAGTTTCAATATTGCCAAAAATATATACCAGTAGGCCTGCATAAAAGGTTGGGTAAAGGATACATCAAATCGACCTGGAATTTACCTTATACACACAAATGTTACAGTGAAGGGAAAAAAGAGGCATTTCTTAGTGGTAATGATTGTAAAAAATCACTAAGCAGTACACTCTTGTGCCAAGGTATTAACTTGTATGGGGCCTGTGAAGGTTCTTCGAATAACCTTTCATGTCATCTTCAGGGCACCCCTACTACACAGATAGAGCCGTTTTTCAAACAACTTTGCAACGGTAGCTACGTTTTAATAAGCGATCACAGCTGCTGTGGCATGGTGCCAGGGAAAGCCTATCTCTTAACTGTGACATCCAGGGTCATTTTCTGTATGCAAGTATTGTATCCAAACAGCAATCCAGACATGGAGGTGGCAATATGGCCTTATGTGAATATCTCTTCTATTCGAATTGATACTTTAAGCAGAATGAAGTCTATTCTTTTACAGACAACTGTGCCTTTAACCTCGTCCAAAGAGACATATGACCTGCAAGTTGCAAGGACAGCGGCAGAGATACATACCCTATTATCGACAAATTGCCTGGTGCATTTCGTAGAAATGTTAAGTCACATCTTAAACATGTCAGATACCAGTGGCATCGCACATGTATTTAAGACAATTTCTTCGGGACTGCTACCACCCTTCGAAGCAGTTCTTGGCATCTTCCCGAATTTTGTGCATTCACTCTTCGGTGGCCTGCCTCTTATTTTGGGACTCGTAGCAGGATTTTTATTTTTGTTCCTCCTGCTCCGATATAGCAAGCCAAAACACAGACAAACCTCTGGCAACGATGGAAGAAATGATCCTAGCAATACGATATCGAGACCGTATCACTAAGGTCCTCAGATTGGCCCGGCTAAGAGATCTGAATACTACCTGGTTTCTTTCATTCAGAACAATTTGGCAAAATTGCATCTTACCTGTACTTCGATGTCTGCTATGCGGAGAAGAATGCGTGTTGGACGTCTGTCTTACACTACTGTGGTATTGGGTTCTTCAGACCTACATATCCCGCAAAACCGCTTACACCATAAAACAGAAGTTGGCACGGAAACTGGAAATGCAAAAGACAAGTTTATTAGGACCCCATGGGGTGGTGGTATATTCCTACAGCACCCTTCGGAAATGCAAGAAGTATCACACCGAACATCGGTGCAAGACCTCTTTTATACAGTTTTACAGTAATTAAAAAAGTAGGCGGAACACATTTGCTCAGTTTAGGTACATATAAGGACATTTTTGGAACACAGCCAGCTCATGGGAGGAGTTATAACACTACTGGTCAGTTTTGGGGAACATTCCTAAGTAATTACTGTCCACTAGTACAGAGAGTTTGACTACGCATGTGCAAGCTTGACCAGTACTAAAAATAGCCTGTTGCTGGGCAAGTTAGGTGGTCAGTGGTACAGAAAAAGGACAAAAGGGCATGCTGACCACGAGGCAGCGCGTTCATATAAAATGGACGCCAGTGTTCTCAAAATGGCCTCCGAACATCATGGTCAAGATAAGGGGAAAATCGTGTAGCAAAGCTGAACGCTAACCCGATCACTGCCAAATTACGACAGACGACCCTTTTAGCGTTTATCTGAAGCTACCTCATAATGGACGTAATCAGGGTATTCATCATCAATATTGATTGACATGATATTCGTTATTTCTCTATTGATCATTTGCTCATTCTTGACAATAGCTCGTTTGGACGGAATACAAGCAGAAATACACATAGAACATAACATAGGGCCGCACTGAATACATAGGCATAGAAAGAAGAGTATCCCAAATATTATACATAAAATTGTCAACAGTTTCCAACCCCAGGTATTGAGTAATGTCCAAAACCAGTCTGAAAGTGTCCAGGTACCATTATCAGGATGTATTTCAGCAGCTATTTTGTGTAATTTAGAAATAGCATCATATACAGAAGGTGAATTATCAGGTACATACACGCAACAACTACTTCCGATAATGCGACATGCACCCCCACGATCAGCTAACACTACGTCTAGAACCATTCGGTTCTGGAGCGTTACAATTCTGGTGATTTGAAGTTCCTCAGTCAAATTCCCCAAAGCAAAAACGGTCTCAGTGGCTACGGCTTCCACAACACGTGTCAGTCATCTGATCTTTCTGCTATTTAGAGCAGCACCAACAAATGAGAAGAGGCCTAAATTAAAATCAACATATTGCTGCAGGGAGGTATCCGTCTGGTCAATTTCATCAATTGCTAATGTTCTCTTCACTCTATTTAGTATAAAATCATGGTATAAAATAAAATCATTATGATACATAGGCGGGACAATAAACACAGGAGGTAATACAAAAGATATATAACATGTTCCTAACCAACCTATAGGGAGACAGTGATAACCTTTATTTCCACAAATAAAGTAAGTATTTCGTGAAGCCACAAAGGTGATACCATTTGGAGTGTCAAAGGTGAGAGTAGCATTACATTCACTTCTTCCTACTGGGATTGTACCTTTATTTCGGACACATAAATCAGCTTTAGTATCAATAACTGTGATCACGTGCTGACTGGACATATTTACATTTCTTTGGTTCAAATAAACTCGGGGCAAAGATACATTATCTGGTCGATATTCTTCCCATTCAAATTTAGTTCGTTCTGCTTGCGGGTAGCCATCTCGATCATTATAGCAAACCTTGTTAAGTTGAAAAAATAGTCCACCTTTCGTAGGCCATCTCAAAGTGAACAGAAGAGTGTACCAAGCGTTACAAGAACCATTGTGAGAGAACGGGAGAGGAATAAGCGGAGTGCCTCCTTTCTTTTGATGTCCAGGCAACATTCCACATACCCAACAGTTCGAAGTGTTCGTCATATTATGAGTGTGATGCAAAATTTGAATGAAACAGTTATTTAGATAAGTCTGTCTATATCTTTCTTCATGATAGGGCAAAGTGAAATGAAAATGTTCAGATGGAATTAGGGTAGTAGGCAATAAATATTCTCTTGCCGGAACTACTCGTTCTACCACCCAAGCTATTAACGCTATCACCACTATGGTCATAACGAAAAGTATTGCACCAAGAATCCTCTTATTCCGTATCGTAGAAGGTGCCATAGTTCAAAGTACAAATGTCTCAAAAAGAAAGTAACTAAAAAATAAAAATATGAGTGCTGAGCTCCGAGGTAGCCGTTGGTTTCTTCTCCGAGATTCAAGACGGGTGTCGCTACACTTGGCAGAACTGATCCCCCCCCCCCTTGATATTCCCGGTTTCCGTTTCACAAACCTGGAGCGGTAACTCAACCAGTCTCGCACAAAACAACTGTTTTTCTTGGCCGTAGATTATATCTCTCTCCACCAGAGACAGTGTGGTCCGGGAAGGCTCCCTCCGATTCAATTCAATTCAATTCAAATGATCTTTATTCGGATTTGATACATCCATAAAAGTACATACAGAATGAAAATACAATAAAACTTTTAAAAACAATTCTTACAAAATTATAAACAGTGATCCAATTAGGTTAAGCAGCAAGATGACTTAAAGTGCACAATATAAAATACAAAGTGCATGGTGCGTAATACTAAGGAATATAAATCCATCAATGTCCACAGTTACCCACTATAGAAGTATCTCTTACAGACATTCAGTATTAATATAGCTGGTACTCAAGTACATAAACCATCATAGTGCTATTATCCATTATCCATGTTCCATAGTTGCCCTCGATTTCACACAGGCTTTTATGAAACAGCTGACAGAATAAATAACATCATCCATATGCATCATTTGCAAAAAATGCAGAGCAGGAATAGATTCACGTAGGTTATATTTGCGTAAGATTGGTCTTAAATATTGATAGGTATACAATTTGTAGTGGCCACAGAAGAAGAAATAATGCAATAGGTTTTGTCGTCCACCTAAGGAACAGGGACAATCCAGTTCTTCTAAGTTTTTATTGTAGCCAATGGGGAAGCTAAGCAAATAAACTAAGCTTCCCTCCCGGAGCCTGAATAAAAGACTCCGATTCCATCTACCTATCGGCATTGTCAAATATCTAGTAAGATTATTAAAGTTATCAACATCTAGATCACAAATGCGCGAATATTTCATGACCACTGGTTTACTAGATTCTGATCTCATCCTTTCCTCAGTATATACCTCCATAAGTGCCCGTTTAATACTGTTTTTGTGGGCGGGAACAATTAGGCCAGGGGAACTAAATAAGGATCCTAATCCCACCTGTTGTAGACTGGTTTTGACTGCTTTTAGCCAAGGTATGTGTTGAGATCTGTCACTAGACAAACAATCAGATATAATACTACGAGTCAATGTTGCTGCTGGGTTTAACCAGATTTTAATCCAAAATAGGGCAGGCCTTGACTTTATAAAATCAGCAATGTATGGCAGCCTCAATTCATTATGGCAAATCAGAGTGGGAGCACAAGGGACTCCCCCTAACACCCTCCTACAGAATCTATTTTCCGCCACCTGAAGGGCCGAGCTGTTGCAATATCCCCATACTTCTGCACCGTAAGTCCCGGTTGGTCGACATTGGGTGCGGTAGATGGTAAGGAGAGGGGTGACAACATCAGCTAATTTCGGTTGGCGGAGAGATAGGATCGAGTTAATTGATTTGCCAATTTTGTTGCTTGCAAAGGCAGCATGTTGCTGCCATGAGCCTGAGTTGGAAAATAACAACCCTAAATAAGGAAAAGTGCTGCTGCATTTTAAAATGTTATTACCCGATTTAATGGATGCAATGTTATACTTCTTTGGTCCGCAATTCATTATAAAAGATTTTTTAAAATTTGTATTTAAACCAAGATCGGACATGAAGGTAACAAAACCAGAGATTAAAGTACGTAGTGCATTCGGTGTACGCCCCATCAATACAGCGTCATCCGCATAAAGTAAAGTAGTGATGGGGAGCCGTTTATTATGGGAACATCCTTAATAATCTCACTCAAAGTGTTGCTTAACCTGTTAATATATAAAATAAAAAGCAGTGGGGCGAGTACGCAGCCCTGTCTAACTCCTCTGCTGATAGGGATATCATCAGACAGATCACCATCATTGTTGATTCGTACTCGTGCTTTTAAATCCCTATGTAAGTAAGAAAGGAAATACACCAGTGAATCGTCTAAACCATAATCGAGCAAAAGTGACCACAACCTAGAACGATTAACAAAATCAAACGCAGAACTCAAGTCCATAAAACCTAAATAAAGAGGGGATTTTTTAACAATAATATATTTAGCCATAATCAGGTTTAGATTTAAGCATTGTTCTGTGGTGCCCACCTTACTTCTAAAACCCAATTGGCTACAATGAAGAATATTGTTATCTTCAGCCCAATCCCTTATCCGTCTGAAGATTACTCTTCCCAGAACTTTTAGCGTGTTGTCGATCAGTGAGATCGGGCGATAGCAGGCGGGTTCCGACCTATCGCCTTTCTTGAATATGGGCACAATCACACTGTTCGACCAGGATTCGGGAATTGAGCTGTCATTTAGGTTATTAAATAGGTTGCATAAGAGAGGGGCCCAGAAGTTAATTTCTGATTTTATTTGGTCAATGGAAAGACCATCAGGACCTGGGGCTTTATTGCTAGCACTATCAATGATAGCATCCTCGACCTCAAGTAATGAGAAGGTCAAGGGTTCATCGCTGAGGGATAGAGAGACAGTGTCTGAAGGGGTAGTTGATATGGCATAGATTTGGGAGAAATGCTCTACCCACGCCTCACCAGTTATATTACTGTTAAGTTGGTTGATGTTAGAACCAAAGGATCTTAACGACTTGACTTCTTTCCAGAAACCCATTGAGTCCTTCAATTTGGCGGTGCGCGTAAGTGATTCCCAGTGGTTGATTACTAGAGCTTCAGATCTAATACGTAAGACCCTTTTATATTGTAATCTTAATACTCTCACAAGTTGGGGGTCCCTCGGGCTGGTATTAAGTGCAGCCCTCAAATCCCTGTTGGCCTTGGAGCAAGAAGTATCAAACCAACGGGGTCCCTGGGAGATGTTCTGCCTGACAGGTTTAGAGGATTCAATTTTAATTGCCCTGCATAAATCCCCAAAAGCGCCAACCACCTCATTGCTGGGACTTATATACGACAGGCAAGTCTCAACTGTCTCGGGGTATTTTTTAATTACTCTGGATAGTATCCCTTTATTGTCAGCTCCCTTCCATGCTAGTCTCAATCTATCAGTTGATAATGCTAGATTTAGGGGACCTACATCTGATTTCACTGCAACCCTTGAGGTCTGGGGATTGTGTATGTTAATTTTAAGTGGATAGTGATCACTATATGCGGAGCAGACGACTTCGGCTTTTAAAATTATTTTACTTAACTCAGGGCATGTGAAAATATAATCAATCGTAGAAGCACAGCCCTGACCTATGAAAGTGGGGGTTGTTACATTATTTATACTTGTACCTGCAAATTCCATAGCATTAACTAAGTCATAGGAAGCTATAAAATCTTTCAATTCTGCCCCATTCTTACATATTGGGCTGTGGCGATACAAGTGTGCATTAAAATCCCCTCCGATGCAAATACCATCGAAGGATCCATGCTTTTGTCCCCCCATAATTTCATCTATAAAATTAAACAATAATGTGAAATTGCCATTTGGGCGACCTACAAAATCATTATTATAAAAATTGATAATACATAATTTCAGTCTGTTAATGTACTTGATAGCCATAAAACAACAGATACCTGGTGTAGGGATCAACTTAGTATGCACCCCATGTTTTATCTTGGACCAAATAGATAGTCCCCCACTAGGTCGACCCATGGGAGACGGCAAAGCCTTAAGATTGTGACAGCAAAAACCCTCAATTGTTGGTGACTTTGTACTCCATGTTTCTTGTAGCAACAATATATCACAGTTATTATCAACCCACTTGTACCACTCTGAAATTTTCAATTTAGAATTTAAACCTGCTATATTCCAACTGACAATAGACAGTACTGAGTCCAGAGGCAAATGAGCAAGGGTCTGAAGTGGTTTGCTCAGGGTTCTTTGAGGCGAGTTTTCTGGGACGATCGGGATTTCGGGTTCCGGAGAAGGATCGACAAAGGTAGTCGAAGGTGGTCAGTCTTGCATGTCCAGATCCGAAAGTGGTGCATATCTATTGTACATTTGTAATGGAAGATAAGGTTGGTGAAATTGCATAGGTGGTGGACGAAAATGCGCAGATGGTGGTTGAAAATGCATAAATGGTGCTGGTTGTGGGTGCATTAATGGCACAGTGAATTGCAAAGGAGGTGGGCGAGGTTGTGTGGCCGGTTGTCTATAAAAATAACTCAAGGGTAACATAGTTGCAACAGTTGGGATGGTTGAATAGTTACAATTTCTGTTTAGGAGGTTTCTTACTGTCCCAGGATTATTAAAGTTGAGAACTACGCAGTCACCTTCCTTGTCCTTGAGTAAGGGGCCAACCCACGATACCCTACGCGCAGATATAATTTCTCTAGAGATGTCAAAACCAACACCTTTGTGTTTGGTTAGCCAGTCTATGCTCTTATTCCTCAATTGTACCCACGATTCCCCCTGATCTTCTCTCAATGGCGGGACACCTGCTAGAACCAGAACAAAAGGACAGGCATCTGGTGGCAGATGTAATGCAGGTCCTTGATGTTTGAAAGATTTAGTAGACCCTTGGGGGCCATTACCCACGTTGTTGTTAGCAACAGTCGATTTTGGAGCTGCGCTTAGATTGGTTGGGCCATTATTGTTGCTTGGAACAGAAGTGTTGGAAGTCGGTGGAATAACAACTTTCCTAGGGGCAGGTATAGGGGTTGGTTTCGTGGATGTATTAGCCTTACTCATAGCTGGTCCCTTCTTTGTGGTTGTGGGTTTAACTGATGATTGTTCCGTCAAAGGAGAGGCAGAAACAGAATTGCTTAGTGCCCCTCCCGCGGTACTGATGTTAACCTGTTTTTTTGATGACAATATATTGTTTGCAGTTTCCAATTCCTTCAAAAGGCGATCTGCTCTGACTTGGTCCAAGATGATTGACCCTTTCCTTTTTGTTTCACCAGTTTTAACCAGGTTATCCAATCTATCAAGTCTTTTAAAAACATTATTAAACTGGCTGATCATTTGCTTTTCAATCCGGTTAAAAATAGTATCAACTATGGTTTCTATCATATTTCCGTTCTGTTTGGAAAGGTTATAATTATCACCCATTATAGTAGTTTGAGTCCATGTAGTTTTAAAATTCCCACATGGGTTAATAATGGATACATCAGAAATGCTATCCAAGTCTGCGGAGTCTTTATCCTCTTTATCCTCGGTCAAGGCGGTTTGTACCCCCAATGATTTATTTTTATTCCACAAACTTTGTGGTGTTGGTTGGTTTCTGTGGAATACAGGCTGTTTTCTTTTATTCGCACTTTGCTTGGATGTGCCTCTTTTGCGTTTTTCCCTGGCCGGCTTGTTGCTACTAGAGTCAATAATGTCCACATTAATGACATCATCCTGCGATGCAGTTACAATTGTAGGAACGCTCTCTATCTGAGGGGATACCGGGGATGTCGCTGTCAGTGTTGGCTTTGGCATTGCTGCCACTGATGTTGAGGAGGCAGAAACTTGTGCTATATAGGTGACAGTGTTTTCATCATCCAGAATTGTGGGCACGTCAACAAAGGGGTGTGATGGTTTTACCACAATTATTTCTGGGTTTCTGTGTGCATCTCCATTGGTACAGCTAGAGCTACTTGTGAGAGTCGTTTTGTTATTAGTAGAAAAAGAACCCATAGAGAACCTTCTCTCGGTCTCAACTATTTCGTTAAAGGCAGAGTCTATCATTGACTCAAAGGAAGTAATTAGGGAGACTGAAGTCTCAGCAATCTTGTTTTCTACATCAAAGTTCTCGCTGTCGCCCATTTTAGTATCCTTAATAAATGCTCACCTTTAGAACAGTTGTCAGAGGGGTTGCCCGCCCGTCCACTGCAGTCCACTGACGGCCACAGACGGTCCCGCCCTTGTCCCGGGCTTCTCCCGGCGCCCTCCCGCGCGCTCCCGCGCAGCGGGAACACGGTGCGCTAATATAGAGGAGAAGGTGGGGTAGGGGGCGTGGCGGTCAGGGAGAGCGACCCAGGTGTAGAGGGTTGACCGCGCGCAGGGACTCCTGGAAGTTAGAGTCCCTGCGGGTCCGCTCGCAGCCCTGAGCCTGCCTGTTCTTTCTCCCCAGTGCAGGAAATCCAGTTACAGGAAACGGCGCCCCTCTCTGTTCAAAGCGCCTCGCACCACACGGCGAGGAGCTGCGCTGGCAAGGAAGGAAGGGTCCAGGCGTGAAGGAAAGACCACGGCAACAACCGGTCCAGCAAGGTATCCCTACAACCGGTCCAGCAAGGTATCCCTCCGATTCAGTAGACGTAACAGCTGGGCTCTTCTCATCGTCCAAAATGTCTCGATAATCAGACAGCACAGTTGGGCTCACCAGATCCGGAGAGACACGACGACAATGAGTAGAATGCACCCATTGCTTCCTGTTCGTGACTCGCACAGCCGTTCGAGTCGCCAGCAGCACCTGATCAGGTCCACGCCACCTCGGCTCCAAGCTGCTGGTTCTCTCAAAAGTCCGGATCATCACATGGTCGCCAGGACGAAGATTATGAGCCTCTCCAATAGAATTGTCGGAGAGAGCTTCTCGAACCTGTTGATGAATAGAAAGTAAATCATTTGTTAATCGTGCCAAATAATCGTTAATCATTATACAAGGCACATCATGTAACAACCGAGGCTTAGGAACTCCCCATATATTCATAGGCCTCCCAAACACCACTTCATAAGGTGTGAGGCCAGTTCGGGAATGGGGTACTGATCTAATAGATAGTAATGCTAGAGGCAGAGCGTCCGGCCATTTCAAAGACGTAGATGCCACGATCTTTGCTAGCTTCAGTTTCAAAGTAGCGTTATACCTTTCCACCAGACCTGCTGACTGCGGATGGAATACAGCATGAAACTTTTGCTGAATTCCCAATCTCTTCATGACGTATTCCACAATTTTCCCAACAAAATGGGGACCGTTATCACTCCACAAAAATTTACAAACACCATAGCGCGGGAAGTACTCTTTGAGCAACACCTTAGCTGTTGTCAGCGCTGTATTATCCTTCGTGGGGAAGGCCTCAATCCATTTACTGAAAGCACACACCACCACTAAGACATACTTAAGGTTGTTGCAACGCTCAAGCGGGATGTAATCCATTTGTAGTACTTCGAATGGTGCAGTAGGTGGAACAAACCCTCCTTTTGGAGTAAACGTCCCTTTAGCAGGATTGTACTGCAAGCATATCAGACAGGTCTGCACTACTCTTTTGGCCGTATTGGCAATCTCAGGATGCTCCCAGACTCATGTAAGCAATTTAGTAATTGCGAGAGCTCCAACATGTGCCAATCCATGCGTCATTTGAACCATTGCTTGCAAGTAAGCTGCAGGCAATTTCGATCTCTCCATATATTTACTTCTCCAACAACCCTCATCGTCCAACACTCCCTCCGTTGCCCAGGTTGCGAGTTCTGCTTCAGACGCTGATTTCTGAATGTCTAGTATCTCCTCTCTAGCATCATGCCATCGCTTAGCCTGCGATTTCACCACATACATCGGTGAGGCATTTTGTAACATAGCAGTTCCCTCGCTATGCGATCTGCAAAAGCATTTCCTTGTCCTACTTTGTCTGTCACTTTCTTATGTGCACTGCATTTAATTATCACCACTTTCTTTGGACATAGTAGCATATTCAGGAGATCACGTACTAGTTCTCCATTCATAATGTGCATTCCGTGTGAAGTCAAAAACCCTCGCTCTCTCCAGAGTAGGCCAAAATCATGCGCTACTCCAAAGGCGTACCGATTATCAGTGTAGATGTTCACACATAAAACAGCACTTAATTCACATGCTCTTGTTAAGGCTATCAATTCCGCTGCTTGGGCCGATTTCTGTGGCATTCGTGCTGTTTCTACCACTGTCTTAAGTGTTGTGATCACATATGCTGCAGAAGTCGTACCATCTGGCAACCTCAAACACGATCCATCAACCCACAGTTCCCCATCCACATCTGGAAGTGGCGTATCCTGTAAGTCAATACGACCCTTTGTTTGTTCTTCAGTCAGGAAAACACAATCATGGTGTTCTTCCTCCTGGCCCTCAGCAACTGGATACGGCAATAAAGTAGCAGGGTTCAGAGTAGCACATCTCTTCAGTGTGGTATGCGGCGCCAACAGCGTTAGCTCATATCCTGTTAAACGTGCACTCGTTAAATACTGGGTCTTTGTTTGATTTAACAGGGCATCTACCGCATGGGGAACTAACACCAACAATTTATGTGACAAAACTATTCCCTCACTCTGTCGTACAGCCACTGCTGTTGCTGCGACTGCTCGAAAACACCCAGGTAATCCTCGTGCTACAGGATCAAGTACTGCCGAGAAATACGCACACGGTCTCTGCTTATCCCCGTGTGTCTGCACTAGGACTGACAATGCACACCCATCCTTCTTGTGTACGTATAATGTAAAAATCTTCGTATAATCTGGTGTACCTAATACTGGTGCAGAACAAAGGGCTTGTCTCAATTGTTCAAAAGCATTCTGACATTCATCTGTCCATTCAAGGGGAATCGGTGTAGTTTTGGACAATAATGCTAACAAAGGTTTTATGATGTGTGAAAACCCCATTATCCACTGCCTACAAAAAGATGTTAAACCTATGAAAGCACGAACATCTCTCTGAGTGCGGGGGACTGGTGTATCTAAAATCGCTTGGATTCGATCAGATGTCAATGCACGTCCCTCCTTAGACAAAAGATGACCAAGGTAGGTCACCTTTGGTCTACAATATTGGAGTTTTTTCCTCGAAACCTTGTGATTATTGTGGGCAAAAAAAGAAAGCAAAGCAAGACTACTCTCCTCACATTTCTCCTGCTTGTCTGCTGCAAGTAAAATGTCATCAACATATTGAATGAGAGCCACTCCAGGCTGTAAGTCAAAAGAATCAAGCTGTCTTTTTAGAGCCTGGCTATAAATGCTAGGACTTTCTGTATAGCCTTGAGGAACTCGACAAAATCTATACGATTTAATATTTAATGTGAAGCCAAACAGATATCGGCTATCAGGATGGATGGGAATGGAAAAGAAAGCATTTTTCAGGTCTATTACGGTGAAGGTAGTGGCTGTGGGTGGAATCAAAGTAAGTAGAGTTGTAATATCAGACACCACCGGGTTTTGGGGCACTACTATCTTATTAATTTCTCTCAAATCAATAATAAACCGATAGATTTTGTCATCAGTATCTTTTTTTAAAATCGGAAGAATAGGGCTGTTACAGACATTATAGGGAACTTCCTCTACTACGCCTGCAATAATCAAATCATGCACAATATGTGTTAAAGCAACTTCACCTTCCCTGGAAATTTTATACTGTGGCACACGAGGCAGAGATGCTCCCTCCTTTACAGTGATTCGAATAGGAGGGATAATCATCTGTCCCACATCTGTGTCCGAAGTAGCCCATAACGTTTGTGGGAGAGAGGCTAACGCCTCTATTTCTTGCATGGGGCACAATCTCTCTACATCTGGGTAATTGTCATTCAAAATAACCCGCACTCCTTCAGGAGCGCAGCGTATTGTTGCTCAAAAATATTTAAGCATATCTATTCCCATAATATTGTCTGGAGTGTTTGGTGACAATAAAAACGGGCACGGGGCAAGAAATCTGTCAATGTGAAATGTAAGGGGTTGTGACAATGGGCTAAGAGAGGGTGTTCCATCGAACCCTATTGATGTAATCATTTCGCCAGACAGGGGAGCCCTTGGAACCAAGTTTTTAGACAGAGCACTATGAGTAGCACCTGTATCAACCAGGAACTGATCAGTAAAACCCCAAACGCCCGCTGATACATATGGACCTCTTTGATCTACTGGTACTTCAACCGATTCCACACCCCATCCTACGCAATCCTATGCATGTACATAATCCTGAGACTCTGCAGCCTCACCCTCCGCTATCTGATACTGATTCCGTCGATCAAAAGTATTATAATCAGTCTGACCATGACCCCTCGCTTCAAACCTACCACGATCACTCGCTCCACCCCTCGCTCCTGAATAACTATTCCGTGTCCTTCCAACTCCTCGACCACGTTGATTACGTTGCTCCCGAAGCACCGGACAGTCTGAGGCCCAATGTCCAAACTGCTTACAGTATGCACACTGATCCTCAGAAATGTCGGTACGACCAGAAGACGTAACGTACGATCCACGCCTACCTCTATCATTCCCTCTCGGCTGTGTAGCATAAACCTGAGCCAACATCACTTTCGTCTTTAATTCCTTCACTTTCTTATCAGTACTTTCTTTAGCCTCCAATTCCTGTCGCTCATAATACTGAGCCATAGTCAATAAAGAAGCAGGGGTCGCCGTGGTCCAGGAACTTTCACTAGTCTTTAAATGTTTTGCAATCTCCGGTAGGAGATTTGCTACATACTTGTCAACGAACAAATGCCTACCTGTGTCTTCTGTTAGTAATTGCCCACTGTAATCATGAAATGCTTCCTCAAAACGTGAGAAGAAATCAGAAACCGACTCATCAGCCTTCTGCTTAGAAGAGGCTAACATAGTCCAATCAATCTTTTTAGGGGGAACAAGTGTTTTTAATTTATTCAAGATAGCCGCCGGGAGATCTAAAATTAATTGATACGGCTTACATGCGGGCTCCCTATCCAAATCAGCTTGGGCTAAATTTTTCCAATCCGCCCCCAGGATTGTTTGATCATCGAACTTATTAATCGCCCTCCACATATCAGGAGGCAATATTAACCCAAAGAAAAGGTCAATATCAACTAACGTCATAACACACGAAGAAATAGCCCCTTCCACTCCTTCATAGAAAGCTGCCGGATTCTTACGGGGGTCAGGCAAAGCATTTTTAAGTGCCATAACATCTGCTCTGTTCCACGGTGTGTAAACCCAATTATATATAAAATAACCCTTTGCATCCACAGACGTTTTGTCATCGTTTGTACCTTGCTCTTTAGGAGGGACATATAAAGGTGCAGCTTCACGCATAGGCATAACATGAACTGTAGAACTCTTATCTGCTCCAAAGATAGAACACTCTTTGGATTTCTCCGTCGATCCCGTCGCAGGCGCATCTGATGCTTTTCTCGCTTCCCGTAATCTTGACGCCTCATCACGTAGCTGGACCAACCGTTGGAAAAACCGATCCGCATCTGCAATAACAAAAAGACCTTTACGCATATTCTCACGACCAACTGATACATCCTTAGGCTCCAAATCATTTGAATACTTTCTAAATCGTTCTACAACTTCATCTCCGAAATGGCTCAAAAAATACAACTGTTCTTGCTCAGACCACTTATGCATATGATCATCAATCTCTGAAATAGTTATCGTCTTAAGATTAAGTTTTCGAGCACAACTACGCAATTCCGCAGCTTCGCCAGCACTTAGCCTAGTACGACTACCCCCTTGATCGTCTCTGTCCGAATCCTCAGTTGGGGCCGTAGGTGAAACATATGGAAGCGGGCAACGGTCTAATAATGAAAAATCATCAGATTCATTAGTAAGGACACGATAAAGAGGACGTCGAATAGGGAACTGACCTTTCATTTGCAAATTACGTTCCCGTGCCTCCCTCTCTTTCTTTTCCTGCAACTCTTTTTCCTCCAGCTGTAAAGCTTTATCACGAGCAGCCTTTTGCTGCTCTTTGTCCGCCAAGGCTTGTTCACGCTTCATTCGCTCACGCACCGCTTTCTCCAACATACGTACACAATCAAACATATCTTGTCTAGACCGGCGCTGAAACAAACATTGCTCCACATACTGAACCTTTCGTAAATCAAACGACCCATGTAGTGGCCATTGCAATTCGGGATCAGATTTAGTATACTTGTGCCATAATGTACTGTATATATTAGGGGGAATGCCAAATTTAACGTACATTTTGCGATTAGGTGTCCCCTCTGGGGGATCCGGCTGAGATTCTTTTAATTGATAACTGGTACCTTTTCCAAGACAGCACATTCCTCGAAGTGTGCTTAAAACAGGCATGTCAAAATATCACGGAAACGGGATATTACAAAAAATGGCACTTAATATACTTCACACAAGGTGTGCCGTTCAAACAAATACAAAATTAGAGAAATATCTCTACATTGCCTGCCTATGTGAAGTGCACTGCACATATAACTCAAATCATAGAACCAAATGTTAGCTAACTCAAAACAAATCCAAAAAAGCCACAGTAAGTGTCCGTAGACCATCTTACCAATCACACGCTTACCAAATTCTCAAGTATCCAGGTTCCAACTGCCAAGTTCCTTAATCGAATCAGCCAAACAGGCACTATACGACAACTCGAATGATCAGGATCTCAGTCGAGGACCGGCACCACCTGGAAGGTCAGATCGGAAGCAAAGGAAGAAAATACTGTGGGTGCCAAGACTCGAGTCACTCAGTGGCAGCGTACGTGTCCATGGTGAGTTTCCAATCCTTCGTCACGACCTCTCCTTCGGGCATCCGAGTCGCCGATGAGTCCCTTCGTGGTCGCCAATTTGTGGTATTGGGTTCTTCAGACCTACATATCCTGCAAAACCGCTTACACCATAAAACAGAAGTTGGCACGGAAACTGGAAATGCAAAAGACAAGTTTATTAGGACCCCCATGGGGTGGTGGTACATTCCTACAGCACCCTTCGGCAATGCAAGAAGTATCACACCGAACATCGATGCAAGACCTCTTTTATACAGTTTTACAGTAAATAAAAGAGTAGGCAGAACACATTTGCTCAGTTTAGGTACATATAAGGACATTTTTGGAACACAGCCAGCTCATGGGAGGAGTTATAACACTACTGGTCAGTTTCGGGGAACATTCCTAAGTAATGACTGTCCACTAGTACAGAGAGTTTGACTACGCATGTGCAAGCTTGACCAGTACTAAAAATAGCCTGTTGCTGGGCAAGTTAGGTGGTCAGTGGTACAGAAAAAGGACAAAAGGGCATGCTGACCATGAGGCAGCGCGTTCATATAAAATGGATGCCAGTGTTCTCAAAATGTCCTACGAACATCATGGTCAAGATAAGGGGAAAATCGTGTAGCAAAGTTGAACGCTAACCCGATCACTGCCAAATTACGACACTACCATCACCAGTACCAATGGATATCGACGCTTTGCTTCGTCCTGTAACGACTCATGCAACGTGTTGTCCCCAGAGGCTACCTATTATGGTAAATATTTTGGAAATCAGGAAGGGAGAGGAGAAAAAAAATAGTGTTACTGTCTTTTTGGAGTTCTGTTTATCAAAAACTGAAGGCCGAATTCAGAGTTCAGGGAACGCTGTGAGCTCGTTTTTTCAAATATTATTCTCGTTGTTAGGGGAGAACATTACTTCTGATAGGCCGGTAAAAAATTTGTCTACAACAGTAGGTGAAAGTTGGGCCTCCTCTGAAAAGGTGGAAATAGTGCAAATGTGCGATGCATTGCCATCATCGATGTCAGGATCAGCAATGTTCACAGAAGATTGTACCTGTGTGGTGCCGCTTTCATCTCGTACCTCACCACCACTTAATCGTAATGGTGAAGTCTCAACGAATGCCGTCCAGACTAGGTAGCCGCTGAGACAACACGTTGCATGAGTCGTTACAGGACAAAGCAAAGCGTCGATATCCATTGGTACTGGTGATGGTAGTGTAAGACAGACGTCCAACACGCATTCTTCTCCGCATAGCAGACATCGAAGCACAGGTAAGATACAATTTTGCCAAATTGGTCTGAATGAAAGAAACCAGGTAGTATTCAGATCTCTTAGCCGGGCCAATCCGAGGACCTTAGTGATACGGTCTCGATATCGTATTGCTAGGATCGTTTCTTCCATCGTTGCCAGAGGTTTGTCTGTGTTTTGGCTTGCCATATCGGAGCAGGAGGAACAAAAATAAGATTCCTGCTACGAGTCCCAAAATAAGAGGCAGGCCACCGAAGAGTGAATGCACAAAATTCCCTTCCCGAGAACGAAATTATTTTCCCCTAATTTCCAAAATATTTACCATTTTTTGGCACATAGGACTCTGCTTAAAGTAGAACCATTCTTAGAGAACAGAGCTTCTATTTTTAGATACTCTAGAGACAATGGGCCCGATGTAGGAGCCTTAATACCGGTCAGAAACGGCCGATTTCGGCCGTTTCCGACCGGTAAATGGCCATTTGGTATGTAGGTGCCCGTTTCCAAGGGCATATGTAGGTAACTGCACATTTACCGAATCGGTAAAATTACCTAATCGGTAAAATACTGATTCGGTAATTCTACCGATTCTGTAAATTCCTAATGTAGGTGGGACTCTTCTGAGTCCCACAGGTGTTACCGAATCGGTATTTTACCATGAAATACAACTTCATGGTAAAATACTGATTCCGGTGTGCATGCACATGTGAGCATGCACACCTATGCCATGTGGCAGGCAGACCTGCCCCTAGGGCATGTATGCCTGCCACATGGCACCCAAGCCTGTATTGGGGTGCTAGGGGGTGTCAAAGTGACACCCCCTGCACCCTTGCAGAAATCGGTAATTACCGAATCGGTAAATACCGATTCGGTAATGCCCTTTGATTCCTATGGGCTTCAAGGCCCATAGGAATCAATGGGGATACCGATTCGGTATTTACAGAATCGGTAAATACCGAATCTTACAGATTCGGTATTTACCGATTCTGAAATACCCACATCTCCCCCCCTCCAATTTACCACTTCTCAAATACCGAATCGGTATGATTCGGTATTTAAGAAGTGGTAAATTGGAGTTTACCTACATCGGGCCCAATATTTTGAATCAGCCTCTAGCATATGTACAATGTTATATAACTTTGTGATGGAATGGTCTCGACTTTTTTTTTCTGCATTCAAAGCCATTTCATAAATGTAATTTTCGCAATTCATTCAGCCTATATTCATATTTGCATTTCCTGAATGATAATTCTGCTTGTAAGCGTACAATATAATACTAATTTTGTGTATCTATACCATTTCAAATGCATTTCATTGTATTTTGGGGTGGGTTGGAAAACACATGCATACTTATATGTTTATATATTGCTTAGTATTTAGTAATGATGGACATTATATGTGGAGTGGGTGTTGTGAATGTATCTAGGACCCTAATTAAATATTCCTGATTCATGCCTTCATGCGGTTATGATAAACCATGTCCTAATGAAGACATACGAATCTTGCCCATATTCAGTATAGCCCATGCAGCCCAAATACGGCAAGGCTACTTCCTTAGATTCCTAGAGAGCACGAGTTCTTTCGACACACCAAACCTTCAGCAACCTGGGAATTCCCCATAACTTTGTTTTGATTTGTCATTGAACTCCTGCGAGCACTAAAGGAACAGTCAGTTCTTAGTGACATCTTTTATTGACATCTTTTGTCCAACCTTACGTCAAACACGGCACATTCCAGGTATAAATATACCACCACTTGCCTTAAGCAAACACACGGTGGTGTGGAGCAGAGCGGCTATCTACTTATCTGAAGCCCAGCTGAAGCGAGAGCCGAAGGAAGCCGCCCCTCCCCTTTGACACACTGGAGAAGCTGCCTTTTCTCACGCTGAGAAATCCAGCGCCGGTGTTTTCCAGTCACCTTTGCGGGTTACTGGGAGATCGATTTCTGAGAAACGAGATACAAGACCTGCTTCATTCTATAACCAAGGTACGGAGCTGATTCAAACCTTAGAGAAAATTCTTGATTCAGATTCTTGGCAAAAACCTAACTTAACTTCAAACTGCAACTTACTTACTTCTTCCCACGTATTAGGCTTAGGTCAGGTACACCGGGGTAGGCGTATCTTAGAAGCACCAGTTGAGTTTGTTAGTCAATGTTTTTATGTATGTAAATATTTTATCCGTTTTAAAGTATCGTATGGCTAAGAAACCATATCAATGCTTTTACATTATTATTTTATAATACTCCTTTTACTGTACGCACTTTACTTCATGATAAGTATTGCATTTGTGGCAATTCATTTCTCTTGCATGAGAAAGAAGACTGCGCAATAAAATAACACCTTTTATTGAAAACGCCCGTCTCTCTATTTTTTTGCACCCTGGTGAAATTAAGCATGCACGATTGACTGCGTGAAATAGCTGTCTATTGTTTTCACCCGACTCTGGAGATACACTCCTTATTCTGGGGGAGCAACGTTGTCATGTTATATGGTTGTCATAAGCTAATCCCTTCTTGTCTAAATCAGGGAAGTTAACCCCTCCATATTCATTCAAGAAAGTTTCTAGTGACCTCTGAGCTAGCTGGCAAAACTAATTAAGTCTAACATAGTCAGTAGAGACCTAGATGACCTCACTCCTACGTCTACACTGCTGTTTATGTTATTCCAATGCACAGAGCCTATTGGGAATATAGGAACTACACTACAGTTCCTTTCCTTCTTATAGAGGATGCATAACAAAACTAAGTGCAAAACAGTTTGTCTGGACAATTTGTCACATGGGCTCACAGATAAATCTGCATGCTTATATGTTTTGTTAGGGTAACCTAGCATGAGCAGAATCATAATCAGTCGAAACCTCAACAGTATAAATCTATGTTGTGGATTGGTGACGGTGATTGGTCAGATAAAAGAAACCTCTCTCAGATACTGGGAGGGTGTAAACCATATATTACAACTGCCTGATTCTTTCTGTGTTGCTCCATTCTCTTATACTCCATAATTTCCTGAAACTTTTAATCTTTTGCTTTGAAACTTTGTTACATGAGGGAGGATCATTAAACAGTTGCAAGAGGCCAATTTTGTTCAAAAGTGTTTTCACATAACCCAACCATCTCGACATACTAGAGTTGTTCATTTTTAAACAATTCTTTATTATGATTTGTATCAGCGTCACTGTATCCCTCCTCCATATTGAGTGCCACAAAAGAATAGGGGCCAGTCGTAATGTATCTGATATGTGAGGGAGACCAAGTTCTATATGTAGAAGATAGTTGTAGGTTGAGGCTGGGAGGCCCACTAGAAATTTAAAAAACATATTTTCAATTGTTTGTAGTGTGCTCGTATTTACAATGCCCCACACTCCTGCCCCATAAGTTACTGCTGCCTTGACTTTAGCCAGATAAATATTTCTTATCGGCACAAGTGGCCTAGCCCCTAGTTTTTTAGCAAACGATTTTACAACAGAGAGGGTTCTTTCCATTACCCCTTTTCTTCCTTTCAACTAGCCTTGACCATGATAAGTCCTTATCAAAAGTACCCCCAGATAAGGGAAGGAGTCAACCACCTCTATTCTCTTCTTCTCCACTTGTAAGTAGGGAGTTCTATCTATTGTTTTTGCTCCCACTATTACTGCAAAGGACTTAGGGCCAGATGTAGGTCGCCCAATACCGGTCGGTAACGGACAAAATTACGGAATTTCAGCCATTACCGACCGGTATTGGGCTTTTTAGATGTAGGTGGCATTTTTGTAGGATTCGGTATTTTACCGAATCAGTAATTTAAGGATTCGGTAAAATACCGAATTCTTAACATACCGATTCAGTAAATTACTGAATGCGGGATGCAGGGAGCACTCAAGTTAGTGCATTCCTCAGTTAAGGATTCGTTATTTACCACCAACTACAAGCTGGTGGTAAGTAATGAAAACCTTTGAAAAATCTTTTTTTTTGCTTTTCCAACAGTGCAATATGGCAGACATAAGGGCATGTATGTGTGCCACATGTGCACCCATGCACTATTCAGGGGTGCAACATGGTGTCAAAGTGACACCCTGCCACCTTTGAATGTGTTCCCCCTTTTACCGAATCGGTAAATACCGATTTGGTAATTCCCATTCATTCCTATGGGCCGGCAGGCCCATAGGAATGAATGGGATTTACCGAATTGGTATTTAACGATTCGGTAAATACCGAATTGTACCGATTCGGTAATACTTACCGATTCATTACCTACATAGCATTTACCGATTCTAAAATACCGAATTGGTAAAATTTGGTATTTTAGAATCAGTAAATGTAGTTTACCTACATCTGGCCCTCAGTGTGGTTTACTCTAAGGTCTATTGAATCCATGTAGGATACATATGAAGATATCAGGTGTTGTAGACCGCTGCCTGTCCTAGCGATCAACACCGCATCATCTGTATATGCCAGGATTGGTTTGAATTGTGAATCAAACATGGGAACGTCTCTTGTAGCCTTGATTAGAGTGTTTTCTACTCCATTTGTATAAATGGAGAAGAGAAATTGAGCAAGGGCGCATCCCTGTCTTACTCTTCTGGCGATTGTATATGAGCGTGTGCAGTCCCCGTTTTTTGTGTATCGGACAGAGGCTGTCGCGTTGGAGTACAATTGTCTAATAAAGTTTAATATAGCTGGGTCAACCCCCATTTCTCCCATTATAGCCCATAGCTTTTCATGGACCACACAGTCAAAAGCTGCCGACAGGTCAATGAAAGCCATATATATTTTCCCCTCCTTCATCCTGGTATATTTTTCTGTTATTAGAACCAGGTTTAAGGACTGATCTATGGTGCCCCTTCCCTACTGGAATCCATATTGGACCTGGATTAAGATGTTATTTTCCTTTGCTCAGCCCTCTAACTTAGAAAGAGGGAGCCGGCCCATAAGTTTTACTGTCGTGTCCAGCAGGGAGATTGGCCTATAGTTTTTTGGCTCAGCCCTGTCTCCTTTTTTGTCTATTGAGATGATGACTCCTGCTGACCAGGACTGTGGGGGACCTACTCGGGCTATATTATTCATAACGTTAGTTAATAGGGGTGCCCATAGGTCTGGCACTGCTTGAAAAAATCAATTGGGAAGCCATTCGGTCCTAGGGCCTTACCTTTGCTGCATGACATTAAGCTTTCTTTTATTTCCATGAGTGAGAATGAAAGGGGAGATTGCTTGCTTGTTTCCGTGTTCGAAGGTGGTATTTTGGGATCTGTTGCTACCGCAAAAATATTCTCAAAATGAGCAACCCATGCCTCCTCTCCTACATTGTTATCTAGTGTAGGATCTGCAGGATTTTTAAAATTTGGTGCATTTACAATCCCCCAGAAATCACAGCTATTACCAATTGTTGCTGCTTTGCTGAGATCCTCCCACATTTCTGCTTTTATAGCTTTTTCTCTCTTTTTCCTGATAAATTTGTAGGTGATCCACAGTTCCCTGATTTTGTTCGAAATTCTGGGTTTTCTTTTCAGGGCACTCAGTATGGCTCTCCTTGCTTTTGTACAGGGGGAGTCAAACCAAACCATATCTGGACTCTTATTCATTTTTTTTGTACATGTAAGAGCCCTTTTTACTTCCTCTAGTAGGTTACTAAAAGCCTTCACATTTTCTTCTGGATATGCCTCTATCTCTAGGCAAATTGCTATCTTGTTCATTGTGGTTGATACGATTTCTGCTGATAATTTTGGTTGGTCAACACAAGCCCATTTTAGTTGTAAGCAGTTTCTTTTTGCCACTACTGGGGTGTCAACATTTAGAGTATGTGCAGACTGCCCTATGGATACTTTTATCCGTAGTGCTAAAATAGCATGATCACTTAAAGTTGTGAATTTGTTTGGCCCTCGCCTGGCTCTAAAGCTAATAGGAGTAGTATCCAGCATATAATCAATGGTTGACTCTAGGCCATTTCTATAGATGGTTCCTGCCTTATAACCTGATGCTGGCTCTAAATCGCTCGACATTACCATATTTCACGTTGCTAGCATCTTGTTTAAACAGTTATCATATTCGTTGTGTTCAAAATGGTTTATTGTTACCCCCAAATCCTATAAGCCAAATATGGGGGCTGCATTGTACTTACACAGATGTATATTTAAGTCACCCAGCCAAACAACACTAAAATCATAATTCCTCTTCTTATCTACAGAGTGGTCTAGAGCCTTCAAGACATGAATATGCATCTCGTAAAACCACAATTTCAGAATTGTTTATAGAAATAGTGCCTAAATTATCCAAAAATATCTGACTATGAATTCATTATTAAAATGTAATACCACACAGTCTCCCACCATTCCCTTCCTCGCTGGGCCCATCCATGCTGCACTTCTAGCTATAATCAACTGATTTGAGAGATTTCTGGCTCTCCCCCCCTCTCACTCAGTTTTTCTGTCAACCTGTGTAATGCTTTAAACATCAATTATCTTGTGTATTCTGGTTGGCCCTCCAACATCAAAGGTGTAATCCCTAATACCAGCACCAATGGTGCGGCTGCCGGGTGGAGATGTAATGACCGTGTTCCATTCAATAGTGGATGGAAAGTCGCCCTTTCCTCCATGGGGAGATTTAATTGATTAGCAGGCATCATTCCTCCTCGAGCGTTTGTGACTATGTTCAAGGGTGACGTTTGGAGATTTGTTAAAGCGTCCATACCATTTAACTGGGGCTGATAAGAGTGAATAATGCTAGGTTTGCTCAGGTCAGCACTCCCATGCCGCTTTAAAATCCCTGATGGGCCATTTCTGGGCTTATTAACTGGGGGCTCAGTGTTTTGAAAAAAAAACCTTTTCTCTGTGCTATCAAAAAAACCCTTGGGGTTGGGTCCATTGTTGCAGCCTTTCCCTTCCCAGCGGCCCCAAATTTGGCGCGAGGACTAATGTCCCTAATGCCTGTCTGTTTCTTTCCATCTGTGACTTCAGGGCCCCTAGCTTCCCTTTTATCCGAGTCAATGTAGCAATAATGGGATTCAGCATTGTGGCTACTAAAGTCTCCAGTCTCTGCCACGTTTCCTCACTGGCCTGAGGGCTAAAAGTTGTTTATGGGGTTGCCAAAATACTCTCTTCTTCTTGTATATCTTGTGCAGGCTCCCCCTCCTCACAATTTCCACTTATTTTTCACTTGTCTGGGTGCCTTTGCCGGTTTTTAGGTCTCGGCCTGCGTAGGCTGCGCTTGCACAGTCTCGCCGCTGAGATCTTATGTTTCTCAGTGTGAGGCTTGAACCCGCCCCTCTTCTCCATTGGCTGGCTTCCTAAACGAAGGCCAGCCATTGGAGGAGAGGGGTGTCTGTCCATTTAGGCCCCATCTTTTTGGGATTCGGGGGTGTGTTTTTAGTTTGTTTCTCTCCTTTTCCCATTGGCTGGAATTTTACATTCCAGCCAATGGGAAGAGGAGAGAAAGAAAAACACGCCCGCCAGTCCGAAAATGACGGGGTGTTTCTCCGAGGCATTTCTGCTGGATCGCGGAGAAACATGGTGGTGTGCATGGTGTAGTCCGCTTTCCAGCCGAAACTTGCTTGTTTGTTCGTGGCCTGCAAGTGGCTGGTTCTACTGATATGGAATAAACAAAGTGTGCGTTGCTTGCTTGTTCGAGGTGTATTCAGCCGGGTGTAGAAGGTGGATTATTCTGAACTGTACGCTGTGGATTCATTGGCTCTAATGACCCACTTGGGCACGTCCGCTCGGACAATGATGTGAGAGGATGCTGCCAGACACACCAACATTCACAAGGCCCATGACGTCACCGTCGTAAGGCGACGGGTTCGATCCGGGCGTCGCGTCACATACAGAAAAGATAAAGCCGGGCTATGATTACTTTTTTCACAGCTTAGCACAGCTCTTACCCACGCCTTAGAGCCCCGAGTGTTGGAAGTTTATAACATCCAGCACCGCCCGCCGCCCAGCGCCTCATCTCTCAGGCAGAAACGCCATTAGCGGACAAATGTTTGCAGGGTTAAAAAAAAAGCATTTAATAAATAAAAAGAAAAATGCATTGCAGCTCGGCCGGATACTGTTCTAGTGACCAAATGAGACAGAAAAAAAGCAAAGCAAAAAAGTTGCGGATAAAATATTTCTCTCTGGTGAACACATTTTCCGAGTCCGGCTGTGCTGGTCTGTTTCAGCGCCGCTGCGGAGCTCTGGGGGGCTGGGGCCCGCTCCGCCAGCCTCTGCCTTGCCGGGTACCAAGGGATCCGGGCCCTCCACTGCGCAGCAGCGCCCGGCCTTTCAAGGCATGAATATGCATCTCGGAAGCCCCGCCGCGCCCTCGCCGTAAAACTGACAGCCCAAAATATTGGCAGAAAGAGCTGGCAACTGTTGTTTTTAAATGTTTAATGAGCAATATGCTACTTATTCCTGCAGTAACGCACTGTTAGCCAAACCTTTTCTCTTGCTTGCTCACTTGCCTGTCTTATTGCTCGAGCGATGCGAGTACGGGGGTGGGGGGAGGCTAGATACTTAATTAGAAGAGTTCTCATGAATAATGGTGAACTTGTTTGTGCAATAACTATTGGTGCTGGTTCGAGAGCAGTGAGCAGTACATGTTTTAGGATTTCCTGCGGTATGGCGAATTGTGCTGATCAGGCACGTCTCGCGTCTGGTTTCTATAGCAATTTGGTGGCCTCGCGAGAAGACTGTTGAAAGTGTGCAGCACTGTGTGAAAGTTTAGGGACTTTGTGAGCATTCTGGGATTTAAAAAAAATGAAATATGAGACTTTGACTATTTCCTTGGATATGGGCAGTATTCTACTTTAGGGGCAGCATGCGGAGAGTGGGGTGGCATGGAAAATATTGGACTTCACGAGAAGTTGGTAGCTTTATTTATATGCTGTAGTTACTCATATTGCACAAACCCAGGGCTTTAAGTGGGATGACAAAAATGGAGGGGTCTCTCAAGGGGTTGTGGCCGATGTAACTAGCGCGTAGTTTAAAACACGTAAACTAAAAATCTGTGCTTAGCATAGTGTGCCACCCGACTGGTAATTTGCTGCTACTGTTATTGGATCCGAATAATGTAATAAAACACCTAATATTATATGTACAACAAGCCAGGGCTATTGGCTTTTGCCAATGGGTGTTAGTTGCATTAGAAAAATTTGTAACTAGTATGGCTTCGTTGCATAGAATATTGAAAATGCTTCAGTTCTGAAATGATGAGACTGTGAAAGAACTACAACGAGTGTCTGTTCCCTGGTTGTGATTGTTTTTCCTTGCCTCTGTTCCCTGGTTGTGATCATTTTTTCTTGCCTCTGTTCCCTGGTTGTGATTGTTTTTTCTTGCCTCTGTTCACTGGTTGTGATTGTTTTTTCTTGCCTCTGCTCCCTAGTTGTGCTGGCTTTTCTTACCACTATTCCCTGGTTGTGATCGCTTTTTTTGCCTCTGCCCCCTGGTTGTGCTACTTTTTCTTGCCTCTGTTCCCTGGTTGTGCTCGCTTTTCTTGCCTCTGTTCCCTGGTTGTGATCACTTTTTCGTGCCTCTGTTCCCTGGTTGTGATCGTTTTTTATTGCCTCTGTTCCCTGGTTGTGATCGTTTTTTCTTGCCTCTGTTCCCTGGTTGTGATAGTTTTTGTGTGTTTGTGGCACTGTGTGTGTGTGGCGGGGGCTCTGTGTGTGTGTGAGTGTGTGTGTAGCTCTGTGTGTGTGTGGCTGTGTGTGTGTGTGTGGCTCTGTGTGTGTGTGTGTGTGGCTCTGTGTGTGTTTGTGACTCTGTGTGTGTGTGTGTGGCTCTGTGTGTGTGTGTGTGTGTGGGAGGGGCTCTGTGTGTGTGTGTGGGGGGCTCTATGTGTGTGTGTGTGGGGGGGGCTCTCTCTCTGTGTGTGGGGGGCTCTGTGTGTGTGTGTGGGGGGGGCTCTGTGTCTGTGTGTGTGTGGGGGGGGCTCTGTGTGTGTGTGTGTGTGTGTGGGGGTCTCTCTGTGCGTGTGTGTGTGGGGCTCTGTGTGTGTGTGTGTGTGTGATGGGCTCTCTGTGTGAGTGTGTGTGTGGCTCATTGTGTGTGGCGCTCTGTCTGTGTGTGTGGCACTCTGTCAGTGTGTGTGGTGCTCCGTCTGTGTGTGTGTGTGGCTCTGTGTGTGTGTGGCTCTGTCTGTGTGTGTGTCTCTCTGTCTGTGTGTGTGTGGCTATGTCTGTGTGTGTGTGGCTCTGTCTGTGTGGCTCTGTGTGTGTGTGTGTGTGTGTGTGTGGCTCTGTGTGTGTTTTTGGCTGTGAGTGTGGGTCCAAATGCAATAAGTCTCGCATTTGCGACTGATTAAGCTATTGGCATTGTGAATGACAATGACATTTATTTATATGTTTCAAAAACAAAAATAATGTCATGAGCAATGACAATAGCTCTAACCTTAACAAAGACGAGACCATTGCATTGTAAATGCTTGTTGGTTTGGGGTTTGGTTCTGTGGCAACTTCCTCTTTTTCTTTTCCCTACTTTTTCCAAATTTGTTCCAGCTGCCTTTTACCCCCTGCTCCTCTGACAGATATTCCTGGTTTTAATGTTATTGCAGATTGATTAGGCAATACATCCCTTTCTATCCCCTCCCTCTGAGTTTGGGATGAGGGTTGATTTGTAGTAGGGAGAAGTGTCTCAGCCGTCAAAGCGGAGGTAGTTTGAAAGACTGGTTCCAGGGATAGACGGGGTTCTGTAATCTCAATGTCATGGGCTAGAACGGATGTTGCTCTGGTTAGGAACAAATTGAGTGTTCAGATGATCCCCTCCCCCAAATGGTCATTGCGGCTTCTGCGCCTGTTCATCTCAACACTAAGAGTTATTATCTGGTTAAAAACTTTAGTCTTTTATACACCAATGATAGGGCAATAACAATGATACTAAAGGAGACAAAGGATGGATGTACCGGTACCTTGACTATCTTTGCTGCTTCTCAGAGGGTGGGCCCTGGCCAGCCTCCTCCAGGCTCCGACGGGCGTGGACGGGCCCGTCCTCGGCCTGGGCGCATCCCGCAACGCGCCCGCACCACGGGTGCGTTGGCGCTTTATGCGTGATGGAAGAACCAGGGGCAGCTGGGAGTTGGAGTCCTCTCTCCCCTCTCCTGCCGTGTCAGTCCCTGTTTGCTGCTGCTCCTGCGAGGGGGATCGTCTGCAGTAACGCACAAAAAAAATCCAAATACAATAATGGATTTTATTATTCAATAATATATATACACTTTAATAAGTGGGTGGAAAAGCTTGGGCTAGGGTTCTCCAAACGTATATGTTTACTCCAATAAAATGTTTTTCCTGATTAATATGTTATTATGCATTTAGATCGTATTTATATAGCGCAAATATAACTGAAATTGAGTGGAGAGCTGAGCAGGGAAAAAGACAAAAACATAGTCAAAATGTTTTAAGAAGTGTAGCTGGTTTGTTACTGCACCATGATGTAGAATTTATTAAAGAGAGAACAATTCAGCTGTTTCCTAAATTAGAGCTGTGTTGGGGCTGTCAGGATGGATTTGTGGATATCATTTCAGACCTTCAGTACATATATGGAAAAGTTCTTTGACTTCACTTTTATTTTTTGCATTTCTTGATCTACCTCCTGAACATGTCAGGTGTGTGTGTGTGGGTGTGCATGTCTGCGTGTGTGTGTGTGTGTGGACTCATCGGAGATGGGGAACTTGTAATCCAAGTAAACAAGAGTGCCAGTTATGACAGATTTGTAGATGGTGGAGCTGGTTTTGAAGAAGGTGGGGGGTGGCAAGGTCAGCCTGTGGATCTCTATAAGGTTGGAATGATGTGTTCATATTTCTTGAGGAACTAAACAGGAGTGCTGCAGCATGTAGAATAGACCTTAAGGTGGGCCACTGTGGAATACAATGTCAAGACTTCTCCTACATACCCAGTGCAAGAAAAGCTATGTAGCACAGAATGTTTCTGAGCAAGAAAGATGGGACAGCAAACAAAATAGTTAATTGCTTGACTTTTATTAAAGGCATCACTCAAGTCACTGTAAGCAAAGTGATCAATTGAGATAAACCTGACTTCTGATAAATGTACCTTTTTATTTGAAAGATTGCAAAGCACAGGTCAGACCCAGGAATAGGGCAGCAACGTGCTGCACAAAGTATTATTGTTTAGGGTTTTCTATGACAGCTATCAATATTGTGGGGTTTTTCAGCCAAAATGCACATTGGTAAATGTGAAAGTACCAGACTGCAATGATAAGTAGGCTAAATGGTTTCAATGATAGATGCCCTGACCCATAGTTACAAGAACCCCATCCACCATCTTTGTGGATTTTAAAAGTTCTAACACTATTATTATACACTTGGCCAGTTCCAAAGTACATTTCAGTATTATAAATTACGATAACGCAGGTTCAATCAGTTTTGAGGTATATATTATCCCTCCACCTACATACAATTATTCATCCCAATTATTCAGCATACCTAGAAAGTGTCCTGAATGCAATTAAACAAAACTGTGAGTTTGTTTCACTAACTGCCCCTTTCCTTAGGCCTTGCAGTGATGGATTATGGTGGCAAGGCCAAGGCCATTCAACATGGCTAGTATTTTGCCAACGTGGGCACCATATTCAAATTTAAACCAGCAGAAAAATGGGAAAAAGGACAAAAAGTTAGTATTTTCTAGGTTTTCTCCAGCAGGATCAATGCTAAGGACCAATCGGCATATGGTTTGTCCTCGTACGTGGTACACACACCAAAACAACAATAGACTGGAACGTTTTCTACAATAATATCCAGGTGCTGGAACTAATTTAACATCCCACCATTCATCTTTTTCTTCTCAGTGAAATTCCCTAAGTGCATTGGGTTCGCCAGATTTGGTGGTGTGGCTCACTGGGCAATAAGACGTGATCTGCACCTCACTGAGGAGGCCTAACAAAAGCTGAGAACATTCTGAGGTTACCTGTGTTTTCACTGTTACAAAACTTGTCATAACTGAGCTGGACTCTTAGTATCTACGACTGATTTGCATAAGGTTGGGACCTGACAGTAGTAACACAGTGAATAATAAAACATGGATTGGAATTCCTGCCAAGTACCAACCGGCATCTTAGAATAACTCAAGGATTCCTCATATTACGTTCTGTTTTTCTTAGGAGAACAAAAGAGCAACAATGCCAACATATCTTCGTGGGATATAACTACATAGAAAGACATTCTTGTTTCTAACAGCTCTGGGCTCTGATGCCACTGCAACTGCTGTACTATTGATAGCCCCTGAGAGCGACCTCATTCCATGGACTTCGCAGCCTTGCAGACACTATAAACACCAATAGGCACCCACAGATCCTTGACCGGTGTATGTGCATCCTCTAATATTACCAGCGAGCCTAAACTGGTATGTTTCAATTACACTAAATCCAAATATTGTGATAGGGACATCTTTTAAAAGTTTTAAGAAATAGTCTTTATTGAAACTTTCTTTCTTCTTTTAAAGAAGCACACACTTTGACAACACATGTATCACGAATCAATTGCTTCCTCAGGGCCATAAGATGTTGTGCAAAGCAGTAAAATTCAAAAGAAAACAAAGCAAAATCAATATTGTTTTGCTAATATCAAACGATTTCTCATACACATATAGATTCATCATATATATATATGAATCTGTGTAACTTAATGTGTATGAAGTGCACCAATTCGTCCTATGTTGAGAGGCTTAGAAGAGGGTGATCCCCCTCCCCTAGGCAACACAGAGCAGGACCATGGCTAAGCAGGGGAGGTGGCCAGTGACCTAAAAAAGGCAAATAGACCCAGGGACAAGCATGATACATTGTCTTCCGCTCCTGTTCACTGGCTCGACCGTAACATTCAGCCATGATTTTCAATGCATTGGGCCCCTAAACCCACAGGGCCACTGTGTCACTGAACTTGCACGATTGAAAGCTACATCTTCAGAGGGGCCTCTTCTCCTGGGCCTTGCAGCCATGGTCCAGTGCTACGAGGCCCAGGGGATGATGGGCCTCTCCTAGCACTTTCAGCTCTGGATCAGAGCAGCGAGGGCCATGGGGCAGGGGCCAGTGGAGTGGCATGGAGCCATGAGTTATGATCCAAGCAAACTAAACTGAACAACTGTCCACTTGCAGGGAAGTAAAAACACAGCCATAATTTGGGTGCATTGGGTCCCTACCATCCCTGAGACCTGGCACCACTGCATCTGCTGCACTTTTGAAAGCTACACCCCAAGAGGGCCAGAGCCCAAGGCAGGGAGCCACCTCTCCCGGGCCTCACAGAGCTTGATCCCGACACAAGTTGTGGGGAAGGAGGGCCTCTCAGCAATGTAACATAGGGTGAGGTCCGTGGAAGAGGTGCACGAAGCATAACAATAGTGCCATGGGCCCTGGTGTAAAGTAAAAGTTCCTCCTCACCCTCATCCACCGCCTGCACGTTAAAATACTGCCTTACTTTGGGTGAACTGGCCATCTAATACTTTTGGTGAAAAGTACCACTGCATCTACTGCATTACAGATAACTATGCCCCTGGCATGGTAAAGGAGGTGCAGTGGCACCAGGGACATTAGGTGCCCAATGCACCAAAATCCTGTCAGCATTTTATCATGCAGCCAGTTGATGGGGGTGTCAGCCATTTCTACATTGTACCGCTGTCAAGCGGTGCACGGTAAAGTACAGCCAGGATTTGAGTGCATTTTCAACTAATACCCCCGAACCTGGTACCCCTGCAACTACTGCTCTATGGATGACTATGCCCTTGACATGGTCCCATACACTGAACCATGATGCAGCAGGTGCAGTGGCATCCTGGGGCCTGCAAGAACCCCTTCCTGGAGCCTTGCCACCAGCTATAACCCAGCACTGTCAGACACATGGCAGGGTCACCAAGCTATGGTTTAGTGATGTGTGGCCCAAGGGAGAGGGATCCATTCCTGTTGGAATAACAGTCTTGATCTAGCGTTGTGTTGCTCGGATTCAACCCTCTCTAAATAACAAATAACGTATTAAATCAACATGTATTGTCTTTTTAATATTGCACCACATTTCTTTTTTTTTTAAAGTTTGAGTTTATTGAAACATCAGAGAAAATTCAGAAAAGGAACTGGAACTGGGGCTGGGATGAAGAAGAAACAATCAAAAGGATAAATCATGAAATCATACTGCAGCAAGGGGGAGAATGGTAAACATTACATAACAATATCAAGAGATAAAGGTACCATTACATGAAAAAATGTAGCATTCAAAATAGACAAAGCAAGCATAATCAGTTACAAAAAAAATATAAACAAGTAACAACAAAACTAGGAATCAAGTCAAAAGTCAAAAAGGCTTTATTTCGATAAAAATGATCATAAAAGCTTCACAGTAAAAATACATAAATTCATTTGTTTTAAAAGCGGAAATGGAAGATACAACAATTTAATTACAATCGACTTTTTAAAAAGTTTTGATTTTCAGATAAAAAAAGCTTTTCATAGGTGATTAATTAAAAATTAATTAAACAATTACTTTAAGCCTTTTACTTCTAATACACCAGGCCCATGATAAAAATTTGGAGAGAGAACAAACATACAGCGAACAAGAGTCTGACATTTAAATGCGTAGTGCCTCGACATGGTGCCTGGTCCCCAACTGGCGGCACAAATGCTTAAGCCATTTTCTTCTTGGTAGGGCATACTCCTGGCACTCAAACATAAAGTGCGCCACTGATTCTTGTCTAAGTATACACGTTGGGCAGAACTCTGTGGTCTGTGCTGGCGCTTTCCACCGAGATGTGAAGGCGTGCAGGGGAATAGTTCCAGTTCTAAATTTAAAATAAAGGGCCCTATCTAATGGTTTCTCAATAATGTCTAAATAGAGTTCCCGAATTGGTAGGTCCTTGAAATTCAAAAAATCCTCCGTGAGTCTACCCAATGTGCAGTTGGTACTCCTTTGAGTCAGAATCCAGTTCCAGTACAGACTCTTGAGCGTTGCCTTTGGAGGAGAGGACCTGTTTACCCAGGCTTCACTAAGGCCCAAATTGCACAAGAGAGATTTCATATCTCTTAGCCATTTGATTCTGTGCCACCCTGGTAATGACATAATTTCAGAGAGCCCTTGCGCATATTTAGCGAGCTCCGGAACTCGCCACAACCGGGCCCATAACAATAGAGGCCGGAACTTAGCTAGATCTCCAATGGGTCGACATCCTAAATCAAGCATCAATGGGGCCAGAGGAGTACCATGGGGAAGTGTCATGATGGCCCTAAAGAACTTTCTCTCAGATCTTGACAGTTCATTGGTGTTACATGAGCCCCATAGCTCTGCCCTGTAAAGAGCAGAGCTAACTCCCCTTGCTGTGTAGATTTCAATTACAGGGGCTACAGGTCTAATAGCACAAGAGCGCTGTTCCTTCAGGAGAGCCCCTGTTACCCTCTTGTGGGCTAGCAACATTTTATCTAGGTGAGGGGCCCACTGCATATTGTGCGACAAACGAATGCCTAGGTAATCAAAAACTTCTACCCTCCCCAAAGGTACAGCATTCAACTTCGGGGGACGTACAGGTTTTTAGGGGGGATTCATCACAAGATATTTCGTTTTGTCGGTATTGATTACCAGGCCCCGTTCTCTGCAAAAGGTCTGAAAGTTGTTAAGGAGTTTTTGAAGACCCATTGGGGATTTAGATAGCAAGAGCGTATCGTCGGCACAGAGAAGAGTAGGTATGCGTTCCCCCGCCAGGGATGGTTCATCTGAAGGAACTTTCAGCAGATGCTCGACCACTCCGTTAATATACAGGGAAAAAAGGGTGGGAGCTAAAACACATCCCTGGCGGACCCCTCTCTCCACCGGAAAGCTACTGATTTTTTCTCCCTCCCCCCCCCCATCTTATCTGGGCAAAACTATTTTCGTGGAGCCTTACGAGTAACAATAGAATATAGTGTGGCATCCCCATATCAGCAAGGACTCTCCAGGGGGTCTCCCTGGGTACAAGGTTGTAGTGTAGTTCCTATTTCCCTATAGGCCCTGCGCATTGGAATAACATAAACAGAAGTGTAGATGTAGAAGTGCGGTCTTCCAGGTCTCTACTGACTATGTTAGACTTAATTGGGTTTTGTACCAGCTAGCTCAGAGGTCACTGGAAACTTTCTTGACTGAATAGGAAGTGATCAGCTTCCCTGGCTCAGACAAGAAGGGATTCAGTTTTCCAACAACCGCATAAACATGACAACTTTGCTCCTCAGAATAAGAGTCAATCTCTAGAGTCATGTGAAACAATAGACAGCTATTTCACTCAGTCAGTTGTGCAAAATTACTTTCACCTGGATGCAGAGAATAGAGAGATGGGCGTTTTCAATAAAAGGTATTATTTATTGAACAGTCTTTCTTCTCAAGCAAGAGAAATGAATTGCCACAATTGCAAGACTTGTTATTAGAAAAAGTGCATACAGTAAAAGTAGTATTACGAAATAATACTGTAAAAGCATTGATATGGTTTCTTAGCCATATGATAGTTAAAATGAGTAAAATATATACATTCATATATACATTTGGCTAACGTCCTCAACTGGTGCTTCTAACTACGCCTACCCCAGTGTACCTGACCTAAGCCTAATACTTGGGAGGGAGTAAGTAAGTTTAAGTTAAGTTGGTTTTGCCAAGGGTTTGCTTCAAGAATTTTCTCTAACGGTTTTAGTCAGCACCGTACCTCTGGAATAGAATGTTGGAGGTCTGGTATCTCCTCTCAGGACTCGATATTCCAGTTACCCGCAAGGGTAGGCTGGAAACGCCGGAGCTGGATTTTCTCGGCAGGAGAAAAGACAGCGTCTCTCTCAGCGCGTCAAGGAGGAGGAGGGGCAGCGTCCGTGGGCTTCTCGCATGTGCTGGGCTCTGCAAGGGACAGCTGTTCTGATCCTGTATTCACCACCACCATCGCGTTTGCTTAAGGCAACGTTGGTATTATTTATACCTGAAAGGTGCCTTGTTTGACGTAAGTTTTTGGACGTAAGACGTCAATAAAGATGTCACTAAGAACTGGTCATTCTTACAGGGCTCGTTAGAGTTCTATTACTAATCAAAATAAAGCAAGCGGGGCTTTCCAAGGTTGCTGGGGGTTTTATCTGTTGAAAGAACTTGGAGTGTTATCTAGGAATCTAAGGAAGTGGCTTCTGCTGTGTCATATACTTTAATGAGCTGCAGAGACGAGTTACTGAAATATGGCTCCGATCGTTTATGCCATTATAGGGATATTTATTGATTATAGCCGTATAGGGGCATAAGGTCACAATATTGATTGGGGTCCTAGATAAAACACAACAAGGTCAAAGGCAGTCTTTAAATCTATAAATGCGAGATAAAGACTGCCTTTGCCTATGACCACCACCTTCCAGTACACTAGCATCAGTCTAAAGGCTTGTTCTATTGTACCAGTACCTGCTCTAAATCCTGCCTGGTAGTCAGAGAGGATATTATTGTCGTTAATCCATTCCAATATTCTAACCAGCAGAACCTTACCGACTACCTTTTGGCTTATGTCCAACAAGCTTCTAGGTCTATAGTTGGACGGGTCGTCCCTGGGACCTTTTTTTAAAAATAGGGACGACCTCCGCCCCTTTCCAAGATGTGGGAATCGGTGCACCCCTACAGATGGCAATAAGTAGGCAATGAATGAATTTCCCCCATTTCGGGATGTCTGAACGCAGTAGGTCCCCGGGAATGCCATCCGGACCGGCCGCCTTTTGGGGCATGATGGTACTAATGGCATACTCTACTTCTTTTATAGAGAAGTCTGAATCTACTAAGTCTGCCTCCCGATCCTTTTGGGTCATAATTGGGGCCATCTCCCATCCCTGATCTTCCTTAGGTGTATCTATGGTGTTATGACCTGATTGGCGAGTGTATAGTTTAGAGAAATGGTTAACCCACGCTTGGCTAGTGATGTTACATGTTATGAGGTCACTATCTGGTATGTTTCTGGCTCTGATTGTGTCCCAGAAACGCCTTGAGTCTTTTGTTGTACTTGTCTCTTTTAAAATACGCCAATACTCTTCTTCCCACTCCTTTTTTGCACATGCCAATATTCGCTTGTTTTTTTTCCTAGCTTCCTGTATCAGGGTTTGGGATTTGCCTTTAACGGCCTTAATCAGAAGAGACTTTGCATGCCTGCATGTAGATGTATACCAGCCATGCTTGCCCCTAGGGTTCCGGGGTACCATATTCCTCCCCGCACACCCCTTTTTCAGGAACACATCCCCTATAGACCTAAGCGTGACCTCAAAGATGGATGTTGCCCTTCCAGTTAACAAGGCCGGATTAGTAGTATCCAGTTCCGTTTGTGAGGCCATAAGCAATTCATTAATGATATTAAGTTTGGTCTCATCAATAGAGATTTTATTCCACTTCAGGCGCCTCCCACAGGAAGAAAGAGAGATTTTGTGAGCTTGCTTAGGGAGCGATACAGCTGGTTTGTTGGGCCAAGGATTTATTAGAGATAAAGAAAGCGAGTTGTGATCGCTTTCCACAGTAGGTAAAACTACCATGTCCTGCGCTAATCCCCATAGTGTAAAATCTAACAGAATATAATCGAACCTTGAGGTGTGATTAACTCTATTGAATGTGGCAGCGCCCAAGCGGTCTGAAGTTGTACGACCATTTGTGGCTCTTAGGCCAAACTCCAGGGTCAAGGCATTTAACTGGATTGCACTATGAGACCATCTTTTAATCGGAGGAATGGTTAGGGCTGGAATACCCCATCTAGTGTCATCCTCACCCAGGTCCAGGATATCATCTGTGGAGAGTGGCTCATAGGTGCAATTAAAATCTCCCACAACTAAAATTTGAGCACCCTCAACATTTTCTCTAAGTTCTGCCTCTAGAGTGGTTACTATCGGGGACATGGACCCATGTTTAGTGCCTCTAACATAAATATTAAACAAATCGAGGGTTAACCCCCTGCGTGGACCTCTCAAGGAAATTCCTAGGATATCTGGACTGTTAATCTGCTTAGGTGATATGCGGCAATTGATGAAAATGCTTACCCAGATAAGCAGGCCCCCCGAAAGGCGTCCCATCCCATTTCTGGGTTTTACTGCAGGCACAAAGTATGTAACATAGCCCACACAATGGAGTGGTTCTAGGCTCCAAGTCTCCTGGAACAAACAGATTTTGTGCGCCTCCACTAGAGTATTCCACTCGGGTGAGCCCAGTTTCCTATGAATACCTGCTAGGTTCCAACTAAGAATCTTTAAAAGACCCTTGGAGTCATGACCATTGTTATTTTGTGGGCCCAGACAATCAACTAAGGGCATAGATGCAGTTATGGGTATGGACTGAACTTTACTGGGCACTAGTGCAGAGGTAGGGTGGGGGCACAAGTTTGGAGTTTACTCCATTATGTGCCCCTCCTCACCCAGTCTCGTGTCAGATAGCGAGTTGTTAATTTCCTCAGATATGAGTCAGTCCACCTCATCCAGTGCGCAGAACCTATTCCGGTGTGTGTACTGGGATAGAAAGGGCTCAAACTCAAGGGTACCTTGCCGGGGGATTGCCATTGATGGAAACTCTGCTGGGGTGCTTGCTGTTAGGCCCTGCTCATAGGTATTCTATTTCTCTGGATTTGCCTTTGGGTATGGACGGGTAGAAGTATGAGAGATGTAAAGGGTGGATTTGTGTATTAGTTTCACTAGGGGGTGCATTACATATGTAGTTCACTGCCGCTGTGTTTCTAAAGTTAATAGTTATGATGTCCCCTGCTATTGTTTTTATGCTTCTGCCTATCCATTCCCCTCTTCTGACCGTAAGTTTTTCCCCAGAAATATTTGAAGGTAAAGGTCTATTTAGCTGTAGCCATTGCACGCATTTATTTTTTAGCTCAAGTTGTGTTTCCTTTTTTCCCTCCTTCATGGGTGGCACTCCTGTCAATACAACCACAAAAGGCAAGGCTTCAGGCGGCAGATTGATTGTCTTAAAGCGTGCCAACCTTGCCTTTTCCACTTGGTTTTTTATTTGGGGAGTGGCTGTGCTTGTACTTTTTTTAGAATTTTGGCCAGTTTTATCTTCTGAGGCTGGGGGATTTCCATTTCCTGACTTTGGTTGGACCTGTGGGATGTTACTAGCAACACTGGGGTTCAGGGCTGCAGGAACTTTCTTCCCAATCAGAACGGTATTTTGCGTTACTTCCTTAGATTAATTAACTAAGGATTGGTTGAGTGGTGTACCCTTGGCTTCTGATGTATTGATGGTAGTACCCCCTTTTGACCCTCCTTTAGGTAATGTGCCATCATTTCCCGCTTGCCTAGTGGGACCCTCCCCTTTGCTGTTTATTAGGGATGTCAATTTGTCAATTTTTGACATAAGTGGTATAATATGAGCGGTGATCGTATCTTCAAGGTCTGCCTTGAGATCAGCTACCATATTTGCTACCCAGCAAGGTATACCTGGTGAAGAATTGATAATTGGGGCCACTAAATTGTGATTGAGCGTGTTGTTTTGGGCCTTTTTCTTCTTGTATGCACGAGCTTCACTAGCTTTTTTTGGCACTGTATTGCTTGGTTTCGACTTCCCACCATCCCATGAAGTACATGAATTAGGCTGGGTATTTTCTATGTCCCCTATTGACTCAGTGGGTGCCTGAGCACACGGGAGCTCAGCGAAAGAGGAAGTGACACCGAGACTTAAGTCTAGATCATCAGTAACGTCTATGGTCGCTACCAAGTGATCATCTACTGCATCTTGTGAATCACGCGCAAGTGTTGTCGGTGGTAAGGACATCCTCCTTTCTGTGTTGGCTATAGCAGTGGATACTGCCCCTATAGTCTGTTGCAGCATTATATCAATTGCTGTGAGTGTTGGGACTGGTTGAGGGGCTACCACCTTTTGTTTGGTTTTTGACCTTAGGGTGGGCATCCTAGTGGTTTTGGTTACCTTCCTCATGCTATGTAGAACCATAAAGATATAGGTGGCACTTGAAAATTATCTATTCGTAGCTAGTATTAGAAATAGTCCACTTGCATAGAATAAGGGGAAGTCGGTGCATGAAAAGGTTAGTAAAGATATATAAGTACCTACTGCAGTGTAGGAATGAAGTTAAGGGGGTGGCCCAGCCCAGCCTCCTCTGGCCTCGGAGGGCCGTAGAGGGCCCGCCCTTTGCCCGGGCTTAGCCCGGCTAGTCCCGGCGCGCTCCCGCTCGCGTCCCGCGGGACGAGGTTCCGGTCCGACCTTTGAACGCCTCCTGGCGCCACGCACAGTTGTAGGCGGCTTCCTTGCCGCAGGTAGGGCTGATGGGAGTTGAAGTCCTGGTGCGGAGGGGGGGCTCGGCGGAGCCAAGCCTGGCCGAGGGGAAAGGCGGAGCAATGCCCGGCCCGTGAAGTCGAGCATAGCACAGCCCGGCCCTGATGCTGCTGGAGATTCTGCCCAAAGTCAAAGGTTCCAAGTGTTTGCACCGGGTCCTCGGCCCCGGTCCGACCCTTGAACGCCTCCTGGCGCCACGCACAGTTGTAGGCGGCGTCCTTGCCGCAGGTAGGGCTGATGGGAGTTGAAGTCCTGGTGCGGAGGGGGGGGCTCGGCGGAGCCAAGCCCAGCAGAGGGGAAAGGTCGGAGCAATGCCCGGCCCGTGAAGTCGAGCGGAGCACAGCCCGGCCCTGATGCTGCTGGAGATTCTGCCCAAAGTCAAAGGTTCCAAGTGTTTGCACCGGGTCCTCGGCCCCGGTCCGACCTTTGAACGCCTCCTGGCGCCACACACAGTTGTAGGCGGCGTCCTTGCCGCAGGTAGGGCTGATGGGAGTTGAAGTCCTGGTGCGGAGGGGGGGCTCGGCGGAGCCAAGCCGGCCGAGGGGAAAGGCAGAGCAATGCCCGGCCCGTGAAGTCGAGCGGAGCACAGCCCGGCCCTGATGCTGCTGGAGATTCTGCCCAAAGTCAAAGGTTCCAAGTGTTTGAATCAAGGTGGTTTGCGTACCTCAATAGAATGGACATCATGAGTGACGGATGAAGGGGCGGAGGAGGAAAGATAATTCACTAAAGGGAGCCATAGGAGGTCACGTTTGGTTGCTAGGGAGACAGGGGAAACAAAATTAGTGTCTAACCTATGATTGAAACAAATAGCATTCCACCATGAACGGAAGGAGACATCAGTGGCTTGTTTCCAGTGAGAGGTGATATGGTTGAAAGCAATGGCAATGAAAAGTCAAGAAGGAGGTAATGTTGGTGCGACTGGGGGAGTGATGAGGATAGGGAGCCCAAGAAGATGTGAATAGGGGAAAATGGAACACGAAAATGGAAATAATTCTGAATTTGTAGCCAAACCATGTTCCAGAATCGTATTATAGGAGGGCATTCAAAGAGCACATGTTTCAAATCTGCAGATAAATAAGGACAGGACCAGCATGTAGAAAGGGTGTCCGGGGAGAAAGAGGACAACACAGAAGGGGTCAGCAGAGTGCAGTTATAAATCAAATATAGAGTCTGAGTTGTATTGGCAGCTCTAGAGGTTTTATGGAGTTTAGACCAAATGTTTTCCCATAATGCAATTGACCATTCTACATCGAAGTCTCTCAACCAGGCTAACTCAACTTTCGATTTGGGTCTATCAGCAGAGATTTGAGCCGAGTTGTAAAGAAAGGAAGCAGAAGGAGTGGAATCCAACGCCAAGGCTATGGAACGATAAGTAGGAGGACAGAATTGGAGTTTGGTAAGGATATGAGATAGGATTGAAGGACTGGAAGTAATGCGTCATATTGTGAGCGAGAACTAGAAGGCAAGGAGAATTGAGACTGAAGATCCGTAAAAGATAGTGGAAGATTGTGGGATAAAAGTTGAGAGATCCATCGTAGGCCGCGAGAGTGTCAAGTTTTCCAAAAGAAAGTGCGGTTTCGAATTAAAAGTTGTTTGTTATGCCAGATGGGCTGCTCATGGGACGAGGAAATGGGGGGGTAGGAGGAAGATAAATAGGGAGAGAGAATCTTGTGAAAATGAGAAAATGATAGGAGTACAGAGACTGGTCAAAGGGGAGGTGAAGGATAAAAAATCACGAAATTCAAAGGGAGAAATAAAAGAAGATTCAATTGGTAACCAAAGGGGCGAGCTGATTGTTTAAGTGAAAAGGCACGATGATAAGCTTTGAAATCAGGAAAACGAACTCCCAATTGGGATTTATCCTTCTCAAAGTAGCGAGTGCAATACGAGGTCTCTTACCCTTCCACAGAAGTTTTGACAAAATAGAGTCTGTTTTCTTAAAATAACTATCAAGACTACGGGTTGGTATCAAAGAAAAAGTGTACAGAAGAAGAGGTGAGAGCATCATTTTGATCGAATTTAGACGGCCCCACCAGGACAGGAAAAGTGGGTTCCAACGGGAGATGGCAGATTCTAATTTTTGGGAAATATAATCAAGATTAAGTTTCAAAGTATCCGATAAGAGGGGAGAAAACCAAACACCTAAGTACTTAATTTTAGTTGGTTGCTACGAAAAACCAGAGGTATCAAAGAGATGCTTCTGACAAGAAGAATTTAAAGGAAGAATTTCACACTTATCTACATTGACACGATAACCTGAAACAGCAGAGAAGGAGGAGACCAGTTGTAAGAACGAGGAAAGAGAGGCTATTGGATCCGAACAATAGAAAATAATGTCATTGGCGTAAACCAAGAGCTTGACTTGTTGGGAAGCAAAATGAAAACCAGAAATAGACTTCTCCTGACGGATTTTGGTAAGAAAGGGTTCTAAGGCCAGAACAAAGAATAAGGGAGACAGGGGACAGCCCTGCCGAACGCCCCTTTGAAGGTTAAAATAGTCAGAAAATGTGCCATTAACAAAGATCGACACTTGGGGACAAGAATAAAGTAAAGAAATAAGAGAAATGAATTTGGTGGGAATGTCCGCCCAAGAGAGAGCCTGAAACATAAAGTCCCAACCAATTTGATCGAAAGCTTTCTCCGCGTCGAGTGAGATAGCCGCCAACAGAGTACCTAAAGAGGAAGCTTTACTCAGGATGTTGAAAAAGACTTCGAGGATAAACGACCCTTAATGAAACCGGATTGCTCAGGTCCAATTAAATTGGGCAGTATGAGCTTACTAGAAATGTCCTTCGAAGAGACAGAATTTTAGCCAAGATCTTATAATCTGTATTTACTAAAAAGATGGGACGGTAATTTTTACATAGAGAATGATCCTTATCCTCTCTAGGGATTAAACAAATTAAGGCTTGCTGAAAGACCCACTCGATAGACCAGAACTCTGGAAAGATTGAAACAGAAGTAAGAGTTTTGGTAAGAGAAGAGAAGCAAAGTGGCAGTAAAATTCAATGGTAAACCCGTCAGGACCAGGTGCTTTACCGTGACGCAGTTTGGAGATAGCGTGAGAAATGTCAGAAAGTGAGATGTCAGCTTCCAAAGGCTCAAAGTCTATATGAGGTGAGGGAGGTGGGGAGATAGATTGAAAATAGGAAAGAATATCGGCCGGGGAGGGAACGACCTCCGGAGTGTATAGATTTTTATAGAAAAGCAAGAACTCATGAAGAATATCTTTATTTTTAAATAAAGGGTCCCCAGTTGAAGACTTAATTAGTTCAATTCTCATTCGCTCCTTCCGGATTTTTAAATAATTGCCAAGTAATTTCCCCATTTTATTCTGACCATCGTAATAGCATGCATTAGATTTCAATAATAGGTTCAAAGCAGCATCAGTGGTGAATTTATTAAGAGAGATTTTAGCCTCAATTAGGTCCTTGAGAGAGGATTCGGTGTTGGAGGATTGCTAGGCAAGTTCAAGCTGTTTAATTTTAGCAAGGAAGAGAGATGATTTAGCCTTGTTAGCTTTTTTCTTTTGTGAGACGTAATTAATAATAAAACCCCTAGAAACCGAATTAAAAGAATCCCAAATCGTGACAAAAGAAGAGTCGGGGGTTTCAATAAGTATAAAGAACTCAGAAGTGAACTCGTACAGAAAGTGGGGTCAAGGAGCAGAGAGTTATTAAATCTCCATCTGCCAGAATGAGGAGAAAAGGGAATGAGGTCGATATCAACAAGTACTGGGGCATGGTCAGAGATCAGAATGGATCCAATCTGTGGATAACGTGTTGAGTGAGGGATTTACTAAGGAACAGATAATCAATACGTGATTGAGAGTTGTGGGCAGGGGAGTAGAAACTATAATCTGTAAGATCAGGGCTACAGAGTGTAGGAGGGCGGATACCTGACTATGGTTACTCCAGATTTTTTTGCCTTGTGTTTAGCTGTTTTTCGACTTAGTTGGCCTGGGATCCTGCTAATCAGGGTCCCAGGCTATCTGCTCTCTCTGTAAAATGGACTCCATGCACCTTAGGGGCATAACCAATTTGGTACTGGACACCTTATCAGCCCCTATACAGTGCACTATTGGTGCCCAGGGCATAGGTGCATCCAAGGCCTACCAGGGGCTGCAGCATATCTTTTGCCCCCCCTGGCTGGTACTTAAATTGACACAACTGGCTGACCACTCAGCTGGGGCAAGGTGGTGTAATCACCCCTTGCGTATATATAGTATACCTATATCTAAACCTATATCTGGACACAAATATACCTATCAGTCACTCCTATGGCAGGCCTTAACAATCCTGGAGGCAGAGTGCTTGGTTTTATGTGAGATGGTGCTCTAGCATGAGCTGAGCCTGTCTGCAGCTGTCGGGACAAACTCCCTTAGCTGTGCCGTGATATTGCCATACCATATACTCTTAAGTGCATTATAATCCTCGCGGTTATGTGCTAACTTTGGTTTGGCTTTATCAAAACATGTCGTGTAAGGTGTCATACACTTTAAAATACTACCCCCTCGTCAGTCCTGGTGATGGGGGTAGCATTCCACCCTTCTAGAGGGAGAAGACATGTTACTTTACTAAAACATGGTTAATTCTAACCAGAACCTCAGAATCACAAAATGGATGCTGCTGCCACAGACACTAGTCTGACCTCCTACTGCTGACCGAATGTTGGCAGGGGAGGCCTGGACAAAAGGTTTCCTGTCACAGGGAGGTGCTACACCTCAACAAAAGCACTGGGGTTGGAGTGTCCTAGGGGAAGGTTTACCGACCTAGTCTGCTATGACCCCTAATTACGTAACTACACCAACAACAAAATAGCAGTAAGTCAAACAACTAACTAAAGCATGTATCTGTGTGTATCAAAGCAGAAAAGTGAGATCTTGACTATGGAAACTCATCAAAATATGCGAGTTCCCATCAGTCAACTAACAAGACCGCCCTTCATCATCTGGGGACCCTCATATTTAGAAGGTTGAGTATCCACAATAGATTGGCAGATGTTATAAGCCTAATCTATACCAAACGTATCATGAGGGAAGGTAAGAGTGTCTGTAGATGACTGAGTAGCAGCGCAAAAAGGAGAAAGTGAAAGTGAATTAGTGAACAGTAAAGAAAGATTATGTTAAGATTGGGTAGTGACACGGGAAAAAAACATTTATTATGTACCCCTTCAATCCCAAAGTCAATAAAAATAGTGCAGATAGTAGTGTAACAAATAACTACTAGGAAGTATCTTAGGTCGACATGTTTCTGCAGACAAACGGAGCCAGGTGGTCTCCTGCTGCTTCTTCAGGACCATTAATGCCACTGCTAATGATAAAAAGAAGTAATATCACCTTAGACGTGATCTGTTACCATCTTCCTGGCTTCATAGTGCAAAAGTCCAATGTCGAACACCAGATACATACAAAAGAAAAGGACAGACAAGGCACTATTAGTATATCATTTACCATGTGCATGAATCGTACGATTGGTACAAATTCATTTGCTGGCTGATGCACTATCAGCCGCAACAGGCAATGTAGTTTGCCATCTCATTCTCCTACTCACTAACCTTATTAGCAGGAAGTAATAGCCCCACCTCACCTGGCTTCAGTTCAGGTACTTGGAGCACCGCTCTGGCGAAGGGAATAAAAAAAAGCTCTTTACACTATGGAAATTAAAATCCATAAAACAGCAGTGATAAGCCAGTCTATAACGGCCCAACGAACTCTGCCAATTCTCTACTCAGACTTCTTTAAATGGCGAAATTAAATGTCAGGGCTTGCCAGCAATTGCTGCCTCATGCGGCATATTCATCTAAGTGATACAGCGTTATCGGATCATAGGTGTTGTTTGCCATTGGTGACAGCGCATTCTCAGCGAAGCACGTCGACCCGTGCCACATCTAGTATGAAATACATCACGGGTTTGCGGCTACAATCCTGTTCTCACATGCCGATTACTGCATCTACGCTCTATGGCTGATAGTCATAAATATGGTGTCATCCGGCTTGCAACCCTTGCGATTCAGCCGGAGTAGCTAGAACATATCTATAATTAGTCTTAAACGTCATTGTTAAGGGCGTATCAGCAAACATACTGTTAGTCAAAACCTCGCAACTCACTACATTATCACAATGGAATAGCTAACAAAAATGCTAAGTGATGGGCACTCACCTCTCCGTCGGTACCCCGGACGTCCCTCTGGGCTGTCTGTTGGGGAGGTACCGACGCGGCGAGGACTCAAACCTTAAGTTCGTTCTGACGGCGGCGTCACCATTACGTATGACGTCATCAGAGCATTTTGTGCTCGGAATGGCTGGTAATGCAGTTCTGCAAGCGGCTGCTTGTAGTTCTTGCCATAAACGTGATTAAATTGGTGAAAAACAGGCAAGCTCTTATTGACAATTCTTCAATTCAAATATCCAATGCTTGCTCGATCAGATGTTAATGGATCCTGGTAATAATTTATGACATTATAGGAACCAATAACTTGTAAAGCGATCGGAAATAGGTGGTAGATGAATTACACAATCCATCGTGGTTTTGAAAAAGGAAGGAATGGGAACAGGAAACCATGGCACTAGACCCCTCGTCTAGACTTGGAATCATGTTTCATATTGGACTATAGGCTCATAAAGCAGACTGCAGGGGCAACTCTAGTGATGTAATGATAAGGCTAAAGTAGAAATCAGTTAAAGCGACATCCAAGGGATGTCTTCGTTTAGCCCTATTTTATCTGTCTTAAGCCTAAACACCCATTTTTGTTCACACTGAACAGGATAGCAGAAACATCTGCCCCAGATGGAATCAATGGTTGATCTATTACTGTCCAATGAAGATCAGTCGGTTGATGCCCTACTTCTAAGAAGTGATTGATTAATTTGGTCGCCTGTTTGGAGCACCTAATCAAACTCTTATGCTCTAAAATCCTCACCTTGACCTTTCTGGTCGTCATCCCCACATATTTCTTATTGCAGGGACAAGTGATCAGGTAAATCAAGTTCGTGATATTGCAATTAGTGAACCTTCTTAACTGCCAAGGGCGATCTGTGCCTATGTCGATGTTCAATATGTTCGATGGACATATAGTAGAAGAAGTAATGTCTGAGGGGTGGGTCACCCAGAAAGAAGCCCAATATCTCTGCACGGTAAACCCCAAGATGCCTTATTTTTATGTACGACCAAAAGTAGACAAGGTACAAAGGCCCCCCCCAGGTCGCCCAATTATATCGGGCATAGGTTCTCTATTGGAACCTTTATCAACTTTTGTTGATTTCTTTCTGCAACCCTTAGTTAGGGAAATGCAAACATTCCTTAAAGATACCAAGGATGTCCTTAGAATTCTCCCCAATATTGAGTTTAATAAAGATCTTGACATGTTGGTATCTTTTGACGTCGAAAGTCTGTATACGTCCATCCCCCAGACTAAGACGCTGGAGGTGATCGAAGGGCTTCTAGCAGTGAGAGATCTGAATTCTATCACGCCTGTGAGATTAATCATGACCTTGGCCACTTTGGCCATGACCGAGAAATTTTTTCAGTTTGAGGGGTCTATCTACCTACAGGTTAGCAGGGCTTGCATGGGCAGCGTTTTTGCTCCTAGTCTCGTTAACCTGTATATGCACAAGTTTGAGCAGGACCACATTTTCGCAGACACCAATCCCCATCTAGGTTGTCTGCGACTGTGGAAAAGGTATATAGACGATGTCTTAGTGGTATGGCGGGGAACGGTAGAGGACCTACAGCTTTTTCATACCTGGCTGAATGAGAGGAATAGGTTTCTCAAATTTACTATTGAGTTTGATAGACACCGACTGGCGTTCCTGGATCTGCTCATTATATCTACTCCAACTGGCCTTCAATCTGAATTGTATCGTAAACCCATGGCAAGAAATTCCTTATTGGACTATCGAAGTTGTCACCCCAAGGCTTTGAGGGACAATTTGCCCTTTGGGCAATTTCTCCGTATTCAGAGGAATTGCTCCACGAAGTCTGCCTTTGAAGCCCACTCTAAGACCTTGGCGGCGAATCTAGCAGGAAAAAACTATCCGAAACATCTAATTCGTGCTTCCAAGAAGAGAGCCTCCAATAATAACAGAGAGAGTCTACTAGATATCATGTCCCGAAGCCGAAACAAGATCGGATTACGTGTGTAAACAAGTTTTGTACACAATCCAATCAAATCCGAAAGATTGTGAGAAAACACTGGAAGATCCTAAATACCGGCACTGATGCACTGCCACCTCCTTTGTTTGCTTTTAAAAGGGGTCAGAGTCTGAGAGACCAATTAGTTCATACCAGACCCAGGAACACTATTCCCCGTGCTGTAGGGACACTCTGGGACTTGCCAGCTGTCACTGGACATCATCCATGTGGCAGCTGTGCCGCTTGCCCACAAACATCGAAAACATTGAACATCGACATAGGCACAGATAGCCCTTGGCAGTTAAGAAGGTTCACTAATTGCAATAGCACGAACTTGATTTACCTGATCACTTGTCCCTGCAATAAGAAATATGTGGGGATGACGACCAGAAAGGTCAAATTGAGGATTTTGGAGCATAAAAGTTCGATTAGGTGCTCCGAACAGGAGACCAAATTAACCAATCACTTCTTAGAAGTAGGGCATCTACCGACTGATCTTCATTGGACAGTACTAGATCAACCATTGATTCCATCTGGGGCAGATGTTTCTGCTTTCCTGTTCAGGTGTGAACAAAAATGGGTGTTTAGGCTTAAGACTGATAAAATAGGGCTAAACGAAGACAACCCTTGGATGTAACTTTTAATGATTTCTACTTTAGCCTTATCATTACATCACTAGAGTTGGCCCCTGCAGTATGCTTTATGAGCCTATAGTCCAATATGAAACATGATTCCAAGTCTAGACGAGGGGTCTAGTGCCATGGTTTCCTGTTCCCTTTCCTTCCTTTTTTAAAACCACAATAGATTGTGCAATTCATATACCACCTATTTCCGATCGCTTTACAAGTTATTGGTTCCTATAATGTCCTAAATTATTACCAGGATCCATTAACATCTGATCGAGCAAGCATTGGATATTTGAATTGAAGAATTGTCAATAAGAGCTTGCCTGTTTTTCACCAATTTAATCGCGTTCATGGCAAGAACTTCAAGCAACCGCTTGTAGAACTACGTTACCCGCCATTCCGAGCGCAGAACGCTCTGATGACGTCATACGTAATGGCGACGCCGCCGTCAGAACGAACTAAAGGTTTGAGTCCTCGCCGCGTCGGTACCTCCCCAACAGACAGCCCAGAGGGACGTCCGGGGTACCGACGGAGAGGTGAGTGCCCATCACTTAGCATTTTTGTTAGCCATTCCATTGTGATAATGTAGTGAGTTGCGAGGTTTTGACTAACACTACGTTTGCTGATACGCCCTTAACAATGACGTTTAAGACTAATTATAGATATGCTCTAGCTAGTCAGGCTGAATCGCAAGGGTTGCAAGCCGGATGACACCATATTTATGACTATCAGCCATAGAGCGTAGATGCGATAATCGGCATGTGAGAACAGGATTGTAGCTGCAAACCCATGATGTATTTCATACTAGATGTGGCACGGGTCGACGTGCTTCGCTGAGAGTGCGCTGTCACCAATGGCAAACAACACCTATGATCCGATAACGCTGTATCACTTAGATGAATATGCTGCATGAGTCAGCAAGTGCTGGGAAGCCCTGACATTTAATTTCGCCATTTAAAGATGTCTGGGGAGAGACTTGGCAGAGTTCGGTGGGCCGTTATAGACTGGCTTATCACTGCTGTTTTATGGATTTTAATTTCTATAGTGTAAAGAGCTTTTTTTTATTCCCTTCGCCAGAGCGGTGCTCCTAGTACCTGAGCTGAAGCCAGGTGAGGTGGGGCTATTCCTTCCTGCTAATAAGGTTAGTGAGTAGGAGAATGAGATGGCAAACTACATTGCCTGTTGCGGCTGATAGTGCATCAGCCAGCAAATGAATTTGTACCAATCATACGATTCATGCACATGGTAAATAATATACTAATAGTGCCTTGTCTGTCCTTTTCTTTTGTATGTATCTGATGTTCGACATTGGACTTTTGCATTATGAAGCCAGGAAGATGGTAACAGGTCACGTCTAAGGTGATATTACTTCTTTTTATCATTAGCAGTAGCATTAATGGTCCTGAAGAAGCAGCAGGAGACCACCTGGCTCTGTTTGTCTGCAGAAACATGTCGACCTAAGATACTTCCTAGTAGTTATTTGTTACACTACTATCTGCACTGTTTTTATTGACTTTGGGATTGAAGGGGTACAGAATAAATGTTTTTTTCCCCTGTCACCATCCAATCTTAACATAATCTTTCTTTACTGTTCACTGATTCACTTTCACTTTTTCCTTTTTGCACTGCTACTCAGTCATCTACAGACACTCTTACCTTCCCTCACGATACGTTTGGTATAGATTAGGCTTATAACATCTGCCAATCTATTGTGGATACTCGACCTTCTAAATATGAGGGTCCCCAGATGATGAAGGGCGGTCTCGTTAGTTGACTGATGGGAACTCGCATATTTGGATGAGTTTCCATAGTCAAGATCTCACTTTTCTGCTTTGATACACACAGATACATGCTTTAGTTAGTTGTTTGACTTACTGCTATTTTTTTGTTGGTGTAGGTGCTACACCTACCCAGACAGGAGATAGTGGATGAGGGCAGGGTGGGTTGAAGAAACTAAACACTTCCTGGGGCACACAAGGTGTCCCATGCAAAATCCAGTCAAACCGACTCTGAGGCACACCAGCCCCAGTCCTGGCGCGAAACTGGACAAAGGGAAAGGGGTGTCACCACCCCCTTCCTGGGTCCCACCCATGGGAGGGACCTAGCAGGTAATCCAGCCCCCTAGATTGGTATAAGAATGGGAGCAGTGCCAACGCACATCAGATTACCCTGACTGAAACTTATGAAATGAAACTCTGGACCCTTCAACATCCTACTCGACGTAGAAGACTGAAGAATCTCCCTTGTGGTCAAGGAGTGACCACCCTGTGCAAACAGGCACCATCAAGCACCTCGACGTTTGCTTTGTTGCAGTTCCCCCCGGAACTCGAGCAACAGAGATCAACAAGACCCAGCGTGCCTGCCTTCTAACAGCCCAATCCACAGTCCCTGCAGAGCTGAGACCCGTGGAGGTGACCTGAAGCGTGGGGCCGGCCATCTTGGAAAGACCACGAGGCGCTGACCGTGCAGCTCCCGAGGCTTCCTCGAAGCTGTGCATTGGGGTTTAAAAAGCCCCCGCCCTGAGCCACTCTTGCACCGAAGCTCACCCCTCTACACTCACCGAGTGCTGCGTGGGGCTCTTTTGCATCTTTTGGCTCAACACATTGGTCTGGTTGCTTGCCCATTGGCTAGCGGCCCCAGTACCAATGAACCTTTGAATTTGAACTGCCAGTCCGGTTGCTCTGGACTGGCCCTCGCTCCCCTAAAAAGGAGCACCCGCTCTGACCTTCCTGGTCCGAGTAAGAAGCAATCTTAGAATCCTGCATGGGTTGCGTTTGCCAAGGTTTGTTTGCTCCAATCCGAAAGCCAACATCGCCGACAGCGAGAGCCTTCATGGGACAGCTCGTGCTCCACTCCTGGACATCCTCGGTGCCCCAGAGTCCACGTGGCAGCAGAGATAAGCTTCTCAACAACCACCTGATTGCGCCCAACATTGCCTGGTTCTTCCCTGGTTCCACCCTGGTCACTGCTGAGTGACCCAGACTCTGTCCCCTCTGCTTTCAGGTCCTCTACATCTTGGATCCACCCTTGGATTGAACCGGACTCTTCTCTCCTGGACGCCTGCGGCCTCATCATCTCCAGGCACCATCAGACTGCGTGACGAAACCCGACACACTTTGGCACCTATGCACCCGCTTCCTTTGGGTGAGGTAACCAATGAGCGCCGGTGCTCCTGTATTGGTATACACCTCTAGAGTCTAAGTCAAGTTTGGTAATTCTAGTCCAGTCGTAAGACTCCTAAAACAGTAACTTTGTAACTTTTACGCACCATTGACTTTGCATTGGTGCATGCGTGTGCTTTTAGCGCTGCACCCGAGTCCCGCTGGCTTTTCCCGACTTCACCATTGCTAGTCCCGCATAGTCCCAGCGATTCCCAAGGCCCCAGGCCTTAACACTGTTCAATTAGTGATACTTATACTACTTTTTTAATTTATGGTTTGAGTGGCCCCCCGGCCTCATCCATAATTGTGCAACTTTCATATGTTAAACTGTGCTTTTATTTAAAAGCTTGTGCTTCTAGACTCATAAAGACTATAGAGGATTATTCTAGTAATAAATACATGTATTTTTATAACATATAACTTGTGTGGTGTCCTTTCATTTGATAATTCAGGATTGCATTTGGTAAAACAGCTGGCTTCACATGCCCTCTTGAGTTTTGCCTGAAGGTTGCTTAGTCCATGCTACCCCTAGGATAGCTTGTCTATAAGGTTGACTTACAACCACCACCATAAGGGATTGTTTGGACTGATACAAGGTGCCCACAGAATTGTGGACATCATATATCAGGCCAACTTCTCACAAAGAGTCTCCAAATATCCACTAAGGCATTGGATTGAAAGGATTTGACGAATTGGGTGTGCATCTTCGAGGTTGAGAAATTAACTTTAGATTGACGATCAAGGATAGGGTCTGAAATCTGATTGCAATCGCCACCAAAAACAATATAATCATCAGATAAGGTGGAGAGTTTGTCAGATATAGAGGGCCAAAACACTTTATCGACACCAGTAGGGGCTTAAACTTTAAAAAACACAGTTGGCATCTTATCAATAAGCACTTTACCAATTAACCAACGACCCTGAGAATCGCATTCCTGAGAAACTACAGAAACATTTAAATTTTTGTGAAATAAAATCAAAACCCCACCTTTTTTAGAATCAGTGGGAGAAAAGAAAACATGTCCCACCCAACAAAATTTAACTTTTAAAGCTTCATCTTCCGAAAGGTGATATTCCTGAATAAAGGCCACATCTGTTTTAAGTCTAGCGAGATGTGACAATACTCGTTGTCTCTTAATTGGATTGTTTAGACCTTTAACATTCCAGGTAGTAACACGGAACGAGAAACAGCTAGAGTAAATACAGCATAGACATGCTTGCTAAATCAATAGAGAAAGGGAAAAGAAAAAAGATCTCATAGCAAAAGATATACAAGATAAGGAGGAAAGAGAAAAAGAAAAGGGAAAGGATGAAGAGAAGATAGTAAAGGAAAAGGATTGATGGAGAAAAAGATGAGAGAAAGGAAAGAAGAACATGAAGACAGTGCATGTCCAAAACAGACGACTGAAGAACATACTTACAGGACAAACGCGAAACAGGGGATGACGGCTCCAGAGACAGCGATGACAACAGCGAAAAAGCAACCGCAGCCGGACCTCCGCCTGCACCGTGACAAAAAGAGAGGCAATATAAGAAACTAACAAAAGAAACAGTAGGGTAAAGTGCTCGGGATTGAACCTATAGGAAGGGGAGTAAAAACAAGGGTTAATATAAAAGGATAAAAAAACAATAGGAAGCAGATGGAGCACAAAATTGAAACAAGGATCACAGGACTAAGACCAAACAGGGACAGTTAAGTCCAGTCAGGTTGCTCCGGAGGTGTCCATATCAGACGTTCCATGACAACGAATAAAGTCTTGCAATGCAGCAGGATCATCAAAAGTAGTGGTTTTCTCCTTAAAAGTGACTTTGAAGAGGCATGGATGTAGGAGGCCATACCTAGCGTTAAGAGCTCTCAGTTGAGGATGCATATCCAGGAAACGCTTCCGGCGATCAGCTGTGACTTTGGCAACGTCTTATGACAAATATAGACGATGACCCACCCACACAATTTGTTTTATGACCTTGGCGGCAGAAAGCACCTGCAGAAGGTCTGTATACTGTAGAAATAACATGATGGCACCGCGTGGTTTAGAAGACACTCTAGGACCCAAACGATGCACTCGTTGTATATTAATAGAAGACAGGGCAGGAGCGTCCAGAATTTTTGGGAAGGAAGGATTGGATGAACGCTGTAGGGTTAGACGCCTCTGAAAGTTCAGGGAGACCGTAGAGGCGAAGGTTGTTCCTACGGTTCCTATTTTCCAAATCCTCAGTCTGTCTTTTAAGATGAAGTATCTCAGCTTCCATGGATGGAATCTCGAAACAAGAGCTTTGTACAGATTCAGATAATTGTTCATGAAGCAAAACTCGTGAATTCAGGGTCGTCCACTTATCCTGCATACTTTGCAATGCCTGGGACGTCGTTTCCATAAAAGGTCGTAAAGCTCGCAACTCCTCCAAGATGAGATCCAGGGAAGAAGAAGAAGGATTGGAGTCCGGAGAAGGAGGATCCTTTTTGAGGCGTTTTGAAGCGGCAAGTGTGGTCGGAAGTTTACTGCCATTGTGAGATTTGGAAATAGCCCCCAGGTTAGATTCAGGCTTAGACATCGCTCCCTCTTCCATATCTTGTAGGGGAGAATCAGAGTCAGAGTTGGTAGGACCTTTGGTCGAGGCAGCCAGTTTCAAAATGCGAAGCCTCCACATGTACAGAAAGATGAAAAAGCAGAAGCGTTGGTCGCTCAAGGTCAAAGATGATGAAAAAAGTCAGGTAAGCATGAAGTCTATAGGTCGAGGAAAGAAACAGAGAGCATTCAGTTGACGAGGAAACAGAAGAGAAGATACATTAGACGGGATCCTCTACAAGGCCTGAAGGAGGCGGAGCCAAATCATAACCACACATCAGGTATTGTGAAAGTATGAGAGTCACAGAGGGTAGAATGACTGGTGGGGGGTCCTCAAACTGTGACAAAATAGAACTGCCAGGTATGCACTGCGGGCCGCAACTGCAATGAGAAAGAGGAAATCCCCCTCAAGGTTGAAGAAGCAGGTAGAGACCTCATAAGGCGAAAAAACGAACAATTGCTGGATATCAGAGATATGAGGTGATCAAGAAATCCAGGAGCAAACCAGGAGGGAGAATATCACTAAGGCTGCAGCGTCCGTCCCAGCATTAAGACAAAAACGGATTGCAAAATCAAATATATGCGGGGTAAAAATGCTCCGCAATGAGGGCAGGCAGCACATCACTGGTGAATCACAAAATGGTGTCCGGAGCATCGAAACCGGACCGCGACCCGCAGTTATTCAAATTAAATGCCCACAAAGCAGCAAATGCAAAGAAAAGGGCTCACCTGACGTGAAGTGAAGGAAAGAAACAGTCCGAGCATGGCAGGGAGCAGTCCACATGAGCGAGGGCACGTTACATGAAGAAAACGGGATCCGCCGCATCAGGAAGTGAAATGGTGGCCGGAGCCACGAGAGACGGAGCTTCACTCGACATGCGCAGGAAACGCGATGGAGGTGAGAGTAGGACACCTCTCCAAGATCACCTCATGCTACATAGTAGAACGGGAGTATCCCCAAGTTGAAATACCTCCCAGTGAAGAGATAAATTGGCGCAGAAACGGAGGTCACCACGGAGCTCCGCAGTCAGCCTGCCATCTTGGCTGGCGTCCAAGCCACGCCCCCACCACATGACATTTCTAGTAAGCCCGGGAAGCTTGCCAATGTGCTTTTACTAACAGTAACTTGAATACATTAAGATGGCCGCTGCAATGCGGGAATTTCACGGCGCATGCGTCTGCCACACTCACTTGACATGACGTACTCTCTGCTTTGGTGGGAAATATTTGCTTCTGCGCACTAGAATTAAAGACGGCTGCTCTATGTTTCACATGCTAATGCTTATGCTGCTGCTTGTACTAAACCTTGTTCGTTCTGCCTAATTATTAAAGCTATAGTTAAAATAAAGTAATGGGAATAGAGTAGAGATAAGTGGTATACATTGCATTCATTTATTCCTTGTTCTAAAACTGTTTCTCTTTAACTTTGCTACTAGTTCGTATTTGGGCCTGATGTTACCTCGTTGTGCTCCATATTGAAAAGAACTGCGTCTGCGCAGAAAAGCTCAAGAGTCCTCAAGTCATGGCATTGAAGTGGTGCCCGTAACAGACTTGCCTGTGAAAACCATGAGAACCTCACCCTTTGACCTCTCGAAAGGAAGCTCAACTGTACACATTTTATACATTATATTTCTTATTGAAACATCCATTGTCGGGTGGAATAAAAGTGATGGAACAATAAAATTATGGGAGAGAACATTGATTTAAATATTTGAATGAAATGATCTCATAACTGGTATGGTGTGATGACTTCTCCTCACTTTTGACTAATCAAATTGAGGGAATACACAAATTTGCAACATTGGGGGTGGTACATTGCCCTGGAAAATGGTATATCTAAGGTAGGCTTAGCTAGTTAGTTTGCCCAACTTGTCCGAATAGCTGACTTGTCACTGACCCAACGTACTCAATAGACGATCGAGAGCAGAGGTGCTGGCGGAGCACTCTGTCAGAAGAATCGATAACCCAATCGGGGTTCCGAGGGAGAATAATCGATAACCCAATTGGGGTTCTGAGGGAGGAAATTCAATAACCCAATCGGGGTCCGACTGTTAGCCGCAGAGAGGGGTGTGACGCTGGGATTGCACTTTAGCTGAGGGTACCGGTTCTGACCTGCGTTGGTCCTGTCCTGATACAATTCGGTCTGTTCCTGTTTGGGTTCTGGTATGCACCGGTCCTGACCTGTTTGCACCTGAACTATCGGGAGTCCTGTCCTTTATCCCAGCATATGGCCAGGGTTGGTTTTCACACCATTCTAGGTAAATATAATCTGTGTGGGTATGTCATTGTACTGTTTCCATTTTCTTACCCTTCCTCTGTTTCAATGCTTAAATAAAGTTTCGCAATATTTTCGCATCATCTTGCTTTAATCATTTATTTCCTAATTGAAAAAGCTTTAACTGAGCTTGTATGGACTCTGACATGTAAGAATTGTCTTAGATAAAGCATTTAAATCTTTCCAGAGTTTGTGGTTAATTTATGAATACAAATTGTTTATTTCCTACCTATTATGCTAACACCCTTGATCCCGTAGGACTTTAGGGGCCGGAGATAAGGATTGGTAAGTCAATAGTATAGGTATAAGTATGAGAAGGTTAAATCCTGATTAGCGAAGGGTTACCTGTTCAAAGTGTGTATGTTTATGGGCCCAGGTGAGTATGGTAAAACGAGCAGGTGAACCTGTGCTCTATCAGTATTCTTTTGGTAGCAGCATGACGGTTAGGGTTTAATTAGGATAGGTAGCTAGTCACCATATTGACTATTTGATTTTGTATTGATTTCTTGTATTAACAAAAACCTGTTTGTATTGTTTTATGTTAGTTTGGAATCCCTGGGGGCAGAATAGCGGGAGGTAAATGGAAGCCACACTGCAGTGAGGTCACTTGCCTAAGGAAGTAAATGTGTAAAAGTTAGGTAGAACTTGAAGCACTAATTAGGGATTTTCTGTATAAATGTGTGAATAAATGATAGCAGAGGAGTTCGCTGGTGAAACTTTGGCCTTATATCACCTAGAAAGGGTAAGCCTGAGGGAGTAACAGGTTCTCTGATGCTTGTGTGAAGAGCAAGCAGAAGAAATTTACTCGCAGTGAGTGAAGGGTAAACGGAAGAGATTTACTCGCAGTAAAAGAAAATTATTCTTTCCTTTAAATTTAGTCACTTAGGGGCATCTGTATCAAATGTCTTTTTATTCGCAAACGCTGCGATTCGCAAAAATAAAGCGTTTGTGAATAAGAAATCGCTAAACGCGATTTATGAGCTATTATCTCATCGCAAAATTAAGGAATCACAAAATTTGCGATTCCTTAATTTTGCGTAACCATTTAAGGAATCGCTAATTGCGCTTTCTTAAATGCTATGTATCATGCTCCCAAGTTGTGCGATTTCTCCCCTCAGAAATCGCACATTACCACTAACTTCAAGTTGGTAGTAATTTGCGATTTCTGGCAATAATGCACTTTTTGGCATGTTTCAAAGTGCCATGTGGGCATGTATGTGCACCATATGCGCACATATGGTCATTTCAGGGGTGCATCAGGGTGTCCTTATGACACCCTTGCACCCTTGAAATTATTCTCAATTTGCAATTCTCAAATTGTGAATCGCAAATTGAGAATGATTTCCCATTCATTCCTATGGGCCTCCTGGCCTATAGGAATGAATAGGAAGGTATTCCTTAATTGTGATTTTGCAATTTGCTAATCCCAATTAAGGAATACTAAGAAATCGCAAAAAATTTGAGATTTTTTAAATACATCCCATTTTGCAATTCTCAAATAGCGATTCCCAAAAAATCACTATTTGAGAATCGCAAACACAGATGTTGATACATATGCCCCTTAGGCACATTGGCAAATGTTTCTACATTGTTAATTAATGAATATTACATTTAAAAGTGAAAAAAATAAGTTTTTGTATTACCTTGCAAAGGAGGGAGTCAGTTTTAAATGTTGTTTGTAAAAGCTTTTATGAGTTTATTCTCGAATAAAGCAAATAAAAATTGAAAAAAAAAAATAGAAAATTGAGCCTGTTGCGGTGCTGCACTGACGTCACCAAGAGCCGCACTAGTATTGGTTGATACAGCGGGTGTGTAGCTGAGGTAATAATTGTAAAGCAGGGATCAGTGCAGGAGTGTGGGAACTTGTCTCACGAGAAAAGCAGCGCAATTATTGGTCGAAATTTATTTGAATTCTGATCACTGATTGGTTATTGAAAATAAGAAACGCGCTGGTATTGGAAAAGCATTTTAGTAAACAATTGAGTATAGCTGCATGTTAATTTTATCGGTACAAATCATATGTGGCATATAGATCCAGCAATTATAGGAAATTGACCCGATAGGAGGTACTTAGGTTTTGCGCAGGAACAGAACATAAGAGGAAGACCTCATATCATGTACTGAGGGAAGAGAAAAATGTCACTTTTAAAGAAAAATAAGAATTTCTTCAAGAAAGATAAAACAATCAAGACAAGAGAAGGGATTATAATTCCACCACCAAATATGCCCGCATCATACATGATGGTAGAAAGGGGCTACCAGACTTGTGTGTGGTTAGAATACTGGATGGAGAACACTAAAGATGACAGGGTTTTGTCATTTTCAGAAAATGGTACCTTTAATGGTAGAATTTTGTACAATCTAAGAACACGCATGAATGAATTAGTTCCCAGACCCAGATTGACTCAGTACGAAGCATTAGAAGAGTGGGAAACTGAGGCTTTTGAGCGAGACAGACCCAGAAGTGACAGAAATTTGTATAAATTCTATCCCAGATTTCCTAATGAAACAAGAGATACGCAAATGAAATGAAGAAATGGAGACAGTCCATGTTAGTGGAAGGATTATATCCAGTACTAACTTTAGAAGAACCATCAGGAAGCAAGTGCACAGAGAAAATGAAGAATGTATTGACTAGTGGTGACTCAGATGATGATTATCTGGAGGATTTGTTAATGAAAAATCTGCTACCTTACCATGAGGAAGCAATTAGAGTTAACCCTAGTGCCCCGTTCTTAACACCACCTTTGGTTCCACAAGTTGTACATGAAACCTCCCTAGAAAACGTTTTACAGGAAAGGGAAAGAGAGACAATAAATAAACAGAGAAGTGAGTTGATTCAGAAAATATCCCATTTGAATACCAGTCCTGAAGCCCTAACTATACCGGTAACTATAGATCCTGTTGTTCCCTTGTATGGAGATAAACAAATCTGTTCTAAAACTCCTGTTCTGACTACACCCGTAGTACAACCTAGAAAGGAAACATTGATTATTGATGACCAAGGAAGTGAGTGTGAGTCAGTAATGTCCCTAATGGATTTACCTATAAGAGAACCCGTAGTAGTTCAAACAGGAAAAACAATCCCGGAAGCCATAGAGAGCTACTGTAGTATCCTCAGAAGAACTAGAGAGATGGTCTCGAGAAATAGAGAAGACAAAATCACAGCCGAAAGTATTGGATATTTTTAAATTAAGAGTTGAAATGGAAGAAATGATTGCTGGAAATGTGGGTTTAGAAAGATTAAATAGATTCAGTGACGATGAATTATTGTTTATATGTCGAAGTATTACTCGAAATACAAAAACTTTTCACGAGAAATTAATTAATTTGGTTTCTGATATGGGAATTGATATTGGGAAATATAAAGTGTTACAGAAACCTTACAGAGCTGAATTTGTTGTTCTCTGATGTATTCCCTTGCTATCTCCTCTATGTGAAAACTTTTAATGCACTGGGACCACTCTAACTTATACATTTTAATTATTCGTTTGTGTCAGGGTTAAAACCAGAAATTTCGCAAATGATTAAAGATCATAAACTTTGCTGGCAGACCAAGCCTGTTGATGAAATACTCAAGTATACAAAATATTGTGGGGATGAAATTGACAATAAATGAAAACATTTAGAAAAAAAGGTAATGTGGGCACAAGTAAAGTTAGCAAGACCTCCAGTTGAATCAATTGAAAAATAATCAGAATCAAGGAGAAGGAAATGGGGGTAAACCGAGAGGAAGAATGAACAGAGAGGAGGCCAAGAAAACTTTTCCTTGTCATGGGTGCGGAAAAATGGGGAATTGGAGGAATGAGTGTAAGGCTGTATTGAGTAATAATGTCCAAACTTACAATTTAATCCCACAGACGCAGTATGGGGTGTCAAGGAAACAGTTGCAACAGGTAATACAGAACCAGTTACCACTTGCACACATGCCAGATTCTGGAAGCCAAGCTAAATACAGTGTGGATAACACAAATTGGGAGGGAAGTGGAAGGAGAGACACAGTGACATCACAATTTCTTTTGAGTGACACATTTTTCAAAGAAGATAGCTACTGACGGTGCCTGGGAGGGGAGGACAAGGAATGCGTACATTGCGCATCCTTGCCGGTAGATCAGTCAGGTCCATCCATTAAGAGAAAAGTCGAGGGAATTGATGTTACCTTTTTGTTGGACACTCGTGCTATCCGTTCTACTGTGAGAACAGCAGACATTCCAAACCTACCCCTCTCGGGAGAAGTGATCCAAGTAGTGGGCGTTTCTGATAAACAAATTAGTACCCCTGTTACAGAACCAATGGAAGTCAGAATAGGGAATTTTAAAGAAATGCACAAATTTGTAGTATGCGACTTCAGTCCATTGAACCTATTAGGTAGGGACTTGCTGTGCAAAATGAATTGCCCAGTCTTTTGCACCCCAAGTGGTGTTGAAATTCAAACCCCAGACAAGGATGGAATTTATAAATTAATGTTAGCCAATCAAGAAAATGATAATAAAAAGATGATGGTGGAAGATCTGCCAAAAGAATTACAGCATACGGAGAATCCCGAAGTGTGGGATTTCACTGGAAACGATGTAGGATTAATAGCAAATGTGGACCCGATAAAAGTGACAGTGAAGGAAGGTGCAGTTTACCCAAATATTCGGCAATGCCAAATGAGCCCAGAAATGAAAGCAGGTGTTGCAGCAGAAATAAAGCGTTTGGTTGAGCAAGGAATGTTACAAGAAATAATGAGCAGTCCATGTAATTCACCTATAATTGGCATAAAGAAACCAAGCAGAAATAATAGGGTCGTGCAAGACCTCTGCAAAGGTTAATAAAATAGTCGTCCCATGTTGTCCAGTTGTGCCAAATCCCACAGTAATTCTGCATCAGATACCGTGGGGAGCCGGATGGTTCACAGTAATTGATTTGTGCCATGCATTTTTCTCCATACCATTACATCCAGATAGCAAATTTATTTTCTCGTTCAAGTTCGATGACGATGTTTACGTTTGGAATCGTGTCCCTCAGGGGTACACAGAAAGCCCATCGATTTTCAATTAGATATTGAAAAAATGTCTTGAATCTCTGATCCTGCCCGGACAGTCTGTCCTGGTGCAATATATAGTCGACCTGTTGGTGGCGTCTAAGACTCGAAATGACTGCGTTGTTGATACAATTGCATTACTGAATCATTTGGCTGAAGGAGGACATAAAGTGTCACCTGAAAAGTTAAAATTCTGTACCACATCAGTGAAACATCTGGGCCCCAGATACAGAGAGGTGTCAGGAGAGTTATCTCCGAAAGAATCAAAATAATTAGAAACATGAATCTACCTCAAACACAGAAAGAAATTTGAATGTTTCTCAAAGTTGTGGGTTACTGCAGGCAGTGGATTGTTTGATTTGCAGTCCTAGGTAAACCCTTAATACAAATGACAAAGAAGAGAGCAAAGGACCCAGTAGAGTGGGATGAGGGAAGCATGATTACTTTCTTAAAACTGCAAGACTGTCTGTGCTCAGCTCCAGCATTAGGGATGCCTGATTATTCAAAATAATTTGCACTGTTTTGTGATGCATGAGACAATTGTGCACTGTCTGTTCTGACGCAAACTCATGGTTTGATGAGACATCCTGTGGCATGTTTTTCTGCTCCACTGGATCCAGTGGCATCTGCATTGCCAGGATGTCTGAAAGCAGAAGCTCCAACCTGCATGAGTCTTGAACAAAGTGAATCTATTATTATGGGACACCTTGTAACTGTGTATGTCCCACATGCAGTTGTGATTCTATTAACCAGATCACATGCTCAGTACTTAACTCCTAGTCGGCTGACTAAATATGAGCAAATCTTTCTAGGTGCAGAAAATGTGACCATTGCTAGATGTACTGTTCTGAACCCAGCAACACTGTTACCCGACTCACATTTTGAGGAAGTAAATGAGGAAGTCGAACATGATTGTATCGACCTCACAGAATACAGTACTAAACCACGACTAGATATATGAGAAGAACCATTAATAAATTTAGAATATGAGCTGTTTGTAGATGGTTACTGCAAGCAACATGAGGTAGGAGGATTGAGCGCAGCTTTAGCTGTGTGCACATTGGGTGGTATAGTCGTAGCATCCTATTTACCCGGAGTCAAGTCTGCACAAGTAGCCAAATTAATTGCATTGACGAAAGCTTGCAAAATTGGGAAAAATTGGAAAGTAACCATATACACTGATAGCCAGTATGGTTACGGGGTTGTGCATGACTTTGGCCAACTCTGGATGCAAAGGGAGTTCATGACTTTTTCAGGTACTCCCATTAAAAATGGACATTATTATTACTTTTTAAGAGGAGCTGACAACCCTGAGATGCATTCCTCCCCCTGGTGCATGTCCCATAAGGAAATTTGGAAATCCCTGGATGCATCATCGTTCTCATTTGATCCCCTGTGATGTGCTGTATGTCCCCATGGTGTGAATTTGTCATGTACATTATTTTGTGATGGGGTGGAATATTACGTATAATGCATTGGTTTGTTGGATGGGGCATCACCCGCCCCCATGCACTGCCACTGTCGCATAGTCTCACATGATGTTGACCCTAATTGGAGTCCCAGGGACCTGAACATGGACATCTTGAACGTAACATTCATTTTATATGTAACAATTGATTGACCTGTTTCTTCACTGAGTCAGACCTATTTGTTTGCTTTTCGTGGATATCACATGTTTATCATGTTATATCGTGAAATTATGTATTATCCTGTCTCATTTTATTTTTCTTTTATGACAGCACATGTGAGCTCATAAAAATGTACATGTTACTTTTGTGTCTATTCCTTTGCATATATTCTTTTTCAATACAAATTATTTGAATTATAAATTTGGACATTATGTAAAGGATTTACTAGAAGCAATCAAATTACCAGAAACAGTGGCTGTGGTCAAGTGTGCTGCTCACCAATCTGGGAATGACAACGTGACAGCAGGTAATCGTTATGCTGACCAAGTAGCCTAACACTGTGCAAAATTCAAAATAGCTGTAAACAAAAAAAATTGAGGCCTATGGAAACAGCTGCCAACTCATGTTGCTTGGACGAGTGAAAACATGGGAGGAAGTGATTTACAAAATGAAGCAGAAATAAAAGAAAAAGAAGAGTGGGAGAAAATAGGATGTCGGAGAAGGTTTGAGGATTGTGTTATTGTTTACCTTGATGGTAGACCTGTGTAACAAGATTGTATGCTTGCTCCTATGGCTAGGATGTACCATAGAGATTCACACATAGGTAGGAATGCAATGGTTAGGCTATTTAGACAGAGTTGGTTCAATGTGAGGTTCAGGAATGTAGCAGAGAGTCTTTGCCAGAGGTGCATAACCTGTCAACGAATGAATCCTGGTAAGAGAACTGTAGTTTTGCCAGGAAAGATTAGAAAAGCAGACGGTCCCTTCATACAACTCCAAATTGATTTCATCCAGTTACCCCCTTGCCGAGGACTGAAGTATGTCCTTGTCATTGTCTGCCTGTTTTCAAAATGGGTAGAAGCCTACCCTACTCGCAGAAATGATAGCATCACTGTAGCTAAACTTTTATTGAGAGCACTCATAGCTCGTTTCGGTTTTCCAGTAACAATTGAATCAGACCGGGGTTCTCATTTTAATAATGAAATAATTTGTCTAATCTGTGAAGCATTCCAAATTGAGCAAAGGCTGCACTGTGCATACCAACCAGAGGCTTCTGGAGTGATGGAACTACTGAATGGCACAATCAAATCACGATTGGGAAAGATGTATGAATCTACCCGACTGGAGTGGCCTGATGCCTTACCTCTTGTACTGATGGTACTCAGAAGCATCCCAGACAGGAATACAGGCTTGAGTCCCCATGAGATACTCATGGAAAGAGCAATGAGGCAGGCATGGGTACCAGGACAGAAGCTGATAAATATATCTGATGATTTAGTACACAAGTACTGCAAGGAACTGGCTGATCAAGTGCTTTCTATCTCTCAACAGGTTGGGGAAGACGCTGTTGCCAGACAATCAACTCCAGCACATGATCTGAATCCAGGTGACTGGGTAGTGATAAAAAAACATACTCGAGAATCTTGCCTAGCACCAAGGTGGGGAGAGCCACATCAAATGATACTGGTTACTACCACAGCTGTAAAGTACAATGGAATTCCAAATTGGATCCATGCGAGTCATACCAAGACAGTGACTAAACCTGATGACATAGGAGCAAAAGGTTGTGCAGCTGAAGGGTCCCACGAAGTCGATCCTGAAGTAGCTGATGAGGAACAACCGAGTACCAGCCAGGATGAATGGATTCCAGTAGTCGACATACCTGCAGAAATTGTGAGAACCAGAAGTCAAACCTATCTAGGGGTGACACTTTGTCCAGAATTTTGCTGGGGGCATATTTTGCTTGCAAGGACTTTAGGTCCCAGGAAACTACGGAGCCATGCCAGCTGTCCCCCATCAGCCCCTTCCACCACCGGCAGCTACATCACTGCTTCTGCCACCAGCTCCGTGGGTGACACTTCGTCCAGGAGTTTTGCTGGGGGCATAACTTACTTGAAAGGACTCCAGGTCCCAGGAAACCACGGGGCCATGCCAGCTGTCCCCCATCAGCCCCTCCCACCACCGGCAGCTACATCAAAGCTCGCGCCAACCGCTCCGCGGGTGGTGCTTCGTCAAGGAGTTTTGTTGGGGGCATAACTTGCTTGCAAGGACTCTAGGTCCCAGGAAACCATGGGGCCACACCAGCTGTCCCCCATCAGCCCCTCTCACCACAGGCAGCTACACCACTGCTCGCGCCACCTGCTCCGCAGGTGAAGCTTCGTCCAGGAGTCTTGCTGGGGGCATAACTTGCTTGCAAGGACTACAGGTCCCAGGAAATCACGGGGCCACGCCAGCTGTCCCCCATCAGCCCCTCCCACCACCGACAGCGACTTCACTGCTCACGCCACCCGCTCTGCGGGTGATGCTTCGTCCAGGAGTTTTACTTGGGGCATAACTTGCTTGCAAGGACTCATGGTCCCAGGAAACCACGGGCCATGCCAGCTGTCCTCCATCAGCCCCTCCCACCACCGGCAGCGACATCACTGCTCGTGCCACCCGCTCCGTGGGTGACGCTTCGTCCAGGAGTTTTGCTGGGGGCATAACTTGCTTGCAAGGACTCTAGGTCCTAGGAAACCACAGGGACTCGCCAGCTGTCCCACATCAGCCACTCACACTACCGGCAGCTACATCACTGCTCATGCGACCCGCTCCGCGGGTGACGCTTCATTCAGGAGTTTTGCTGGGGGCATAACTTGCTTGCAAGGACTCCAGGTCCCAGGAAACCACGGGGCCACGCCAGCTGTCCCCCATCAGCCCATCCCACCACCGGCAGCTACATCACTGTTCGTGCCACCCGCTCCGCGGAACGTGCACAGGCGCTCACCGGGCAGAGCCCGGGCCAAGGGCGGGCCCATCCTAGCCCGTCAGTGACCGGAAGAGCCCGGGCTGGGCCCCCCCCTTGGCGAAAGACGCATTTGGAACTCTTGAAGGTACCAGGACTTACGGGTTGGGCCATTTAATTACCAAGTACTGGGTGCAAAGAACTAGTTGGTTGCAGTTTACATAAGACCCTGAGCTATAAACCCTTTACATGGTTAACCATGTGTGTTCCTATCTGGTACATATTCCACTTTGAATAACCAAGTCAGCTAAATTGAATTATCTTATCTTTATTGTATCGCAGCAAGCATTTGTGTATTTTTATATGGGGAAACATAGCATAAAAGCAGATTAGATTCAGGCATTTAGACTAAGTAGACTGACTGTTGGAGACCGAAAAAAGTAGTGAAACAGCTGGGATAGGTAATGAACAGCAAGGCCTGATAGTTCACATCCCGAGAAAAATTATCTGACCCCAATCACAGTGTTGCTTATCTCTGTCCTGTACTACCCCCACCCCCTGTCCTTCCAACCCAAAAATTGGCTTTGGTCAAGTTGCAAGCTGAAAGCGGGCATTTGCCCATTAGAGGAAATGGATCCTCAAATAAGGCTGATCTTCCCCGCTGGTCCAAATTGAGGATGCTATGGAAGGGATTCACAATATCCCCCTTTCCCCATTAGAACCTAGTCTAAATTACAAGCTTCTTTCATGGAATATTGCAGGCATTAAAAATAAACGTATTCCCCGGACTGGGAAACACTGGTAGACTCCTGTGACATTTGTATGTTCCAGGAAACTTGGGCTGTCGAGGGATTTGCATCCTAAATATATGGATCAGGTCCATCTAGGATGCATTTTTTCACAAATAGAAGAAACTGGGCCAGATATCTTGAGCCTTATCCTGTCCTTTAACAAAGATTACAAATCAAATTGATTAATGTGCATTCCAGGCCCGTGATAAATGGAAAGGAGTCAAAAACAATAGACCATCTAGATATAGTAATGTCGGGGGAGATAAAAGATGGTCTGATTCTTTTGGGTGGTGATTTAAATTGCCAATATGAAACGCCTAAAAGGCTTTGATGACTCTAGTGGCAGAGAAGAAGATGAGGTGTGGGCTATCCCCGAGATAAATTCTACCCCGATTAGGGCCTGGTATTCTCTGGCGCTACAAATCAAGGCTCTTACCTTGAAAGATTCATTATGTGCCTGTAATGGTCGATTTTGTTCTGACTCGCCTGGTAAACACACTTTTAACAGGGTGGGCCACGAGTCAATACTGGACTACGTTCTAATAGAATCCAGATGTTGGTCTTTCGTTACTGGATTCACTATTCTTCCCAGGCATGATAGTGATCATAACGCTCTGTTAGCAACCCTTGAGCTTCCTTTAAAAACGGAATCAAGAGATTTAGATCAGTGTCCCAGGGACGGGCTATTTCTCTCCAACAACAAAAAAAAGGTCAAGTGGGCACAGGTGGAAAACTGTCAAGCGAAATTGGCACTACTCTATGAAAGCATCATTCCTGACCTAATACCCTATCAGACCTGGTGGACAATGGGGCCCCACCTGAAACCTACAGTAGATTAGGGGTCATCAATGACTCCATCTACTGTAAACTAAGAGAAGCATTTTATAGACCCTGCCAGCGGGGCAGAAGGAGGCAACAAAAGGTCACGTGGTTCAACAGTATCTGCAAACAGGCAAAGAACACTCTTATAGAGGCTATAACACACAAATCTCAGCATGCCATTAAAACAGCTAGGGCCCAGTATAATAACAGCATTGCTTCTGCCAAGGTTGCCTGGGGAATAGATACATGGGACAGACTAAAAACAGCCTTAGAATCCAAGGGTCCAAGATCATTCTGGAATATTGTTGCGACCGGCAGCAGTGAAGGTCGAATTCCCTTGGAATGCGAATATAGCGGCAGAGAGCTGGGTCACCCACTACCAGGCTCTGTACTCTTTAACATCAGACAATGGTCCCATGGTAGTAACATCTCCCTTCACACTGCCCACCATAGATTTAGAATCCCTACAAATCTCCCTGGCTGAAGTAAAATCTGTAATAAAAAAAATTCCTATAAGAAAAGCTGCAGGGCTCGACAATGTTCCCGTAGAGTTATACGGAAAAGAGCCTAAAATCTGGGCCCCTTACCTGTGGTTGATTGTTAATGCCATCCTAAAAGGGATGAAGTTACCTGACTCGTGGCTGGGGGCTGAGGTAATCCCGGTATTCAAAAAGGGCTGCCCCTTTCAACCCTCAAACTATAGACCTATTAGTCTAATAGATATATCCCAAAAGGCTTTTGCAATGATCATTCTAGATCGAGTCCAGACCTGGCTTCAGGAAAACGAAATAATGTCCCTCCTGCAGGCTGGGTTTAGATCTAAAACTTCGACTATGGACCAGATATTTAGGCTCCAACTCCTCCCCTGGAAAACAGTAGTATCGGAGGGGGGAGCCTTTATCTGGTCTTTGTGGACCTGCGGAGTGCCTTCGATTTGGTCCCCAGGGAGACCTTGTGGAGAGTGTTGTGAGTGCTGGGGATACCCCCATATCTTTTAGAGATTATTATTCGGCTCCACGCAGGGAAGTATGCCAAGCTTAGGTATGGGAAAGGGGGAATCTCACTACCCCTATTTCGGTTAATAGGGGAGTTAGACAGGGGTGCGTCCTGGCCCCCACCTATTTTGCATTTACATCAACTGTCTAGCGCGCGCCCTGAGCCAATGCAAGAACATCAACGCCCCGAAGTTGGCTCGGGGTTGTGTGCCGGCGTTGATGTTTGCTGATGACACGCTACTCATGTCTAAGTCCCCTATGGTATAGTATCAAAGGAGAGGGTTAACCCAATAGAGTCACTGGGACCAGGGTACTATAGCGTTAAGAAGAAAGGGGTCCCAGTAAAGGAGGGATGCGTATTGTCGCAACCAATTAATTAAATCAAATAAACAAAAATGCATCTATAATGTTTAATTCACATTATAGGGGAAAAGGCAACAATAATGATTTCAAACATTCTTAACGCTAAGTCCCCTATGGGGCTACAAAGAATAATGGATGGATTTTCGCTTTTTTGTAAGAACAGGGGGTTGGAGATAACTGTACAAAACACCAAATATATGGTTTTTAACCCCGGGAAATCGCTTCATTCCGGCCCCTGCCTGAATGGCCCAGCCCTAGGGAGGGTTAGCGAATTTGAGTACCTGGGGGTCACCCTAAATGAAAAAAATGACCTGGGGGCCCCAGGTCACAAAGGCTAATCTTAAACTAACCCAAATCTCAGGGGGTTTGGCTAAAGTTTTTAGGGACACCCATCACAAACCCATGAGCCCCATCTTAGAGATTTACAAAACTCAGGTGAGAAGTGCGTCACTGTATGGCACCGAGATATGGGGCCACAAATATAAACTCAATGCTGATCACCGAAAACACATTTCTAAGGCAAATAGTCGGTCTTCTGGTTAGCACCCTGTTGAACATATGTTAGTGTTACAGTGTTGTATGTTTTCCATTTCCATTATACGCGTCACGCTCTGTCATCCCCGAATGTTCGGGGACTACATAGGTGACGTCACAGCTGTCATCGGGCAGATGCCGGATTAGCGCTGCCAGTGACTGCGTCCCTTCCCCTGGCTCCCTGTGGGCCCTTTATTCTGCTAATAAATATAGACTTAAATATCATCATAGGTCTACCTCTTTTATTAATCCCCCACAACACACCCCTCTATTCCCTCTCCGATTGGACCTAGGAGTAAGACCAATCACCCAGGTTGTAGGATGTAGGCCACTTCTTTTTTGGCTGAGGATATGGGCTACCTCGGAACTTGCTGTGTATAGAATCGAGCTAGAGGAGATTTTTAGTACCTCGGGGAACTGGAAGTTTCCATGGCTTATGTATGTTAAAAACAGTTTGATTGCTCTAGAATTTTGCAATTTGTGGGAGAACCCCAGATTGGCCTGTGTAAGCATCACCAGGAAGGTCCTGATGAGAAGATACTGGGATGTCCAAATGGGTAAATTGTATCTCAGTGCAAGAGCCGGCTCTAGGCTGTCTATATTCCTAGATGTGAAATGTACATACATGTTGGAGACTGTACTTGATTTTTCGTCATTTATCGAACCCTGGTTAGGAAACTCTATTTACAGTTTCCATATGGTTGTCTCCCGCTCAATGCAAACACAAATCAATGGATACCTGGGCGAGACCTGGGCTTTCCTGCTTGTTCAGTCAAGGAGGAGAATGACCTGCACGTGCTTTTTTTCTGCAGAGGATACGGCAAAATATGCCGGAAAGAGCTTATAAACCTGTGCAAGACCTTGGGCTCTTGGTATTGTATGGAAGGCTATAGACTTTTAAAAACAAACACGGATTTGCACATTGTATTCGCAGTTTCCAGGTTTTTGTGTCGTATGTGGTGGGCAAGGACAGACATTTTAAAATTGGGATGATTTTTTAACTATTTATTATTGTCATTTTTGTAAAAAATTGAATTTCTCTGGTTTTTAACATTTTTAAACATTGCAGATGTTTAACTTTTGCTGCTCTTTTATGGCTTATGCCGAAATAAAGAAAATTTGACTGACTGACAAACCTATCTAGACAGACAGAGTGATATTGAGGATGAGTCAGGAATAGAAGAACGCACTCAGATTACAGAAATCCAAGTCAATAGTAATTCTGAGGAGGATCAGAAAAGGAAAGATCAATGTACTCAGACATTTGAAACTCCAACCAGATCCTCTAAGTCTGAGGAGGGACAGATAGGTATTAGGGCGAAAGCTCAGGCAGGAGACAATCAAGAAATTGAAAGACCTGAGCAGGACCAGATAGGTGTAGAAAAATGTGTTCAGGAAGAAAAAGGCGGCCAAAGTCAAAGTCAAAGTTAAAGTAAAAAACAGTTAACTCCTGAACAAGGTTAGATTAGTCTTGACTGACTGGCGGAACTGTAAAAAAAAAAAACCCTTTATCAAGTCAGATAGAGAGAAATTTAGAAGACGACATTGAACAGGATGTGCCACAACTGAATAAAAATAAAAGAGCATCAGAAGAAAGTCAAAGCACAGTGCCAGCTAAACGACTCAGAAAGGAAGATAAGTGGCCTGGTTTTGTTAAAAGACTGAAATTTCGCCTTAAAACGATCAATGAAGAACCAGAGCAAGTAAATGAAATATCAAGCCAAGCTGGACCATCCACAGTTTTGGCATGTGGGAAATTAAAGATCTTGCTCCCAATTGGAAATATCAGTTTCAAAATCAAAAATGTTGACTGTGTAAATATAAGAAAGAGTCTGTAGCGCATATTCTCTGTGTGGATGCTACCCTATTGTTCAAGCGCTGGATGTACTAATCCCGGCCAGCTGGAGTAGGAATCAATCTTCTCAACCTAATCCCTGGTACTCGGAGGCACTTAGGTGTATTAAAGCTTCCTGCCGACAAGCTGAAAGAGCATGGAGGAAAAACTACGATAAAGACCAAAACGTATGCTACCTGGCTAAGGTAAAGTTATACCATAGAGCTGTCTGCCGTGCCCGAGCCGATTACTAGTTATAAGAAACAAGGGTACCCCATTAGTCAAACCTGGGGTGAAATTATTGTTAAAGAAAAACAATGGTTTTGGGTGGCCTAAGAAGGTCCTAGTAAAGAAAGATATAATTTTGTCAAATTAATTAATCTTGGGAGACAGTTTTGTAAGGTAACAAACATATAAAGGACTTTATTAATGTTTTCACAATTATGTTTTCTCGTTTTTCAGGTGCTCCCAGCGCTTCCAGTCGCCGTAGCAGTGATGCAGATGTAGTTTAGCCGCGGACCGCGGAGATTCATTCCCGCCGGAACGTGGGACATCGACTATTACCGGAAAATTACCCCGCTCCTATTCAGTACACCTACCTCAGAAATACGAGTCATTGGACCTTTATTGACTATGATGAACCTCTTTGAGCTAGAACTACCTTACAAGAATGAATAAATAATTTAATTCTTGTCAAAGAATAAAATTGAACAGTTGGACCAAGACAATTCAACAACTTGATCGCCGAGTCAGATAATTAACCCATCACCTCGTGCAAAGAAAGCTCACGTCCTGATGATGATCTAAAGTCATTTTAGATCGAAACGCCGTCGACCCTTGCAAGGAAACTCCCCTACCCTATTGTATATATTTTTGGGGGGAATACCCTTGCTTGTGACACTCTGTATATAGTTTTTTAATATCTCACTTAGTCACTATAAGCACTTTGTCACATGTGTGAGCACCTGAAAAACGAGAAAACATAATTGTGAAAACATTAATAAAGTCCTTTATATGTTTGTTACCTTACAAAACCGTCTCCCAAGATTAATTCATTTGACAAAATTATATCTTTCTTTACTAGGACCTTCTTAGGCCACCCAAAACCATTGTTTTTCTTTAACGAGCCGATTACTATGCACGGGAGTTCCAGGCGAGCTCTAACCCGTCCAAACTGGTTTTTAAAGTCCTGAAGGAGCTCACAGCGAACAGACTTCCTAATATGAAGATCTGTTCCCTTGCCCACTGTGAGTCGTTAGCCAGCTTCTTTGTGGAAAAAGTAAACGCCATCTATCGTTCTTTTCCAAAAGTTGACCCTGAAAGTACGACCTTAACATTGCGTACTTCTCAGTGCTTGGCCTCTTTTCCCATACCATCGGAACTGGAGTTTAATCTCCTAGCGGCCAAGGTCAAGTCTGGCTCACCGGACGACCCTTTGAGACCAGCCCAGTTTTGGGACTCGGCGTCTTTTTGCCTTCCTCCTATTCTCCATCTGGTGGAGCAATCCCTTACCACCGGTTCAGTTCCACCTAGTTGGAAGGCTGCCTGTGTCATGCCCATTATAAAGAAACCTGGTTTGGATCCGTTGAATCCGGAGAGCTATCGACCAATCTCCCTTCTTCCTTGGGTGGCAAAGATCACAGAGGCCCATGTGAATAACATTCTAACTAAACATCTGGCTTCTGCACACCTACTGGATCCCACTCAGAATGGTTTCAGACCTGGACATAGTACAGAGACGGCACTCCTATATATGGTTGAACATCTCCGCTCTGTACTAGACGCAGGTCAAACGGCGGCACTGGTCCTTTTGGACCTCAGTGCCGCCTTTGACACTGTATCCCATACCATTCTTCTCCGAAGGCTTGGAGAGGCAGGTATTTCAGGCAAGGCATTGGACTGGTTCCAATCGTTCCTTTTGGAATGATCCTTTCAGGTTGTAGTGCCACCGTTTAGATCTAAGCCTCATGCCATCACCCAAGGAGTCCCGCAAGGTTCGGCGTTGAGCCCCACTCTCTTCAACCTCTACGTTCAACCTTTGGCGGAGGTTGTGAAGAGGTGGGGTCTCACCATGGTATCATACGCCGATGATACCCAGTTGGTGGTGGCTCTCAACGGGGACTCTGACCAACTGGCATCAAACTTTGCAGATGGTCTGAGGGCTGTTGCTAGTTGGCTTACGGCCAACTGTCTACAACTCAACGCCCTCAAAACCGAGGTGATGGTACTGGTGAATCATCCCGATTTGTGGGGTGACAACTGGTGGCCTAGGGAGCTGGGACCCCCCCTAAAACCTGTTTCTGAACTTAAAAATCTTGGCGTCTGGTTAGACTCCAAACTAACCTTCTCACCCCATACCAAGAAGGTGGCATCCATGTGCTTCAGCATTTTGCGTAGTTTGAGGCCTGTCCTCAAATTTTTTGATGCCCCCACTCGCCAGATGGTGATCCAAGCCAGCATACTATCGAGGCTCGATTATGCGAGCTCATTGTTGTTGGGCGCCAACCAGGCGGAAATCCTGCGACTCCAACGGGTGCAGAATGCGGCAGCCAGGGCCCTGGTGGGCTTGCTGCGTTTCTGCTCAGCCCGCAGCACAATCTTCAAATTGCACTGGCTGCCTGTAATTAGACGCATAGAGTTTAAGACCCTCTGTTTTGCGTTCAAAATTTTAAAAACTGGTTCCCCCACCATCCTTCAGCACCTTCTGACTTTGTACATTCCTTCGCGCAGCCTTCGTTCTGCCGGCCAAAATCTGGCACTTGTTCCTCGCTTCCATAAATGCAGACTGGGTGGCCGATCGTTTACGGTACTGGCCTCCAAATTGTGGAATGCACTTCCTGTCTACATTCGCTCTTTAGAAGATCTTTTTACCTTCAGGAAAGCTGTTAAAACCCATCTTTTTCCTCTGCCTTATTAATTATCCCCTACTTTGTCTGTGATGTTAGTTATGTTACTTTTCCTACTATAGCGCCGTGACGCCCCTTTGCTGGGGTAGCTGTGCGCTCAAAAATTCAATTAACATAACATAACACATTAGGAAGAAAATTCTGGATCAGGAACAATATTGAAATTAACCACGAATAATGATCTTGATGGGAAACAATAATCCCATCTTATACATAAACTCTGAAAGAAAAAAAGGATTCTCTTTGCATCTTTCTCTGACTGTAAAGAAACTTTGTTTTGCCAATGTTCTCTCGCGTGAGAGAGATGTGAAGCATATTGTGAATTTATAATGAGATGAAACTATGACGTTTGTTATACATTTATACTTATAATAAAAATGTTGTCAAATAAGCGTACGAAAGGTTTTATGAATGTTTTGTATATGTTTTTTTAATATTTATAATATAGTGTAATGGTTTTAAAAAGACTAAACACTAGAATAAAAAAAACTTGAAACTTGATTGAGACAGCAGGTGAGACTCAAGAGCAGGATACAAAACACCTCACCGCCAAAAATTAGCCTGAGACCATGCACTCGGTTCTGAGAAACAGAGTTCTCAGGCTGTTTCTATTTATTTAAAGAAAAACATTCATTTCAATTCAATATTGAACACGTACATCACATTTTTTAAGGTGCATGTTATATGAATCTCATACAATCCCATACAAAGAGTCAAGGTGGACTATCAAACTGGCCCTTCCAGCATCAGATAATTTGTCCTGTATTCTTCGAGGTCCCTTGCCAAATTCTCACTTATCCATATTTATTGCTACCCAACCTGGGAGCTGAGTCTGTACATACACTGGTAAAAATACCATGAGAGAGGCAACCCTAATGGGTAATATGTGCCATCCTTCTCTGAGTTTTGAATGGGCTGTTGGGACATATCTTGGTCCCCTGGTGCAAGTTGCATCTCCCCTCTTGTCAGGGCATTACTATGAAGCAAGCATGAAGGAATAGAAACAGTCACTGAAGCACCTTCTAAGCATCACTTTATTACCGGAATTCCACCACCCACTTTTGTGGCAGAACAATCAGTTTCAAGAATTATTTTGGCTTCTGGAATGTCTAATGCCAAGCTATCTATATGGCTTGTGGCCAGTCATGTATTTACCCTATAAAATATGACTAATAAATTACACAGATCACAAAACAGTGACACCCACCCAACTAACAACAATATGGGGAAAACTGAGTGGGTGGAAAAAAGCTGGTGAAAGGCATGATGCATCCAGACAAGTGAAGAGGACAACTGCCCCATCTCTTGGCTTAAATGAGGCTATGCAGGGCCCCCAGCTGCCCTGCCAATCACCCCCCCAAACCCTGGAGCCCCCCCTCCCCAAGCAGCACTGTTTCCACCAGTAAGGTAACCGCTTTCATGTACATCCTCAACCGTGCTCCGGCTCCCACCAAAGTTAAAATTACCCAACAGCATTGCCATTGGGATGCCCCCAACCCTCCAAGACATCATGAGGTGGGCCTTCCGTTTATTGAAGACGTATTATTGGTACAACCATTAGTATTCTGGGACTCAGTATGGAAAAGGGAAGAAACTGCTTTTACAAAAGAAATTATTTCAGATTGTCTTAAACTGCATGATGAACTAAAAATACCATGGTTGTCATACATTAATTCCGCATTGAAGGACATGTATAAGGAAACAATATGGTCATAAAATTCTAAAACACTGATGCACACAATGAAAGAGATTAAAACACTATTCTAGAACTTAGGCTGGACCTGAGATCTAAGAAAGAAAAGGACAAATAAATTATTGCACAGTATATAATAAATAGTTTAGAGGCAAGCACTAAAAATTACCTATCATATATTACCTATGCCCATCATCTGTATGTGCTAATTAGATTTAGATATGGCATTCTCCATTATCTTGTAGCTTTCCCTACAATGAAGTTTCATCCATCTGAAGATGTGTTATGTCCATGTAACAACAGGAGTAAGCAGAGTAAAATGCATTTCTTGCTATTTTGTAATTTTTATAAGAATTTTAGATGCTTTTATCTAAAGCCACTTTTTAACACCCATAATTTCAGGTCACATAAAGTAGCAATGAAGTTCTTGATGACTCTGAGTGACTCCTTGACTTGTTTTAGTGTTGCCCTGTTTATCCTGAAAGCAATTAAAATGAGAAAACTTTGAGTATCTAGTAAAAAGGAATTCACATTACCTATGGAACTAAAAATACTAGTTTTAGATCCTTATCCTTATCCTTATCCTATTGCTCCAGTCATTAAGCCGAGACATGGCTTAATGACTGGAGCAACCCTGATCTGTCTATCGCTCTGCCACCTGATTATAGCATACTTAGTGTGGACAGGTCAAGTGGCAGAGGAGGTGGTGTTGCCATAATCATTAGCAGCGTCTTGGAGTGCCACACTTTCAGTCTCAGCCACCTCAAATGCGCGGAAAGTATCGGCTTCTCTATCAGGCTTAACGCCTCGTTGTCTTTTACAAGAGGCTTAATATACCGTCCCCCGGGCAGTCCTACTGTGTTTCTCAAATCTCTGGGTGAAGCCCTGCGACAGCTGCTAGTGCGTTATCCCCATTTCACGCTTCTTGGAGACTTTAATTTACAGTTAGAATCCAAAACAAACCCACAGGTCTCTAATTTTTACCAGACACTTAAAATATTTGGCCTTACTCAAAAAGTAACACATGTAACACATCAAGCAGGCCACACACTTGATGGGATATGTTCTAACTTTCCTCACTTAGTTACTCACCCACCTATCCCTCAAATAAATTTGGACAGATCACTGTTTCATTCCACTTAATGTAAACATTCGACGCCCCCATGAAATGGCAAAAATTACCTTGCAACCTGCCGCTAGTCATAACTGGGCACTTATCGCGAAAAACAGTAAGCTCAAATCTTCAGCCCAGTCACAGGTCCTTAGTCTTTCCGGTGACATCGAACAAGATTCCAAAATTTTCCATACCTGGATGCAGCTAGCAACCAATAACCTTGGCCCAATGAAACATCCAGCTAAAAATGATGATAAATCTAAAAAGTTAAGTGCCCCATGGTACAAGAAGCTCCTAGCCGAACCTCATCTCCAGTGTAAAAAAGGGGAAAGAAAGTGGAAGAAAAATTACGACCCGACTGCGAAAGCCCTTTTTATAAAATATAGGAACATATATTTTGCCAATATTAAAATCGCTAAAAGGGATTACTATACAAAAATAATTCAGGAAGCCCAACAAAGACAAAAAAACGTCTTCTCCATAGTAAAGTCTTTCACCCAGCCGACTGCCTTAAAACAAGAAATCCCTCCGTCCCAAAGTCTTTGCGATCAAATCGCTGACTATTTTGAGGAAAAAATAAAACTTATACAGGACGAATTTTCACCCACTGCGTATTTCACCACAAAGAGTGTAAATGACTCTGCCCCACCCGTGCTGAATACCATCAGTATGTTTAAGCCTGTAACCCTCGCACAAACCCATGAAGTTATTATGGCCTGTAAATAAGGATCCCCATCTGATGCTTGTCCCCCATTCATTCTTCACCAGATAGTTGATGTTGTGAATCCCATTATAAATCAAATAGTTAATGATTCACTCAGTTCCGGGATTGTGCCCGTGGACTGGAAAAAATCCATAGTTAAACCTCTGATGAAAAAGCAAAATAAAAACCCCTCAGACCTTTCTAACCTTCGTCCCGTATCCCTTCTCCCAGTCCTCGGTAAAATAACTGAACATATGGTTCATCAAGAACTGACGAACTTTGTGGAAACACATAATATCCTACATTCCCAACAATCAGGCTTCCGACCAAAGCATTCCACGGAAACGGCCCTTATTGAACTAACTGATGCCATCAAAAATATACAGGATGAAGGGAAAGACGCCATCCTGATTTTACTTGACTTATCGGCGGCGTTCGATACCATCTCCCATAAAATCCTTATTGAAAGACTGCGAATGAGTGGAATAACAGATGGAGCCCTTAACTGGTTAAGATCTTTCCTGTCAGAGAGAACTCAAACCATTTCACTGGGGCCTTTTCTCTCTAAGGAGAAAGGTGTCACCTCTGGATTTCCCCAGGGCTCCATCCTGAGCCCTTTACTCTTTAATATTCATATAGCGCCCCTTATCTATTTAATTGAATCCTATGGGATACTGGTAACATCATATGCTGATGATACCGAATTGATTGTATCCCTCGATAAAAATTCCACAAGGCTGAACTAAATTTTCAGAATTGCCTTACTGATGTCTTACAATGGATGAATGACTATCATCTTAAATGCAATTCGAGTAAAACGGAAATACTGCCCCTTGGGAAAAATGTCAACTTCAGCCACAGTAAATGGTAGCCTAAGGGGGCCACAACACCTCCCAGTTCAGTGAAAATGGCCAGAAACCTGGGCATTCTTTTTGATTCATCTCTATCCTTTGACCACCAAGTAAGGAGTGTAGCAGGTAGATGTTTTAATATCATCAAATCATTGAAAAAAATATTTGATTTTCTTCCCACCAACTCAAGAAAGTCTGTGGCTTTGCTCTTATACTCTCCCACCTCGATTATTGCAATGGCCTGATGGCAGGAGTAAAAAAGCTGATGCTAAAAAAACTACAAAGCGTCTAACACGCAGCTGCACGCCTGGTATTAAAATTGCCTAGGAAATCATCTGCATCTGCGGCCCTCAGGAAATTGCATTGGCTTCCTCTCCATAGAAGGATTATTTTTAAAATCTTACTGACCTCTTTTAGAGCACTAAATAATATTGGCCCTAAGTATCTCTCAAAAAGATACTCGCGCTACAACCCCATTAGAGTTCTGAGATCAGCAGGTTGTAACTTAATCAACACTCCCACTTTTCACTACAAGACCAAAGGGAAAAAAACGCTTAGTGTCCTGTCTTCCAGGGCATGGAATGCTATGCCAAAGGAGCTAAGACTATTAGATCGAGAAGCCCCTTTTCGTAAAGACCTTAAAATCTGGCTATTTAACTTGTCAGAAGCATATGTATTGGCTGCCATATAGTGGGGATACTCAAAGTACGACCATGGGCCGCATCCGGCCCACCTGACATTTAATTTCAGCTGCTTGTTGAAGAGCAGCTGTTCACTTGACAGAGCAAGAAAAAAGAACTTTTTTAAAAATGTGAAACAGGGATACGTTATTTACACCTTAACCCCTTCGCTGGTAGGCCTTTTCCCCTCCTGTGCTAAGCCCTTTTTTGGCGATTTGGGGTAGTGCGCGCTTAGGCCCTTGTAACTTTTTGACCACATAAGGTATCCACGCCAAATTTGCGTCCTTTTCTTCCAACATCATGTGGATTCTAAAGGCGCCCAGGGTTTGTGGATTCCCTTGGAGGGGTCCCAGAAATTAACCAAAATATAGTGACATTTTTGTTTTTTTCAGACAAATGGGAAAAACGGGCTTCAAATGAAAGCCTCTGGGTTTTTCCCTGAAAAAGTTATCAAAAAAAGGTTTGTGGGGCTGAAATCTCCATTTTATCAGCTTTTAGGGAATGACATTCATTTGTCAGAGAACCGACATTTTTCACACAGTTTTGGCATTTTTCTGGTATTATTATTGACATTCAATACCACCAGCTTTTGCAAGAGGGGTTACCTGGGTTTTGGGCCCCATGCTAGACGGCCCTCTAGGGAAACCTACCAAGCCCACACATTTCTGAAAAGTAGACACCCGAGGGCTTCCAAGGAGGTATGGCTTGCGTGGATCCTCCAACGTTCCTTTACCCAGAATCACTTGCAAACATCAATTTTTGCTGAAAAAATCAGTTTGCTCACACTTTTTTGTGTGGGAAAGCGTGGCGTCACTGGGCTCACACAAATTTCCTCCCACCCAGCGTTCCCCCAGGTCTCCCGATAAAAATGGTACCTCACTTGCGTGGGTAGGCATAGTGGCTGCAACAGGAAACGGTTCAGATCGTACGGTGGTGAATTTACAATACCCAATTGCAAAACAACCTTGATTTTTGGAGGGGGGGCACCTGAGTTTTAGGCCCGGGCCTCGGTGGTATTCTTTGGAAAGTACCAAACCCAAACAGTTCTGAAAAGTAGACACCCGGGGGAGTCCAGGGAGGTATGGCATGCGTAGGTCCCCCAATGTTTACCTACCCAGAACTCCTTGCAAACTTTAAAATTAGGTAAAAATATCACTTTTCCAAACTTTTTTGCGTGGGATCTCGGTGCCGGCAAAAATGTCCTACCACCCAGCGTTCACCTTGTTCTCCCGCGTAAAAGGATACCTCACTTGTGTGGGCGCCCCAAAGTAGAACAGTCCGAAAATGAATTTTGAAAAAGTAGTATTTAAGTTTTACAAGTTAAGCCTCCCTGCCTTAGTCACAGGCCTTGGGCCCACCCACACAAGTGAGGTATCATTTTACTCGGGAGAACAAGGGGGACGCTGGGTGGTAGGACATTTGTGCCAACACGGAGATCCCACGCAAAAATGTATGGAAAACTGTTTTTTTAACCTAAATTTATGGTTTGCAGGGATTTCTGGGTAGGAAAACATTGGGGGACCCACGCATGCCATACATCCCTGGACTCCCCCGGGTGTCTAGTTTTTAGAACTGTTTGGGTTTAGTAGTTTCCAAAGATGCCCGCCGAGCCCCGGGCCAAAAACTCAGCCCCCCCCCCCAAAAAAGAAGGTAATGTTGCTATTGGTTATTGTAATTTCTCCACCGTACGATTTGGACCTTTTCCTGTTGCAGCCACTATGCCTACCCACGCAAGTGAGGTACCATTTTTATCGGGAGACCTGGGGGAACGCTGGGTGGGAGGATATTTGTGTGAGCCCAGTGATGCCACGCTTTCACACACAAAAAAAGTGTGAAAAAACAGATTTTTTTAGCAAAAATTGATGTTTGCAAGGGATTCTGGGTAAAGGAACGTTGGAGGATCCACACAAGCCATACCTCCTTGGAAGCCCCCGGGTGTCTACTTTTCAGAAATGTGTGGGTTTGGTAGGTTTCCCTAGATGGCCCCCACTTTTTTTGTGGGGGAAAGCGTGGCGTCACTGGGCTCACACAAATTTCCTCCCACCCAGCGTTCCCCCAGGTCTCCCAATAAAAATGGTACCTAACTTGCGTGGGTAGGCATAGTGGCTGCAACAGGAAACGGTCCAAATCGTACGGTGGAGAATTAAGTTTTCAATTTGGGAGCGTGTGATTCAAGGAAATTGTGACAGACAATTTCAAGTTTGCAGGAGATTGTGGATAAAAATCAACAATAGAATTCACCAGAAAGACATGACCATATACTTCCATGGTTTAAAAATAATATCTAAATTTAGTAAGTTATTTATAGCTATAATGTACACCGTAACAGAGTTACTCAAAAGTCAAACATTCAAGCACGGCTAACTATTCCTCAAAGACACACACATACAGGTTGGATTTGGCACGAGGGCGAGTGATGGTTCAGTACATTAAATTTTATTAACAAGATATTTCAAAAAATGAAATGCTCTGTCAATAAATAAATGCATAAAAACCGAACCAGTGACTGGCAACTCGTGAGCTGTAAAGCCACAACAAGGTACCAACCGTTTTACAGGCCATTCACGCACCTTTCATACCTGATACAAACCATACCATTGACACCATCCGGAAGGAACAGCAACACATTACAACAATCACAATAAGGGACAGGGTACACCCTACTTCAGAAAGAGATAAAAGACAAACATTACTGCGCAGCCATCTAATCCGCAAGCACACACACATTCTGGTTAGATTTGGCACGAGGGTGAGTGATGATTCAGTACATACAATTGTATTCGCAAGTAATTTCACAAAAATGAAATACACTGTGTATAATTGAAAGTATGATAAACTGAACCACTGACTCACAGCTCGTGAGCTGTAAAGCCACGTCAAGGCACCAACCTCTTGACAGACCATTCATAAGCCTTTCGTACGTGTGACACATACAAAACATTCACACTGCCAGCCGCGGACCCATCACATTTCAACACTCACACCAGCAGACAGCGCCATTCAAGGGCCCATCACTTTCACACGCCCACATTTCTGACATTGCAACAACACAAAATGATGGACTGCGTGGAGTGTCACTTAACTAGCAGTGTGTGTAGTGACCAACAGAAAGTAACTACTCACACACCGCCAGCCGAGCGCCAGTCCACCGACACCACCATCCAAGCACCAGACCATGCACAACGCCAGCCAAACACCACTCAGCGCACACCGACAGCCAAGTACCACTCCACACACACCACCAGCCAAGCACCACTCCATGCACAGACAGCAAAGTACCACTCCACGCACACCACCAACCAAGCGCCACTCCACACACACCACCAGCCAAGCGCCACTCCACGCACACCATCCAGCCAAGCGCCAATCCACACACACCGCCAGCCAAGCATCACTCCGTGCACAGACAGCCAAGTACCACTCCACGCACACCACCAGCCAAGCGCCACTCCACACACACCACCAGCCAAGCGCCACTCCACACACACCGCCAGCCAAGCGCCACTTCGTGCACAGACAGCCAAGTACCTCTCCACGCACACCATCCAGCCAAGCGCCACTCCACACACACCATCCAGCCAAGCGCCAATCCACACACACCACCAGCCAAGCACCACTCCTTGCACGGACAGCCAAGAACCACTCCACGCACACCATCCAGAAAAGCGCCACTCCATGCACACCGCAAGCCAAGCACCACTCCACATACACCGCCAGCCAGGCACCACTCCATGCACAGACAGCCAAGTACCACTCCACGCACACCACCAGCCAAGCGCCACTCCACACACACCACCAGCCAAGCGCCACTCCACGCACACCACCAACCAAGCACCACTCCACACACACCACCAGCCAAGCGCCACTCCACGCACACCATCCAGCCAAGCGCCAATCCACACACACCGCCAGCCAAGCACCACTCCGTGCACAGACAGCCAAGAACCACTCCACACACACCATCCAGAAAAGCGCCACTCCACGCACACCGCAAGCCAAGCACCACTCCACATACACCGCCAGCCAAGCACCACTCCATGCACAGACAGCCAAGTACCACTCCACGCACACCACCAGCCAAGCGCCACTCCACACACACCACCAGCCAAGCCCCACTCCACACACACCACCAGCCAAGCGCCACTCCGTGCACAGACAGCCAAGTACCTCTCCACGCACACCATCCAGCCAAGCGCCACTCCACACACACCGCCAGCCAAGCTCCAGCCCAGGCACACCACCAGCCAAGCACCAATCCCAACACACCACCAGGCAAGCACAAGACCACGCACACCGCCAACCAAACAACAGACCACGCACACCGCCAGCCAAGCACCAGTCCACAGACACCGCCAGCCAAGCGCCAAACCATGCACACCGTAAGACAATGGACACTACACGCAAACCAACATCATACTTTAGTTTTTTTAAAACATAAATAAAAAACAGAAACAAATTGCAAGTTGATACAAATCTACTAACACAACAACTAAATCTAAATACACTACACAAATGCCAACTTTGAAACAGAACAATAAGTTTTAAAGACTAGAGACCAGCCTGTTCACTTTACCACTCATGGATGCTCCCAAAAATCTTTTGTATGTGATACATTCTAAAATAAGCAGGCACACACAGCCCAGGGTTAGAAGGACAGTCGGGGCAGTACATACCAACCTCCTTCCGCAAACCTCATCGCCAACAGACTCTACATCTCCGACTGGGAAAGTCTTTTGAGGTTGTAGGAGGAATTTGATCAGGAAAGTGGCGATCTTTCAATCTGGCAACATCCTCCACCACTCCAACTCTAGGAACACTTGCCTGTTCCACTAAAACAAGGCTGCCTATACAGACTCCTGAAGCTTTTCAAAAGTCATCTTTGACTGAGGACAAGATTGCTGGAACACAACAAAAGCATTAAAGGTTGCCAAGTGGAAAAGATGGATAGCCAACTTCTTGTACCAAATGTAAGACTTACGAAGAGCAGCATACGGTTCCAACCTCTGATCTACTCTGTCAACACCACCCATGTGCCTATTGTAGTCCATAATGCACACAGGTTTGTGCACTTCTGCAACCTGACCCCAAATAGTCAACGCTTCAGTGCTTTCATCATGTATGGAAGTCAACATGTAGACATCTCTCCTGTCTGAAAACTTCACAGCTAAAAGCTCCTCACAACGCAATGCACTGCACTGTCCCCGAGCAAGCTTTTTACAAACAAGTTCTTTTGGAAAACCTTTACGGTTACAGCGGATTCTGCCACAAGCAACAGTGTCCACTTTGGCCAATTCCCTGAACAACCGCACACCAGTGTAGAAGTTATCTACATATAAATGATGGCCTTTGTTAAAAAATCCTCTACCAAGTTCCCACACATTTTTCTCAGTCACTCCAAAAGTGGACGGACAACCAGGGGGGTTAATCCTGGATTCCTTACCGGTGTACACCCTGAAATTAGAGACATATCCAGTCTCACTGTCACACAGCATATAAAGCTTAATTCCATAGCGTGCCCTCTTACTAGGAATGTATTGCCTAAATACCAAGCGGCCCTTGAACATCACCAAAGACTCATCCACTGAAATTTCTCTCCCAGGATAAAAGATCTCAGAAAATCGATCAACAAAATGATCAAGGACAGGCCGAATCTTGAAAAGACGGTCACAATCAGGGTGATCTTGTGGCAAAGCATCACCATTGTCAACAAAATGCATCATCCGAAGCAGAAGCAAATACCTATCACGACTCATGACTTCCGGAAATATAGCTGTTGTCATCAAGGGACTAGTAGACCAATATGAAGCCAATGAAGGTTTCCTAAGCAAGCCCATCAAAAAAGTTAAACCTAAAAACTTTTTCATCTCCTCCAAATTTGTGGGAGTCCACCGGTTAGCTCGAGCATGGGGCTTAAGGATGGCACTGTTCTCCCTCAAAAACTGTTCTGCATACAAATTAGTCTGCTCTACGATCTCTGCCAAAAACACATCATCCATGAACAACTTCACCCTACACCCTGGAACACCAGTAAATTCAGGCAATGCTGGCTGCACCATGCCTGGGGCAACCCAGAGGTCAGAACTGTCATCGACAAGTCTCCCAGCCTCAGGCTGCCGCCCAGCTGCCTCTTGTCGTCCCACTACACCAACTGGAGGTCTAGGAGCCCCAGGCTGCCGCCCAGCTGCCTCCTGCAGCACTACACCAACGTGAAGTCTAGCAGCCCCACGCTGCACCACAGATGCCTCTTGCCGCACTATCGGCACATCAAGGTCCTCCTCTACCACAGGCACTTCATCCACACCAAAAATAGCTTCAGCAGCACTCAGGGTATCTTCATCATCAGACGATGCCATGCACAGAGAAAACTCACTACCAGAATCTTCACCTCCCATCTCTGCCTCAGAATCAGAGTCACTCTCAGCACCATGGTCAGAGGAAGAATCAAAAAGCATTCCAACAACTTGCTGAGCGGTAATCCGGCGGCTAGCCATTATCCTTACAAATAAAGGAGTCTGCACAAACAACTCACCAACCCCAACACTGTGCAAAGTAAGTTAAAAAATGGAAGCCCTTATCACAAATATCTATATTTAGAAAAAATATACAATTCACTTACAAGAGACAACTACACTCACCAGCACCTACTCTGCAAAGACACAGCAAAGAGGCAACGATATCCCACTAGAAAGAAGAAAAAAAAACTTACATCTACAGAAGGACACATCAAAAACAAATGCAAAACATGTTTTACAATCACAACAAACAGAAAGCAAATATACTCGTATTACTACACACTTTGCAAAAAAAAAACAATTACATTACAATTGAACAAAAAAGAAGTCTCTTACCAAAAACATGCAACTACAGAAACAGCAGAACAACAGAGCCACCAGTAACGGAACCACACACTGCAACGCTCTAAAGAGGAAAAAAACAATACACATTAGAAGAAACAAAAACAACACACATTACAACAGGCTATGTCACAAATGGGGTGTCTGTCCCCAAGGGGGGAAGAATATAACTCATTATAAACGTGGGCCCCCTGGAAGCAAGCCTACGGAGGGCAGAGAGGCCAAATAAAGACACGGCAGAACATACTTTTGAAAACAAATGGGCCCAAGGAAGCAACCCTTGGCCAAGGGGTCGCTCCCTATAAAAAAAAACTCTGGAGTCTAGTGGGCTTTTCTATTCCCCCCCCCCCCCCGGGTCCAGAAACGGTAGAAAAAACAGTCGATCTGCTCTATAAAAAAATTAGGGCCACTAGGAAGCGACCCTTCCCCAAGGGGTCACTTCCTTTTCAAATCCAAACAAATCCCTGGTGACTAGTGGGCTTTTCTGCCCCCCCCCCCCCGGGTGCAGATCAGCCAAAAAAAACGCCGATCTGCCCCAGGGGGGGTAGAAAAGTCTTAAAAATATTACATCCCCCTAAGGAAGCGACCCTTGCCCAAGGGGTCGCTTCCTTTTTAAATATAAATCAATCCCCTGGTGTCTAGTGGGCTTTTCTGCCCCCCCTGGGTCCAGATGCGGCCCAAAAAAACGGCCGATCTGCCCCCAGGGGGGGCAGAAAAGTCTAAAAAAATATTAGGGCCACTAGGAAGCGACCCTTCCCCAAGGGGTCGCTTCCTTTTCAAATAAAAACAAATCCCTGGTGACTAGTGGGCTTTTCTGCTCCCCTTGGGTGCAGATCGGCCGAAAAAACGGCCGATCTGCCCCAGGGGGGGCAAAAAAGTCTGAAAAATATTTTATCCCCCTAAGGAAGCGACCCTTGCCCAAGGGGTTGCTTCCTTTATAAATAAAAATCAATCCCTGGTGTCTAGTGGGCTTTTCTGCCCCCCCTGGGTGCAGATCGGCCAAAAAAACCGGCCGATCTGCCCCAGGGGGGGGGCAGAAAAGTCTGAAAGTTATCATGCCTCAAAAGGAAGCGACCCTTGCCCAAGGGGTCGCTTCCTCGACAAATAAATATGCCCAAATAACAATCCCTGGTGTCTAGTGGGCTTTTCTGCGCCCCCTGGGTGCAGATCGGCCAAAAAAAAGGCCGTTCTGCACCAGGGGGGGCAGAAAAGTCTGAGAAATGATTTTCCCCAAAAGGAAGTGACCCTTGCCCAAGGGATCGCTTCCTGCACAGTTTTTATTGCCAAAAAACAATCCCTGGTGTCTAGTGGGGCATTCCAGGTGCACGATCGCGACGCTGTGCGCGATTGTGCACCAGGAATGCCCTGCATTGGGACATCAAGGGAGAGGAAACACAGTTTCCTCCCCCCCGATGCCTCAAGGCACCGAAAACCGGCCCCCCGCCCCACCGGAGAACAAAACGCGAACCTGTATGCTGGATGCGCTGGAAAGAAATGGCTTCCAGCGCGTCAAGCGCTTCCTGATGACGTCGGCGCGCGCTGTGCGCACTGATGTCACCAGGAAGCGTGGGGGGGCCAGGGGATGGTAGCGGAAAGTCTTCCGCTGCCACCCCTGCAAAAATCACCAAGATCGCTGCACAGGGGGGGAGCGCCAGCGCCCCCCCCCCAGGGCTGTAGTGATGACGGAGCGGTTCCGTCATCAGCACAGCCCAACCGATGCTGATGACGGAACCGCTCCGTCATCAGCATCGAAGGGGTTAACTAAAGTAACAGTAAAAAAGCAAAAAAAGGTGCCTTAGACAACTTATCTTTAGGAACACCTTTAGTTTTAAAGACATCATGCATTAAACTTGTAAAAACATGATAAACTCCCTGCAAATTTCGAAAAAGCGTATTTTATTAACATGCATTCGCGTTTTCCCTTAGTAGATAGATTATATTACTGCATTGAGAAGCATTTATTAGAAGTGATAGTTTTCAAACATGAACTTGGAAACATTCATTCTATCCCCCTTCTGAAAACAATGGCATTAGTGAACCAAGAGGCAAGTCATTTGTCAGGTGCACCTTGTGTGTAGTCTTGGTAGTTATATAATTGAAAAAACACAGTTCGTAAAATAAAACACAAGAAGGTTTTGTACAGCACACATCCTGAACTTGTGTGATTCAAGGGGCTCTCATATGTGGTAATGAAATGGAGGAAGGCAAAGTAATTGCCTAGGATTGCACAATTTGGTCAAGTGGGGAAGCCAGGTCTGATCCCAGGTTTTCTGGCTTCACATTTTGCAATTCGGCTCCCAGATAAGTATCTCTTTCCCTCTCATGTTTTACATCAGAAGTTAATGCTTTGTCTGTCTGTGGCAGACAGAAGTCATGTGAAGGCTTGGTTTGTTATCCACACCATGCATCTGCTTCGTGTCCCTCTACGCCCTTCTTTCATCACCTCGACCCTCGCCCTGCTGGCATCGGTGCGGCCCTCAGGCATACCACAGACAGTACTTTGTGGTCCCTGTGGAAATATTTGTGAGTACCCATTAACTATAGTGTGCGCAGTAACCCACTATAATTTCTCACTAGGATTTGGATCAGTGAACTGTACGATTAACACAAATATGTGCAGTGGATTCATTAAACCCCCAGTTTTATAACTGGTACTACAACTTGAGTCCAACGACCACAAGCAATAGCTGGGTATGGTCTATGAGGACAAAGTGCTGCACAATAACCAATCCCAGACCATATTCGCCGGAATACCGGTGTAGACGTAAGATAGCCGAGGGTAGAAGGGGAGCGAGAAAAACTCTTACCCCTTTGCTGCAGCTGAAGATTTTCATGGTGGACCCGCCCTCGGCTACCCCCAGCCAATCACTGGCTCTGCCTAACCATTAAACTTTGCAACGGGAGCCCCTTAGTCTCAGGCTCCCACCACAAAGCGTGAAAATTCAAAAGATGCTTCTCTGCTGTTGTCTTTTGGTTAACCCCCTCTACTACACCAGGCCTTCTCCTCAATCCAGCACAGCCCAAGTCCTGTGAAGCTTCTAGGCAGTCTCTGCTGTCGTTCATATTTAACCCAGTAAAGTATGTCACAAGAATTGAAACTAGCGAATTGTGGAGTAAACATCAAACTTTGCAGTATGTGCGTTAACTTTTTGTGGTGCTCACATGCTTACCTTCAACATAGAAAGCTCGTTTATATATGTATTTATGTTGCTTTTCTTATTTTTTTTTACTTTCTTTCTCATCACTCTTTAAAAGGTCAGGTTTTTTTTGTTTGCAGTCTCTTCTTTCATCTCTTGTCCATTATATTTTCTTGCTGATTTATCTTTATTCTCTTTCCTTCTATAACCCTTGCTTTGAGTTTACTGTCTCCTTTCATCTCACAATATTTGTGTATATTCTCTGGTTTTCTTCTCGTTATGCTGTTTTCTGAGTTCTATCCTTCCTTCTCTGTACCTCTATGTACAGCTTTCGTCATTTTGTGAAGTTTTTTGTTTCTGTCTGTTCTTTGTTTGATGCCATTGCTTGTTCTTTCACTACACTTCATGTATGTTCACTTTAAGCATGTTTTTTTTGTTCTCCGTCCCTCTTTCCCCTCTTGTTTTCTCCCTTCTCGCTTGCATGGTTACTGGTCAACTGAGGACTGCAGCAGAATGGGCGGATTTAGTTGCAGTTGTCTGTTTACTGAGCATGAACCTGATAAAAGCAATATGCCTGGCCTCTTTCTCTGCCTCTCTCCCAATTTATTGCATTTCAAAAACACATTAGTAGTTGACTTATTGGTTTGCAAGAATTGATAAAGCTTTGTGGTTTTATCAGTGCAGCAGTGTCATTTGGTATTCTGTTTTTACTTAAATCTCTGGTTCAGTTGCATAGAACAAAAGGATATTCTGTTAATCTTGCAGCTTTGTGAATTTAGTCATCTTGTGAGCGAATGCCTGATAAATTACTGTAATCTTTATTACATCGAGTCACACTCTACCTTGTCACACTCCTTATATATGAAGACATAGTAAGCAGTCACAGGCGCTATCCAGAAGAAGTGCACAATCAGAGGCAAAGCAGAGAGAGCAGGGGAGCCAAGCCAAACTGTTGCGGTTACAAGAAACACCATTCTAGAAGGTAGCCCCACAAACAATGAAGCACTGAGCAGAACACAAAATAGAGGGAACTTCAAAAAGATGGGTGATAAATAATCAACATAGAATTCCCAAGCAGCATCCCAGGCAGCCTTAGAACATTAACCCCTCCCATGCTCGTGACGGAACCGTTCCGTCACGAGCCTCGGGTAGGCTGTGCTGGTGACGGAATGGTTCCGTCACGGACCTCTTGCCGCACCTGCGCGGCGCGAATTCCGCGCCTGCGCTAACGTTCTCTGGCACGGGCGGGGCCGTGACGGAACCGTTCCGTCACAAGCACAGCTCACCCATGTGCCGTGAAGGAGCGGTTCCATCACGAGCACGGGAACGCCGCGCGGCCCCCCCACCCCCTTAGCACTGCGGCGGAATAGCCGCCGCAGTGAAGGGGTTAACGGAACAACTCAGCAAATGTGATGGAAAGAAATTACCAGGACTACTTAGAGTTACCGTCAGGAAAAGGACTGGGAAACTGAGCAAATCACCAGTGACAAGCCGGAAAACCAGTCATAGGTGCCAGCCAAGAAATCTGGGACCATAATCAGTCAAGTCCCAAGCACAAAGTCAAACAGCTCTTGTAAGAATCAAGTTATTAATTGAGGTGGGTGGGACCCCCTCTCAGGCAACAACCACAATCCATGTCAGGGTGAACCACAAAAGTCACTAATTTAACCTGTGCTTAACCCCTGGTAGCTTGGCACCAAATTAGTAAGGTTTAACTTAGAAGCAATGTGTAAAGGAAGTATGCAGCACTCACACAGTAATGAAGTGAAAACATGACACAAGAAAAATCTCAGCAAATTTTAAATAATAAAATGATATCAGAACAACAAACGCCCAATCAGTAGAACTGGAGATTTACAATTTAAACGTTTTAAGTGAAAATAACCTAAAAGCACACAGTGCCAATCGAGATGGAGTATGGGTTGGATAGAGGGACAAGTTTTGTATCGCTGAACAGTTAGCTTCTGAATCTGGCATGAAGAGTTCCATTCACAGTGGAGGGGACCGCGAGGAGCAGGTAGAGCGTCACAGAGGGTTGTAGCAGTACCACAAAGAGAAGGCCAGACATAGCGGGTTGTCATCTCTGTAGCATGAAGAGCCAGTTGGGCATCACGGACAGTCATTACTGTAGCTTCATATTGGCAGTCACCCCGGCTATCTTTGCTTTAGCGTGGAGTATAGATCTTGCATTGCGAGTCCTCGATAGTGGTCACTGTAACATGCAGAGTAGGTCTCACCAGAACTTTGCATTGGTGGTCATCGCAGATGGCAGAGTGACGGCACAAAGGGACCCTTTCACAGCTGTGAGGAACCAAAACTTCTTTTGTTCTTTGGAGGAGCTCAAATTGACACTGATCAAGGGTCCAGGAGCTGTGGGGCACTTCTAGGGGATCAGGAACTCACTTCAAGAGATGCAATTAGGGCTCTCTCATTTGCAAGTATGAGAAGGTCAAATGAAGCAGGTCAGTGGGCCAGTTGGAGGACGACTCTGAAACTTGTTATGTCCCTGTAGCTTACACAGTGCAGCCAACTGACTCTTGGAGTCACTCAGCTTAACCTGGGATGAATGTTAGCAGGCCCAGTTTTCCTTCTCAGACAGCAAGGCAATTCAGCAGCATCAGGAAAGTCCTCTGGCAGCAGGAAATGCTTTCTTCTGTAATATCCACAGGTCCAGGAGTTGTCTGAAGAGTGGCTCTGTAGTTCTAATATTTATACCTGGTGCCAGTTTTGTGTGAGGGAATCCCCTGTCCTACCCCCACATCTGTTTCTGGAAAGTTATTTCCCTTCCCCTATCAAGGTTCCAAACTGGGGTTGGGAAAATGCAGGTGGGCCTGGTTTCAGATTCCTTTGAGTGTGTATGGGAGTTAGAGCCCCTTGAAGTGCCTGTTGGGCTGGGTACAGCTCCTTTCAGTCATCCTGCCAGTATGGCCTATCTCCTCCACACCTATGCCCCCTTTGTGTCACTGTCTGGAAGGCATACAGAAATCTCAACAGCACAGCCATTTACAGTCATGTGACCCAGGATACTGAGAGAAGGCACAAATGGTTAGAACAAGAAAATGGCAATTTTCAAAAAGTGGCATTTTCAGAATTGTGACCTAAAATCTGTTGCTAAATTAAAAGAGGATCCTAATTTACAATTCATTTGGGTCTAAACTGCATATCTTTGTCTGCTTCCTCATGGATCGTCCCCTTGAACCGTCACACATAGACAACATAGGTCCAACACTCGTTCCCGGGGAATGATTCTAGGATTGCCCCACACATGAAGAGCGGCATCCCCCTCAATAGACACTCAGTTACCCACTATGAAAATGTTGGCAATGAATATTATGCAATGATAAACACTATTGACTGTTATATAACCTGTACAATAACTGTAAAATCCAAAAAAAAGGTTTACAAAAAAAATCTTTGTCTACTCCCTATCCAAAGTTAGCACTTATTAAATGTAAAAAGGTAGCCCAGTGTTAGTCAATGGGAGAGATAGGCCTTATGACTTTAGTTTTTCACTACCAGGACATGTAAAACTTCAACCCATATGCTTACATTTAAAATATCAAAAGAACCCTGCCCTATGAGCTGATAGGGCCTGCCTTAGGTGTAACTAATACACATTAATAAAGGATGGTTTAGACCTGGAATTTCTTTTATTTTGCCAAGTCGAAATGGCAGTTTAAAACTGCACTACTGGCTGCAGTGGCAGGCCTGAGACATGTTTTAAAAGGCAACTTTAGTGGGTGGCGCAATGAGTGTTGCAGGCCAACTAGTAGCATTTCACGTACAAGCCCTAAGTACATGTAGTACCACTAACTAGGGACATAAAAGTACATTAAATATGCCAAATAGGTGTAGTCCAATTTAAACATGCTTGCATAAGAGAGCACAAGCACTGTAGCTCTGCCGTGGTATAGTGCAGAACCCTACAAACTAACAAAATGGGTTCAGCAAAGGAAGGGAGTGAAGGCAAAAAGATTAAGGTAGCAAGAGGGCCCTGCCTGGAGGGCGAGGTCCAACAGTTCTTTATCAAACAGACTGGGCAAGGTAAGGCAAACAGACTCATGAGATTAGGAAAAAAGAACAGGAGGACAAATGATTCTCCAACAGCTAGGTTGTAAAGAAGGGACACATTTGGAAGAATTCCAACGGACGACCAACCCAAGGACAGAGGTGGATTCTTCAAAAAGAGATCAAAGGCCGAAAGAAATCAAAGTGAAGCCTCTGACCTCACACCCCTGAAAAGGGACAGTAACAATGGAGACCCAAGCCAAGGATTCCGGAAATAATGTAACTGAACCCAAATTAAAAAGCAGTAAAGTAAGCGCGATACTGAAGGTACCAGAAGAGACCTGGGCAGATCATCACTGAACTAATGAAAGCAGACAAGAAGGCCCCACTCCTAAAAGTACAACACTAGCAGGAATCCTCCAGAGCAGAAAACAGCAAGGTACAGAAGAAGACACCTTTAGGAAAAAAACACAAAACAAGAGACTCAGCAGTGGGCAGACTGTCATACTAATCCTCCATAGGGGCACTGTTGGACTTGGCCCTTTTTGCAGAGTCATCCTACAACTTTTTGCATTCCTCCTGGTATTCTTTCTGACCTTGTCTTGGTGGTTTTAGGACTCTTGGCACTTAATCACTGCTATTCAGGGTTAAGGTGCATGTGCTCTCTAGGTAAAATTGGTAAGATTGGTCTACACCTGTTTGGCATATTTAATTTACTTATCAGTCACTTTTAAAGTGGTATCTTATATGCCCAGGACCAGTAAATTAAATGCTACTGGTGGGCTTGTAGAGCTGCATGCGCCACCCACCAAGGTAGCCTTTCAACCCTGTCTCAGGCCTCTGCCTTTACAGGGAATACACATACAGTTTACTGCTGCTGTGACATGGCACATAAAGTGGTTGCACATCTGTGACTCCCCTTTTACTACATATGTCATCCGTAAGGTAGGCCCCAGCTAGCCCTGTGGGCAGGGTGCGCTGTAAAAAGAAGGTAGGACATGTGCCTTAACTGTGCGGCATGTCCTGGTAGTGACATACAGCCATTTTGGTTTCTCACTACTGTGGGGCTGCCCTCTCATAGGAATGCATTGGGGATTCCTTTGATATGTGTTTTCGTGGTAATTCCTGACATGAGAGGAGTTGTGTGGTTAAGTTTGGTGTGTTTGGAATAGTGGTAACAAAATGCTGCATAACAGTGTTCGCAAATTTATTATCACTATTTTAGAAATGCCACTTTTAGAAGTGGGCATTTCTGTGTGCTCTGTGTCTTTGTGCCTCCCTGTTGTGTATTGCATGTCTGGCTCTGGAGAGACAGAGACTGAGGAGGTGCAGTGGCTCCAGAGGGGCTGGGTGAGTCTGCGCTAGGCTGAATTGTGGTACTGAAAATTCTGGACCCGTGTCATATACATCGTCGTACCATGACGATTTTGGTATCAGCAGACCGGTAATGGTTCGAATACTATGCACAAGCATTTCCGTCATGTTCGAGTGACGGAATCACCCTGAAATCGGATTTTTCTTCCGGAACCCTCGGGTTCCATTTTGTGATCGGCAGCGATTTTGTGATTGCCCTCAGATAAGGCAATGACTAAAGGCCGAAACCAACCAGAAGGACACGTACACCTTTGCTGACTCCGCTGTGACCTGGGCAAGCTAACTCCACTGCCTGAAGCCAAACCTGTCCGGCCAGGTTCTTTCCCAGTGGCCGTTCGAGATCAGAATCAAGGCACAACATGTCATAAACCGATCATCGGACACAAACCATGCCTAATCTCACACACACCTGTCCTTGTTTCTTCTTTATGACCTGTTTTACGAGGAGAAGGTGCTGGTTTTTATTAGGGGTCCGCCAATATCTGATGAAAGTTCTGGGCCTTGCCGGGTAATTGATTATGGACTGGACAAACTGAAATGTGGGCTTGTCATCATGACTCTGCTTTTCCTTTGTAGCGAAAATAAGTGAATGGTCTACTGTAAAATAAGGAATGTTTGCCTGAAGCATATTATTTTGTATAAAAGGAGAAGTCTGGCTTTGTAACTTTGAGCAGTCTCCTGAGAACATACATGCTGTTGTACTTCTAGGATACCTGTTACTGGCTGCAGCCAATAAATACGATCTTTGACTTTACCAAGAAGACTCTGTGTTTCTGTAGTCTGAAACAGGCTGGACTCGAAGTCTTTGGGTGTTCTCCCTGGCACCTCTGGGTTCTTAAAAACCCAGAACTTCAGTTGGCGCCCACGTGGGGCGGTATCAGCGGTACCGGTCCAAGCCAGAGGTTCGTGAGGAGCTTCGTGTGAAAATTCTGGAGGAAGGCCAGCCACTTCATCGACCCCTGTATGTCGACGTGGTCCGAAAGCCTTTGCTGCGAGGTTTCCCGCGTCCCGACGGCTACGAAGGACTGCTGCCCTGACTGCCGCCCTGTTTTGGACCCTTGATGATTGGTAGAGCGAAACGATAGACGAGTCTTCTGGTGACGTCATCGATACCTCAGTTAAGTATAAGTGGAGCGTCTCCCAGTCCTTAGTTTGGTTCTTAGTTTGGTATCCCCTTGGGATCGCTTTGATTTGGAACTTGCAAGCGCCAAAGCCGAAGGACTCGTGTATTTCACGAGACTATCGTATTCAATAATCCTTTGAAGTTTGAAGCTAGACTAGAGAGCGAAGATGCCTGGTCTTAGCAGACTTGGAAATTTGTTTTGTCTTGGTTGTAATAGGGATTCCCGGTTGGAGGACTCGTGTCCGGTTCCTCCGATTGGAACTCCGACCTATGAATTATATGTGAAACATGGCGTAGGCCCTATCACATATAACGAAGTATGGATCCGATACACCAGAAAAGATGGTGTTTTAAAATGGCCCCAATATGGTAGTTTTGACACAGAGATTTTGGATAATCTTGAGGTTAAACTTTTTAAGAAGAAAGCCCGGCCGGCGATGTTTGACTCTTTTCGCATATGGCGCAAAGAAGCCAAACAGAAAGAAATAAAATTAGCAAAGAAAAATAAACGAGGTATGTCAATGGTACAAGCTGCTGTTGCGTTTAAGGATAATGAAGAAGAACAGGCAAGTGAGCAGCTGCACAGGCAACGTAAAATGGCGATTGATAAATGTTACCCAGTTTTGCCGCCTCTTCAGCAAGATACAGCAAAAGAACTTGAAAAAGATCCTTTAATGTCACACTTGTTGAGCTTGCCACCCCCTTATGCACAGAATGCTACGGCACCTCCGCCACCAGTCGTGGCCGTACAACCTCCGAATGTTGTGCCACCTGTGATTCCTCCACAGCCAGCTCCTTTTCCGTTGGCTACCGTTCCTTTGGCGCAGCCTCCTCAGGGGCCGCCAACTTTGCCTTTGCCTGCTACTTCTACGTCTGTTCTTAATACTCCTCCTGCTCCGACTTTGGATCCTTCTACTGTTGTTCCGTCTTCCCTTATTCTTTCTTTTTCTTCTCCTTCTACCAGACAGCGAATGACTGCTGTCTTTTCTGGTTTCTTTTCTCCTTGGTTGGGACAATTGGGTATGTCCCCTGTTACAGAGCGTAGACAGTCACGCAGTCAATTGCCTGATTCTAGAGAGAGAGAGATATTGGATCGTTTGGCACATAAATGGGTTACAGACCCGATAAGATATGAGTTAGAATCTATTATGGATGTCTTCCATCAGTGGGAAGCATCGAAACAGAGATACGTTTTTGAGAAAATGTGTGCTTTCCTTTGCGAAGAATTGGAGGAAAATAACTTGGAATCCAATATGTCTGAGTTGTATCGTGTGTGGTTCGAGTTTGCAAAAGGCACAACTATAGGTTCTGATGTTAAGAAAGCAGTTGCGACATTATTATCGTTTAGGAGTGAGAGTATTTCCCAGTCGTTGTTTGAGTCTGATTTTTCTGTTGAGAAGAAGGCAAGACAATATCCAATGAGAGAAGTTCCCCCGGTGTGGAAAGAGGAAGTGGCTGCTGGTCCAGGTAATAATCCGCCACTTGTACCAGCTCATTTCCAGCGTGTCTGGGTGCATGTCCCATGGAAACGCGCTGAAGTTTTAGCTATCAAACAGTCTTTACCTGATCCACGCAAAACTCCAGCAGGGTATTATAAAGAACTGACTCAGACTGTGGGTTCGTGTATTATGAATTTGGCGGACATTGACATGTTGTTTGGTAATGCTGTCCCACAACCTATTTGGAGTAAGATTCATCATACAGATCATGTGGTTGAATTGGGTGATACATGGGTTAATCTAAGAGACGCCGACAATAGACAAGTAGGCGGTGCTAAGCCCGAGGATCTGATTACTGAACTCCCTGATAAGATTATTACGTATATGAAGACTTTAATAACCGAATTGCGTGTTAATTGAGACAAGTTGTCTGCGTACAAACAGAAGAAAGATGAGACTGTGTCTGACTTTTTCACACGTTTTGAAAAGACTTTCGTAGATCATAGTGGTTAGGATATGGCTACCGCGGGTGGCCAGAGATTGTTTGTTGACAAATTTGTGCATAATTTGCTTCCTGAATTGTACAATAAGTTGAAAGATTCTGAGAGTGCTTGGGCTGTTTTTACATCAGCACAGATTTTGGCTACGGCTCAGTACTTTGAAAATAGGTGCAAAGATGAGTTAGAGAAAGCGGATAAAAAGACTAAGGAATTGAAGACTAAAGTTCTTCTACAGCAAGCTTATCCACCCCGTAATAATAACCAGAACGACTATCAGCAACCTCAGCAATATTCGAGGAACTCGCAAAGAAACGAGTCTCCTCAACAACGTCTACCGTATGGACCCAATCAGTGTGCGTATTGTAAAGAAGAGGGTCATTTCAAGAGTAGTTGTCCAGGTTTGCTACAGCGTACGAATGGTGCTTCTGTTGCAAGAGGTCGAGGTGTTCAACAAGCTCCTAGAGGTAGGAGATGTGGAAATTTCCCCCAGAACGCTCGTTCCTTCCCGCCTCAGAATTCGATGAATAGTTTTCACCAGCAGAATAACGCGTTTGCTAGGACGGCTCAGTACTATGCTGATGACTACTATGCAGAGGATGAGAATATGGAGGGTAATGATTGCTAGGACAGCCTTGGACAAAGAGAGGGAGTTGTATCAGTTCAAGTAGATCAGAGTGGACCTTATGTTGAGGTGATTACATCAGGTGTGTCAGAACCTTTTCTGTTGGATACTGGTGCTACAAAGAGTTCTATAATGCACTCAAAACTCCCTGGCGCACCTTTGTCCGGCGAAATGAATGTTTCAGTAGGTTTTTCTGGCGCCCCGGTTAGGAACCCGATTTCTAGTCCTATGTCTCTTTCTGTTGGACCTTGCGAATTCGAAGTACCCCTTATTCTTACAACAGGTTGTGGTGAAAACGTATTGGGGTTGGATCTGTTGAAAAGATTATATGCAACTTTGTACTGTTCTCCTTCGGGAGTACAACTTACACTGGGTAAGAACGTGGTTTCTCCAATGTATTTGTCGAAGGATAAACTTCCAACAGAATTGTCTTCTCTTCCGGATATTCTTTGGGCTACTGGTCCTAATGATGTGGGTCTCTTGGAAATAGCACCATATGTTGTAACATTGAAAGCTAATGTTAGAAAGCCTCGTATTCCCCAATACAAAATCTCTAGTGAGGGTTAAAAGGCGTTGTTAGCGATCATTTACGACCTGATTGAAAAAGATGTAATTGAAGAGACAAGAGGCAACGTTTGTAATAGTCCTGTTCTGCCTGTTTTGAAAAGCACTGACCCTTCTCAGCCACCTGTTTACAGGTTTGTGATTGATCTTAGAGAGGTCAATAAAATAGTTGTGCCACAATTTCCCGTTGTCCCTTATATCACTGCCTTACTGACTATGATTCCAGCTTCCGCGACTTGGTTCTCAGTGATTGACTTGAAGAATGCTTTCTTCAGCATCCCTATTGCCGAGGAGAGCAGAGATATTTTTGGTTTCAGTCTAGGAGGCCGAAGTTTCCGCTTCAAACGCGCTCCTCAAGGCTACTGTGAAAGTCCATCAATATACAGTCAGGCTTTAAAAACACAGCTTGATACGATTGTTTTACCTGATGGTGCTACCCTTATTCAGTACGTTGACAATTTGCTAATCGCTGCAGATACTGAGAAGATTTGTAAAGAAGCCACATTGTTGTTGTTGCGTTATTTGTGTGATCTGCATCACAAAGTCTCTCTTTCAAAATTGTAATATTGTCGACAAGAAGTGACCTACTTAGGTCACCTCTTATCGAAGGAGGGAAGGAAACTGACCCCAGAAAGAATTCAGGCAATTGCAAAATTGAGTGTCCCAAGGACACAGAGAGAAGTGCATGCTTTCTTGGGCATTACATCATATTGCAGACAATGGATACAGAATTTTTCCTTATTGGCCAAACCTTTGCTGGCATTAACTTGTAAAGATACACTGAATCCCATTCCATGGTCTGAAGAGTGTCAGAAAAGTTTTTCCGAATTGCGTGATGCATTGTGTTCGGCTCCTGTGTTGGGTACCCCCGACTACAGTAAGCCCTTTACATTGTATGTCCATGAGAAAGAAGGTTGTGCATTGTCAGTGCTGACACAGTCTTTTGGGGAAAGCAACGTCCATGCGCGTATTTTTCGTCGACCTTAGATCCGGTAGCTAAGGCATTGCCGAGTTGCTTGAGAGCCACTGCGGCAGCAGCTGTTTCTATTCGACAGTCTGCTGGGTTAGTGATGCATAACATGTTAATTGTAATGGTTCCGCATGCAGTAGACATTTTGTTAAACAGAACCAAGACACAGCACTTAACTAGTGCTCGATTGTCAGGTTATGAGCTGACACTGTTAGCGAGTCACGTGCACATTAAGAGGTGCAATACATTGAACCCAGCCACGTTATTGCCGATTTCAGTAGAGACAGATGAGGTCGAAGAGCATGATTGCTGTCTTAGAACAGAAGAAGAAACGAAAGGGAGAATAGATCTTAGGGACACCCCTCTTCCAGAATGTGATGATACTTTGTGGGTTGATGGTTCGTGTTTCAAGTTGCCGAATGGTGATACGACTGCAGCATATGCTGTGACGACTTTGCACACGATTGTTGAAGCTGCACGCATCCCACACAATTCAGCACAAGCAGCAGAGTTGATTGCACTTACAAGAGCGCGTGTGTTGGCGAAAGGAAAACGAGTGAATGTGTACACGGACAGCCAGTATGCATTTAGCGTGGCTCACAGTTTTGGACGATTGTGGAAAGAACGTGGGTTCCTAACTTCACATGGTGCTAAGATCCAGCATGGTCAGTTGGTGAATGAGCTTCTCGAGTCACTGACTTTGCCGTTACAAGTTGCGATTGTGAAATGCAGTGCACACAAAAAGGTTACTGATGATGATGGCCACGGAAATGCGTTTGCGGATGAAGTTGCGAAAGAAACTGCAAGGAATGTAATGAGTCGAATGTATGTTGCAGGCCCTGCAAGATGGGTTGGTGATATTGGTATGTGTGAAGATACGATTGAGAGTGTGAAATCCATTCAAGCTGAAGCTACAGAGAAAGAATTGAGTGTGTGGAGAGAAAGTACGGGTAAATTGGATGCGAAAGGTTGTTGGGTTGAATTGTCAGAACATCAGCGATGGTTGTTACCCGATGCGTATGTGCTTGCAGTGGTGACCATGGCTCATGGAATGGCTCATATCAGCGTGAAAGGGATTTGTAAGTTGTTAGCTCCAGTATGGCAAAATGCTGGAATCCCTAAGTGTGCAGAGAATGTGGTCAAGAATTGTATGGTGTGTCTGAAATACAATCCTGGTAGGGGAACCCCAACTCCAGCTGGTCATTTTGCGCCTCCAACATATCCGTTCGAGGTTTTGCAGCTAGATTTCATCCACATGGAAAGGTGCAACAACTTGAAATACGTACTTGTGGTTGTTTGTGCCTTTTCAAGATGGGTAGAAGCATATTCTTTAAAGGATAATACTGCCTTATCCACCGCTAAAGCCCTTGTCAAAGAATTCTTCCCCAGATTTGGAATGCCGAGAATGGTTTGGAGTGATAATGGGAGTGAATTTGTGGGTCGAGTGATGAAGAAAGTGTGTGAAGGGCTAGGCATTCAACAGAAGTTCCACGCTGCAAATCACCCCCAATCAGCTGGACTAGTAGAGTACTATAACGGCACGCTAAAACTGAAACTGGCCAAGATTCAAGCAAGCACTGGTCTTAAATGGCCTGACGCTCTGCCTTTGGCACTCCTATCAACGAGAATGACTGTGCATTCACGTGTAGGACTTAGTCCTTATGAAATCGTGTTCGGCCGCCCGGCCAACATATGGGGAGTGCCAAGGCCAACCAAATTCAGCGAGATAGAACATCCTGTACTGCTTGATTATTTGTATGAATTGATGGCTAAATTGCGTGTTTTACACCAACAGGTCCACGACACTCTGCCTCAGGCCACTGAAGCTCCAGGGCATCCTATCGATCCTGGGTCCTATGTGCTAATAAAGAACTTTCAGCGAACAAAGAACAACGAGCCCCGGTGGACCGGCCCTCATCTAGTCCTTCTCTCAACAAGATCAGCTGTTCGAGTGGAAGGGAAGAAACACTGGATCCACGGCATTCATAGTAAGAGGGTCCCACTGCCTCTCCCGTACGACCGTAGGGTCCAGGAGGGGATCGCTAACTCTGAAACTGAGACTTTGCCTCGTTTTCTACCTTTTAGCGATGCACGTGTGAAATGAACAATTTCTGAACAGGAAAGCGACAACATCTTGCAAGAAGCTGTGCCTCCGCCAATTCGATTGAACACTACAGAGCCTGAACTCTTATTCCAAGACCAGACAGCACCTGGAAGAAACCGTTACAATTTGAGGCTATGGACAAATAAAAATTATTTTTACTTTTTGATTGTGCAGCTCTCTCATCTGAGAAACTTCTGGTTCGTTTAAGGGAGTTGCCCTGGACTGACAGAAGCACTCTTTAGCAGAAAACACCCTACCACCGCGGGCAGCAAATTAGAGAGGATGGAGTTCTCTAAGATGGAGAGACCTGCCAAACGAATGAACTTTAAAGACAAAATGTGTATATTAATGACGAAGAAAAGATCTTTGATATTTTGTATTTTCATGTTGCTTGGTGTGATGACGTTTTTAACAGGATATGTTTTATTCACTTTTCAAGTGACATTTGCACCCACTACACAGCCCATACCTCCTCCTACTGTTTCCTCGCACTCTTTCCACCCTCTGCCTGAGCATGAGTCCGCTAGAAGATTAGAGTTTATTAATAACTCTTTCGTTCAACTGTTACACCAACATCAATTAGTAGTATAAACAACTAACTGCTGGGTGTGTGGTCTTATGCCGCATAGGACAGAATAGGGTATCCCATACTTGGTCCTACCATTTCGCTACAATGGTTCTTTGTGGGCATTTCAGACGATGTTCATATTTGCCATCGAACCATATCCCCCACGTTCCACGAAAAGCAACTCAAGCAACAAAGCATTGGTAGTAGGAATTGCAAATATGAGCAGAACAATTGACTGGTATAGAACGATTCCTAGGGATGAGTTGCAAGCTTATGTTAGATGGAACATAACAAAATATGGAGTTGCTTTGAGTGAGAACGAGCGAGCAAAGAGATCCTCCTCAATTTGGATTGTACCCCATCAGGATCACCTATGTCTGCAAGGTAATGGCAAAAATCCCAGAGCTCAGTTGGGGAAGAGCGTCTGCACTGAAACATATGTTCTTGCATCTCGAAATTCCCCTTCGTTCTTAGCAGCCAAGGGTACCTATTTCATCTGCCATGATAGAGCCTATACATGGTTGCCCCCTGACTTCTCAGGCACATGCTTTGTCTCATTGCTGTTGCCCCCCACCCACACGGCCACGGCGGATTACCATAGGACAAGGATAGTTAGAGGTGTCATCAGTAAAGATGATACTGCCGGACAAGAATTTGGTGATTTTGTAAAAGGTTTTCTGCTGTTTTGGGGGCCTATGGTGAACAGCAGGAACATAAGGCAATTGACAAGGGTGGTTGAATCAACTGTCATTGAAACAGCCGGTGCCCTTAGTAATTTGACTGCTGAGCTCCAGTCGGATCGCCTTATGACTCTTCAGAATAGGGTTGCATTTGATGTCATACTTGCAGACCGAGGTGGGGTATGTAAATTAATCCAATCAAGTTGCTGCATTTTCATCCCAGACAACGCTCCAACAGTATACCAGGCCATCTCCAAATTACATAAGATCTCCGAATCCATTCACGTGAATGAAGGAGACTGGTCTTTGATGGGGTGGTTCTGGGAACTGATATCTGCCTGGGGATGGAAGATTCTGATAGTCATTGGGATGATCTTAGCCATTCTTTTCCTGTTCTGTCTATGTATACAATGTGCCCCTGCAATATATGGCCTCTGTGCTACATCGTGTGTAAGGAAACCTGTATCAAGAAACGAGCTAAGTAATAGGATGATGCTACAGCAACATCTCAATGACTTTGTGAATATAGACCTGGACTCAGATTAGCGTGAGTATAGGTTATTGCCTATGTAAGGGCAAAAGGAGGGACTGTGGTACTGAAAATTCTGGACCTGTGTCATATACATCGTCGTACCATGACGATTTTGGTATCAGCAGACCGGTAATGATTCAAATACTATGCACAAGCATTTCCATCATGTTCGAGTGACGGAATCACCCTGAAATCGGATTTTTCGTCCGGAACCCTCGGGTTCCATTTTGTGATCGGCAGCCATTTTGTGATTGCCCTCACATAAGGCAATGACTAAAGGCCGAAACCAACCTAAAGGACACGTACACCTTTGCTGACTCCGCTGTGACCTGGGCAAGCTGACTCCACTGCCTGAAGCCAAACCTGTCCGGCCAGGTTCTTTCCCAGTGGCCGAGCGAGATCAGAATCAAGGCACAACATGTCATAAACCGATCATCGCACACAAACCATGCCTAATCTCACACACACCTGTCCCTGTTTCTTCTTTATGACCTGTTTTACGAGGAGGAGGTGCCCGTTTTTTATTAGGGGTCCGCCAATATCTGATGAAAGTTCTGGGCCTTGCCGGGTAATTGATTATGGACTGGACAAACTGAAATGTGGGCTTGTCATCATGACTCTGCTTTTCCTTTGTAGCGAAAATATGTGAATGGTCTACTGTAAAATAAGGAATGTTTGCCTGAAGCATATTATTTTGTATAAAAGGAGAAGTCTGGCTTTGTAACTTTGAGCAGTCTCCTGAGAACATACATGCTGTTGGACTTCTAGGATACCTGTTACTGGCTGCAGCCAATAAATACGATCTTTGACTTCACCAAGAAGACTCTGTGTTTCTGTAGTCTGAAACAGGCTGGACTCGAAGTCTTTGGGTGTTCTCCATGGCACCTCGGGTTCTTAAAAACCCAGAACTTCAGTGTAGGCGGATCTGCATTTGGAGTAGTGGGAGGAGTAACACCTGTACCTCAATAGGACTGTGCCTGCCTTACACAATGCTGGCTCCAGCCCCCTGTGATGTTTCTGGGGACAGGACCTACACTGACAAAGGAGGGTGTTGTGCATATGTAAGGAAATGTGTAAGTGCCCCCCAGAACTGGTTTGGACCGGGCAAAGAGCCATGTGCCAGGGGGAGAAAAAATACATTTGGCAGTATATATATTGGGGCTGTGACCCCATGTTTGGGCTGTTGGTGCTTACTTGGAGCTGTGGGGCTGAAGGACCGCTGGGCACAAGGAGGAACCACCACAAAGGATCGCCCGTCTGCTGGAGGGCCCTGTGAGCTGGCCTACCTGGGCCTAGCTCTGCCCTTGTTGATTCCATGGATCTAGTGCCAGGCTGGCGCTTTCTGACTCAAAGCAGAGTCTACAGACACTTTGAAGGAGCACTTTTGGCCCTGCTCCTTAACCACTACAAGTGAGGGTGCTGCTTTTGAGTTCTTGGAGAAGTGGAAGCAGCCGGTGTGCATGCATGCACCCCCGCTCAGTACTGCATGTGGTGGGCACTTTGCGGCTTGTCCCCAGGAGCCCGAAAAGTTGTGGAGACATTGCTCCATGAATCAGGAAGTCAGGCGAGTGGAGCCTGACCTGGTGAGTGGCTGGCCGAAAGAAGCAGCACCGGAACTGGAAGACAGACGAGCTTGTGCCTGACTGGGTGGGGCTCCCCATACAAAGGAGGAGAGACCAGCGTGTCTGCCCCAATGAAAATAAAGCCTTGCAGGCTCGCCGGACCACAAGGAAGGACCAAAGCCTCACGGGCTCCCTGCTGATGTGTCTTGCCAGCTCGCAGGACACAAAGGGAAGTACAGAGCCTTGCAGGCTCCCTACTCCTGTGTCCTCCCTGCTTCCCGGTTTTACCCAAGGAGGAGGCGAGGTCAACGTTGGGAGCTCACTGGAAGCTCCAGAATCTGGCCTGATTGGTAGTGAGGAAGAGAAGCCCCGGTGATTAGGGCTGGCACGGCACACTGTTGTGCCTGTTTGTTTTCATAGCTGCGCCACCAGATTGTGGGCAGCTGCAGCATGTGGGCATTTCAGTTTTAATTCAAGGCTGAAGTTGCACCCCTCCCCCTTTTTGCCTTACGTACATTGTGTTGGCTGCATCGGCAGCCAGGGGGCAAGTTTAAAAGGCCTCAGGTTAGGTGAGCTCTGACTTTGGACAGGGGTATAGCGGGGAAGCCCAAGACAGGCCCCAGGAAGGCCATACGGCCTGGTGTTCTTCTCCATGTTTTGGATGGGCATACGGCCCGGAGGTGAGGGTGTCAAAACTTGGCAGAGGTTACTGTTAGCATGAACTGAAGCCAATTCATTTTTTTGGCATCCATTTCAGTTAAGCCATGTGTTTGCCATGTGCTTCTCCTTCTTTGCTGTTGCCTGCTTCTCCATTATACCTGAGTCATCATCTATGTTTAGCTCCTGCAGCACTGAACCTGAGTACTGCGCATGCTCAGAGAGGCCTTAGCTGTGAGGATGCACCTGTCATGTATTTAACTGTCAGGCTATTTTAACTGATGTCAGCAGAATTACAGCTCCTCCCTTTTTGTTGACTAAGCCATTCTCATGTTTCCTTGTAATTGAACGTCTATTTGTGTGTACACTTGTACTGCCTCTTTTTGAACCTCCATGCTTACACTGCACTTACTAAAGTATATAAGGCCCATGATTTCTGTACTCCATGTGCTGCCTCTTACATTGCCTGAGGGTTGTGTATAGATGTAGTTCCACCTCATGAGGTTTAATAAACTCTTTGTTTAATATTACAGCTTCCGTGCCAATCTCTACTTTTTCAGTCTAAAAGGCCAGTGCACAAAAGGGGAACCCCTGCACCAGGCTCACCCCCACAACTTGACGCTCGTTACGTTGGGCTCATCGGCGACTCGGATGCCCGACAGAGTGGTCTTGACAGAGGTTTGGAATCTCGCTAAGGATGTACACTGCATGAGGAGGCCCTTGTCCTTGCAGGCCGAAGTGCTTTTCCGATTTTCCCGATTAGACCCTCCAGGTGGTGCCGGTCTCCGACTGAGATCCCTCTTGGCGTTCATCTTACAGTGACCGTTTGGTCGATTCAGAGCTTGGCAGTTGAAGGCTGTAGACTTTTGCTTGGTAAGGTAGCTTAATGCGACCTTTTTGTTTAAATTTGTTTGGCCAATGATTCTGGTTTAATTTGGGTATATATAAATTGCAATTTATATAGGCAGGCCATGTGGAGATTTTTCTCTAATCTTTGAATTCTTGAACGATACGATATTGGAGTTAAGTACCAATTTGTTATATTATATATACTATAATATTTTTGACAGGCCTGTTTCAAGCATGCTTCGAAGGATGTGTTGCTTTCTTGGATGTACCAATATGGAATCAGCCGGCTCCCCCAAGGGGACACCAAATAGGGATATGTACATTAAAAATTGTATTTCTTCCATAATGTATAGTGCACTATGGAAAAAATATACTAGGAAGAATTCTGATTTACGATGGCCAATAAATGAGTCATTCAATGTTCAGTTTGTGGAACAGTGTGTGTTTAAGTGCAAAAGTAGACCAGATATGTTTGACTGTGGATGAATGTGGATGAAAGAAGCACATGAGAGAGCTATGAAAGAGCAAGCTTTAGCAGACAAAGAACAGCGCAAAAAATATTTTTGAAAGCTCAGGAAATGTAAGATAAAGAAATGAAATAAATAAAAGAAAAAGAGGATAGGGAACGCCGTCTACAGGTAAATGGCCAATACCTTGTCCGGCGCCCTCTCTATCCTCTACTTAATGAACCACAGGATGATTCAATTTTGTTAGATCGATTACCGCCACCATATACTTTTCCCTCTGCCCCTGAAGATGATTCTGATGATTATAAATCTTCCCCAGATCACACGGAGACAGAGTTAGACCCTAAACGACATACTCGCTCCTTTTTGACTGCTGTCTGTGCAGCGACTCTCAGAACTGCTGCTTGTAAGGCAGCTTGTGGTGATGCCTCTGCACCAAACATTATAGCAGATGTTCAGCAATGGCTGTTATATTTCACAGAGTCATTTACTGGCGAAGTAATTGCAAGATTTAGGAAACATTTCACAGAATTAAAGCCTGCTGATATAAAACGTGATCATAAACAATGGAGTGACAGTCTTTTTCTCCCTTCCCAGGTGGCCAATTTAATTAGATGTGTGGTTATACTACGAACTGATGCGTTCCATTTGCAAGAGGCGACAAAGGCAACTGCTGCAGCTGCACAAACAGCTCAGACCCGCCATGCCGCTGTAGGACATTCCAGGGACAGATAAGGATGCTGTAGTTCATGGGAAACCAATGCGTGAAGCTGCGCCTTTATATGTCCCTCCTAGGGGTGCGGGAACGAGTGATAATAAAGATTCAGCAGATGCGAAGGGATATTTTGTTTACAATTGGGTTTATACTCCTTGGAGTAGAGTGGATGTCTTGGCACTTAAAGCTGCTTTGCTGACCCACAGAAAAATCCGGCTGCTTTTTATGAAGAAGTTGAAGGGGCTATTAGTTCCTGCACTATGACTTAGCCTGATATCTACATGTTTCTTGGGCTTATTTCACCCCCTGATATGTGGAGATTGATCCGGAAAGTAGATGATCAGCCACATTTTTGAGATATTCAGTCAGAAATAGAGAGAAAAGATGCAGGAAGGGCCTCCACGCAGAAACCACAACAAGAGATATTAGTCCTCCCAAAGGTTATCATTGTTAAGTTGAAAACCCTTATACCTCCTAAAAAGATAGACTGGACTATGTTAGCATCCTGTAAGCAAAAGGCGGATGAATTGGTTTCTGATTTCTTTACGCAATTTGTGGAGACATTCAATGACTTTAGTGGGAGGTCATTGACAGATGACACGGGCAAGCATCTGTTCGTTGACAAATTTGTCTCAAACATGTTACCAGGAATAGCTGGTCACCTAAAGGCCAGTGAGAGTTCATGGACTATGTCTTCCCCAGTTTCTCTTTTGACTAGAGCCCAGTATTATGAACGTCAGGAATTGGAAGAAAAAGGCAAGGAGGATAAAAAGACTAAGGATTTAAAAACAAAAGTTATGTTAGCTCAGGTTTATGGTCCATCTTATAGAGATGGTGGAAGAGGCGGACGTGCAATGTTTAGTTCTGGTGCACCCTCTTTTCCTCTAGTTACTTTGTCTTCTGATCAGTGTGCTTATTGTAAGGAGATAGGACATTGTCGCTTTGAGTGCCCACTTTTGCGAGGTCAGCAGTATCAGCGTGGTAGAGGACAAATGAGAAGCCTCCCAGGGAACTCAGGAAACAGGGGAGGTATGGATAATCGTTTGAGGCAGTAGAACATACTCAAAATTCTTCTAATACTTTTGACAGGCGTAATCAACATCAAATTGTTCAACTGATGATTTGAAGGATTCTAACTATGCATAGGAATGCTTAGGATGGGATAAGGAATCAGTTGAAATTCCAGTTGATCAGAAGGGTCCCTATGTTAATGCAAACATTTTGGATTCTACTGATCCGTTTTTGGTTCACACAGGAGCTACTTGTAATGCCCTGTCTAAACATTGGTTCCTAGGGCTCCCCTGTCTGGCATAACAATAACATCAATAGAATTTGATGGGACACCTTCCCTTAGCCCGCTGTCACAACCACTTGCATTCCATGTTGATAAATTCACTGCTGCATGTCCATTCTTGCTTTCCCCCAACACACCGGAGAATATTGTGGGGCTCAATATGCTCAAACATTTTTGTGCCATGATACGATGTCCCCCGGAAGGTATGGGTGTAATTTTAAATTCCAATTACACTCTTGTTGAAAGATATCGTCTCTTTAACGAGGATACTGCTTTGGCTTCACTGGGGGAATAACCATTTGTCCCACAACACACTGTTGTGGGATAAATGGTTATTCCCCCAGTTCACTTTCAAGTAAAGGAAGGTGCTTCATTACCAAGACTCCCCCAATATAAAATATCTCGAGAAGGTGAAGAGGCACTAATATGTATTGTTCAAGATTTGATTGCAGTAGGTGTTGTAGAAGAAGCCCCTTACAATGTTTGTAATAGTCCTATTCTGCCGATTTTCAAAAAACACACTGATGCTAAAATATACAGGTTTATCATTGATTTGCGAGAGGTTAACAAGATTGTAGTGCCCCAAGATCCAGTAGTCTCTGACATCACAGCACTTCTTACTGTGGTTCCTCCGACTGCTACTACATTTAGTGTGTTCGACTTGAAGAATGCTTTCTTCTCGATACCTATTCATCCCGACAGCCGTTATTTGTTCGGCTTCACCTTGAATAATTGCTCATTGAGATTCTGTAGAGCTCCACAAGGGTATACAGAGAGTCCTTGCATTTACAGCCATTCATTGAAAAGACAGCTTGATTCTTTCCCTGTGCTGGAACGGGTGGCTCTCATATATTATGTCGATGATATCTTGTTGGCTGCAGATACCCCTGCACAGTGTTAAAAAGGAACACTGTCATTGCTTTCCTTTCTTGCATCTAACCATCACAAGGTTTCCAGGAAGAAATTGCAGTATTGTAGACAGCAGGTTACCTATTTAGGTCACCTCCTGTCTACGGAGGGAAGTGCAATCACACCAGACTGCATTTAAGCTATTTTAGACATACCTGTGCCCCGTACTCAGAAGGATGTTCGTGCACTGATTGGCCTTACTTCTTTCTGTAGGCAGTGGATCCCTAGCTTTTCCCACATTGTTAAACCCTTGTTGGCCCTTTTGACTAAAGACACTCCAATGCCCCTTCCATGGACTACTGAATGCCAAAGTGCTTTCCAACAGTTGCATCAAGCTCTATGTTCTGCACCAGTATTAGGCACTCCAGACTACACTAAGGCCTTCACACTCTATGAACACTAGAAGGACGGTTGTCGCTCTCGGTTTTAACTCAGACACAAGGTTATGAGCAGCATCCTTGTGCATATTTTTCCACTGTCCTTGATCCAGTCGCTCGTGCATTGCCTGGGTGTTTTTCGTTCTGTGGCAACGGCAGCTGTGTCCATACGTCAGAGTGAGGGAATAGTTTTGTCACATACACTGCTTGTGTTAGTGCCACATGCGGTTGATGCCTTTTTGGACCAAACTAAAACGCAGCATTTAACTAGTGCTCGCTTGACAGGATATAAATTAACACCTTTGGCCCCTCATATCACCTTGAAAAGATGTCCGGCTACTCTATTGCCATTCCCAGCTACTCAGTCCCAGTCACAGGAGTCTCATGGCTGTATAGGATCACTGACATAATATCGAGGGACAGAATATCGACTTGCGAAAATATCGTTGACAAAATATCGACAGACAGAATATCGAGTTTGTATCTACAAACAGGTAAGTACCAAAATATCGAGTACAAAATATCGTTTACAAAAATAAAGTTTATAAAAATATCAACTTTATTAAAAACAGTGTTAAATTAAATTAATATTAAAATGTAATTACTAAAATATACTTAAAAATACTTAAATTAACTTATAATAATTAAATAATTAATGAAATTAATAAAAAAAGAATTTACAATCATATTTGTTAAAACATATATATATAGTAACATAATATAAATAAATAATATCCAATATTATTACCATACGATAGCATAAGTGTAAAAAATACTATTCCCACTCCAAAGAGTGCAAGCGTAGGGAAAGCGTTGGATAGCATAGGGGTTAAAATTACTATTCCCACTACAGTGGGTGCAACACTAGGGAAAGCGTTGGATAGCGTAGGGGTATAAATTAATATTCCCACTCCAGTGGGTGCAACAGTAAGGAAAGCGTTGGATAGCGTAAGGGTAAAAATTACTATTCCCACTCCAAAGAGTGCAACAGTAGGGAAAGCGTTGGATAGCGTGAGGGTAAAAATTACTATTCCCACTCCAAAGAGTGCAACAGTAGGGAAAGCGTTGGATAGCCTAGGGGTTAAAATTACTATTACCACTCCAGTGAGTGCAACAGTAGGGAAACGTTGGATAGCGTAGGGGTTAAAATTACTATTCCCACTCCAGTGGGTGCAACAGTAGGGAAAACGTTGGATAGTGTAGAGGCAAACTTTACTATTCCACTCCAGTGGGTGCAACAGTAGGGAAAGCGTTGGATAGCGTAGTGGTAAAAATTACTATTCCCACTCCAGTGGGTGCAACAGTAGGGAAAGCGTTGGATAGCGTGAGGGTAAAAATTACTATTCCCACTCCAAATAGTGCAACAGTAGGGAAAGCGTTGGATAGCATAGGGGTAAAAATTACTATTCCCACTCCAGTGGGTGCAACAGTAGGGAAAGCGTTGGATAGCGTAGGGGTTAAAATTACTATTCCCACTCCAAAGAGTGCAACAGTAGGGAAAGCGTTGGATAGCGTAGGGGTTAAAATTACTATTCCCACTCCAGTGGGTACAACAGTAGGGAAAGCGTTGGATAGCGTAGGGGTTAAAATTACTATTTCCACTCCAGTGGTTGCTACAGTAGGGAAAGCGTTGGATAGCGTAGGGGTAAAAATTACTATTCCCACTCCAGTGGGTGCAACAGTAGGGAAAACGTTGGAGAGCGTAGGGGTTAAAATCACTATTCCCACTCCAAAGAGTGCAACAGTAGGGAAAGCTTTGGATAGCGTAAGGGTTAAAATCACTATTCCCACTCCAGAGAATACAACATTAGGGAAAGTAAATAATTCATATATTGTTTAAAAATAAATAAATGAATATCTATTAATAATTAATAAACAATATTTAAAATTATTATATAATATAATAATTAATATATTAAAATTACTAATTAACAATAATTACTTCAATTGATCACCTATTAATACTAATTAATTAAAAAATAACAATTAATTATTTAATAATTAAACATTATTTAACAATTATTTCAAATTAAATACAATTAAATAAATTTAATTATTTAATTAATTTTTAATACATTACTTCCCACCTTATTCCCCTAAAAACCCACAACCCGCTACAGAAAATAAATTATTAAAATTAACATAATTAACAATTAATCAATTACATTTACTTAATTGGCAAATACAACATTTATAATTACCCATAAATACTTAATTAATAATTAATTCTAAAGAAATACCAATAAATAATTTTACATATTTAAATAATTATAATTTAATTACTTCCCATCCAATTCCCCTATAAACCCACAACCCGCTACAGAAAATAAATTAGTAAAATTTACATAAATACCAATTAATCAATTAATTAAAATTAATTACCAATTACATTTTAATTAATTAACAAATATAAATAATTAACAATTAATTAAAATGTACTATCAATAAATAAATTTACATATTTAATTAATTATAATTAAATTACTTCCCACCCTATTCCCCTATAAACCCACAACCCGCTACAGAATTAAATTACGCAATAATTATAAAAAAAATCTTTAATTAAAATTAATTATAACATAAATACACACTTTTCACACAAATTATAACATAAAAATACACTATAAAAAGTTAGATATTATTAAAAAATCGATATTTTTAACTATCTATATTATATACTTCGATATTTTAACTTTCTATATTTTCAACAGTCGATATTACATCACTTACCTTTTAAAACGATATTTTGGTTATCTATATTCTGTCCTGTCGATATTTTGTCCAGTCTATTTTTAAAACTCGATATTATGTCCAGTCGATATTTTGGAGTCGATATTATGTCTGTGCACGACTGTATATTCCTAACTGAGGAACACACAAAGGGTCGTGTTGACCTGCAAGATACACCCCTTTCAAGTGTTGAAGGGGAATTGTGGGTTGATGGGTCTTGTTTGAAATTACCAGATAGCAGAACATCAGCTGCATATGCAATTACAACACTTCAGACGGTAGTTGAGACAGCTCACATCCCACAGAAGTCAGCTCAGGCAGCTGAGTTGATAGCACTGACGAGGGCGTGTGAATTTAGCACTGACTTGTCTGTTAACATCTACACCGATAGCCAGTATACCTTTGGAGTGGCTCACGATTTTGGGCTTTTCTAGAAGGAAAGAGGCTTTCTTACATCACATGGGACACAAATAGTGCATGGTTAATTAGTGCATAATCTCCTTACGGCTTTGACATATCCTGAAAAAATAGCGATTGTTAAGTGCAGTGCACATAAGAAAGTGACTGATAAAATAGGACAGGGCAATGCCTTCGCAGATCACACAGCCCGTGAGACTGCAATGCAGAAAAGCACTACATCCATGTATGTGTTGAAGGTACAGGCTGAACGTTGGCATGATGCCAGGCAAGAAGTGTTAGACATGCAGCGATTTTCCTCTGCCGAAGAATTAGACCTATGGTCTAAGGAGGGAACATTGGATGATGTGGGCTGTTGGAAAAATAAAGACATGACCAAATGGAGATTGCCCTCAGTCTATTTACACCCTATGATTCACAGGGCACATGGGCTGGCACATGTTGAAATCCATAAATTACCTGCACAGCTAAAAAGATAGTCCAGACTTGCTGATTTGTCTCTAGTATAATCCTTGAAAGTGAACACAAACTCCAATAGGAGGATTTGTCACACCAACTGCACCTTTTGAGGTTCTGCAAATGGATTACATCCAGCTAGAAGGCTGTAATAACTTAAATTATATCCTAGTAGTGGTATATGCCTTTAGTAAGTGGATTGAGGCACACACTACAAGAGATAATATAGCTCATACTACAGCAAAGGTGCTTCTAAAAGAGTTCTTCCCTCAATTAGATGTTTGTCGAGTCCTGTGGAGTGACAACTGGCCTCATTTTATGGGGCAGGTTGTTGAGTATGTCTTGAAAAGATTAGGAATCAAGCAGAAGTTCCATGCTGCTCTCCACCCACAATTAGCAGGGTTAGTGGAATGATACAATTCTACTCTGAAGCTTAAGCTAGCTAAAATCCAAGCTTCCACATCTCTAAAATGGCCTGATGCCCTACCCCTTGCTCTTCTTTCCATTAGATCGGTGCCACATACACGATCTGGCCTTACACTGTATGAGGTGGTATTTGGAAGGTCAATGAACATTTGGGGATTCCTAAACCACGCCCTATACATGATGTACCTTGTGTCTTGATGAGTGACTACCTGTCCCAGTTGACTGACAGCTTGTTTTCTATTCATCAACAGATTTGAAAAGCTCTTCCTGACAGATCTGAGGGTGATGGCTATGATCTACGGCACAGCGACCAAGTGATGGTCAAAATCTTCTAGAGGTCGAATAACCTGGAACTGAGGTGGCATGGCCCTGAGCAGGTGCTCCTGGTAACAAGAACTGCAGTCCGAGTGACCAAATGGGAAGAAATGGATCCACTCAACGCACTACAAGAAAGTGCCGTCAACCCTGGTGTAAGCATGAGCGAATTTTGCGGATCTCGCGTTCGCGAATTTTGCGGATTTGCGGATTCGCAATCCGCAAAATCCGCGAATTCCCGCGAATTTGCGGATTTTTTTTTTTTGTGTTCGCCCGTGTTTCTGCCAGTTCGCGAGGGTTTTGTACACTTTCGCAAATTGCGAACTTACCTGTCGGGTCGCAAGTTTCGCGAACTTGTTGTTTCTACGTGTCCAGCCTGTTTGGGACACTCTTCTTCATCACTGCCACTCTCTGTCACCACTGCCACTCTCTGACTACTCATGCCACCCTCTGGCCCACCCATGCCACCCTCTGTTTCATCACCACACCCTCTGGTTGTCCAGTGTACATTATTTTCGGCAAAGCAAAGCACACCTTCCCTGCCTCAAGTGACCTGAATTAATTTGGGGCTGATTCATGTGTCACAGAATATTTTTTTAGCTGGCACCTGCTTCCTTAGTGCGCCCTGATTAGTGATCTTTTGCACTTGCTAAGTGCTTTCATTGTTGCAAAATTAGTTACAACACCTGCCCTGCCCCAACTGACAATAATGAATTAGGGGCTGATTAATGGATTTTAACTTCCAGCCTGGCTCCTGCTTGTCTCCCTTAGCTGTAATTCAGGACCTTTGTGGCATATGTGTAACTATTCTGAGGTTCAGAGCAGGGTCACATAATAGTTTCAACTGGCAACTGAACTCTGGAGGGGCCCCTCAGGAAGCACTCCAGGAAATGGCTACTAATGATGAGCCTGAACTTTTGAACCTGGTAAGTAGTTACTTTCAGTTTTGCTAAGATCGTATTTCTGCAATTTTGCACTTATTCGCGGGGCGCGAACTCACGCGAACAGTGCGAGCAGTGCGAGCAAAATCCGCTGCTCGCGGATTTGCGGATTTTGCGGGAAATTCGCAAATCTCGCGGATTGCGGATTTCCCGAAAATCCGCAAAATCCGCGAGCGGAACGGATTTTCCGCCCACGCCTACCCTGGTGTAGCCCGCTGCACTCGCCGACCATCGAGACATCTTGGGCACAGAGAGAGGCCAAGCCATATCACCTGAAGAACCGGAGGAAGTCTTCCCGGACCACACAATTCCTGCTGCATCTCGATATCAGCTGCGACCCCGGAGAGAAACTTTATTGCCGAAAAAGACTGGTTGAGCAACTGTCCTGGGGTAGTGAAAGACTCAGCTGAGGAGGGAGGGATCTTTTTCCTAGTGACACCCATCTAAACTCTCAGTGAAGAAACCAACGGCTGCCCAGGACTTTAGCGCTCCATCTGCTTTGTTGTTTCAACATCGGGATAAATATGCATATGGAGAAGACATCGACTGCTGCGAAAGTTTATGACAGAAAGGCCATGTTTATTGTTGGGCTCACTTCTGTTGTCATCATCATTGCTACGATAGCTTGAGTTGCAGAAAAAGTGGCTCCTGTTCAACAAGCGCTGAATGCCACTACTCCAGCCCCCATTGAGCATCATTATTTTTCCCTTCCTTATCATGAGCAGCAGCACAGAATGTCCTACCTCAATAATATGTTCATTCAGATGTTGCACCACCCCCATAATGCTTCGAACTTCCCCAATTTTTAGGTGTGTGGAATGATGTCAGCTCATCAGAAAAAGGTAGGAACACCTTTCATTCATCTGCTGTTTTCATACAATGGCTCTAGTCAGGCTTGGTTTGCTCTGTTGTGGGCTTCTGAAGTTGCTAATATCACCTATGCTGATGTAGGGAAACTGAATTTTCAGGTAAATAAAGTGTGTTACCCTGATGAGGAAGGAGATCCACAGGCAAAAGGAATTGTTTGGGAGATGGACGAGTATCGCTGAGGAAACTCCTCCTTGCGCTATGTTTTCCCAAACACTCGAACATCCAAAGGAAATGGGCCACCTGTTATAGCTGTTACTAGAGTCAGAGCAGACTTGTGTGTGAACAGTGTTGGAAATATTCCTGTGGGGAAGAGCGACTGTACCCTGGTACTGAATATTACTAGGTCAAATACCAGTAGCTTTATGTCATCCCACAATACTTTCTTCATCTGCTGGAGTAAAGGATACTACCATCTGCTCATTGGATGGTCAGGAACTTGCTATGTGTCCTTTTTGTTGCCACCTGTGTTTTTGGCCCCTGTATCTTATCACAAGGACTATATACTGTTTAATGACATTTACAAGAACCGATATAAGAGGACAATAAATCATGATGAGGTGGATCTGACTGACACTGCACTGCAGCAATATGTTGACTTTAATTTGGGATTGTTCTTCTTTGTTGGTGCCGCTTTGAACAGCAGGAAAATCAGACGTTTAACATGTGTCTTAGAGGCTGTGACCAACCAGACAGGTATGGCACTTGAAAACATCACAGAAGAACTGCAAATTGCAAGAATTGTGGTGCTCCAAAATAGAATGGTCCTTGATGTTGTGTTAGCTGATCGCAGTGGTGCATGTTGCATCATCGGGAGCAGTTGCTGTGTTTATATCCCTGATCCTGCCCCTTCTGTTTTGATGCAATCTCTAAACTGCATAAGATCCCTGCTGAGATTCGCCCTGATACTGGAACATGGACTTTAGCCGTTTGGCTGTGGAAATATTAGTTACTGGGGCTGGAAATTATTGACGATCTTACGTATTTTTTTTGCAATCCTACTATTATGTTGCTTATGTCTACAATGTAGCCTAATGCTTTGTTCCCTCTGTATTACTGCTTGTATACCTACCAAACGCAACGTTAGGAATGTAAACACCCAATATGTATTAGACCAAGAAGTTAATCAAATGATGTTAATTGATGTACAAGATGTTTTCTTTGGTCCTTCTAAATCATAGATTTCTTCAGCTAATGCTAAAACGGTTGTCTGTCGAAACTTGGCAGATATTACTGTTAGCATGAGCTGAAGCCATTTGGTTTTTTTGGCATCCATTTTTGTTAAGCCATGTGTTTGCCATGTGCTTCCCCTTCTTTGCTGTTGCCTGCTTCTCCATTACACCTGAGTCATCATCTATAGTTAGCTCCTGCAACACTGAACCTGAGTACTGAGCATGCTCAGAGACACCTTAGCTGTTACGATGCACCTGTCATGTATTTAACTGTCAGGCTATTTTAACTGATATCAGCAATATTATAACTCCTCCCTTTTTGCTGACTAAGCAATTCTCACGTATTCTTGTAAGTGAACGTCTATTTGTATGTACACTTATACTGCCTCTTTTTGAACCTCCATGCTTACAGTGCACTTACTACAGTATATAAGGCCCATGGTTTTGGTACTCCATGTGCTGCCTCTTACATTGCCTGAGGGTTGTGTATAGATGTAGTTCCACCACATGAGGTTTAATAAACTCTTTGTTTAAAATTACAGCCTCCATGCCAATCTCTACTTTGTCAGTCTAAAGTACTAGTGCGCAAAAGGGCGAACCCCTGCACTAGGTGAACCCCTGAAAAGGCTCACCCCCAGAAGGGTGTATGCCTACGTGGGGACTGAATTGTCTGCGAGGATGTACTCCTAATATAGCACAACTTGCTATATTAGGAAGTGCTTTGATATTTATGCCTTATGATTTATGCCTAATATGTTTATGCCTAATGTGTGGTGCTAAGAACACATTTACCTGTAGTTACTGGTTGGTTTCTCTAACTGTAAAATTGTGAGTTCTAATGGTTATGACAGTGGTCCGATTGGTGCTGTAATGTATATAATCCCCTGTAAAGTCATGCCTAGTGCCAGGTGGCATAGTGTATATATGTGATTGCGTTCTAATGTGTTTTATGAGTAATACAAAGGCTATTTTTTATATAACCTTGTGTGGAGTTTCTTTTGTGGTGTGCCTAGTGTGTCGCTGCTGTGTGAGTGTGTTGTATACATGCTTTACACATTGCCTCTGGGATAAGCCTGACTGCTCTGCCAAGCTTCCAAGGGGGTGAGCAGGGGTTATCTTCAGCTTGTAATTCCCTTGCCCTGACTAGTGTGGCGGTTTCTGCCTGGGTTAGGCTCTTGCCCTAGCTAAGCAGAAATCCCATTTCTAACAGGCACACAGGAGATGTGTGGCAGAGTCAACTGTCTATGACTTACTTGGGCGCCACCCAAAATACAATTAAAACCACAGACCATGTCAGCAATTAGCTTTTGTCTGGTTAGTATAATACCACTATTCAGCACCAAGGCAGGGGTCTCACCTCTTACTGGGGTCAAAAGAATTATACAGTAGAACACAGCACATGAGGCGATTAGCATGTGGCTTTGCAACGGAGGGGCCAAAACCCCACAACATGAATATGCAAATCCTAGCAAGCAGAGGCATCCCAACCAGCAGGCAGGGAACATGAGCAGGAAATCAATAATCTGAAAGCAGTCCAGAAGAAAGGGCCACCTGTAACTGTGGACTCCATATCTTCAGGAGCCTACAGTACTTTTTCACAACACTGGCATTGATTGTTCAAGACTGAAACTTTGCAGAGCAATACTACCCTCAATTGTGCTGAATGAATAGGTTGTAGGGATCTAGCTGACAGCAAGGCAGTACTAAAGACCAGGAAAATTCACTCAAGGTCTTGAGCCTAGACAACAGGTAGGAGGTCAGACACAGAACTAACCATGGAAACAGGGTTACCCAAGGAATTCCTGGTCATGATTCCTCATATTTAGCTACTGGCTAAAAACAGCTCAGAGCAGACAGTGCTCAGTGACACACGCCCAAAGATCACACAGGAAGAGAAGGATGATTACTACAATGAAACAAAGCTGCACCATTGGCAAGGAGTGTCACAACCTCTCTGTGAAGAAGCTAAATGCAACAGAATGACAACCCAGGAGTAGGAGGAAATAGTATCACATTGACATCAAAGACATCTGGACAAAGGAACAATAAAACTTTGAACAGATCTGTAAAAGGAAGGGGAGACACAAATATGGTTAAAAAAAAAGCCACAGTAGAGCTATACTCAACAAATACAGATAAACAAAGCACTTCAGCATGCCAGCCAGCTTTTAAAATCTTGTTTAACAGAGAAAACTTTGAATTGCCTTCTGATTAACGAAACAAGGAAATAAACCATAACAATCAGAATGCAAGTGAAAAACCATTATTCCTGAACCACAAGAGATGCCTTAATTAGAAGAGAGCCATTCACAGCTTCATTAACCCTTTCGATGCTGATGACGAGCTCAGCTCGTCATCACCCACGGGTGTCATGTGCTGATGACGAGCTGAGCTCGTCATGGAAACAGCAAAATGGTAATTCCCAGCACAGGAGGGGGAAAACGCCTAGCAGCCAAGAGGTTAAACCTTTCAAGACTAACGATATATGAAATAGTTATGCCATGATGTGAATCAATCAGTCTGTTAGTGTCCATTAGGAAGTTCCCAAGCCAGCAGTCACACAAATCATGGACTGAAAGACCCCTAAAACACATGAGCAAAGCTATTGATACCCACCCCTTCCTGCCACAATCAGCATGAGGCACAGAGTGAACCAATGAACCATTAAAAGAGCATCTTGGCATGCGAGATGGTATAGGGATTCTGATCACAGAACAAAGGGGAATATTATCAAGGGGGTTTATCTCCGCTTTTTAGGCTTTAAAAGCCAAGAAAGCGGAGATAAAATTATCTCCCTATTACCTAGCTGCCGCTAACACCACTTAGCGACAGCTAGTAGGAGATAGCGACCATCTTGGGCCCCACTTTGCATATCAGTGATATTTATCACTAATGAGATGCAAAGTGGGCGTGCCAAGATGTTAGAGACTGAAAACAGTCGCTAACATCGCTATCTCCTATTACCAACTTTTGGAGATATTCGCGCTAAGCGGGAATATCTCCAAAAGCTAACACCTGCCCTGATCAGTTCTTAGCCATGTTATCCAATGGGAGGTGGATAACATGGCTAAGAGCATTAGCTCGCTAATGCATGAATATCGCTGACTTTTCAGCGATATTCATGCTTTGCGGCGATTTTTACCGCATTTGCGTTAAACCTTGGTAATACCAAGGTTTATTTGCGGTAAAAATCGCCGCAGCGCTGCGGTAAATTTTTGTCTCTAACCAAGCAATAGCCATAATTATCGCTATTGCTTGGTAATATGCCCCAAAGTTCCCTACTATCCTCTAGGAACTTAGGGTCTATTGCACACTCTAGCTCCCTCATGCTACCTTTTGGTCGCACCTTGGCCTAATGACAAAGCATTCACTAACTCTTGATCCCTTTTTTCCCTTTAGCTTGCTCTCCTTGAGTTATGGATGCAACACCAAATCCAATATGATGAATTAACCCCCTAATAACCGTTTACTTACATCCCACCCTGAAACCCTTATCTCTGATCTATAATACTGCTCTAGTAAGGGCACGCTAATGACCTAATCTTCTACAGAAAAAGAAGTGCACAGTGGAGAACTGCCATATACTCCCTACTTTGAATAACTAACTCCAGGAAAACATCCCATGCATGGGCTTAGACTACTGATATCCCGTTCATCCTTACGCATGGCAGTCAGTACCATATCTCGCTACAATATTGGCATCATCCTAATTCAATACTCTTATGACAGTACTGGACAAGATTTTCCCTATCATAAAAAGAGGTGTGAACAATCTTATCTTATCTTAACCAAAATTTGTACAGCGCACGTTCACTCACAAGTTTCTTGGCGCTAACCGAGCGGTCTTAAACACTATGCTCAGAGGGGAGCAGGGAGACTACGCCATTGTCTGCACAAACAGCCACGTTTTAAGTAGTCGCCTGAACTGGAGAAGGGAGGTGGAGGAGCGAGTGTCCAGGGTAAGGGTGTTCCACAGCTTGGTGGCAAGCGTGGCAAACCTACATCCTCCCATACGTTGGAGCTTGAAGCGGGGGACGGTCAGGAGGATTTGAGAGGCAGACCGAAGATTGCGTGAGGGTGTGTATTTGGGCAGCAGTTCCTGAATGAACCTAGTACTGCGTAAGAAAAGGGCTTTGAACGTCATGCATGCGACCTTGAAGAGAATGCGTTGTGTAACAGGAAGCCAATGAAGTTGCCTGAGCAATGGTCTAGCAGATTGCCAGCGGGGAAGATGATGAATGAGTCTGGCTGCTTGGTTTTGGGCTAGCTGCAAACGCTTGTTCAAAGCAGCCGTGAGGCCCAGGTAAATGGCATTGGCATAGTCTAGATGCGACAGCACCAACGCCTTTACAACCTGGGTCAGAGCAGAGTGGATGAGCAGTCTACTAATCTTTTTTATTTTCCGAAGTTGGAAAAAGCATGATGACACCACAGCATTGACTTGAGGCTTCAGTGAAAGCTCATCATCAATAAGTACCCCTAGGCTCTTCACTGATTTGGAGGGATTAGGATGTGACCCGAGTTTGGGAGGCCAGTAATGTGGTCCCCAGAAGAGCTTGTTTTTGCCAAAAAGAACCAACTCTGTCTTTTCGGGGTTCAATTTAAGATGGTTATTATCCATCCAGTGACCTATGAAGAGCATGGTGGATTGGAATTGGTGGACAGATTCTGGAGAGCCATCGATGGTAAAGGTGAGTTGCAGGTCATCTGCATAATTAAAGGTGGTGACTTTAAAAGATTTTAATGAGTGCAACAGGGGAAGCATATAAATGTTAAACAAAATAGGGGATAAAGAGAAGCCCTGAGGGACCCCACAAGTAGTGAGTAATTTAGGCGAGGAAAGGGGGGGAAGACCTACTGCCTGAGAGCGAGCACTAAGCAAGGACCTAATCCAGTCATGGGCAAGCCCCTGTATGCCGGCTAATCTGACAAGGTCAAAAAGGATGTCATGGTCGACCGTGTCAAATGCCGCCGACAAATCGAGCAGGACCAGAGGGACGCCCAGGTCCGCATTATGGCGTTGAGAGTCCAGGACAGCTGTAATAACCACCTCAGTGGATTGGGCTGGACGGAATCCAGCTTGAGCAGGGTCCAGAAAATCTGACTGCTCGATGAAGTTGGAAAGGTACATGGTGACGTGGGCCTCCAGGATCTTGGCCAGATAGGGCAGCAAGGAAACAGGCCTGTAATTTGACAGAATGGTAGAGTCCACTCCCGGTTTCTTTTGCAGGGGTATTACCACAGCCTCCTTGAACAAGCTTGGTACCATGCCTAATGCCAAGGAGCTATTGAGAAGATTCAATATAGGTAAAGGGAAGGCAGTGATTACCTTTTTTAGGATATGGGAAGGACAGCAATCACGGGGGAGCCCGACTTAACCCTAGCCGTAAGAGCAAGCAACATCGGGACATCCAGGGGGGGAAGAGATCAAGGGAGGACTCGTTAGGAAGGAGGGTATTGGAGTTCTGGACTTTTTGGTTCCGTCCAGAGGTGTCAGGGAACAACACCCGAAGACCCCGGAGTTCCACCTGTCTTGGTGCACAAATAAACAGAAACACGGGCTTCTCGATGGTGGCGTCAAAGACCAAAGGTTTATTACTGCAGGGACACAGAAGTCACAGAAACTACGCATGGGCAGTATCTAGGAGCCTGTTCGATTTGTACAAAGAGGGTTGCTCCTTATATACTGAAAATTGGGCTTCGGGCAAATTCTTCACATGTTAGTACATTCCCAAACCTTTGTGTCCTAAACAATAAATATTTGGCGTTGCACAGGAATCGTCGACAATATCTGATGACACAACATTACGAATGAGAGGTTCCCACTTTTCCATCATAATCTCATGTCAACTTTTCATTCAGGACCCGGACCGCCTCATCGTAAATTTCGTTACCTCCCCCTAAAAAAGGCCCAGAAGGAAAGGAGCAGAGCCAGGTGCAGAAGATAGAAAGGCAGGATAAGAGATGTTTGTGGGTTGTAAATGGGCAAGGCTACCAGCTTCGGCCGCCTAATCGTGATCAGGCCAACGGACACGAGAACCGGTTCAACAGGGCTGGCCTCGGGCAGAGGAGGCAGCCTTTGTCGAGTCATGCAGCTACAGCGTGATCTGGTCTAAGGTGCACGTGTCACTAGAGAGGTGAATCTCCGGCTAAGGCTACGTGTCCTTAATCGAAATGAAGTGATCAGAGGTTATTGCGTATGTGAGGGCAAGAAACACAAAATGGCTGCCATGATCTAAGATGGATGCCATGGGTAGATCAGAAATGTGTCTGTTACAGGAGTACTCTTGCTCGTAGCGTAGCGAAAACACCAGGACATGCTAAATGGATCATTTGCGGTTCGCTGATACCAATATTATGTATTTCCGACAATATTGAAAACACGGGTTCAAATCGTCACGGAACCTCAGACCCTCCTTTTGCCCTTACATAGGCAATTACTCAGTCTATGTCAGAGTCTAATTCTATGCTCATCAGGTCAGTGACATGCTGTTGTATCATCATCCTTTCTCGCGCCTTTTCTCCAAACGCAGGTGGTTTTCTAAAACAGGTTGCAGCGCAAAGACTACACAGAGCTGGACCACACTGGATAATCAGGCAGCATGAGAATAGGAATACTAAGATGACACCAATGACCATCAGAACCTTCCATCCCCACGCTGAGATCAGAGTCCAAAACCACTCCATGAAGGACCAGTTTCCCTTGTCTACGTGTATAGAGTCGGAAATCTTGTGTAGTTTAGAGATCACCTCATAGACTGTTGGAGCGTTATTGGGAATAAAGACACAGCAGCTCGATTGGATCATTCTGCATACCCCACCTCGATCTGCAAGTATTACGTCTAGAACCATACGGTTCTGCAACGTCATGAGTCTATCCGCCTGAAGCTCAGCTGTCAAATTGCTAAGGACACCAGCAGTTTCGGTAATAGTAGATTCAACTACCCGTGTTAGCTGACGTATGTTTCTACTATTGGCCATAGGCCCCCAGAACGAAAGGAAACCTTTGAAGAAGTCTCCAGCTTCCTGACCAGCGGTATCTTCCTTGCTGAAGACACCTCTTGCTACTCTGGTCTTGTGATAATCAGATGAAGCAGTGTATGTTGGAGGCAATAATCGAGCAATATAACATGACCCTGAAAAGTCGGCAGGCAACCATGTATACGCTCTGTCTCGACAGATGAAGTAAGTACCCCTAGCAGTAAGAAAAGCAGGGGAAGAGTTAGACGGAAACACGTAAGTCTCTACGCATTCACTCCTCCCTAGCTGAGCTCTCGGATTTCTCCCATTACCTTGCAAACAGACTTGACCTCGGTGAGGTACGACCCAGATTGGAGTTGAGCTTTTACGCTTGCTTTCTCCCAAACTAAGGCGATACTCTGAAGAATTCCAACTTAAATATACTCGTAATTCGTCTCTAGCGTAAGATGGAGTATTATTGACGTCTTTGATCATGTCAATAATTCCCTGGACTAAGGCTTTGTTGGCAGAGTTATATTTAGTGGAACGTGGTGGACGTGGAGGATAGGTTTCAAGGGCATAAGCAAAGATGGTTTGAAGGGCCTGAAATGATCCATTATAGCTAAAAGGCAAAACCAGATAGGGAATGCCTTTATCCATAGTGTGGGGTATCAAGCCACACACCCAGCAGTCTGTAGTGTTAACTACCAGTTGGTGTTGGTGCAAGAGCTGTACAAAAGTGTTATTGATGAATTCAGAGCGTCGAGCTTGCTCATGTTCAGGAAACGAGTGAAAAGAGTGTATGGAAGAAACAGTAGAAGTAGCAGGATCAAGGGGAGGTACTGTAGTTACTGGTACAAAAATCAAACCCATACCAAAGACGATTCCACCCACCAACGTTATCAAAACAATCAAAAATGTAATGGCACATTGTATCAAAAAGCATTTGCTGTGAAGAATTCTGTAAAGTCTGTTTCTGCGAACATAAATCACATTTTCTCGTTGCAGCGCAGGAAGCTCCATCTTCTACAATCCGCTCGCGACCACTGATGATGTGTACGTAGATGAAAATGCCTCTATCAGCCCTGGGAGTTCCCAGAACCAACAGAAAGATCGACCTTGTGTCAGACCCCCGCAGATTCAACTAGGCACACAGCCACGACCCTACGGCTACCCAGACGGCAAGGCAATTTTAAAAACAATAAAACAATAGCAAACTTCCTGGCTGAAGGCAAAAGTTCGAAATTTCAAAATATCACAATAGGCAGTTGCCTGCTTTATTTGTCCATATTACGAGGTCGTAAGTTGTATCTTTGCTTTGCAGGAACTGTTTGATCGGCAAATAACGTATCACTAGTAGCTGTTGCAGTGTTCAGGTTCGCAGATGGCAGAGTTTTTTCTGATGCAGAGGACAAATGTTCAGAGTTCAAAGGAGTCTTTTCAGGAGGAGAGTCAGAGTTCGGAGTGTCGGTAATCAATTCGGCATCGCTGAAAGGGATGAACTTTGGCGTTTGTTCAAATTCGGAAGCACCAATTCCCTTCTTCACCCAGTCGTCGTAAGGAAGTGGCAAAGGCACACGTTTGACATGGGACGCATGTACCCAGTGCTTGCGACCAGCTACACGAACAGCGGTTCTTGTCGCAAGCAACACTTGGAAGGGGCCAACGAATCTTGGTTGAAGGTTCTTCGTCCTCGCGAAATTTCTAACCACAACGTGGTCGCCGGGTTTCAGCTGATGCCCTGGACTCTCCGGAGGCTTTGGCAATGCATCGAAAACCTGTTGGTGAATAAGACTCAATTTAGCAGTCAAGTCGTAAAGGTAATCGATCAACATAGGGTATTCTAGAGAACAAAACTCCTTTGGCCTAGGCACACCCCAAACATTTGCCGGGCGGCCAAAAACAATTTCTTAGGGACTAAGCCCTACTCTAGAATGTACAGTTGCTCTCGTTGATAACAAAGCCAAGGGTAGTGCGTCTGGCCAGGATAAACCCGTGGATGCCTGTATTTTAGCTAGTTTTAATTTGAGGGTGCCATTGTAACCCTCAACTAAACCAGCAGACTGGGGATGGTTTGCACTGTGGAACTTCTGTTTAATGCCCAAACCGGCACACACACTCTGCATAACTTTCCCTAAAAACTCACTTCCGTTATCTGACCATACAATCCGTGGCATTCCATACCTAGGGAAATATTCTTTGAGAAGAATTTTTGCAGTTGATAGGGCAGTATTGTCCTTTAGTGGATATGCTTCGATCCATCTGGAAAAAGCACAGACTATCACCAGAACGTATTTTAAATTATTACAGCGATCCATGTGAATGAAGTCTAACTGAATCACTTCAAAGGGGCAAGAGGGTGGAGCGAAGTGACCAGCAGGAGTTGGGGTTCCCTTGCCAGGATTATGCATCAGGCATACCATACAATTTTTCACCACTCCCTCTGCACATTTACTGATCCCATCATTCTTCCAGACCGGAGCCAACATCTTACAGATTCCTTTAGAACTTATATGCGCTACTCCATGCGCCATCGTCACCACTGCAAGCACATACGCATCAGGCAACATCCAACGCTGTTGTTCTGACAAATCAATCCAACACCCACTCGAATCCAACTTGCCCGTACTTTCTTTCCATGCGCGTTTTTCCTCTTCAGTTGCCTCTTTCTGAATCTCTTTCACACTTTCCACTGTATCCTCACACATTCCAGACTCGGAAATCCATCTTGCAGACGTAGCAACATACATTCTACTCATCATGTCTCTAGCTGTTTGTTTAGCGGTCTCATCAGCAAAAGCATTCCCACGACCAACATCATCCGTGATTGCTTTATGAGCACTGCACTTCACGATCGCAACTTCAGTCGGCAAGGTTAGAGATTCCAACAGGTCGTTAACTAGCTGACCATGTTGAATCTTAGTCCCATGGGACGTAATGAAACCTCTTTCTTTCCACAAACGGCCGAAACTATGGGCCACACCAAACGCGTACTGACTATCTGTAAACACATTCACTCTCTTTCCCTTAGCTAAGACACATGCTCTTGTTAGAGCTATTAATTCTGCAGCTTGGGCAGAATTCTGATTCACTCTTGCAGTCTCCACAATCGTTCTCAAAGTCGTTACCGCATAGGCAGCAGTCACATCACCATTCTCCAATTTAAAGCATGACCCATCAACATACAACGTGCCATCTGGATCTGACAACGGAGTGTCTTTTAAATCAATTCGTCCTTTTGTCTCTTCCTCGGTTCTAAAACAGCAATCATGGGGCTCGGAATCACTCGACTCTTGATTAGTCGGCAACAATGTTGCTGGATTCAATACATTGCATCTTTTAATCTGAATATGACTTGCTAGCAGTGTCAGCTCGTAGCCAGATAATCTCGCACTGGTAAGGTGTTGTGTCTTGGTTCGGTTCATGAGTGTATCCACTGCATGAGGAACCATGACCACTAGCATGTTGTTCATCACCAATCCAGCAGATTGTCGAATGGAAGCCGCAGCTGCCGCTGTAGCTCTCAAACAACTAGGTAACGCTCTAGCTACCGGATCTAATGTTGATGAAAAATACGCACAAGGGCGTTGTTTATCACCAAATTTCTGTGTCAGAACACTCAACGCGCAACCTTCTCTCTCGTGAACATAGAGCGTGAATGGCTTGCTGTAATCAGGTGTGCCCAATACAGGAGCTGAACACAATGCTTTTCGTAACTCAGAAAAACTCTCCTGACATTCATCAGACCATGGCACCGGACTCGGAACATTTTTTCCAGTCAAAGCTACCAACGGTTTTGCTAAAAGAGAAAAATTTGGGATCCACTGCCTACAGTAAGAGGTAATACCTAAAAAGGCAGGCACTTCTCTCTGTGTGCGGGGAACACTCATCTGCGTAATTGCTTTTATTCTCTCTGGGGTCAACTTCCTTCCCTCCTTTGACAAGAGATGACCTAGGTAGGTCACTTCTTGGCAGCAGTATTGCATTTTCGAAGGTGACACCTTATGATTCAAACTAGACAAATGATGCAATAACGAAATCGTAGCTGCTTTGCAAGTTTCCTTGTCATCGGCAGCCACTAGAAGATCGTCTACATACTGCACTAGAGCAGAACCTTGAGGAAGTACAAAAGAATCTAACTGACTTTTTAATGCCTGACTGTAAATGGATGGGCTCTCACAATAGCCTTGTGGAGCGCGTTTGAACCTGAAGCTTCGACCTCCTAGACAGAAGCCGAAAATATCTCTGCTTTCTTCGGCTATCGGAATGCTGAAAAAGGCGTTTTTCAAGTCGATGACTGAAAACCACGTGGCTGTAGCAGGAATCAATGTTAACAAGGCAGTAATGTCTGGAACCACAGGAAACTGCGGGACCACAATCTTATTAACTTCTCTTAGGTCAATAACAAACCTATACACTGGAGGCTTTGTAGGATCAGTTCGTTTCAAAATCGGTAATACAGGACTGTTACAGACATTTCCTCTAGTTTCTTCAACCACACCCTTTTTAATCAAATCTTGTACAATCAATAAAAGTGCACGTTCACCTTCACTAGATATTTTGTATTGAGGAATTCGTGGAAATTTTACATTTGCTTTCAAAGTGACTATATATGGTGGTATTTCCAAAAGGCCTACATCGTTAGGACCAGTCGCCCAAAGAGTATCAGGGAGTGAACGCAGCTCTGGCGGGAGTGCATCCATTGACAAGTACATCGGAGAGGTGATTCTTTTGCCCAATGTAAGCTGTACTCCTTCCGGAGAACAGTACAGTGTCGCATATAGTCGTTTTAACAAGTCTAAACCAAGCAGATTTTCATTACAACCTGTCGTCAAAATCAGGGGTGCTTTCAATTGACACGGTCCAACAGAAATAGACAAAGGACCAGATATGGGGTTGTAAACAGGGGCGCCTGAAAAACCTACAGAAACATTTGTTGAGCCGGACAAAGGTGCGCCAGGGAGTTTCGCATGAATGATAGAACTTTTTGCTGCACCAGTATCCAACAGAAACGGTTCGACTACACCTGATGTTGCTACTGCGACAAAGGCCCACTCTGATCCACTGGAACTGATACTACTCCCTCTCTCTGTCCATGGCTGTCCTAGTACCCATTTTGCTGAAATCCCTCATCCACTTCACAATAGTCTTCAACAAGATACTGTTGAGATCTATTTTGCTGGGCAGACTGTCCATTTCGTTGATCAAAGTGATTGGAAGGGCGATCATTCGTCTGTGGAGGCATAGCACCTCGTCCTCGACCTCTAGAATTTTGCACAAAACCACCACGACCTCTCTGAGCTGCTGCTGCATTATTTTGCGCTAAAACTGGACACTCATTCTTGTAGTGACCCTCTTTCTTACAGTACGCACACTGGTTCCACTGATATTGAGGTCTCGGTGAACTATAATCTGTCCTTTGATATGACCCTTGTTGCGTATTAGTCTGATTCATACGAGGCGGATACGCCTGTTGCAAAAGAACTTTAGTCTTTAAGTCTTTCGTTTTCTTATCTGATTTCTCTTTCTCCTCTTTATCCCTATTTTCATAATACTGTGCAGTTGCAAGTATTTGCGCAGTTGTAGAGACGGCCCACGCACTCTCGGAATCTTTTAATTTATTGCATAACTCAGGTAGCAAATTATGTACGAATTTATCGACAAACAGTCTCTGTCCTCCTTCTGTGCTCATATCCTGACCACTATGATCTACAAAAGTCTCTTCGAACCTCGTGAAAAAGTCGGAGACACTTTCGTCTTTCTTCTGTCTGCATGCGGACAACTTGTCCCAATTAACGCGCAATGCGGGCATTAAGTCGATTATCCTACCTGGAAGATTAGCAATTAGAGGTTCGGGTTTGGAACCACCTATTTGCTGACCATCCGCTGCAATGATAGCTGCCCAATCACCACCTAGGGCAACTGGATGATTCTCTTTACGTATTTTAGCCCAAATTGGTTGTGGAACTACATTCCCAAATAACATGTCAATGTCCGCTAAGTTCATTACACAAGCCTCAACTGTTTGTGCTAGTTCCTTATAGTACCCAGCAGGATTCTTACGCGGATCTGGCAAGGCTTGCTTCACTGCTAACACTTCGGCTCGCTTCCACGGAATGTGTATCCACACTCTTTGGAATTGGGCCGGAGCGGCAAGAATACCATTCGGCACATCAGCTTGCACAGCTTCGCGCCAAATTGGAGGAACCTCCCTCATTGGATATTGGCGAGTCTGCTTCGTACTACCTTTCTCTAAGTCTCTCGGTGAACGAAGTGATGGATCATTTCTATAACTTAAAATCAGTTCCATTGCTTCTTTTATATTTTGACCTACTATCATTCCTGCAGCAAACTCTTTCTGAACCCTAATTAAGTCTTTTAAATTAGATTCAGAGTCATCTTCTTCTAACTCATCACGTAAAAGAGAGCACATCTCATCAAAAACATATCGTTGCGTTGGTTCATTCCACTGCATAAATGTATCTAGTACATCTCTCGTGCTATATCTCCTACTTTTCGAAATCTATCTGAGAGCCGTGGAATCTAATATTCCCCGTTCCTCAGTACTCGGAAGCTGACTACGTCTTTGTACAGAGTCAGAAGTAGGAGTCTTAATTAAAGTTTTATAGAGGGGAGACAGAATGCTAGAGACAGAATCAGTGATTCTTCGACGAACAGAGAGCGGAGTCAACATACTGGCAGATGCAGAGAACACAGTAGCAGTAGGAATAGATAGCGGAACAGTAGGAGTATCGAGGAAGATAGCTTGTGGAACAGTAGGTGTAAGCGATACAGGTATAGGTAAAGAAGTCGGCAACCCAGGAAGAGGAGGTGCCGTAGGAACATTCACATTGACCACAGGAGGTACAGGAGCTTGATTCTGAGGGGCAGGAGCAGGAATACCAGGTTGTCCAGCAACCGGCAATTGAACATTCGGTACAGGTGGAGCCGTAGCACCTTGTGCATACGGTGGAGGTGACCGTAACAAGTAAGACAACAGAGGATCGTTTTCGGGGTCCTCCAGTATCTTAGCTGTTTTCGATGGCAAGGCAGGATAGCACTTGTCAATCGCTAAATTATGCTCTCTAATGGCCACCTCTATGGCCTTCTCAGACTCGTTAACTTGCAGCTGTTTAGCCGCTTGTTCTAAAGTCAACTCTTCTTGCTCATTCTGTTCTTTCTTCAACCTTTTAATCTCTCTCTGTTTAGATTCTTTTCGCCAGTAACGGAAAGAATCAAACATTGCCGGCCGGGCTTTCTTCCTAAACAATTTTGTTTCTAAATTATCGAGGATTTCGGGTTCAAAACTACCATGTAGTGGCCAACTAAGGACACCATCCTTTTTCGTATAGCGGACCCACACCTCATTATAAGATATAGGACCCACACCATGCTTACAGTACAGATCATATAACGGAGTCCCAATCGGAGGAACCAGACATGAGTCCTCCAATCGTGAATCACTGTTGCAACCAAAACAAGACAACATACAATTTCTCCGACTTACCATTTTGCAATCCGGAACACAGAACAAACCAAACAAAAAAAAACAGATATGTGCACCTGAACCAAGAACTTAGGCCTACCAAAAACGAACTGATGTATCGATACCCAAACTAAACCAAATAGATTATCGTAACCAGAACAACCAGTGATAATCTTACGAAACCAAACCAAACCAAGAACCAAAAAGGATTTTAACAACCCTCACGAAGTAACCAACTAGCAACCACTAAATACTTAACTGAGGCACTGAAGACGTCACCAAGGAGAAACCCGTCACGTTTCGCCGTACTAAGGACTGCACCTCGGGTCCAAGACAGGGCGACGGTCAAGGCAACGGACCACTGCAGCCGTCCTGAACGGGAACCCTCGTGGAAGAGAACTTCGGGCCACTTTTGCGATATGCCGGGATCGATGAAGTGGGGCGCCTCCCTCAGGAATCTTCACACGAAGCTTCTCGAACTCTTCAGGCTTTTGGACCGGTACCGAATGACGTCGCCCCATGTTGGGCGCCAATTGGAGTTCTGGACTTTTTGGTTCCGTCCAGAGGTGTCAGGGAACAACACCCGAAGACCCCGGAGTTCCACCTGTCTTGGTGCACAAATAAACAGAAACACGGGCTTCTCGATGGTGGCGTCAAAGACCAAAGGTTTATTACTGCAGGGACACAGAAGTCACAGAAACTACGCATGGGCAGTATCTAGGAGCCTGTTCGATTTGTACAAAGAGGGTTGCTCCTTATATACTGAAAATTGGGCTTCGGGCAAATTCTTCACATGTTAGTACATTCCCAAACCTTTGTGTCCTAAACAATAAATATTTGGCGTTGCACAGGAATCGTCAACAATATCTGATGACACAACATTACGAATGAGAGGTTCCCACTTTTCCATCATAATCTCATGTCAACTTTTCATTCAGGACCCGGACCGCCTCATCGTAAATTTCGTTACCTCCCCCTAAAAAAGGCCCAGAAGGAAAGGAGCAGAGCCAGGTGCAGAAGATAGAAAGGCAGGATAAGAGATGTTTGTGGGTTGTAAATGGGCAAGGCTACCAGCTTCGGCCGCCTAATCGTGATCAGGCCAACGGACACGAGAACCGGTTCAACAGGGCTGGCCTCGGGCAGAGGAGGCAGCCTTTGTCGAGTCATGCAGCTACAGCGTGATCTGGTCTAAGGTGCACGTGTCACTAGAGAGGTGAATCTCCGGCTAAGGCTACGTGTCCTTAATCGAAATGAAGTGATCAGAGGTTATTGCGTATGTGAGGGCAAGAAACACAAAATGGCTGCCATGATCTAAGATGGATGCCATGGGTAGATCAGAAATGTGTCTGTTACAGGAGTACTCTTGCTCGTAGCGTAGCGAAAACACCAGGACATGCTAAATGGATCATTTGCGGTTCGCTGATACCAATATTATGTATTTCCGACAATATTGAAAACACGGGTTCAAATCGTCACGGAACCTCAGTGGGGTCAGGGGAAAGGGGAAGGGTAACTGGGATACTGATCTTGATAAGCCTAATCTTGTCTTGAAAATAATTATTAAGGGTGTTGCAAAAATCTTGTGTAGCTTTGGGTCTGTGCTGAGTTCTTGCAGGATTGGTGAGCCTATCCACAATGGAAAAGATGTCCTTCGACTTGTTGACAGAGTTTTCAATGGTGTTGGAGAAAAACTCTGCTTTAGCTAAAAAAATTGCTTCCATATAACGGACAGCTAAATATTGAGTCTTCCCGAGGGGATCATAGTTCCTTCTCCACTCACGTTCCTTCTGGCGAACTATAAGTTTCTTAGCCCGGAGATCCGAGGAGAACCATTTATGAGCGTCAGATTGACGCAGTGTTTTCGATGTTTTCATAGGGGCATGTATATTGCTAGCTTTTACGAGCCAGTCAGAGATGTCCGCTACAGATTGATGAAGATCATCATTGTTGGTGGGGAAAGATTTCTGCAGGCTATCAAGAAAGGATGGAGTATCCAGGGATCCCCACTAATTATGCCTTTCCTAGTGTCGGTAGTCCTTATAGGCTTGGAAATGGAGATATGGAATTGAATCAAAAAATGATCAGACCATATGCATGGCGAAATCGTGGGCAAAGAGACGCTAAGGTTGGAGCTCCAAATCTGGTCCAACGTGTGCCCTTTAGTATGGGTGGCAGAGTCAATATGGTGAATAAAGTTAAGTCATGTGAGAAGGTCCCTAAGTTCACTTGCTGCTGGATCTCTGGCCCTGTTATCCAGCCAGTAGTTAAAATCACCGATCAGCAAGATCCTAGTGTAATCAGTGACCAGCGTAGCTAACTGGTCACATAATGAGAATGGGAAAGAGGGCATGCTTTGGGGGGGTCTATACATCAGAATACAGATAATTGTACCTGGTCCAGAGTCAAACCTAATCACCATGTTTTCGGCTGCTAAGACGTCGAGTGACGTCAGTTTAGTAAATGATAGATGTTTATTAATAATAGCAGCCACTCCACCACCTATTTTGCCTGGGGCGCGGTCTACCTGCAAAATATAGTAGTTCTCAGGGAGCGCTGCTAGGATGTCTGGAGAAGAGTCCACATTGAGCAATGTTTCTGTAAGCAGGAGAATATCTGGGTTTTGATCCGTAAGTACGAGGAAGATATCCAGTTGGTATTTTACTAACGATCTCGTATTGAGATAGAGGATATGACGTTTTTGAGTGTCCATTGTGATTTGGTTAGGTGAAGGATGCCTATAATGCGTAGTAGGAGAGGATTGGTGAATGCCGAGGAGCCTAAGGTGTTTGGTAGTGGGAGGACTAAGGGGGCCAGCAGTGCAGCAAATATTCATCAGATCCCTCGAGGGGTAAGTCAGGGAAGAGGAGGTGAGGGAAGGAGCCCCTAGCCCCGGCCTGTCGCGGACGGGCGCACACTGGCTTGCCTTTGGCGCGCCTTTGACGCGCCATCGGCGCGCCCGCTGCGCGGCCGGGGGGGATGCACATTTATGCAGTGCTAAGGGTCGTGAGCGAGGAAGCTGCAACGCCAGCCCTGGGCTATCCCCAAGATGGCGGACCCCCTGTCAGTTCCAGAAACAGCACCTAGTCGGCTGCTCGGGAGGGACAAGCAAAGATAGTGCAGCGAGAAAGGTAGGTGCTGAAGTGCAAATGCAGTATTTAAAAAGCAATAGAAATTAAAAGCACAATAGACATTTTTTTTAAAAACAAGCGTTGCTCCCTGCTTCCGCCTCAGGAGTTAGGCGGCAGACTGACGGTAATGTGCGCGAAAGGAGAAGCGCGATTTATAAACTATGCCAGGAATGACATCAGCTGTGCTAAGGGTCGTGCTCGAGGAAGCTACAACGTCAACCCTGGGCTATCCCCAAGATGGCTGACCCCCTGTCAGTCCGAGAAACAGCACCTAGTCGGCTGCTTGGGAGGGACAAGCAAAGATAGTGCGGCGAAAAAGGTAGGTGCTGAAGTGCAAATGCAGTATTTAAAAAGCAATAGAAATTAAAAGCACAATAGAGATTTTTTTTAGAAACAAGCGTTGCTCCCGGCTTCCGCCTCAGGAGTTAGGTGGCAGACTGACGGTAAACAATAAGAACCCAACCACTATCCAAAGACACCCCCACATGTCTGACATCAACCCTGCATCCTGTTGTATGCCCTTTTCTACACTGCCCTAATCTATCCCTTTCTCAAGAGATAACCCATGCTCCCACCCTCTATCTCTGCACATCACTACCTTTGACTCCTCACTCTCTATTCAGACTGAGTCTCTCTCAATAAGTATTATTTGGCATTGGTAGAGCGCACTGTAACCCTGTGAGCATCCTTGCGCTAAGAGATAGGTAGGAAGAGACAGTCAGCTGTGAAAGCAAGAGGAAGGCATACCAACAAGGATCTCTTACTGTTGCCCCTGGGGATTATACCATGGGAAAGAGCCATGTCTTTATTTTCTTGCGAAACAGCAGCAGTCCTTGTGTTTTCCTGATTTCGAGAGGGAGACTATTCCAAAGGCGGGCTGCTGCCACGCTAAAAGCTCTTCCGCCCAAGGTAAAGTTCTTTACCCTGGGTATTCTAACAAGGTTGGTGGAGGAGGAGAGGAGGGTCCGGGTGGGCTCATACCACTGAAACTTGCCCTGGAGTGGCTTAGGACCCTGACCATGCAGTGCTGTCAACACAATGCATAGGGACTTGAACAGGATCCTTTGAGATATTGGAAGCAGTGTAAGTCTGTCAGTGCTTGTGTTGTTGAAGATCAGCGAGTTCGGGAGAGTGCTAACTTAGCTGCTGCCACCTGGATACTCTGTAACCTGGCAATCAGATATCCCGGTGTTTCCAATAACAAGGCATTGCAGTAGTCCAGGCGGCTAAGGATGATACTCCTGACTACTGCTGTCCATGCCTGTACAGGTAGCAAAGGCAGCAGCTTCCGAAGGCCTCATGTTAAAGTGAAGCAACTTCCCACCAGTTTGTTAACGTAGGTCTCCAGATTTAGATTTCCATTGAAGCTGACCCCCAAATTATGCACTGTGTTCACTGGTGTCAGTGTGCCATCTGATGTTAGAGGCTAGAAGTCTGCTGGCAGGCTTCGGGTGATCCCCCCCACCTTACACTGTAGGATCTCCGTCTTCCCACTGTTAAACTGGAGTGAGATTTCTTTCAATCAATTTGCCATTTCGTGCATACAGGCATGAAAGCTGTCTAGTGAGTCTGCCTGAGCGCCGTCCAGGGATATCAAGAGCTGTGTGTCACCAGTTAAGCACCACCCCTTTCACCCCAAAGGTCTCCAGCCTTGACAGCAGAATGTCAGCGGCAGACAGGTCCAGCAAGATTAGAATTACTGACTCGCCCCCGTCCATCAGCATTCGCAGGCTGTCCAATACCATCACCAGAGCTGATTATGTCCCATGACCCGGTCTGAAACCAAACTGTTCCTCCTCTCGTATGTTATTTGTCTCCAGGAAGAGGGACAGGGACCTGCTGACCAGGCGTTCCGCGATCTTAATCGGATAGGGCACAAGGGAGATTGGCCGATAGTTCTTATGACAACAGGGGTCAAGGGTGGGTTTTTTCAAAAGTGCTGTAATAACAGCCTGCTTCCATTTAGACGGGATTGACCACATAGCAGTTGAAGAATGAGAAAGAATTCTGACCCAAATTCCTTCATAATCTTGTGGGGCAAAGGATCCAATGGTGAACCAGAGAAGATTCCAAGGGCCACTTGAGTAAACTCCTTCTCCGAGGGAATTGGAAAGTTATCCAAGAAGACCCCGGGAGAGGCTGACTCGGCTGTTTCTTCTTTATTTTTACTGTTTGTCCCTATGTTCTGATGTGGCGGGGTGAGAGGAGGTGGCTCTTCCATACTCTCCACTATTTTATTTATTTTGTCTTGGAAGAAGAGTGTTAGTCCATCACACAACTCCTGGGAGGGTTTAATCTTGCTGTTAGTACATTCAGGATGGGTCGCTCCTTTCACTATTCTAAAAATATCCCTTGATTTGTTGGAGCTTTTTAATATGATGGCTGCAAAATGTTCTGCTTTAGCAGTAGCTATTTCTTTTTTATACTTTATTATTAAGAACCTTCAGTTGGTGGGCGAAAACGTATTGCTTTAGACACCTTAATAGGCCCGAAATTGGAGGGGGGACTGGCAGTCCCGGATTTTGAAATGTACTACTTGGCGGCACAGCTACAGTTGCTTATGCAAGCGATTGCCATGGAATTTAGGGGCCCTGACCATGTGAGAGGTACCGGGATACAGCGACACGTCCTATCCTATATAGTCCTACAACAGGCACTTCCTCTGCGGGATTTGACGCTGGGGGAGCGCACCCTGAGGTCCTGCTGGAACCGGAGCCAGCGCAGGGCGGGAGTGCAACACCCTTACGCGCCGGAGATCCCGCTAGGGATGCTGACGGCACTGCCCCATGGGAGCGACTGGTCCGCACTTGAGGAGTGAGAGCACTTGGGTCTCCACATGGTGGGGGACCTCTGGGAGGAGGAGACCCTGCTTCCTTTTCAGACCCTACAGGAGAGATACGGCCTCCCGAGGGGGGACTCCTTGCTCCATGCTGCAGTGACGGCGACAATCAGGAGACACTGGAAGGAGGGGGAAACAGAACCCCGAACTACCATGGCATGCAAATAGGTTGTGATGGTGGCGGGGACCTTTACGGCGGTTACGTGCCTTCACTTTAGGATGTTGCACGAGGGGCTGCAACCATTGACAGTCCTGAAATTGAAATGGGAAGCGGGGATAGGCCGACCGATACCGGACACAACATGGGGGCATATCCTCCGAAGGGCATGGAAAGGGACTCGCAATGCGAGACTCCAATTGATACAGTTTTTCATAGTGCACAGGGCTTATTTGACACCAGGGAAGATTCAGAGGTATTTCCAAGCAAACGACGTGGCCTGCCCAAGATGTTCGGCAGAAGGAGTGAAGCTGGAACATATGCTCTGGGTCTGCCCAGGCATAGGGGACTACTGGACAGAAGTGGGAGAGCTTTTGAATGAAGTCACGAGTAGGGATCTGACCTACGACATGGCCACCTGCGTGCTGCTTTGGTTCCTCCACATGCCTAAAACAAAAATAACGAGCAAATTTATTGATTTAGGGCTCATATTAGCAAAGAGGGAGATCACCCTGCACTGGAAATCAAGAGAAAGGCCGTCTTATAGGCGCTGGAAAGCAGAACTAGATAAATGGGCGACGAGTGAGGGTGCCATTAGACTGCCAAAAGCTTTACACTCTGGACAGGAGAGGGCCCTAGAGTATGCGAGGGCAAGGGACACATTAGTACAGGCCTTGTCCGACACACAGACAGATGAGGACAGCTAGAGTACCAGGACTGCACACTTGACAAATTGGCTTCATATTCCATTGTGCACCTGACGCCAACAACCGCGTATTGACTGTCATGTCTTTTTGAGCCCACACCACTGGGGGAGGGAGGGGGGTTAGCAATTGCTTATGTTGGGGAGTAACTGAAGATGTATTTGATGATTAAGGGTGTTATGTATCAAGTTGATGCTGTATGATGGTAACCTTCAATAAAATATGTTTTCAAAAAAAGAACCTTCAGTTGGTTCTGTCTTTTTCCATGTATTCCCTCCTCCACTGTCTTTCAGCCATTTTGCATGAGAGCTTGAGGTTCCTCAGGCCCTCAGTGTACCATGGTGCAGACAGGCAGCCTCGTTTTCTAATGTGCCATGTTGTTATTTACATCAATCAGTTCCTGCTGTTGCAGTGCATTGATAACCCCCGGTGGTCTATAGCAAATCATGCCTGATAAGGCATGTCCTGACTCATCTTTGATTGAGAAACCTAGAAACTCTGCGCAGGAGGTTTCATCTATGTCGAGCATGGTGATGTTCTGCTCCTACTTAAAGATAATTCCTTTTTCACCTCCCCGTCCCCTGAGTCTGGGTTTCTGCTGAACCTTATATCCCACTGGGCAGGCTGGTTCCAGCTCTGGCTCCATCCTGGCCACCGTCCATGTTTCTGTTAGAAACAGGACATCCAAGTTAGACTCAATCAGTAACTGTATTTCGGTTGAGTGCCTAGGGAGAGATCTAACATTGAGCAAGCCACAGCTTAGACCATCCTTTCTCCATAAATCAGGTGCTGACTCAGATGTATTGTCAGGCAGGATGTGATTTCGCTGATCTCCCCTGTGTGTCATCCCTGTCGTGCTTTCTGGCGGCATGTGGTTTAACAAGCCATTTGATGATAATGATTTACTATAGAGAGGGTTGATATGAGGCAAAGGGGAAGAGCATTTTGGGCAAGGTCCTTTGTTCACCATAGATTGAGCATTTGGTGGAACTCGAGGGCAGGTTGCGTTTTCCTTCAGTGGGTCAAGACTCATAAGGGTATCTCTAGAGTAACTTATGGCCGGTTTATTCGGGGCAAACGGACCAGGGGGGGTGGCCCTGAGCCCGGTCCGAGGGCGGACGGGCGCAAACAGGCTTGCCTTTAACGCGCCGGCGGCGCGCCCGCTGCGCGCGTCCGCTGCGCATCCGGCATGTCATCTGGCGTTAATGTGAAAGCCTCCGGAAGTGACGCTGGCAAAAGAGGAGGAGCTATGTCCCTCCACTCAAAAGGCCCACAAAGACATTGGTGGACCGGGGACCTTCTAAGCCCTGAGATGGAGTGAAAACGTGTGTGCGTGCAAGTAGTAGCAGGTACGATTTAAAAAGAGAATTCCTCAATAGGTGTGTCCCCCCAGTTTTAAAACAGCAGCTTTCCTTACTCAAAGCGCAAGCAGCTCTCTCTTTGCGCCCAACACAAAGTCCAGTTTAAGTTTAGATGCCCCCGGAAGTGACGCTGGCAAAAGGGAAGGAACTATGTCCCTCCACTCAAACGGCCCACAAAGACTGCGGTGGACCGGGGACCTTCTAAGCCCTGAGAAGGAGTGAAAACGTGCGTGCGTACAAGTAGTAGCAGGTATGATTTAAAAGGAGAATTCCTCAATAGGTATGTGCCCCCAGTTTAAAAACAGCAGCTTTCATTACTCAAAGCGCGAGCAGCTCTCAGTAGACTCTCTTGCCCACATACACCAGATGCCTCCACAACTGCAGCAATGAATTCCCTAGCTCCAGATCCTATTCTCGGCCCCACAATCCCACCCCTGCTTCTCGAATTATCCCTACTTAGTCCTCTTAGCACCCCGTTATCTCCTAGCTATACACTGATGATGAATATTGAAGATTTCATACCCCCTAACATGATGATCTCTCAATCAGCACACTTCCTCCCCCATCTGCCACCCTCAGGCTATTGCCTTTACCACTCTGGAAATCCCTCTGCAGGATATATCTGACCTTCAAATTCTTCCTTCCTCATTACTAACTCTTCCTCTCATCCTGACCCCACCCTCCCAAACAATGGCCACCTGCCCCCTTGCCTCTTCAGAATCTCGCCTCAATGAAATCTCATTTAACCTGCTACATCTTAAGCAAGATATACTAAGACTTATCTCATTAACCACTGAGGTGTTGCTCAACAAAAGGCATGACAGTTTTCAGAAGAAGCAAGCTGACTCCAAATTCATTTTGTTCCCTAACCTTAACCTTCACACACCTCACTTTAATATGAACTCCTTCCCTCCCCCTACCTACCCCTTTCGACCCAGGAGATAGACCGATTGTCTCTCAGACAGCGACACCACGCACTTCTCCCTTTCTACTACTTAATTAATTCACCTCCCTATTATGTTCAGCTCAAATCCAAACCACCCAAAGTAATCCCTACAGAGTATCGAGTCACAATTCTAGAGGGATTAACAAAGCCAATCTCAAGCCTATCAACCCCAATCGGTCTGTCACAACCCACTCCAATACTCTCTTGAATTGAATGCTCATTAATTAAAGATTGGCTGTTAGTCATGCGTCTGACATTTTTGACTTCACCTGTGCTCATGAGCTCGACCTCGTTATCCTGACAGAAACTTTGCTAAACAACTCCTTCGCACAATTTTAGACCTACTAGCCCCCCTAGTCACAACATCGTTAGACTGGACAGAACTCACAGAACTACTGGGGGAGTTGCATTCATTTACCGTAATACCCTAGCGGTAACAAAGGCAGCTCTGTCCTTCCTGCAGAAGAATATCTTTGCATCAATATCGTCAGCAATGACAAACCTATTGCAAACTTCATCTAGTTCATCACCCTTCCGGAGCCAACCTAGCTTTCTACCGAACAGATCATGGAATTAATCTTAACCAAAGCAGATCAACAAACTACTCAGATCTTCCTTTGAGACTTCAACCTTCACTGGAGTGACCTGAATGACCAGATAGTCATCACTTTTAAAGCCTTCTTATCAGACCTCAAGTTGACCTAAATTTGTGATCACCCTACTCACAATAAAGGCGAGACACTAGACCTAATCATCGCAAGACTAGAGGATTTTCTGCCTTGCGATTGGACAGGCCACTATTGTATTAACTTCTTAATCAATGCAAGTGTGACTCCAAAAAATAAGCTGAAATAAAAAAAAAACATTGGAAATTAATTTTTCACGTAAACCTCAATGACTTATCGGCCCTCAGTTACAATTAGGTGACCCCCCACGTGGGCATGGTTGATGTCCATGACCTTACAAAGCATTACAACTCCTCCATTGTGAACATCTTTGAATCAATCACTCCCCTACAACTAAAAAATGTATCCACCAAAGTTTCAAACCCTGGTTCAACGAAAGCCTCAATTCTGAAAGATGCAACATGGACCGGAACCCACTCTGCACGACGTCATGCCGGCCTCGGTGGACTCGTCCTGGTGGAGTTCTCCCTGATCAGGGTGGACTTCTGGAAAATGGATGAAAAGGTCAAGGTGCTTAAGACAGTCATGACCGCCTTGCAAACGAATACCTCAGAGCTCCAAACACCAATGCTGGAAATGCAGAAGAAGCAGGAGAGGATGGCACAGCAGCTCGACAAATATGAAAGACGTGCCCACTGCAATAACATCCATATATTAGGGTTCCGGAGAGGACGGAGTGGCCGGCAGCGGATCTCTATGTGGAAGAACTTATTTCAAAACACCTCAAACCCAAGACGTTTTCCAGCTACTTTTCTATTGAAAGGGCTCAAAGGATACCGGGGGCAGACCTAAGTCTGGGGCGCCCCCGAGACCCCTTATCACCAGGGTGTTTAACTATAGAAACAGAGATGCTATTCCACAGACTTCTCGATCCACTTCGCCCTTGAAGATAGATAACTACGAGGTGGCGTGATTTGGAAGTAAAGTATACAATGCTCTTCCCCGCGAGGCTGAGAGTGGAGTCCGACGGCAAGTCATGTTTTTTTGACTCTCTGGAGGCGGTGTGGGAATGGATGGAGGGCTGGAGCTCGGTGGGCATCCAACGACGAGACAGTAGGGACAGAACTGGCCAGCATAGAGAACTGCGGAGGGAGACTGCGAGCAATGGATCGATGAAGGGAGAGGAACTGCTGCAAGAGAAGGAAGGAAAGACTGAGGTGGCGTAAAGGATGAGCGCCTACTCACCGGCGAACGTAAGTAGGGGGGAAGGGGGCTGGGGTGGTACGGCCAATTATTGAGGGACTTTCTAAGTACTGTGGACTTACTATAACGCTGCAGGTTGATGGGTTTTAATGCTGTGCTTGAATTGAGACTGGGAAATATTCAAATGTGGATGGCTAATTTTCGAGTTAATAGTGATATGCATTTTCTGGGGGGTGGGCTCACCCCGTGCAGTTTCGGCATTCTAGGGAGGGAGAGAGGCACTCTGCCATGTTTGGGAGTGGGTAGTTTTAAATCCACGGACAGGGGAGCAGGGAGGCGGGAGTTGAGATTGGGGGAATGAGGGGGGTTTGATGACGCATTGTTTTAATGTGCAAATGAGAAATGTAGTACTGGACAGAATGCTTGTAATTTTCTTAATGGCTTCTTTGAATCGCATCAATGTGGAGACAATTGTGATCTGGGATGGGGGATAAAGATAGGACACTTTCTGTGGTAACGTGGAATGTTAACGGGATCGGGGACAAGATAAAGAGGGGGATAGTGCAACAATATTTGAAACGTCATTCTCCGGATGTGGTGCTGCTACAGGAGACACATTTGGTGGGACATAAAACGAAGGTCCTCACTAGATGGGGATACAAACTCTTGGTTCATGCTGATTACATGTCTGGGTCAAAGGGGACAGCGATTCTAGTGAAAAGGTCCGTACCTCTAATTGTTCATAGAGTGTGGGTGGACACGGCGGGGAGATTTGCAGGGGTGGAAGCTTAATGGGACAGTAGGATTTGAACATACTGTCAATCTATCTGTCACCTGCCATGGGTAAGTTAACGCTAGAGGACTTAGGTAGGAAACTGACGGGATTACGGAAGGGCACACTAATTATAGGTGGCGACTACAATATGACCATGGACGACACAGTTGGCCACCAGCCACCGAGGCCAAGGGCGAAATCTAATACCCTGATGGCCGATTTCGCAGAAGCGCTGGGACTGATGGGCGTGGGTCGGGCGCTCCAACCCGCAGATAAGATGTTTACCTTTTCCTCTAGCATGCACTAAATCCTATCACGTATTGTTTACTTCCTCACGCACCCATCGACAGTGGGGAATTTTGTCAACTCCCGGGATTTACAGAGGGGTATATCTGACCTCTCCTCTGTCTGGGTGGAGTACACACATTGGGAAAGACAGGCACACACTACTATAGTCCTGAACCCATGGCTTCTGCATATACCTTACATTAGAGAGGAACTCTGTACACAGTCAGAGAATTACTTTGCCGAAAATGTGGGGTCGGTCTCATCTGCTCAAACAATATGCGAAGCATTCAAAGTAGTTCTGAAGGGGCAGGCTCTGCCCCTGAAGATGGGGTATATAACTAAGAAGCTGGAACTCTTAATGCAGGTGGAAAAGGACCTTCATGACCTGGAAGGGAAAAATGCACAGAATCCTTTACCTGATACCGCCCATAGACTTCGGCTGAAGCAAGATGAATATAGGATTAAACTAGAGAAATTATGGTGGCTAAGTATCGCCACACCCAGCATAGAGTATACGAAATGGGGGACAGATCTGCCTGCTACCAAGCCACCCCGAAGCGCACCCATGGACCCTTCTCCTGGCAAACCTGCAAATTCACCTGCGTCCGAACCTGCAACCCACCACCCGGACTAGGCAACAACAACAATTACCTCAAGTGCATCCTGCTCAATACCTGGTCCGTCCACAAGCACGCCGTCGAACTCTGGAACCTCCTCGACACAACAGCACCAGACGTCGCCTTCCTCACAGAAACCTGGATGAACACCTCCTCAGCCCCCGACATCGCCATAGCCATCCCGGACGGCTACAAGATCACCCGAAAGGACCGCATCAACCAAAACGGAGGAGGAAGCGCCATCATCTACAGGAACACCATCGGAGTCACAACCAACTCTGAAGATGCCCTCACCACCGCCAAACTCCTATACTTCCAGATCCACACTGACCCCAAGTCCACCCTCAGAGGAACCCTCATCTACAGACCCCCTGGCCCACGCACACAATTCAGTGAAGCCATCGTCAACTTCATCAGCCCACATGCCCTCACCTCATCAGACTACATCCTCCTAGGGGACCTGAACTTCCACCTGGAGAACATCAATGACAATAACACCACCGCCCTGCTCGACAACCTCGCCAACCTCGGAATCAAGCAACTGGTGAACACCCCCACCCACTACGCCGGCCACACGCTCGACCCCATCTTCACCGCCAACAGCCACGTTACCTTCAGCCACTCCACCGGAGTACACTGGACCGACTACAGCTGCATCTACTTCACCTTTAAGAAGACCACATCCCACCACTGCCTGCAAAAGATCCCCTGTAGATGCTGGAGCAAAGTCACCGCAGACCAGCTAACCACATCACTGAGCCAGAGCCCACCAATCAACACTACTGACACCAACGACGCAGCCCACAACCTCACACAGCGAATCGTTAACTGCGCAGACGCCCTTGCACCACTGACGAACCCCCCAGGCAAGCCCGGCAACTGGAAAACAACATGGTTCATTGATGACCTCAAAGAATCAAAGAAATCCTGCCGAACCCTTGAGAAAGCCTGGCGCTGCGAACAGACGACAGAAAACATGACAGCCCTCAAGAACGCCACTCGCAAAGACCACCAGCTGATCCGCACCACCAAAATGAAATCGTTCAAAGAACAGCTGAACAACAACACACACAACAGCAAGGAACTCCTCAGCATCGTAAAAGAACTCTTCAATCCCAGCACCAGCAGCAACGACATCACACCATCGCAAGACCTCTGCAACTCCCTTGCCACGTTCTTTCACCACAAGATCGCCGATATCCATGACAGCTTTGGCACCCAGCCACCGAACCAACGCCCCCTACAACCACCCTCAGTGCTTGGACTCCCATCAGCACTGAAGACACCGCCCACTCTGTCTCTCCCTCCGACCCATGCCCTCACCACATCTTCAGCAAAGCCAACACCACCATCGCTCCCCACCTACGGAACGTCATAAACAACTCCCTCCCGTCCCCCACCTTCCCAGAGAGCTGGAAGCACCCAGAGATCAACGCCCAATAAACAACGCGTCAATAAACAGCTGACCGCATTCCTCATGGGCCAATGGATCCCTCGACCCATCCCAGTCCGGATTTTGAGCCAACCACAGCACCGAGACCTCCCTCATCGCAGCCACCGACGACATCAGGACCCTACTTGACACTGGGGAATCAACCGACCTCATCCTCCTAGACCTCTCAGCCGCCTTTGATACAGTCTGCCATTGTACCCTAATATCCCGCCTTCACAACACTGGGATCCAAGGCAAAGCCCTGGACTGGATCCCCTTGTTCCTCTCCGACAGAACACAGAGAGTCCGCCTCCCTCCCTTCCACTTCACGGCCACCGAGATCATCTGCGGCGTACCCCAAGGCTCATCGCTCAGCCCACCCTCTTCAATATCTACATGAGCCCCCTCGCCACCATCGAACGCAAACACAACCTCAACATCATCTCATACGCCAACGGCATCCAGCTGATACTCTCCCTCACCAAAGACCCAGCCACCGGCAAACTCAACCACCAGGAAGGAATGAAAAACGTTGCTGAATGGATGAAACTCAGCTGTCTGAAACTGAACTCAGACAAGACGGAGGTCATCATCCTCGGCCCATCCCCATCCACTTGAGACGACTCCTGGTGGCTCACAGCACTGGGCACCGCATCGACACCCACTTACCATGCACGCAACCTGTGATTCATCCTGGACTCCTCTCTCACAACGACCAAGCAAGTCAACGCCATCTCATCATCATGCTTCAACACCCTGTGCATGCTTCGCAAGATCTTCCAGTGGATCCCTACCGGAACTAGAAAGATGGCACCCAGGCCCTCATCACCAGCCGACTAGACTACGGAAACGCCCTATATGCAGGAACCACAGTCAAGCTTCAGAAAAGACTCCAAATCATACAGAATGCATCTGAATGACTCAACATCGACATCCTCGGCAACAGCCACATATCAGCCCACCTGAGAGACCTGCACTGGCTCCCCATCAACAAAAGGATCACATTCAGGCTCCTCACCCACGCACACAAAGCACTCCACAACATAGGTCTGAAATACCTCAACAACTGCCTCACGCTCTACACTCCAACACGCAAACTCCGCTCCGCCAGCCTCGCCTCGCCATCGTCCCACGGATCCGCAGAACCACAGCCGGAGGAAGATCATTCTCCTACCTGGTGGCCAAGACGTGCAACTACCTTCCCGCCCACCTGTGACTGACCCAGGACCACCTCACATTCAGGAAACACCTCAAGACCTGGATCTTCGAGCAGTAGTGGCACTCCCCCCCCCCCCCCCCAGCGCCTTGAGACCCCTACGGGTGAGTAGCGCACTCTACAAATGTATTGATTGATTGATTGAGAGTGGGCAAGAAACTGACTTGGCTAGAGAGGAGAGAACAGGGGTCAAGATGGGTACATACATTGACAACTTCGAGTGGGAGTCTAGCGACGCACCCGAGGGAATTTGTCGCTCATTTTGAACGGGTGTATTCTCCCTCCACTCTTTACATGGAGGAGGATTCACGCCAGCTTCTTCGAGATAGTGACGTCCCAACCCTCTCGGAGGTGGATAGAGAGAACTTGGAGGAAGATTTATCAGGGGAAGAGATAGGTAAAGCGATAGGACAGATCAGATCGGGGAAGGTGATGGGACTCAATGAAATCCCGATCGAATTCCGGAAAGCCACTGCTTCCCAAACGATACCACATCTGATGGCTATGTATGAACAGAGCCTAGAGGTGGGACGGCTACCAATTGATCAGAGACTAGCCACTATAGTGGTGATTCATAAACTGGGCAAGCCGCAAGAGGTCTGTGGTTCCTACAGGCCGATTTCATTGATTAACGTTGAGGCTTAGGTCCTGGCGAAGGTCCTTGCCAACAGATTGGGGAGGGTGTGTCATTACGACTTTAGTTCACCCAGATCAGTCTGGGGTTATGCCTGGCAGAAACACGGCCCTCAACCTCAGGCGCCTGCACAACGTACTGGCCCGTAAGCTGTTGTTGTATAGCTTTATTTCGAAATATTTCATTTCATAAAAGCATTACAGTAAAATCATTATAAAGGTAAAAGCACAGTTATACATCGAGATAAAAAAAACATTTCATCAGAAAATCTAAAAAGTATGGAATCTGGTAAGAGGCATCATTTCTGTGGATGTTTGTACAAATATACAATTAATCATTTCTGAATGGACAAGGGCGCTTACAGGAAGTAACCGAGGCGCTATAATATAATTTGACATCCTTACTGGAGGAGCTTCCTCCTCGTGGTTCTTATCCTCCAAGCACACCCCAGAAATTTTGCCAGACCACAAGCGAACAGTGGGTGAGGGTCGGATTTTAACAGCTGTAGGGCCTCCAAATGTGACCGAGTGCCCAGCCTTGTGCAGAGCGGTTTCAGCCATCTGCGACGGGGAGCAGCGTAGGCTGGGCATTCAAATAACAAATGGGGAATGGATTCCACCCTGGTTGTACAGAAGGGGCAAGTTTCCACAGTTTGCCATGGTGGTTTCCATTTAGATGTCCATAGCCCTAAGGGCAGAACCCCGGCCCTGAATTTGAAATACAACGCCCTATCTGTTGGATTCAAGATTACATCGAGGTAGGGTTCTCTAAAGGGACGGGATTTGATACCCAAGAACTCTTTAGCTGTTCTGCACATATTCGTTTGGGAGACTCTCTCATTATCCACCCACAGCCAGAATGTTTTCTTGAGCAGCTGTTTGGGTGGCGAGGATCTACTAGCCCATGCATCGCCGAGGCCTAGGTCGCAAAGAAGGCGCTTTACACTAAGGAGCCAACCGATCTTGTGCCAGCCCGGGGTTGAAAGAAGCTCATTTAGTGCATCAGCATAGCTCGAGAGCTCAGGGATATTCCATATACGGGCCCACAGAAGGAGGGGACGTAGCTTGGCCTGGTCAGCTATGGACCGTGTACCTGTGTCGAGTAGCAGGGGTAAGGTGGGCGAGCTGTAAGGGAGCCGCATTAAGTCTTTGTGAAACTTATTCTCCAGATGGAATAGAGTGTCAGGTTTCTGGGTACCCCACAATTCGGCCCCGTAAAGAGCCGCACTCACAGCCTTTGCCTTGTAAATGTCGAGTATCACCCCGATGGGTTTAAGGGGTGAGGCGCGATGCTCTTTTAAGAGGGCGCCCGTGACTCTCCTGTATGTCAAGGTGGATTTTTGGTGATGCGCCTTCCAAGACATGGTGTCACAAAGTCTGATTCCCAGGTAATCAAATTCCCTGACCCTTTCTAAGGGAACTGCATCAATTAATGGCGGGTGAACTGTCTTCCTGGGGGGGTTCAGCACAAGGAACTTGGTTTTGTTGATGTTAATAACCAAGCCCCTTGTGTCGCAAAAACCTTGAAACCTCGTAAGCAGGGTTTGGAGGCCCTTCGGGGATTTCGAGATCAGCAGGGTATCGTCTGCGAACAGGAGCGTTGGTATCTTTCTGCCCGCCAGGGAAGGAGCATCTGCTGGTAGTTGGAGAAGGTGCTCTACCACTCCGTTTAGATATAGGGAAAACAGAGTGGGAGCTAGCACACACCCCTGGCGGACGCCCCTGTCAACAGGAATCCGAGATGTTTTTTGGCCCTGCTGACCCCATCTGATTTGGGCAAAGTTGCTTTCATGGAATTTGATGGTTAAGGCTAACAAGTACGAGGGCATGCCCATGCCCTCAAGTGTAGCCCATAGTTGGTTACGTGGAACGAGGTCAAAGGCAGTCCGTAAGTCAATGAAAGCGAGATACAGACTGCCCTTGCCCAGTTTGACCACTTTCCAAAAAAGCATTAGGAATCGGAATGTCTGCTCAATCGTGCCGGTCCCAGATCTGAAGCCGGCCTGAAAGTCAGACAAGACCTTCATTTCCTCGGCCCACTGCAGGATCCTGCCCAAAACTACCTTCCCTGCTGCCTTCTGGGTGGAATCGAGCAGACTTATGGGTCGGTAGTTGGCCGGGTCGTCCCTGCAGCCCTTTTTAAAGATGGGGACCACTTCCGCACCCCTCCACGAATCCGGGAAACCGCCACCCACCATTGCCTCATTCAGGAGTTTAGCAATGTATAGGCTCCAAACCTCGACATTGCTACGAAGCAGGTCTCCGGGGACTCCATCTGGGCCTGCCGCCTTGTTGGGCACAATGCACCTGATTGCTATCTCCACCTCCCTGGATGTAAAAGTGGGGCCAAGATGAGAGCTGTTTGCCGGTACTATGTCACTAGGACTCCAAATAGGACCCAGTACCCCCGGGGGGTTGGAGTATAATTTGGCAAAGTGGTCCCACCAAACCTTCCCTGAAATGTTACATGTAATCAGTGAGTCAACAGGCCTGTCCCTACCTCTATTCAGAGCCCAAAAAGCCCTTGAGTCCTTTCTAGAACCAGCCTCCATTAGGTCACTCCAAAAGTTGGTTTCATGAGTGATCTTTGCCGCGACCTGGGTTTTCTTGTAGTTTTTCCTAGCTTGGGAAATCAGAGCCTGGTCTTTAGCGCTGACCGCCATAATTAGTTCACTTTTAGCTTGGCGGCAGGCATGAGAATACCATTGGTCTCTACCCTTAGTCTCTTTTCTCCGCTTGGGCCCCCCCCTCCCCTCAGGAACCAAGAAGAGATTGCTAAGTGATACAATTGTCTCCACAAATGGCACAAGTATAGGAGAGTCACAGTCCAACGTGCTTGCAATACATTTGGCTTCCATGATTATGGATTGAACTTGGGCCATTCTTTTTGCATCCGAAGCGACTTTAGCCCACTTTAGTCGCCTCCCGCAGTTTGATGGAACAACTTCGTGGGATGTTTTCCAAGTTGGCCGAGGTGATACTACTGTGGCCCCTTGGTCCCACGGGAGAGCAAGCGTGAGGATCAACGGGTTGTGATCACTATCCGTGGATTCTTGAACAACCATATCAAGGGCGTATTCCCACAAGTTAAAGTTTAACAGTACGTAGTCGATTCTGGAGGTGTGCCCAATCCTGTTGTATGTGTGTGCACCTCCAGCGTCTGACTTACAACGACCGTTAGTGGCTCTGAGGGAGTGTTCCAGGCAAAGTGCGTTGATATCAATGGCATTCTGAGTCCATTTCCTGATGGGGTTGACAGCTAGCAAGGGAATGCCTCTCTTGGCATCATCCTCCCATGTATCCAAGATGTCGTCACATGCCAGAGGCTCAAAGCAACAATTGAAGTCCCCGCCCAGAATGGTAAGGGAGTCAATGTTGCAGCCAGTTAGCTCCTCTTCAACTCCAGTTAGGGACAGAGGGCTCGAATTCCCTGCCCTGGTCCCCCTTAGGTACATATTGAAGAGCTCTAGGGTATTACCCCCCGGGCACTGCATAGTAAGCCTCAAAAGGTCTGGGGATGGTGAGTTTGTATGCTTTACTACTAGACCCAAAGCAACACTTACCCAGATGAGAAGGCCACCAGAAGGGCGGCCTTTACTGCCTTTTGCCCTGGAGGCCGGCACAGAGTAGGTGGTGAAGCCGACCCTGTGCACGGGCTCCAGGCACCAAGTTTCTTGTAAAAGACAGATCCCGAAGGGCTCCATAAAGGAGATCCAATCAGGTTTATTGAAATTCCGGGCAAGCCCTGCCACATTCCAGCTTAATATTTTAAGCTGGGGAGCACATGTCAGGGTCTTGGCAGACTGTGTCTCAAGAACTGGGGAAATGGCATGAGTATCAGTGACCCTGGCAGAATGGAAAGAAGTTGCAGATGGCGGGATTTCCGAGACAATCAAATTTGTTGCTAAGTGGGTAATGGGAGGACAAACAACAGGGGGAGAGTGCACCTGATCCATTGAGAGGGGGGCCTGTGTTGGAGGCTGGGTGGGAGAGAGAGTACCAGTCTCACCTACACTAACCGTCAAGGCTGGTCTCCCCTTCCCCAATGTGGAACCATTACGATTACTTGGTATCGCTGTAGTTGGGGGCGATGGGAGTCAATCGACATCCTCCAGGCTGCCAAACCCATCAGCAGTTACGTTTCCAGGCCAACAACTGTTTGGATTGAACACAGTAGGAAGGAATCCCCAGCTAGGCTGTTGATGCGCTGGGGGCCAAAGCCCCCCCTGCGGACATACAGCACGGGGAGGGTAGAAGAATGATAAGGGCCTCGGGGTAATAGAGGAGCCCCAGTCTTGGTTCCCAGGAGACCAGATGTGCCTGGCTGTATACACGTCGTCAAAAGTTACGACTATACAGTCACCGGGGGTTGATTTCCTCGTGGTGCCCACCCAGGGGACTCTACGAGTCGTTAAGACTCTACTCTTTCTTCCATTAGGAATAGGCCTATAAGTGTTAAGCCAGTACATCACTTTGTTACGTAGCGAGTGCTGGTCTTCATATTGGCCATTCTCCAGTTCCGGGACACCCGTCAAGACCACCATATAATCATTTGCTTCTGGAGGAAGGTCAATATAACCTCCTCGAAAGTTGCTCCTGGTGTGGGGACCCCTAACAGAATGGGTTGGGGGTTTATTCCGAGGGGCCTTTGCGGGACGTGAGCTATTAATAGCTGAATTCTGGGCTCTCGGTGTGGCTGTTGTGGTATTGGTGCGAGATGCCTGGGCAGGGCCAGTGTTGGAGCTAATTGGGTTCCGGGCTCTCAATATAGTTGATGTAGAGCCAGTGTTAGTATGTGTCACTGGAGCATTTGGGATAGTAGCCCTGGCCTGAGGGGGCGGGTTTGCAGTAATGAGATTCCTGGTGCGGGGTTTGGGAATAGGGTGGGTAGAACAGGGCAAAGTAGGGTTGGGGGGCAAACCAGGGATAGCTGTAGGGGATGGGGTAGGAACCTCTGTAAGCGGGTTACTATCGATCACCCCCTGGCATTCAAGGCTTCTTAGGCCAAGAGTGGCCAAGGCGATGATACTTTTCTCCATTTCAAGGAGATTATTCTCTATGCGGGAAAGCCTTAGATCCAGGGGAGATAAAAGGTTTTTTAGAGACTCCCAAACCACTCCTATGAATTCCCGCTCCCTCCCATCCTGGTTTGTCCAGCCCGCATCTGGTCTTACAGGTTGTGAGGTACTTCCAGAGTCTGGAGGGCCTTGCCCCACAATATTTTCACCACCAGGGACCAATGGGAAAGGGAGAGGAATGGCCGGACTGATGGCCACTAATATATTATCACTAGTGATCAAATTAGCACCCTGCATTGGCAGTTTCTTCCGAGGGGAAGTTGGGCTGGGTGAACGTTTCCTCTTGTTGGGATTCCCCGGGATATTATCAAAACCGCCATATGTAGTAGAGGCCAGGGATATATCAGATGAAGAAGTAGGGGAAGCAAGAGGACTGTCCTCAACAGTAGGGGGGGCGTCGGGCAAAGCAGGTAGACCTAATAATGGGAGTGGGAGGGAGGGAGTGGGCGGGATATGCGTATCGTGGACATCAACCTCTACTATAACACCCTCCCGCTTGCCGGTGTGTTTAGGGGAGATAGCTGTAGCTATATGGCCAAGAGAAGATTTCTTGCGTGAGGCAAAATCGAGTGACAACTTCCTGGCCGCTTCCAGGTCAAGGGACACTCTGGTTTGCAGTTTGTCAATTTCGAGGTCTATAGCCTTGGTTGTCCGCGTAATGAAATCGTCCATGGGCCCATTTGATGCCGGCCCCCCCTTGGCCGCCCTATTGCGTGTGACGCGAGTACACATGGACTAACTGAGTCTAACAGGCTGGGCAGCAAAAATGAGCAAACAACAAGTGCGAGGCGAAAGTGCAAGAGAGGGGGCCCAGACCAGACCGCTCAGACCTCGAACGGCCTCAAACGGCCCGCTCTTTGCCCGGTCTTCGCCCCGCGCTTGGACCCGCACGCGTCCCGCGTCGCGGAAGCCTCAGGGTAGAATATATGGGCCGTTTGTAGGAGGTGGGCGGGCCACGGGGAGAGCGGACCGGAAGGTCTTGCTGGTCACGCAGGGACTCCTGGGCAATGGAGTCCCTGCACACGCTCGCAGCCCCGCAGCGCCTCGCTCCCACAAGCAGCCTCAAGGTCTTAGTTTTCTCCTCAGAGCAGCCCCCAGCCAACAGGGCGAAGCGGCACCCGCGGAGCGGGTGCGGCGAGTAGCAGCCACGGGATCAGGCAACAAGAGTTCCAACTGTAGCGCCAACAACAGCGCTACGGCAGCAAAAGCGTCCCAAGGAACAGTGGAGGAAGAGGAGGTAAAGTACCCTCCTGTGGGCGGTGGGCGGGCCACGGGGAGAGCGGACCGGAAGGTCTTGCTGGTCACGCAGGGACTCCTGGGCAATGGAGTCCCTGCACACGCTCGCAGCCCCGCAGCGCCTCGCTCCCACAAGCAGCCTCAAGGTCTTAGTTTTCTCCTCAGAGCAGCCCCCAGCCAACAGGGCGAAGCGGCACCCGCGGAGCGGGTGCGGCGAGTAGCAGCCACGGGATCAGGCAACAAGAGTTCCAACTGTAGCGCCAACAACAGCGCTACGGCAGCAAAAGCGTCCCAAGGAACAGTGGAGGAAGAGGAGGTAAAGTACCCTCCTGTGGGCGGTGGGCGGGCCACGGGGAGAGCGGACCGGAAGGTCTTGCTGGTCACGCAGGGACTCCTGGGCAATGGAGTCCCTGCACACGCTCGCAGCCCCGCAGCGCCTCGCTCCCACAAGCAGCCTCAAGGTCTTAATTTTCTCCTCAGAGCAGCCCCCAGCCAACAGGGCGAAGCGGCACCCGCGGAGCGGGTGCGGCGAGTAGCAGCCACGGGATCAGGCAACAAGAGTTCCAACTGTAGCGCCAACAACAGCGCTACGGCAGCAAAAGCGTCCCCGTAAGCAATATATTGAGGAAGATGCCGCGCTGCTATCTCTCGTTGCCTCCATGGCCTTTGACTCCTTAGAATGGCCATACATGTTTGCAGTATTGGAGAGGGTGGGCCTAAGCCCCAAATTCACAGCGTGGGTGCGTTTGCTGTACATAGATGTGCTGGGTCAGGTGAGGGTTAATGGTCATACGTCCAAAACGTTTAGACTGCGCCGAGGCACCAGACAGGGATACCCTCTGTCACCGCTGTTGTTTGACCTACTTTTGGAACCCCTGGCGGCGTGGATACACCGGGATGTTATGATACGCGGAATGAAATGGGCAGAGGACGCAGAGGACCGCATTTCGTTATTTGCGGATGATATACTGTTGTACCTGGCTTCCCCATACAAATCCATATCGGTGGCACTCGATATTTTTACGAACTTCAGCAAATATTCCGGATATGTCATTAACTGGCATAATTCCATATTGTTCATGCTGTGGGGACTGGTCCTGCAACTCCCAGCGGACTGCTCCATAGTGGTGGCGGAAGATGGGTTTAGAACCTTGGGGATTTATGTCACCATAGACCCTAAATTGATTTATAGCTCCAACTTGGCCCTGCCACTGACTAGATTGCGAGCGGACGTGAAACATTGGCGTACCCTACAGCTGTCCCTAATTGGCCGAGCGGCAATTCTTAAGATGCAGGCCCTGCCTCGCTTTTTATATATCCTCCAAAACTGCCAACATAGTGTCCCAGACTCATATTTTTGAGCGGTGGAAGGAGAGGCCTGTATGCTGCTGTGGAATGGAAGGGTGCCGCTCGCAGTCGTAGAATTGGAGACCCTTTAAACTTGGTGCATTTTAACATTCTACGCTATCATCCTGCCCGGGACTGTTGCTGAAACGGAATTAAAAGGCAGACCTTCCTCGACCCCTCTTGAACTGTTGCTGGATTTCCCTCATCCATCTGGGCATCAACGGGGGTGCGGGACTGCGAGGTTCAGGCGTCCTTGAGCTTTGCCCATCACGCGCACCTGGTGCCTCTTCCCGCCTCTCCTCCCAGCTGACCCTCGCTTCAAAAATGATTTGAGGCCTGCTCCGCGGGGGCTGCTCGCAGTCATAGAATTGGAGACCCTTTAAACTTGGTGCATTTTAACATTTTACGCTATCATCCTGCCCGGGACTGTTGCTGAAACGGAATTAAAAGGCAGACCTTCCTCGACCCCTCTTGAACTGTTGCTGGATTTCCCTCATCCATCTGGGAGTCAACGGGGGTGCGGGACTGCGAGGCCCAGAGGTCCTTGCGTTTTGCCCATCACGCGCACCTGTTGCCTCTTCCCGCCCCCTCCTCCTACTTAGGGAACGCCCTTCACGCAACCGTGGGACGCGCGCCGGTGGGCGCCGGACTAAGCCCGGGCAAAGGGTGGGCCGTCTGAGGCCGTCCGAGGACGAACGAGGCCGGGCTGGGCCCTATCCCTTTCTTTCAATTTATTACTACCTCAAGGTTGTGGAACTTTGCCAATGCCACCGAAGCCTATGATCGGCGGTAAACTGCATATGGAGGGGAAGGTAAGAGGCACCCTGGATGCTTTCCTATTAAAGGCGGTCTCGAACCTGGACCATGAAATATCTGTTGCCGAATCGCGCTTGTCTTTTGAACTTCAACAAAACAAGCGCTCATCATTAGGTACTATAAGGCAGATTCCCTCCCCAACTACACACACTTCCCAGAGCTTAGGGATTCTTTCATCAATGGATACTAGTATCCCCCTGCTTTTTCAGGACAATTCCCAAACCCCAATTAAAACCCCACTGAGGAGCCCTAATTATGACTTAACGACTTCTGATTTTTTCTTGGACTTTTCACCAGAAGAGCCCTCTTTGCTTCAGCTTCCAAATGCGACTCCTACGATTAAAAAGAGTATATCCCTACAAAACTTATCTAGACAACCGATTCTAACGAAAAGGAAGAGAGGGGGAAATGATCACCGGGGCAGACAAACCAAAGCTCCCAGATTAGGTCCTAGCCCTCAAACGGATACTCGCAAAAAAACACAACAGAACAACTTGCCATCATCAAAGACAAAATTAAAGGTAACTCAAAATTCACCAAAGACTCGATTACCTAATTCCAAACTAGTTTTGAATGATATAGAACATCTAGTCAGATCCCTACTTCTCCCTGTCTTAGAAAGGGTAAAAAGACTCGGCGACCAGTTAAATAATTTAGTGGTAGAAACCACCTTAAATTCCCAACTTTTAAAGGGTTTGGTAGCCATTAATATAAATACTAAAATTAGCCGACATCAATCAATAAATAAGGCTGCCACAAAAACTACTCCATCTGGCCCTAACACATCTACTGGGAACACCAAGATCTCAAAAGATACTCGACCCGCTACGAACTCCTCACGCGGGAAATCGGGGATAACTGAGAATCCACATATACATTCTACTTTGCCAGGATTAAGAGAATTAGATTCTCTATCATCCAAAACTCATTCAGTTGGTACTAAACATCCAGACATTAAGGCTGTTGACACAGGCATTCACCATCCTTCAGACAAACCTATAATTAAAGGATGTCATATTGACCTGCCACCAGAGGCGGTTCCATACGCCATAGTCCTAAAAGGCGTCCCTGAGCTTAAAGAAGGAAAAAGGGAAGGCTATTCTGAGCTAAAGAATAAAGCTATTCATTGGCCCAGACAAAATAGGCCATTGCCTTCCCATATAGGTTGAGATATAGTGTTTGTTAGAAGACTGGCCTGGGTGGGCTCAAGACCAAAAGATACTACAGGAGATGTAATAAATATTAATTTTAGAGATCGAAGAGTGGTCCCCCATATTGCGGATTGGTACTGTGGTAAATATTTTAGTAATTTACCTTGATTGGAATTTCTATAATATCAATAAGGTCAAGTATGAAGAGCAGAGTCCGTGGTGGTTCGAATAAAGGGTCTTTATTCAGTAACTCGAGTTAAGGGAGAGCTCCGTCACCTGAGGAGGATAGGAAGAATCTCTAACTTTCATCAAAGAGGACATGGTATTTATACACAGAAGAGGAAGGAGCTTCCCTTGAGCAAAACTCGGATAGCAGTGTTTGTAACAATACAGAAGTCAGAAAAACTTGGATAGCCGTGTCGTAATTTTACAGAAATCATAGCAGGGCTGCTGTGTCAAAATCATACAGAAGTCATGACAGGAAGAAGCGTGACTGTGTCTTTAATCATGAGGAAGTCACGGCAGAAGCAGAACATTGAGAAATAACCCTAGGCTGGTTCCTCTAGATAAGAGAGAGAGAGAAAAAAAAGAGAACTGGTCGTTGACAGGATGCTTGGTGTCGTGTCTTTCAGCAAACGGGGGCTCTTCTTCTCAGAATTGGTTGTCGTGGTTTTGCAAAACGGGGCCTATTTCTCGGAATCGACCCGATTATAGGGAAATTGTTACAAATGGGGGGTCTTTTTCTCGGAATCGGCTTAACCACAGGAATGTACAGTTTGAGTGAGGAAGCTGTTTCTCGGAATCGTCCTAACCATAAGAATGTACTTTTGAATTTTAGAGGAAGGAGAGTGCATGTGCAACTTTGTGTGCGCGTGATCGGGTTTGCTCGTGTTCTCGTTTGCTCGTTTTCTGACATGGTGGGCTTGGGGACGTGACTGTGAGGGTGTATGATGGGACATAAACTACGAAAAATAATCTTTTTCCACAGTACCAGAACGAGGGATGTAGCAGTATAGTGCCCCGAACATTAACTTATTTTTATCCAGAGGCACGTATCGTTCCCCGTGGCCATCGTGGTGTGCCCACGCATCATAAACATAACCTTCATCCATTGAAGTGGACCCTACGTTCTATTAATCACTCGCTTTTTGAGAATGTAGAAGGCCCACGTAAATGCTGGAATTCGTCCATCCAGCAAGGTTGTTATTCACCATACTGGTCATTGCCTCTAAAAAATCGATATGATGTTTTCTCGGATCTAAATGATTTGGATTGACAACAGGGAAATACTGTGTTACATACCCCGGAAAGATCAACTTGCCTAACAACAACAAACTCCAACTATGTGGTAAGGGACCATGCGATTCCAACTGTCCCTACAGGGTCCCGGTTAAAACAGATCGAAAAATTAGTCAACCCAATTGTAATAGATGAATCACTCTTGATCCAACATAAGGTCCCTGAATCCAATCATAGCTTCCTTTCCTGGAATGTGGCTGGCTTAGCCGATAAAGTCCACCAACAACATTGGCTAGATGTTGTTATTGAACACAAAGTAATTTGCCTTCAGGAAACATGGTCCCTGGAGGCACACCATATCAATGGTTACCAAACCTTCCACACTCCAGCTGTTCAAAGCACACATGGCCGCAATAAAGGGGGTCTTTGCACATTCATAGCCATCACCGGGGGTATTGAAGTTAGAAGGTTCATGTCAACTGATTTTTTTCAGATACTGTGGTTAAGATGGGGTTCCTTGCAAAATGTTATTATATTAAATGTTCACAATAACATCCCTCCTGACAGGAGTGAGGCAATCTTGAGTAAACTTCTCTCGACTGCGACCTCCTTACACGATCAATTGATAGGTGATAATATTATGTTCTGGGTAGGAGATTTTAATTTACGACCTGCCCTCATGACTCCTATGGTTCGTGCGGCCTATCGGATTATAGGGAAGATTCGCCTTCCCATTTTAACCATATGCCCCTCGGTTCTACCCTTAATAACATACTTTGCTATTTTGAGTTAACTTTCATAAATGAGATCTGTATACCGAGCATTCCGTTTCAACCTACCTTTATTGGAAGGGGGTGTAATACTGTAATTGATTATACTTTAATTTCCACATCCCATGCCGGGCTAGTGGCCACTTGGGAAACGTGCCAGGCCCCCTTTCCGATCACTACCCTATAGTGTTTAGCATTAAAGTTAAAAAATCAACACGTAGGGCTAAGGCTAATACTCAGTATTCTTCAGAGATAAGTTTAGCTTCAAAAAACGGCTACACAATTAAATGGAACAAAGTAGACCCCCCGGGCTTCTTTGAAAAATTAGTTGCCTCTAATAGAGAAGACATAATGACCTGTTTAACTCAAGAAGAGGCGCCAGACAGTGTCATGATTTCTTTTACTAAAATATTAGCCACAGTAAAATCTTTATTGACAAGAAAACATCGGAACGGGGTTTCTAAACCCCATAGGTGGTTTGATAGTAAGTGCACTAAAGCACTTACACATCTCAAAAAGGCACTGAAGATAGCTCCAAAAAATCTGGATCTAATCCGTACAGCTAGAAAAACCTATAAAAACGCTATAAAAATGAGAAAAGCCAGCCTAAAGAACAAGATATGGGCAGCCTCAAAAAATGCTTCGATTAAAAGAGATAACAGGGCCTTTTGGAGGGTGTAAATGACCCATTCCTACAACCTAAAGAGACCGATCTTATCGATCAGGCAATTACAGGCGACCAATGGGTAGTGCACTTCAAACACTCATATGGCAGGCCGACTTCCATCGATGAAGGAACTATTCCCATAGCCAAGGACAATAACTGTTTGGTAGGCAAACAACTCACTCCCTTCCCATTACCCATAATTTTTAGTTATGATGAAGTTATTAAAGGTATAAAGGACAGTTTGTCGGGCAAGGCACCGGGCCCGGATGGTGTCCCTATTGACACCTACAAGGCTGAGATAGACTTATGGGCCCTAATGATAACCAGTGTTTTAAATAAAGCGAATCAAGAAGGTTTTATAACTACCTGGTCTGACGCCATCGTTATACCCATCTATAAAAAGGGCCAGAGGAATGATCCGACCTGCTATCGGCCTATTTCCTTGCTGGATGCCCTGGCTAAGGTGGCAGGCCGAATTATTTTAAATAGAATACAAACCTGGGGGGAGGAAAAACAAATTTTTACTAATTTACAGTATGGCTTTAGTCCAGGAAAGGGGACAATGGAACAATGCCTAAACCTCGCTCTCCTCATCTCTAAATATACACAGGCTAAGAGCGGGAACCTTTTCATTTCATTTATAGATTTAAGTTCTGCTTTTGACTGTGTAGATCACAAATTCCTATGGCTAACACTTAGTGACATGGGGATTGACAGTCATATTTTACTATACATTAAGGAACTTTATAGAGAGGCAGTTGCAAGGGTTAGGTATGGCCCGAAGGGGTAATGCTCAGACAAATTTCCCGTAGAAAGGGGTGTTAGGCAGGGGTGCATTTTGGCACCCCTGTTATTCACCTTATATATACATTTTATAGGACAATACCTCAGGGACTTTCAAAACGATTATCCTACCATTAAAGGAACCCCTATCCCTTTACTACTATATGCCGACGATGCGGCATTAATGTCACGGACCAGACTCGGGCTACAAAGAACGGTAGATAAATTCAACTCTTATATGAAGCTCCGTGGCCTTTCTAAAACCTTTATAATGGTCTTGGGAAGGGCAGAAAAAGGACACCTTGTCCAATTTTTCTGGATAATAGGAGAATTGAAATTACAGATACCTTCTCTTATTTAGGGGTAAACTTTGACAGTGGGAATACGTGGCAATCAGTGGTTAATGCCAGGAAACTGGCATTTCTGCGATCGATTGGCGCCTTGAGAAATGTTTCAACCAAATTGGGCGGAAAACCAACAAGAGATTTAATCTATATCTACAAAGCTAAGTGCGTTTCAACTGCTACCTATGGTGCAGGTATCTGGGGCACTGAACACGTACAGGGAATACAAAGCACTGAAAATCAGTACCTTGCCTATCTATTGGGGGTATATAAAACTACATCCTCATACATGTTGCATACAGAAGCTGGCCTTTCCCATATAACAGACACTATAAGGATTTCTCTGATTCTTCTCTGGCATAAGGTCTGGGTTACCCCAGAAACTTCATTAAATAGAGACTTATTAACCGATTGCCTCTCCCTAGATGGCGGGTCTAAAATCAAATGGCTATCTTATGTGAGGAATATGTTTAAGGAATTAGGCCATCTGGAATACTTTGTAAAACCAAGTACAATGGAGAATGTCCCAAGAAGTCTGATTAAAAAGATGGCCTTGGACCACCTTGTTACATCTAGATGGAACGCAGAAAAAGAAAAACACACCATTATTAGATATCAGCAAATCACCTCCCATGAAGGGTTACAAAAATATCTAATATTAGTAAATAGCCCCTTTGCTCGTTCGCTGCTAACTCGCTTCAGGCTAGGCATTCTCTACCGACTGGTTACATTCCCCCAATGTAATAACTGGTCCATGTCAAAACTTGTATGTCCCTGCGACGATATTTCGAATCAATCTAATATTCATTGTGTCTTATTCTGTAAATTTTATCAGACACCCCGCAGGGCCTATATATCACCCATTTTGAGGACATGGGGGATTCGAACTTGTAAGCTAGCCTTTTTTTAAACTGCAACGACTGGAAGAAGATCATGTTATTTGTGCATTGAACTGTTTTTTAAAACTTGCAGTAAAGTTCCTCAACTCAATGAATTGATCAAAAAAACATTTTATTGAATATTTCCTTTGGTTGATATTAATTATGTTGTTCTGGATATGTATTTTTATGTATTATTTACTTTTATAAGTGTTCTTATTTGTGTGATTTTATGAGTTGAATCTTTAAATCGAATAAAGCAAGTTTGAAATGAAATGGAAGGGCTCCAAGGGTGGCGCTGCAGAAGTTGACGAAGAGTTGGTACGATGGGGGCATAGCGCTCCCCGACCTGCAGCGTTATTACTGGGCAGGGCAACTGGTTACCGTATATATAGGTGGATCTATCGTCCTCCGGATGACCCTGCGTACGTCCTTGATTCGTTACCAAACTGATCGCTCTGGGTATATGGGGGCCATTTATGTTAGTGACAAAAACAATAAGGGGGGGTTTCGGGCCCACCAGACATACATTGGAGATATGGCGCACAGTAAACTCTTGCCTAGGATGGGCAGGCATCCTTACTAAGGCTGCTCCACTCTGGTATGCACAGAAATTGGGTATGTTATGTTATCAACCCGGGTTTGACAAATGGGACCTTCTTGGCATCTCGGTGGTCGGAGACCTGGTCAAAAAGGGGGCATTACTCACATTTGAGGAACTTCAGAAACAATACAAAATGACCCGAGGGGAAACATACAGGTACCTGCAGATTCGGCATGCGCTTCGGGCGGCTTTCCCGTCCTTTGTAGACATCCCGGACTCCTCCCTGCTTGAAGACAGATTATTGGACGGGCCTTTTGATTCGAAAGCAATCTCTCTCATGTACAAGAAACTGTGTAATAATCACCCAGATTCATTTCCGAACCTCAGGGAGAAGTGGCAGACTGACCTGGGAAATATTAGTGATGAGGAGTGGCAGGAGGCCCTGATGTCCCCTTGTGAGGCTGCCATAACACTAAAATCTAGATTGACCCAGCTCAGAATATTACACCACTCATACATGACGGGACAGGCCTTAGGGAAGATTGGTTCTAGACCTGACGACCAGTGCCTAGGGGTTGTGGCCAACAGGCAACTTTTTACCACATATTATGGAGCTGTCCGAGACTGAGTGTCCTATGGGAGGGGGCCTCAGACCACATGAGCAGGGCTCTATGCAAGGTGATAGTTCTGAAGACGCAATTAGGATGGCTGAATATTTGGGAGGCGATTGACTGTACGGAAGTAGAAAAACAGTTTGTGACGCTGGGGTACCTGCTGGTAAAGTGGGAGATAGCTCGAGGGTGGGGGCCGGCGAGTGCACCGAGCATTCAGGGGTGGACGAAAGAGTTGGACAGATGTATGCTGGCAGAAACAAAAGTGTTTATATCTAGGGGTGCCCCAAAAAATGGGAACGGAAATGGTCAAGTTGGAATAAGTATCGAGGAGACCCTGTGGTGTCCCCAATGGTGGAATTAGCAATGTATAATAGTACAGAAAGTGCTGAATCTATGTAATGTTTATTGATGCTAGCTAACTGTCCAGATTGGAAACCGTATATTGGATTGATCTCTATGTATGCACATGATCTTTGTATTCAATAAAAACATTTAAACAAAAAAAATAAAAAAAATACTGAAAGACGCAATTTGAGACTAGCAGAAAGAGCCTAAAGATCCTCACCTGCCATGGAAAAATTGAAAAGGCTAAGGTCAGTGAGAAACACTTACAACAAAAGAATCATAAACTTGAATGCCAACTTCTTTGAAACCCACTGGACAAAGCCAGAAATCAGCACAAAAAAACAATTGAAATTGTCAAGTAACGATCCAACAACCAAGCTTACCTTCCCAGTATTGATTCCTCGAAGCCTCCTAATTGCAAAGAATTTGCTTCCTTCTTCATGGAAAAAATGGTCATTATTGAAAAGTAGTTACAGACAATAAGGGAGTTGTTACCATCTAACCTACCTGCGATTACTCATCCATCACAGTCTGCTCTCCTTATCGGTCACCCTGAGCTCTCCTCCAAAAACAATGCCTCTTGGCACACATTCACCCCCTCAAGGAAAATTCCACTCACTAATTGCTGACAGGGCTAAAACCATCTAATCACTTCATCGGCCCTTTACCTTTGATTTTCTTTAAGAAGATCAAATTGTCTATCCTCCCTTTATGGACCAATATCATAAATGCCTCTCTACTTCAAGGCACCATCTGTGATTGTCTAAAAGTAAGACAGAAAACCCCCAACCTAAAAAACCAAAGTAGATTTTGCAGACTTAAACAATTTCTGCCCAATCTCCACCAATCCCACTCTGGTGAAGCTTATCGAGAAATGTGTACAGATTCAACTCTGCAATCCTATAGCTCAGTACTAACTTCTGGACCAAATCATGTCTGTTTTTTGCCAAGATCACAGCACAGAAACAGCACTTACACACATAGTAGACAATCAGGCACATGCATCAAGCGATTTGGGAATCGCAAACGGTGCGAATCGCAAAATTCGGCCGTTTGCGATTCCCAAATCACTATTTGGGATGCATCAACTTAAAAGTGAATAAATCGCTATTTTAGCGATTTTTTTCAAGTGCGATTTCTTTTAAGGAATCGCAAATTTGCGATTCCTCAAAAGCAATGCATGAACCTAAAAAAAATTGCGAATTCGCAATTAGAGAGAAAAAATTACCATGAGGTTGGACCTCATGGTAATTTTGCGAAATGTTAGAAAAATGCTATTTTTTGCATTTTTTTAACTTTCATGTTGTGCACACACATGCCCTTAGGGCATGTGTGTACACAACATATGTGCATTGTTTGATTTCAGGGGTGCAACAGGGTGTCCTTTGGACACCCCTGCACCCTTGAAATCGCAATCTCAATTTGCGATTAGCTAATTGCGATTCGCAAATTGAGATTGTCTTCCCATTCATTCCTATGGGCCTCTAGGCCCATAGGAATGAATGGGAAGGGATTCCTTAATTGCGATTCGCAAAATGCTAATCGCAATTAAGGAATTCTAAGAAATCGCAATTTATTTAGCGATTTCTTGATGCATAGGCATTTGCAATTCCTTAATTGCGATTCCTTAAAAATCGCTATTAAGGAATCGCAAATGCCGAGTTTGATGCATGTACCTGAATGTTATTAATTTTGGATCAGAATGAAGCGTGCCTTCTCATCCTCCTTGACCTATCTTTAGCACTTGATGCTGTGAAATACGTCAACCTTCTAAACATACTTGAAAAAAGGATGGGGCTATCAGGGACCATCCTTCAATGGTTTACTTCATTCCTCTATAAAAGAACCCAAAGAATAAAGGTCAACCATTCTCTGCTGAGGCCCTCTATGGTCACCCTGGGAGTCCCACAGGGATCTGTCGGCTGTCCCATTCTCTTCAACGTATTCATGGAACCTTTCGGAGATTCCATGGCATTCGCCAACATTCATTATCACATGTATGCAGATGACACACAACTGTACTTGAAAATATGCTCCCCTAATGAACTCATTACCCTCAAAGTTATTCTACAAAATACTCAGAACTAGCTTGCGCTCAACTATCTCAAACTTAACACCATCAAAACAGAAGTACCCCTCATTACCGCACCCAAACACAATATTAAGCTTGACCTTTAGAAGAAACATCTAACTGCCCTCAATTGTACAACTCAATCTGTAGACTCTGTAAGATCTCTGGGAATTATACTAGACAAAGATCTTCATAAGCAGGACCACATCAGTAGCACCACCAAAGGAGCGAATGATCAGATAAGCATTCTAAGGAAATTCAAAAAACCCTTCCTTTCCCAGAATGATCTTAAATCTGCTGTCCAAGCCATGTGTTATATTGAAGAAAAGTCCCCACACTGGTAAGTTGAAGTCTTCTTTATTCTAGTCACCCACTCTCCTAAAGGCTCAACAGTAAACTGTCAACTGACACATGTGAACATTCTATGGTAAACTTCGGTGGAACGTTCCAAGGGAGGAGGGGAGAGGGAGGGAAGGAAGAAACCACAGAGAGGGAAGAGAAGTACAGTTAGCTATGAAAATTACAACACATCTGCCTACACAGGAGAGGAAGAAAAAGCTATGTTAATAAATATCACCATTGGGAAAATTATGTGGAATTAACAAATCTATCCCCACTCCACGTCTGTCAATTTTCCAAGCGGACCACATTCCTGCTTGCCTTTACCACTCATTGGGGAGGTTGATACTTGCTCTGCCCCGTTTGTACATGGGTGGGTTTCCTCACCAGAACAGGCGTGTCAGCCTTGAGGTTGTGCTCCTTTTTTACCATGTTTCTGGTTGTACCAACTCTTATATCTCCTTTGATGTTGTTGGATTTTCTTTTGACCCTCCCTCTGGTCAGGAAAAAACCCTCTTACCTCCGTCTAACCACAGGGTGTTCATTTTGATGCTGGGTTCCCTTTCTCTTAAGTCTACGAAGGGTGGTTTCCCTGTGATGCGATTAGGTGTAGTGTGGTATGCCCAGATGCATTCTTTGAGTGAGTCTTCTATCTTGTGACCATTGGTGATGGCTAGTTAAATGTGTTCTTTTACCATGCGATTAGCTCTTTCCACCATCCCATTGGCTTTTTGACAATAGAGTGCAGTTTTCCCATGTTTGATATTAGACTCTTCTAGAAACTCTCTCATCTCCTCGGACATGAACTGCAGTCCATTATCTGTCACTAAAACTGCTGGTATGCCTTCAAAGAAAATTATGTTCTTTATGAAAGAGATGAGGTTGATTGTAGTGTTGGAAGGTGTACATTTGAAATCGATCCAATGGGAAGAATACTCTATAAGGACAAACATGAATTTCTTCTGAGGGCCAAAAACTTCCATGGGTCCAATTATGTCAATGGCTAATTTAGTCCATGGTACGTCAGGAACTTCGACAGGGGATAGGGGAACTTTCCTTAGTGTCTTGCTTTTGTCACTTTTAGTACAGATGGCGCATTCTTTAACTTTCAGCTTTACCATCGAGTCCATCTTAGGAAACCAAAAGCAACTCCTGACTTTATTTATTGTGAGGCTCCTGCCTAAGTGCCCTTCATGGGCCAGATCAATTATTTTATTCCTGAGATCCTTGGGTGGAACAATTTTGTCTTTACAATATATTCTATCATACATGAGAGTCAGTTCATAACTAACTTCCCAAAAATCTTTGATGGCTTCAGGGACATCATGACGGTTCCCTGTCCAGCCACTGACGACCAATTTTTTTAGAACATTCATGTCACTGTCCTTTCTCATGTTTTCCTCCCACTCTTCCTTGGTAAGGGAAGGAAGATGCATAGCTAGGATGGGAACATCCGATTTGTCTTCACTGGGACTGATGTTGAATGGAGATCTCAACAAGTAATCGGCAACCACATTCTCTGGTCCCGGTAAGTATTCCACACTGAAGCAAAAGTTCTCCAACCCTAGCACCCATTTGGTTATACATGGAGAGTTGTTTTGAATGTTTTTGGGTGAGAACAGAAAGGTCAATGGCTTATGATCTGTTTGTATAGTGAATTTAATTCCCCATAGGAAAACCTTGTAATGATTCACAGCCCAGAAGCATGCTAACGCTTCTATCTTGATGACCGAGTAGTTGCGCTTGGAGAGGCTAAGGGACCGGGAAGCAAAAGCTATAATGGTTTCCCCATTCTCACTTTTTTGAGATAACATCGTTCCTAGACCTTTATTAGATGCATCTGTTTTTAACACAGTTTTCTTTTTGGTGTCAAAAGGTCCTAAGGCTGGCTCTTACAAAATTTCTTTTTTAACAGTGTCAAACATTTTGTTGTGTTCCTCTTCCCAATGCGATAAAAAAGGGGATGATGGACGGAGCGTTTGAGCAAATCAAACACTCACCCCCAGTCAACTGATCTGGGTTTAATCCATCGCCATTATTTAGCTCACTCATTCACCCCAGTTCAGACATGGCCATGTGCAAATCAGTCTGACCCTGTGCCTCATGGGAACAGTCCAGCCCGAACTGCCAAGCCATGTCCTTCCTGGACCGGAAACAGGCATCCTGGGACCGGTTTCGGATTCATAATCCTCATCAGCCAGGCTATCTTGAATCCAGTGGCCAAGTGAGCAAGGGACTCACGTCTGAGCATACCCTGCCAACTTAGGGCGAACAAAGCGATACAAAAGGGAATGATGGACAGAGCGTTTGAGCAAATCAAACACTCACCCCTAGTCAACTGATCTGGGTTTAATCCATCACCATTCTTTAGCTCACTCAGCCATCCCAGTTCAGACATGGCCATATGCAAATCAGTCTGACCCTGTGCCTCATGGGAACAGTCCAGCCCGAACTGCCAAGCCATGTCTTCCCTGGACCAGAAACAAGCATCCTGGGACCGGTTTTGGATTCATAATCCTCATCAGCCAGGCTATCTTGAATCCAGTGGCCAAGTGAGCAAGGGACTCACGTCTGAGCATACCCTACCAACTTAGGGCGAACAGAGCGATACAAATGGGGGTGATCCCATACATATTCCTTGGTTTTTTAACAGATCTCGTAGGCCATCACACAATTCAGAAAAATTCTTTACAAACTTGGCCATGTACTCTGCCAACCCAAAGAAGGACTTGGGTTCCTCCTTGTTGGTAGGGTATGGAGCATCCTTGACTGCTTGCATAAGACTGTACATGGGTCTGAAACCTTCTTGGGATATAGTGTCCCCCAGGTAGTCTACCAAGACAACCTTAATCTTACATGTATCTAATTTCACTGTTAATCCTGCACCAGAGAGTCTCTGGCACACTGAGGTAAGGATGTTATCATGTTCTTCAACAGATGATCCATACATAAGTATATCATCCTGAAAACATAAGGTGTTAGTGATGTTGCTGAGAATTGGTTTGAGAGGCAAGATGGCTCCAGAGTGAGAGGACGCACCAGCATCACTCCGTGGGTCTGGTCTTCTCTTATCTTGATCTTGATCTCTCCATGTGATTGCTATATGGGAAGAGATGGAGATTTGCTGTACTAAACGCAATGGTCGTGATGAATTGATGAAGCTGAACTGAACTCAACTTGCTCGAACTGAAAATAAAACGCTGAAAAGCTGGAAAAAAAACCTGAGACTTGGGAATCCGAGAGGAGAAGAAAGAGGAAGCGATAAGGATTGATGGCTGCTATTGTGACAAAAAGAGAAGAGCAAGGGCTGCAAGGAGACTGCAAAAGCAAAAGCGGAGAGTGGGGGGAGCCAGCGTAAAGGAAGAGTAGAGGAGGATTAGAAGAGGTGCAGAGGCGAGAAAGATTACGGTCTAGGGAAGACCTCGATAACCTCTGAGATACTCTGCTAAGAGGGCTGTACGATGGCGGCAGCAGTCGTAAGAGCTATCATCGCATAAGAATTGAGAATGTGCGGATGCATGAGTGACTTGCGATAATACCGATTCCGACATCCCTCCGACATCCCTCTGAACACATCCTTCCGAGCACACCTCTGAGCTACACATACCTCTGAACTGTGAGTATTGAATCAAATTGTGCCATTGTGCACTCTCCGGACTGTTCGTTGCTGACGTTCCGCGTTTATACCAAACAACTGCTAATATTTGGCAAAAGAACTGCGACTTGAATAAACCAACAGAATCTGTCTTTCGCAGAACTGCTGTATGCACAAGTGCGTGATACTCATAATTGAGTCTGCACATTGCCCGCTTCTTAAAGAAATTAGCTGAGGCCGTCACTTATACCTATAAGTGTCGTGAGCTGGCATAAAAAAAAGGGTCAACCTTGTATATATCAATATTCCGTCCTGATGATGGTCTTGTAAATGATCAAGATAAGACCGAAACGTCGACCCACATAGTCCAATTCTGCACTGTATGATTTGTACCGACTGTTGATTTTCTCCTGATTAATAGTAGAAATCAAGTTGTCACCTCTTTAGCAGTCTGGACAGTTTTCATGGATATATTATAGGAAAAGTAATCAATACCTTTAATATCCATTATATATCTTTGTATGTACCCTGCTTTATGTTATTTTTGATTTTGTGTACAGAATTATTCTTTGTTTTAAATGCAAAAATAATAACTTCTCAGACAAGAAAACTATCCTGGTTTCATGTTTTATTATTCATTCACTCTATTGTTGATGTTAGTGTGGTAACATCCTGTGTTTTCTCATTGTTAGAAACTTTTAAATTGATCCGAATAGCCGCTGATTGAACTCGAATTTAGGTACTCTGATTGTTACTCAACAAGTCCTAAACTAGTGCTGCAAATTCATATAAATGAAATCCCTTGCTGGCCAATTTATACTTTACTAAACTCTGCCCGAGCCCGCAAGGGTATATTGGGTTACTCACCTTCCGAAACATTGTGCCATTGTGCCATTAAAGTGAACGATGTTGGCTGTTACCAGGCACGGAGTGTTAAAGTCCAGAATCTGAATTCGGGCTGACAGGAGATAGTTTACCTCTTTTTCCCCCCTTGCCAGGGACTTGTGCGTGACTGTCCTGAACTGTCTGGAACTAATCATTAAGGACGTAGGAAAGAGAGAAGGGAGTTGGACGCTGCATACAGTGAACAGTGATTAGCAAAAAGCGGAATTGAGCTAAATTAAACACTCGGCGTCAGCATCATGCGATCTTGGAGCTGAGATGCTGGTGCACTTGTCCTCCCTTATTCCCTCATCGCCTTTGCCTTTGCTCGTCGCCTTTGCTTACTTTCTGCTCACCTTTGTTCTTGCCTCCGGCGCTCGCTTTCACGCCAGATCACCTTCCTTCCCCCAGGTTCCCGCCGCTTGTCATCAGACGTCATCTGCAGACTTGCAAGCCACGCATTTAAATCGCGTGTGCTGCGTTGTCAGGGGGACGCAGAAGCGCTAGCCAATAGCTAACCGCCCCTGCGGAGGAAAAAATCTAAGGAGAGGAAATTAAGAGGAAATTAAGAAACCAAAGGGTAGCGAAACGTTAAGGCGAAAGAAAGAAATGAAATAGATGAAAGAAATAAATGAAGAAGACAGATAACCGACAACGGGAGAAGCTACAGCAGCAAGAACGTGAGCGTGAACGTTGTACAGCTACAGTTACAGGAACAGTGGCGCAAGCAGTGGAGTGGAGGGGGTTTGGCGCACTACTAGACTCAGATAGTACAGATATCCCTCCTAAATTTGTGATCGAAATTGAACTGCGACTAAAAATCGACATAACCAAGCAAACCTACAATACTACGGGTCTCAAGCTCCAAGCTTCCTTAAAACTCATCGCAGATCTTTTACTGTGCCTAAAAAAAGAGTCTGGGCTGCTCTTAAAGTGTTAATAAATAAAAAACCAAATAAAGGGGGGGCGTCAGATCCCTTCGGAAAAACAAAAGGTCAAAATCAGCCACAAGGTCAGGTTCGATTGCCAGCACCTGAACAAACGCAGATAAAGGATATGGCTGGAATTAACAGAACAGTGGCACAAAGCCCATCGCTGCTTAATCAAGAAAGTGGAGAAAGAGGAGAAAGAGGAGAGGAGGGAGCATCAGCAATCCTAGATATGCATGAGACACAGATGCAGGTGCAAAATCTTGAAGACCCAGACCCAGACCTAGAGAGCACAGAGAGCCCAGAAGACTTGGGGAACAGAGAAGACTTAAAAAACACACAGAGTATAAAAAGCCACACCCCGCAGAAATACAAGGACATACAAAGACGACCTGAAACCAGAGGATCTAAAGCCAAGGAGAATAATGTGGAGAAAGCTATATGTGACGAGAGTGACAAAAATAAAAATAAAAATAAAAGCAAAAACACTGAAAAGGACAGGGATAAAGAAAAGGTGAAACAAAAACAGAAACAGAACGACAAAGAGATGGGGAACGATACAGCGGACAAAGCCAATCTGGATTTAATGGCTAAAAAAGCTCAGAGGCTGCAAACAATAAAAAACTTGAAAGCTGCCGCTATAAATACTGGACTCCCAGCCTCTTCTCAGCCGCGGATATCTAATATTTTTACCCCGCTATCCAAGGAAGGACCAAGCGAGTCTACAGTAATTAAAAAACAAAAAAGCAACCAAGCAGTCAACGCGAACGGTACCTGTGGGGGCGACTCTAACGCGTCTGTGGAGCGAATCAGTGTGGAGGGGAAAAATATAGCTCAAAAACAAACTTCGGCCTCATCACGCGTGCAAACATCTCCTCCTGAGCCAACCCCATAGCTTGGTAATACTGCACTCTTCGAAGTGGACTCGGATTCAGACATATACGAAACAGGGATGTCCATTTCAAGTAAAACAAGTGAAACAAGCGAAACAAATGACGAACAAATACTAGAAGCAACAGCCTCCGAGATTCTAGACTCTAATGAATCCAGAAAACTTAGTGAAACTTGTCAAATCTGGAACTCAAGGAAAAAACTGTAAAAAAAGAGGGCGAGAGACAAAAGGAGAAGAGCTAACTTAATTAATGATGAGACCACAGACCCCGGCAGTAACAATGACTATGCCAAAACAAGACCTAAACTTACATGAAAAAGCCCGACCTCAAAGCTGCCGGGAGAAACAGAGTATGTTCATGAGCACACCTTAGTTGAGCCAGAAGGAAAAAGCCAGAAGCAATCCGGAAACGGACATAGCTCAGCAACGACTGTAGAGCCTTTGCTGAGCGAAGTGCTGAGCTCCATTAAAAATTTCCATAAGGACATTAAAAAAGAAACCCAAAGGAATCATGTTGCTATTGAGAAGTTACAAGGGGCAATTAAAAAAGTTGGCAATATCTGTACCGAGATTTCGGATAGAATGGCCTCAGTGGAAGCACGTGCAAAAAATTTGGAAACGGGCGTAATTAAGCTGCAAAAACAGGAAAATGAGCACGGTGGAATTATAAAGGACCTCATGATGAAAGTTGAAGATCAAGAAGAAACAATCTGAGGTTCCTTGGAATACCCGAAGGCTTTGAGGGGAATGACCCAAGGGGCTCTATGATCAATCTACTGAAATCAGCCTTCCCGGAACTTGGTACCTGGGACATGGACAAAGAAATCCAGCGCGTCCATCGATTCCCTTTGACGCTACCCAAACACTTACAAAAGCCACGTCAACATCCCCGGGCAATGTTGGTCTACTTTGGGAATTTCCTCTTAAGAGAAGCCCTCTATGATCAGGCTAGGCCCACAAAGCAGAGGGAACATAAAGACTTTATGTTCTTCACCAGACCAGACTTCGCCCACGCAACTGTTGAGAGAAGGGCAAGAATGAGACAATTAATTACACCTTTTGAAAAAATCGGAGCAACAGTCTTCCTGCAAAACCCAGCCTGGCTAAAAATAATATACAAGGGATCAACGAGAAGCTTCTCAAGTGAAATCCAAGCCGAAGCTTACCTAAGAGAAATCTCAGTGACTAAGAAAGGGAATTCAGGAATATAAACACAAATCAGCAAGTTGTCTATGAACACAAAAGCATGGGGAGTAATCAGAAGGGGTTGGGGAGGGGGGGGGGATTTAAAAACAAATGTATTTGAAATTTGGTATAAATATCTGTGTTCAAATAATGGTTTAGGGTAAATATCTGATTACATCATTGACCCCACCGGTCCGATACGACCAAAGCATAAAGGGCCTGCCCGCGGGGCGCACTGAGGCGCACTCTGACTACACTGACGCCCACACCTGGGTACTCGGGGACCCAGCAAGCCTCATAGGATGGTAAGGGGGAAAGGGGGGGGACTGAGGGAGGGGGACCGGTAGGGGGGGGAGGTGCGAGAAGCAAGAGGGGTCAGGGGGGATAAGGGAGGGCCGGGGAGGAAAAAGGGGGGAAAAACTTCATCACATCAGGATATAGAAGAAACTAAAGAAGCCAGTGTAACAAAAACATAATGGGGGGAGTGAAAAGGAAACAGAAATGCCTATGCGGATAGTTTCGTTGAATGTTTGTGGACTAAATGATGGAAAAAACGAAGAGCTATGAGGGAATATTTAAGAGTATTGCACGCCGAGCTGATCTGCTTGCAAGAAACACATATAGAAGCTTCTCAAAAGGGGCTTTTAGAACAGCTGGGATATCAATTAGCATCATATACGACGCAAGGAACAAGAACACGAGGGGTGGCGATCTTAGCAAGGCATGGATGTGTGGTTGTAAATAGGCAAAAATCTGACTGCTATGGCAGATGGGTTTTGGTGGAGTGTCAGGTGCAGGGCTTTAACTTCACACTATGCTCATTGTATGCTCCCACTGTAGACGACCCGGAAGTTATGGACTCTGTTAACGTACAAATAGCCAACTGGCCTCTGCCATTAATAGTTTGTGGGGACTTAAATGTCAATGGCCTGAATGGTTTGTGGAAGAATGATCCGGGGAAATTCTCCGGTCGGAAGAAGAGAAGCCACAGGGCGTTGATTCAATTGATGTGTGATAACGGTCTAGTAGATATATGGGAGCTGCAAAATAACTTAAGAAGTGGTAGTACATATTAGTCTGCCCCTCATAAGGCTTTAGCAAGGCTAGATTACTTTCTGGTATCACCAGCAGTAGCATCTATTGCAAAGATTAGCATACTACCCCGGGTAATGTCCGACCATAACCCGCTTATCTTAGATATAACAACTGCTGCCCAACAAAAGAAGGTGACAAATTGGACATTTCAGAGAGCCCTGTTACAGGATTCGGAGTATACCGCCCAAATGAAAGAATGGATGAGAAATTTTTTGGTGCTAAATAAAGGCTCTGCCCCCCTGCAGTAGTGTGGGATACGCTGAAAGCAGGTATAAGGGAAGAGACAATTAGGTACTCAATTAGGCGGAATAAGGCAGAGAGGGAGGAAGTAGAAACGAGAATAAGGGCAGTTGCTAGACTAGAACACGAACTTAGTAGCGCAATCAGGGCGAATCAGGATATTGTTAGAAAAACATATGAGCTTGCTATGGCTAAGGCAGCGGTTGGGGAGCTATTTGCATCTAAGGCAGCAGGGAAGTATTTGGCGTGGAGAAAGGATCAATATGAGTATAGTGAGCAGATAGGCCGCATGCTAGCTGTTCAAACTAGGCAGGCTGCTACCAAGGGGGATATTTCTGAGATTAGGACTGAAAACGGAAGTGCTGCAACAACACCCGAGAGTGTATGTGCTAGCTTTTGGGACTACTATCAGAGGCTATATGAAGCCGACTATATGGTGCCTAGCGAGGATATAGAGAGGTATCTTGGGAGTGTCAGGTTAGAGAAGCTAACGACAGAGGATAGGGGGACCTTGGAGATGGCATTTAATAAAACAGAAATGCAGAGGGCAATCTATGACTTACCGTCTGGTAAAGTGGTAGGCCCAGACTCTATACCCTTGGAGTTTTATAAAACATTTTTAGCCAAGATAGAAGAAGAACTATATGAGATGGTTGTAAATATACAAGAGGGTGCGATACCCCCGGAGTCATGGGAGAGGCAACTATGATAGTCTTTCTGAAAAAAGATAAGCCCGCAACCAATCCTGGGTCTTATAGGCCAATAAGTCTAATGAACAGCGATGTGAAAATCTACTCAAAGATGCTGGCAAATAGGCTAGGAGCTGTAATTGGTAAGATCGTCTCTCCATGGCAGCACGGGTTTATCCCTGGGAGAGGAACAGCGGAGCATGTTAGAAGAGTGCTTACGTTATTTGATGGCACGGCATCCTCACGAGACCCTATGGCGCTGATCCTTTTAGATGCTGAGAAGGCGTTTGATAGGGTCTCGTGGGGATTTCTCTGGGCTGCGCTGGAGAAGTTGAATCTGGGGAAGGGCTATGTGGGGGCTTTGAAAGCCTTATACCACAATCCAAGAATAAGGGTTAGAACCATGGGGGAGCTGAGCGGTATAATAGATATTAGAAGAGGAACTAGGCAAGGGTGTCCCTGCTCCCCGCTACTTTTCGCTTTATATATAGATCCATTCATTAGGAGGATAGAGCAGAACAGAAACATCTTGCCCATAGCACTGAACAGGCATGAAACTAAAATCCTGGAATATGCGGATGACCTGGCCATAACATCAAGCTCACCAGTGTCAGCCCTAAGATAAATAGAACAGGAAGCGGCTGCATTTGGAAAACTGTCTGGGTACAAATTAAATGCAAACAAGACCCAAGTGCTAATAAATCAGAAAATATCTTTAGTCGATCCAAGAGTAGTAGAAACAGCAGTATATCTGGGGGTTCGTATAACCTCAGACCTTTCTAAAGTGGTGTCGAAGAACTTAAGCCCCATTATAGATAAGGCTAAAATTGATTTTGACAAGCTGAACAACCTACACCTAACAACAATTGTTTGTTGCAATATTATTAAAATGGTGTTTATGCCAAAGGTGCTTTACTTATTTAGGACCCTACCGCTAATCTTTAACAATAGCTGGTCCAGGGAGTTAGAGAAGGTGACAAATAGATTCATTTGGGCTAAGGGCAAAACACGCCGCAGTCAAAAAATGTTGTCACTTCCAAGAGAGAAAGGTGGGCTGGCGTTACTGGACTTTAAGGCATATTATTGGGCAACGGCCCTGCAATACATCAGAGGTATGCTCGGGGGGAGTGTTACAGACAGATGGAGAGGTAGAGAGGGTGTCCCAGACGTATACGAACTTGTAGTGAAAGATTCTAATCAATGGTTACTTACATATGAGGAGAGGAGTTATGACAAAAAAGTAAGGTTCAAGACTTTGGTGGCCGCAAGGTTAGTCTGGTATGGGATAAGGAGAAAATTAAAACTAGGGAAAATGAACTATCATACCCCTCTGTATGGGAACCCATCGCTGCCGGGGGTATTTCATGACCCAGTTATGAGGGGCTGAGATGCATTAGGGGTTAAAACTATTGGGGACCTTATAGGGGCAACCGGTCTGATCTCTTTTGAGCAGGCACAACGCCTATATAATTGAGGGCGTAGAGACTTCTTTAAGTACCTACAAGTGAGGTCAGTTTTGCTAAAGAAACAGGGGGAAGACATGAACTTTCAAAGAATCGAATTGTTGGAATGTGTAAGGGATGAAGGGGGATCCTCTATCTTGCAACTATACGGGGAAATTTGTGAATATAAAGAGGATGATTGTGGTAGAATGTATGAGAGAGTCAAACTAGGTCTAACGGAAACGAGGCAGAGAAGTCATTAAAACTGTCAAATTCGGTTCTAAGAGTGGCAAACTTACAATCTCAACAATATAAGACTATGTTTGAACTTTACTACACCCCTCATAGAATAGCGCAGTGGGGGGGAAAAGCGGGGGCATCTGTCCAAGATGCCAATCCACGCAAGCAGATACAATTCATATGCTTGAGACTCCTTAGCACACGTTTAGTGTATTATTTTCCAATCATATACATGTGTTTCCACCATATACCTAGTAAAACTACCACTATTCTAGTAATTAAAGATACAATTCATATGTTTGCATCATGACCCTCTCTAGATATATATAAAAAATCTTTGGAACAATTTTTTGCGGATTCTCTGGGGATTCATTTAACTTTGACTGATGAAGTTATGGTTTTGGGTGTAGTGAGGGAGGGTGTAGATGTTCTTCACCATGAGTTTCTGTATTTAGCTATGACCCTCAGTAGACTATGCCTGGCCACACTCTGGAAGGATCCTAACCCCCCAATATTACAGCAATGGATCTCTCGGGTATTGGCCATATATATCTTAGAAATGGCCCTATTTGAAAAAGGGAGAGGGAAAAAAAGAAGCTGGACGGAGGATATGGTCCCCAATAATTGAATGGAAAAGGAGGCTGGGTGAGATATAGGATGAAATGAGGGGAAAGTTTAACGCAACTAAGACTGTATGATATTTCATAATGATGGCTTTCTATTGTTCTTGGGATGCCTTTTTCCCTTTTTATAACTCACTTTTCCCAGTCTATAGCTGTTTGTGTTTTTGAAAAATGCTTTATTTGTTTTGAACCTGATGATAATGCTTTCTGAATTGTAAGTTATTTTTGTTTCTCTGACAATGTCTTATGAATTTGTAATTCTGATGTTGATGAAAAAAAAAAAAAAAAAGAGAGAATTTGTTGCATTATTTTCTGAAAAATTGCCGCCACAGAGGTAAGACCAAACGGCATCCTGAAAAACATGTATGCACCAAATGGAGAAGTGAATGCTGTCAATGGTCTCAACTCTGGGTGCAAATCCACTTGGTGATAAGCCATTGAAAGATCAATGACTGAAAAGAACTTGGCCCTTCCCCTAGTGCTAAACATCTCATTTATATTGGGAAGGGGAAACCTCTCTACCCATATATTTTCGTTGATACTCTGTAAGTCAACACAGAGATGTATAACTTGACCATTAGCCTTGGACACTATGACTAGAGGCGCCAATCTATGGGCTGTATGACAGACATCTCACATAGTTTATCTAATTCCTTCTTGAGGGGTTCTCTCAATGGGAGAGGAACTGGCCAGCAATGTAGTTGTTAATAGACAATTTTTTTCCTTGCACTCTGCTAAAAAACTTGTGGCGTTCAAGAACTATGTTGACTTTGTCCCCAAAATGTGCCTCTAGTTTCATGAGAGTGACATCATATACATCTGAGTCATCGTCATCTTCCAACTCAGGTTCTGGTAATGTTTCATACACTTTGCGCCCATGGACTCCTAAGTTGTGCAGTAAGATGTGTTGTTTGTGCATTGCCGAAAATGTTTCCCCCCCATGGTAATTAAATAGGATTCGAATAATTTAGTCCAATCTTTCCAGTGAATCTCTGTGTCTCCACTTTCATTTAGAAATGATTGTGGTTGCCTTATGCCAGGGGTACCCATGTTGTGAGGAGAAAAAAAATACATGACAATGACACAAGCTCTGATGAACCTATGAACAGGAAATTGTGCACTAAGTATATAGGAGAGAGTCGCCGTGGAAGGATGACAATTGGAACAAGAACTTTTAGAAATAGCACAGTCTTTGTAAATAGCGCAATGGTAACTGAAGGTGTGCAAGCGACCGAAGATTAAAAAGTGCACAAAAGAAAATGGTGTGCATATCACTGCAGTTGGGTGACACACAGGGAAGAACAAGTATACTGCAAAAGTGGTCTGACCACTTAAAGGTGAGTGTGTCACCGATAACAAAATTGCCTAAGCGATGCAGAAGAATGCAGAGGATCCTGGGGGGAACAGGGCCCACAAGAGAACTAAAACAACTAGGAGACTAGGAAAGAAATGGTAACACGCTAAAAGGTTTGCGCGTCACCGTATAGGAATCCAGCATGGAAGTAAATGACACACGACTGGAAAGGAATGATAACACGCTGAAAGGTGTGCATGTCACCGTGGAGGAAACCAGCCAATAGATAATTGCCACACAACAGGAAGTAAGTGGTAACACATTGAAAGGTGTGCTTGTCACCGTGGAGGAATCCAGCAAGTAGGTAATTGACATACGAGAGAAAGGAAAGGATCTCGTACTTGAGTACTTGCCCAACAACGCACTCTGTAAACTGAATCACAGGTAACTGCAATTGAGGGGGCTGTGGTGTTGAAAACACACCGATGACTGAAGGAACGCCATAACGCAGGGACCAGCTGAGGAGCAATGGAGCGTCAGGGGCTCAACTGCGCCACAGCTGGTGCGCTAACTGAAACAAACGAGGAGTCGATGACAGGAAATGTCGTCGCGGGGTGGGCAGAGGTTGAAATTCCAGAGGCTCAACTAGATGCAGGAACCAGCTAAGAGGAGGCTGGTGCCTTGAAGGCTTAAGTGCGCGATCGCTGGCGCTCTGACTGGAACTGAGGAGGAGGCAATAACAGGAACTCTGTCGCTTAGGTGCCGGCTGGGACTGGAATGCTTAGGGCTCAACTGTCCGCTAGATAGCTCCACTGGCGGGCAGATCAAGTGACTGGCATCTTTATAATAACCTATAGGAACCGAGGCAGTCCAGCCCAGGCACTGTCAATGTGGACTTGGTACCTTCAGCAGGCTCCTTCAGCTGTGCGTTGTGCCGACAACCTTGTATCTAGACGACCAGAATTTATGCTCAGTCTAATGGCCCAGATAAAGCACAGGAATGAGGAAAGTGACCAAGAAGTTCCACTGTGAGCACAGGAAGGGGGGCTTGGGGGGCAGCCGACATTAGGAAGGTCTCCCCCCCGGGCAGTTTGGGAGGGGCAGGCGGGGGGGGGGGGTGCTCAGGCCTCGGGCGCTTTTTATAAACTTTGGGCTTTCTTTCCCTACTAGAGGAGCCCAAGGATAAATTCTGCTGGCTCCTCCTCCCGGCCACCATTTTAGGTTTGGTGACCTGGTGGCCGGGAGTTAGCTTAGTGAATTTTTTCTTGTGGTGGTTTAGCGTTGTATTTTATTAGTCTTTTTCGACATAATTCAGTATAATTATGGCGGCTGAAGATTACAGGGTTTTGTAAGCCATTCGGCTTCTCAGTGAGGCGGGTAGATTAGACTTGGTCATTGGTAATGCGGAGGGCCCTTTGCGCCCTCACCGTCAAGCTTCCGACGGTGTGGCCGCTGTGGTGGCGGCCTGTGTCACACCGAAGCGCTCCCGCTCGGGGGCATTGAGCGAACATGGCCACTCTCGTACCAGGAAATCGGCCCAGCAGCGGACGAAGGAAGTGGTGAGCGTTGAAGCCCAGCGGTCTTTTGAGCCGGTTAGTCCCGCGTCGGTGGGGGCTTTATCAGCGGGGGTGCCGCAGGAGCTGTCTCTTGCTCCGGGTGCTTAATGCGGGCGGGCTCTGTGGTGGCGCAGCGGGGGAGGAGAGGTGCGCAGCGCCGAGGCCAGAAGCTTTCTGCTTCGGCCTCCGCGGTGATGTCTGAGGCAGTGGCTCGGGAAAGGGGGGAGGAGCGGGTGCGCGTCGCGTGCTCCCCGTCTCTCCCTCAGCAAACTTTTTTACCGATTGAAGGAAGGGGCCAGGCTTTCAATAAGGCCTTGGGGTCGGACTCGGTGCCAAATTTGAGGGTGTTGGGGAAGGAGGTGGGTTCTTTTCAGCATAATCATCCCATTTTGAGTGGTCAGGAGGTCATGGTGCAGCAAAAGCGGTTACAAGTGCAAACTGCAGGAGAAGTTTTTGATCAGGTTGCGTCAGGGCGATTCAGCCCTTTGTTGTTTTCCCCAGCAGTTTCCATTAGGGATGAAGTACTTTCTGTCCATAGTGGGTCGGTGGGGGAAGGTGAGTGGGCTCAGACAGGGGGTTGGGTAGATATGTCTGTTGGGGCGCTTGGACAGGAAATAGGTATGGTAACTTCCCCAGTTTATTCTTTGGGGAATAGCAGGGTGGTTCCTATTAATTTGTTGCAGGCTGGCTCTCTTTCTCCGTCAGGGGTGCTGAAAAAAGGGCTTGGTGTTGGAGCACGGTCTTGGGAAGGTCTGGATGTTTTTCCTTCATGATCTGAGGGTATTCGTGATTCTGTCAGGGGCAGGAGTGGAGTGGGTCCTGGTTTGCAGGGAGAGGCGGGGCAGGTGTTGAACTTACATAAGCCTAGTTTGGGGAGTCAAATGTTAGAGGCTCGTGATGTTTTAGTTCAGCAACAGGTGACGTCTGGTGGTCAAGCTCAAGGTCCTGCGTCAGCTGTATTACAGGCTATGCTGTATTGGAGCAGTGGGGAGGAGGTGGTGGAGCCTTCACCTCCTCATCGTTGGCTTTGTTTTCAGTCAGGTGATGTGGTGTTGCAAGACGAAAGGTTCATGCAGGGAGATGTTGTAAAGGGGTCAGTTGGTCATGGTGTAGTTCGTTCACATCAGTCCAGCCTTTTTCTTTTCAGGTTAGGGATCGGCGTGGGACAGCAGACTCCGTAGGGCGGAGTCCAGCCCATTTTCGCCGAGGAGAAGGGAGGCTGGAGCCAAGCGCAGCACATTCCGTACCGTCAGGGGATCCCGGCGCGGTCAGCAGATGCAGGTCCAGCGCGACCTCACTGGCCCCTACATATCTTCACTCACGACAGATGGATTTTTCTGCTGCAAATATTTACAGGAGTAGTAGAAAGTCAGAGGAGTACCGGCGCGTACAGTCGGCTCCCCCTTTGAGTGTTCAACAGAGGGTTGGTAAGGCCCAATCTAGTGTGGTAGAGTAAGGTAAAGCTCATAAAAGGTTGCTGGCGCCAAGTTCTCCCCAGTTGGAGGAATCCTTACTCTTGGATTATGATGAGGAGAGCCCCGAGGATGGGGAAATAAGTGATACTGTGTCTGGGGGGGGGCATTCTCATCCTTCTCATAGCATTTTACAGGCACCGGTGGCGGTGCAAGCAAAGAAAGTGGTGGTGTCCGGACCAGCTCGAGAGCGCGGCCCCGCAGGAAGGGTTCCTCGGATGGTGGAAACGTGGACCAAAGGACATGGAGGTCGGGGCCAGGGCAAGCCCCCGTGTTGAATCCAGGTGAGCTTCGTGACCCACAGGCCAAACCAAAAATGGTGTCATTGGGGATCGGGGTGAGCCTTTAGAGGGTGAGTCAGAAGGTAAATTGTTTAAGGGCCGCTGTGATAAAGATCAAGGGGTAGGTACAGGTGAGGATGAGAAGGCGGCCACTAAAGTTGACAGTGGCACGTGCACTGAGCCCGCAGGGGAAGGGAAAGATCCTTTGCATAGTAAGGAACTGAAAATTAAGAAATTACCCTACTTGGGTGTCACTAAGCCTTTAGGAGCACATTTGATGCTCTCCACTAAAGAAAGGATTTGAAAAGGTGAGTATGTGGAGCTTTTGAAGCTGCTACATAGGGAAGTGCGTTCTAAGGAAGGCTCAAAAGAAGAAGAGTATGAGCTCGCTCAGGAAAGCTCAGATCACTGGCAGTGGTTTCGCTTGGGCACAATATGATGAGGAGTTCAGGGCCCGTATGGCATGGGACCCTGTCGCCAAGTGGGGCGAATTGGACACTGATCTTTGGCAACACACAATGGGTGTTTCAGTGGGTGGTAAGACCATTTTCACAGCTAGTGGCTTACCGTTAGTTTACCGGCCCTTTCATGGAAAGCCCACCAGGGGAGGGGTGGGAAACACGGCAGGCTAACAATCAAGAGGGGGGGCTTGTTGGGATTTTAACAAAGGGTTCTGTTCAAGGGAATTCTGCAGATTTCGACATGAATGCTCCCAATGTGGTAGAAAACACCCTTCAGTCAAATGCTGGGGGCCTTGACCGACAGGGGGACAACAGTGGCCGCAGCAGGGTGCTGGCACGTCTGGCCCCTCCCAACAATCCCAGGCAAACAGAGGGGGAAAGAGTGCTGCTGGAGTTGGGCCCAAAGGCTCGTACTCCGGTTAGATTGGTCCAGTTGGCTGACAGTCTGTCGGAATATAGTGCTGTGCGAGCTCAGGAAATTTTGTTGACTGGTTTTCGTGAAGGTTTCAAATTGGGTTATACAGGTCCTCGTGTGCGACGTTGGTCCAGGAATTTAAAATCGGCTGATGAGCTTCCAACAGTGGTACAGGACAAACTGAATAAAGAGGTTTTTGAAGGAAGAATGGCAGGCCCCTTTGATGATTGGCCTTTGGAAGATTTGATAATGTCACCTATATTAGTGGTTCCTAAAAAGGAGCCTGGTCAGTATAGGTTGATTCAACACTTATCATGGCCAGAAGGGGCATCAGTGAATGATTTTATTGATGAAGAGTCAGCTTCACTGTCCTATTCTTCTGTTGATGTGGCCATGTCTTTGGTGGTAGCAGCGGGTCCCTTGGCCGAAATGGCAAAATGCGACATCAAATCTGCATTTAGACTGCTTCCAGTCCATCCTGAAGACTGGTATCTTCTGGGTATCCATTTCCATGGTAAATGGTACGTGGACAAAGCACTGCCAATGGGTTGCTCGATGTCCTGTGCCCTTTTTGAAACTTTTAGCACCTTCTTGCAGTGGTTTTTCACTCGCCAATCTGGTCATGAGCTTGTCACGCACTATCTAGATGATTTCTTTTTTGTGGGGCCTCAGGGATCATCTGAGTGTCAAGCAGCATTGGACACATTTCAACAACTTATGGATTATTTAGGAGTGCCTTTGGCTCCAGAAAAGACCATGGGTCCATGCGCGACCATGTCTTTTTTGGGAATTGAGCTTGATTCAGGAATCATGCAAGCTCGCTTGCCACAGGATAAGAAGATGAAAATGCTGGATCTTTTCAGACAATGTTGGCAAAACCAAAGGTTACTGTGAAAGAGGTACAGGTCCTGTTGGGTCATTTGAATTTTGCCTGCAGGGTGGTGAGAGCAGGCAAAACGTTTTGTATGCGTCTAGGCAGGGCTCTGTCGGGACATCATTTACCCCATCACCGTGTGAGATTGACTGCTGTAGTGAAAGAGGATTTGCGGATGTGGACCACCTTTTTGCATTCCTTTAACGGGGTTCCTTTGGCTCGGGAGGAGGACTGGCTGTGGGAGGTTCAAATATTTTCAGACGCGGCAGGCAGTGATGGTTTTGGAGTGTACTGGCAAGGCAGATGGTGTACGGAGAAGTGGCCGGATCTGTGGAAGGATGGTGGCAGAAGCATTGCTTTTTGGAACTGTTTACAGTGGTTGTTGCTTTGACGCTGTGGGGGCAGGAGTTTGCTCACAAGAAAGTTCTGTTTCGAATTGACAATCAGGCTGTGGTGGACATCATTAACAGGCAGTCTGCCAGGGATCCCCAGATTCTGAAATTGCTGCAAGTCTTTGTGTTGGGGTGCCTTAGGTATGACATCTGCTTTAGGGCTCTGCACATTCCTGGTGTGGACAATGACATTGCGGATGCTTTGTCTCGTTCAAAGTGGGAGAGGTTCCATGGGCTTGCCTCGGAGGCGGACAGAACACCAACACGCATGCCGGACCACATATGGGAGGTCGGCAACACAGGGTCCTACAGTTGGTGGTAGGTTCTTTGTCTTCATCTACTCAAGCCGCATATGACCTGGCTTGGAGAGAATTTTTGGCATCTGGAGCTTTCAGGCGTGAACCTGGCTGGAGGCGTTTGGATGATGTGGTTCAATTTATTCTGTCCTTGATGGATAAAGGGTTATCCAAGGTTACTATTGCCGGGTAGTTAGCGGGCATCTCCTTCATGGGTAAACTCCTTTGGAGTTACTCTCCTTCTGCAGGTGAAGTAGGGAAGAGATTGCTGGAAGGGTGGTCACGAGAACGCAGTGTACATCAGTCATTTCGGAATCCCTTGTCGTGGCAGACTCTGGCCCGGGTGGCGGAGGCACTTCCTTTTGTTTGTACTGATGAATTTGAGGTTTGCCTGTTCTCCACACTTATGGTGTGGATGTTCTTTGGAGCATTCAGGGTTTCTGAGTTGCTGGGTTCTAAGTTTAATGTGGGTGTTAAGTGGGGGGATGTTCATTTGTCCGAGAAGGGTGTTCACATATGGCTGCATCGTTCAAAAACGGATCAAAGAGGCAAAGGTAAAGGGATCTGGTTGGAAGCTTCCTCCCCCTTTGAGACGTGTCCCCTGCAGTGGGCTAGGAGATGGTGTACTGTTTCTGGTGGGGATGTGGAGGCTGGCGTTTTTCAGCACGCAACTGGCGTCAGGGTTACTGATTATCAATTGCGCATGGTACTACGCAAAGCGTTAAAGAGCATTAGTCTGGATGAAACGAAATTTGGCACTCATTCCTTCCGAATTGGGGCAGCCACTGAGGCGCATAATCGGGGTTGGTCTGGGCAAGATATCATGCGCTTAGGGCGTTGGTCATCCAAGTGTTTCCAGCGATATGTACGACCTGAAGTGGGCGAGGCGCTTGCGTCATCCTCTTTGTCTGAAAATCTGATGCTGCTTTTCTCATTCCAGGTTCGGTGGCTGGTCCCCGGTCAACGGTTCTGACTATTTGGATTGTGGGCCATTCATTCGTGAAGTGGGTGCAGATTCAAGCACGAAATACCTATTTTGGAACACTGCTTGGTTTTAATGAACGTTTCTTCAATGTTGTTTGGAGAGGTAAAGGGGGATGTGTTGGAAGGAATTGATTCCAGCTCTGAATTCCTGGTTGGGTGGGGGTCATTGTCCTGATGTTTTAGTTATTCACCTGGGGGAAAATGATCTGTGCATGGTTAAGGGAGTGGTTCTATTACGTGCTATAAAAAAGGATCTTTCTCTATTGAAGCAGCAGTGGGCGGGTTGTCATGTCTTTTGGACAGAATTGGTCCCTAGGAGATCTTGGAGAGGAGCTAACAAACCCAAGGCAATTGATAAGGCTCGGAAAAAGATCAACTCAGAGGTTTCCAAGTTTTGAGGGAGTTGGGTTTTGGTCGAGTGTCACATGGTGACATCAGGTTTGATGCAGTAGAGTTTTTTCGGGATTATGGTGTTCACCTTTCTCGTTTGGGTATAAACTTGTATCTTTTGGAGTTGCGTGAAGTTTTGTCGCGCTGTTTGAAAATTCAGGAGTTTGCTGGTTAATTTCCCTCTTCCTTAGCTCTTTAGTGTATTTGCAAGGTTTGGGGGTCAGAAAGGGGGGTGTATTTCTTCCCCCCCGCTTTCTGGGTGGCGGGGTTTAGTTGTTTTTGTCAGGCTTGGTAAGTTTGTGGTTGGTTTTTACTTGGTTGGCACATTCGGCAGGGGGAATTGGACATGTTGACGGTTTGGGATGGTTGTATACGTTGGGGGACCAAGAGGGGTTTGAGGGCAAACTGTGGAGTTTGTTTTATGGTCTGGAGGGTTTGATAATTTGAAATGTTTATGCGGGGTGTTTGCATTGTTGGATTTGTAATAATGTAATGCTTGGGTGGGGGCGGGGTCAATGACGTTTTAGGGGTGGGGGTGGGATGGGGGAAATTAAGGTAGTATATTTTATTTAGTGAGGTTTAGTTTTGTAAGGCATTGGCCGAGGTTTTTAATTTGTTAATGTGCACCTGTTTCAATAAAGCGGCCTTTTTCACACACATACTTTGTCTGGTGGTCTGCTCCCCCCCCTCGCCCTCCCTCCCAAGGGGGGGTTGGGGGGGCAGCCGACATTAGGGAGGTCTCCCCCCCGGGCAGTTTGGGAGGGGCAGGCGGGGGGGGGGGTGGGTGCTCAGGCCTCGGGCGCTTTTTATAAACTTTGGGCTTTCTTTCCCTACTAGAGGAGCCCAAGCATGAATTCTGCTGGCTCCTCCTCCCGTCCACCATTTTAGGTTTGGTGACCTGGTGGCCGGGAGTTAGCTTAGTGAATTTTTTCCCTCCCCCCCCCCCCCTCTTTTTCGGTAGGTTTTTTCCTACTTCGTTTTCTTCTGGGTATTCCTTTTATTCCTTTTTTAGTAATTTTCATTCCTTGGGTTTTTTACCCCCTTTTTCCTTCTTTTTAGGCGTTTATATTTGGAACAGGTGGACATGGGCTCTGTTTTTGTTATACTTGTCGCTTGAAACAGGTGCTGTGCAGGGTTTAGTTGTTTTTGTCAGGCTTGGTACATTTGTGGTTGGTTTTTACTTGGTTGGCACATTCGGCAGGGGGAATTGGACATGTTGACGGTTTGGGATGGTTGCATACATTGGGGGACCAAGAGGGGTTTTAGGGCAAACTGTGGAGTTTGTTTTATGGTTTGGAGGGTTTGATAATTTGAAATGTTTATGCGGGGGGTTTGCATTGTTGGATTTGTAATAATGTAATGCTTGGGTGGGGGCGGGGTCAATGACGTTTTAGGGGTGGGGGTGGGATGGGGGAAATTAAGGTAGTATATTTTATTTAGTGAGGTTTAGTTTTGTAAGGCATTGGCCGAGGTTTTTAATTTGTTAATGTGCACCTGTTTCAATAAAGCGGCCTTTTTCACACACATACTTTGTCTGGTGGTCTGCCCCCCCCCCCCCTCGCCCTCCCTCCCAAATATACATGCGCTGGCTTCAGAGGTCCGGAGGAAGGAACAGCACACCGATGTTGAATACGGTGGATAATGGTGATGCCTCATCGGATAGGTGATGAAGAAGAGTCTTTACAGCAACGCCATAGGAAAAGTACAGCAGCGCCAGAGAAATGCAAATGAAGAGGGTACTGAAAGGGGAGGTGACTAGCTGCCCCCTGCGCAGGTTCGTTGCCATGGTTATATTGAAGAAAAGTCCCCACACTGATAAGTTGAAGTCTTCTTTATTCTAGTCACCCACTCTCCTAAAGGCTCAACAGTAAACTGTCAACTGACAAATGTGAACATTCTATGGTAAACTTCTGCGGAACGTTCTAAGGGAGAAGGGGGAGGGAAGGAAGAAACCACAGACAGGGAAGATAAGGACAGTTAGCTATGAACATTACAACAGCCTGGTTATCCTCAGGCTTAATTATGGAAGTGCTACATTCAGTGGCCTTCCCAGATACAAAATGGCCCCTTTACGGGCCTTGCATAGCGTTGCGGTCAGGCTCATCAATGGAACAAAAAGAAACAATCACATCTTCCCTGACCTGGAATCCCTAACATGGCACTCATATGAAGCACACATTCATCTAAAAATCGCTTGCATGACCCATACAGCCATACATTTCAACATTCCCAGATACCTAGCACAAAATCTGGCAAATGTAGATCATCTCGAAGTAACAGCTCCATGTTCCTGAAACCATCGATTCAGGCATCGCACTGAAAATTTGGAACTCTGTTCAGAGAAAAAATCTGTCTGATTCCCTCTACCGCCTCCTTAAAAGTAGAAGTGAAAACATTTCTTATGAATAAATGGTTGGCCTAAAAGTCATCACAATACCATATATCGACTGATCTTACCTGTTGTACTTTTAGTCTGTTGATCACGACTACCTTCTTCGGATTTCCTAGGGGGGGCACTCCTCAATTTGTTTTTCTGCTATGATTGTATTTATGTTGCAACTGCACTTTTTCACTGTGTCTTTTACTGGATTATTCACTCACCCTGCTGTAAAGCGATCTGATACCTTCACGGGTAATTTTCGAGCTTTGCTAAACTTTTTAAATTAATGAAAATATGAGGTTTCAGTCTGAGAGGCATGGACCCTGATATGTAATAGAGTGCTTATTTCCAGCATGTTTAAGTGAAGTGGTAAAGTTGACATTAGGGGCCAGATATATCTTTGTATTGCATTGTCCTTGTATCACGCATAGTGTTGCAAGGCCAAAGCAATTCTTAAGTCAGATTTGCCAAGTAACATGAAGCCGTCTTGCATGGCCCTGCGTTGCTTGATAAATCTGGAGTTATGCAAGGCAACACAAGTCACTGCCTTGTGTTATGCTGCCCTGGGAAGGTGCTCCATGGGTGGAGCATAGCCGTTCCCACATATCCACCAAAGGATTTTGGTGCATTCCCAGATTTACCAAGACTGGTAAACCTTGAGAACATAAAAATGCTATGCTATACTGTAGCACACTTAGAAAGGAGTGTTTTTGTGTTTTTGGGGTCCCTTCCTGCACAAAACAATCCTACCTGCAATGCAGGCACACTTGCACTATGGCACAAAGGTGCCTGCCTTGGTGCTAGGCAGAAGATTGTGAGCTCACATATACAAAAATTGGGAATGTGAAATATATTGGTAAATATGGTGCCCTCTCCCTTTCACACAGCACAGCAAGTTCTCTTGTTGCATTGCGTTGCATGAAATATCAACTAAATCTGGATCCAGATTTCAAGTCTCCTTCTTCCATGGCTAAAACATATCCATTGGATCACATGTAGTAGTGGGTGGTTGAACAAATTGTTGAATTAAAAATAATGTGATACTAAAATATCATGTCAAGAACATTGAGATATAATATCATGGAAAGTAATATCAAAACTAATTTATTTATTCATTTTAAGGTTTTATATTGCGCTCACTAGACCCAGAGATATCAAAGCGCTTTACAGAATCGAGAACAGGCAATAATCATTCACTCAGCATATTAGAACAATGATCCATGGGTTGAAGGAACATTGTCTGTCAGTTGGGTGCTTTTCCCTCCATATGTAGCCCCAAGGTATGTGCAAAGTAAGCCAGACCTGTGGGTCCTTGTTTAGACTACATACTGGAAGGATATCTGTCCATGTGTCTATGTATCACATAATTAAAGTCTTCACCCACAAAGTGTATTGTTGTGTCTGTTTCCAGTAAGAGAGTTCACACCTTATCTAGGGTTTTACGTTGTCATTTAAGGCGAGAGTATACATTCATCACAAGGCAAATTCTCCTATTCCTGGTTCTCCGCACTGCCACATAACATCCATTCGGTGTATCCATTGTTTGATTTTATGAAAGGGGAGGGGCTTCTTAACCAAAATTGCCACCCCTCTGGACCCTCCTGTGTAGCCGGCGTATACTAACAGCTTGCACTTGCCTCTGGGAAGGCATCTGCAATTAGTCCCCAGAAGGTGTGTTTCCTGTAGCAGCCCTTAGTCAGGGCAATGTCTCCTCAGGTACTGCGCCACCAATTCCCATTTAATATTGCATCCCAATGCCTTGACATTCCATGAAAGCATCTTTAAAAAAATCATCCATCATGGCCTCAAGACAGTTCAAGACTGCAGCTCAAAAGACCCAGAACCAGACATAGGATAACCACGGCTACAATTAAGATAGAAGTGACAAGGCCCTGAGGAGAACCCATAACTGCTGTATGGGGTTCGAAACGCGTCTGCAGAAAGGAGATAAAAACTTAGAAATACCAATAACCACTGACTCGTAGAATTAATGTGTCGTGATATCTCCTTTTAACTGTGACTTTGTCCACTACTGTTCCTGATATTCCAAATCACTGATGGTTAATGAGGCTAGAAATTGTGACTTGCCTTTTGGAACAGTCTGAAATAGATATAGATGCCATGTTGTGTAGAGTGAATGTATTTTGATGTAATGATGTTTTCTTTTTTTGGTAAATGTTGTGTTTAAGTTGATGTACATATGTGTTATATTTGTTGTGTTCTTTCTCTGACATAGAATCTAAGATTTTGTCAAAAATGATTTGAAAGAAAAGGTAAAAATAAATATACCTAACATATCTAACTAGGGTTGATGTGTTGCTTATAACTAAGAGCTAACAAAAAAAGTGGGGTGGCATTTTGTGTGAAAAACGTATATATAAGGTCCAGCCTTTCCCACAGTTTAAGGGCCTAACTCCTTTACACTAAAAAGCTCCTGTGAACCAGGCAGGAAGTTCCTGAAGATGAGCCCTTTCTTTCATCTAAAGACCTCAAACATCCAATTGCCTTTACTTTTACTCCAACTCTAACCAACTTTACTGTGAGAAAACAACGTAAGGCTATGAGAAACTGAAAGCTGGTTTTACAGTTACTGACATTATAGGGGATGGGGATTGTAGGATCATAGTGGCTGTATTTCACATTAAGCAATACGATAGGTGGTAAGAAATGATCCATTGAGAATAAGACGACCTGCCCAACCCCGACCTGTGCCAGAAGAAACCTCCCTGCTGTTCTGGAAGCCATGGCATAGCCACTTGTGTGTTCCATATTTTGACAGGTTCTGCTTCTTGTTAGGTGAGCGTGTCGGTAAACTCCACTCTGCTGGTGGTTGCAGAGTTTTGCTGAACTCTGCAAACCAAGTGGACTAGGAGTGGCAAAAATCAGCAAACTCTGACAAAAATCAGCAAACTTGGTTGCATCCTAGTGGTGATGCAACCAAGTCACAGGCCCTGCCTTTGGCACTCCCTAGGTCCTTTGTCTCCAGGTCCCTGCCAACCTCCATACTGAGGATGGATTGTCGTCAGTGTCTCTCTAGGTCTCCACCGGTGATCCTCATCTCTGCTGGGTCGAATTTTTCCAAATGTTACAGGGGCTTTGGTGCCGCTTGCCTATGGCAGGTCTGCTCTGATTCTGACGGTTGACTCCCAACCCCCGTTGGGGTGGCATTCCTTCTCCCATTCACATGCCTGAGCATGAGTCTAAAAACAGCCTTTTTTCCTTGGAACAGTAGACGAAGCTTCGCTAGTTAGAGAAGCATATATTTTACCATTAAGGCCCTTAAATCATGTGTAGTCCAGAAAGAGCAGTTTATTCTGAGAGTCATGACATATTTCTGCCTTTCCTCTACCCTTGCGAAGAATGATGTCTCTGCCTCAGTCATTCAGAAAATATGGCATGATCGCCCTAGTTGCTGCTCTCGGTGGTGACCGTTTTGCAAGTGCGCAGTCGATGCATTCAATAAGGAAACATGAACAGAGGTACTCAAAGGGCATGATGGTACACATGCAGTCAAGGTTCTTGGAAATATTCAGTGTGTGATCCTTCTACACCCTCCGGGAAGCTTTTGAAACACAGGTTATTGCACCTAGAGTGATCCTTAGCGTCCTCCACTTGGGCTACTAACTTGGTCGCCGTTCCCTTCAATTTTTGCACAGTCTAGTGAAGTTCCTGAATTGTCCCTTCCAAATTTACTAGGCGGCCTTCCGCATCTGTTACTCCGGAGGTAGCCTTGCAGAGGTCCTGCCAAAGCAAGGCCACATCTGCCTGGACCTCTCCTATTTTAGTCTCCAAGGCCCTCCTAGGGAGTCCAGGCTTTCCCGGGGTCTCTCCTTATTAACAGAGCTCTAGCTCTCCTCTTTGTATATGGGGCCTGTGGGGCTTTTTATTCAATCAGTTGCGCTGTTTTGCCGGACTTGCCGCCTCACCTGAAAGCTGTGTCATGCTCCTTCGTGTCCAGTCAGTGTTCCAGGGAAGCCACACGGACTCCAGCGTGCCTATCCCCCCCCGGCAGACAGGATTAGGGCTGCATCATCTGCAGTTCACAGGGCTTCATCCTGCCCCTGCTCCTTTTCTGTCTCTGCCGGCTCATTGTTCTCCCTCTCTGCAACCCACGTGCCCAATGCCTTCCCCTCTCAAGGTGGTGGCCCAGCCCCCTCACCTTGCAGGGTCTTCCGGTCAGACATCCTGATCTCGTCTTTTGACGCAGGTCTAATTTCTGGGACTCCCCATGTTCCCTTTGATCAGGACAGAAGGCCAAGTACTGAGTCCCGGCATCAGCGCACCCTATGCTGCAGGTTTTTTATAATTGGAATAGGTATTGTAATTTAATTATTTTCCCAGATTTTCAGAAAATGCTTGTGAAAAAAGTAGACATAGGAGTTCGTTGTTTTATTTAATTATAATAAAGACCCATGACACAGTTTGTAATTTTAATTGTTATCTCAGACTTATTTAACATATACATTAAATTCTGTAACATATATAATTGTAATTATACAAAAACAACTTTAGATTGATATATAAACAACATCTAAATGCAATTTTAGTACTAAATCATCATGTAATTTATATTAAAACCTTTTTGGGTTTTGTATATGTTCTGTAACTTTGTTCCATAGTTTTAATTTTTTTATACATGAATGCAGTACTTTTAGGTACTTTTTATATCCTAGTTTTTACATTTTGTATGCACTATATATTAAATAAATATATTTTGTGTATACTAATAACTCATTTATACTTAAAAATGTTATAGGAACATTTTTACTTTTTTCAAACAATTAAAAAAATGTCCTTTGATATATTCCCTTCTTTTATCTCTGGGGAATTAATATTTTTTTTAGTATCCTTTAGCAACAATATTTTTTTTACTGCTACCTCCCACTTTGTAGTCATTTCTCTCATTTTTACTGTATTTTCCTGGTAGTAGGTCGCTGGAAGATGCTGCTGTTCATCGGAACAGGCAGAACTTTATGAAGGTTTTTTTTAGGGTTCAGAGGTTAGCGTAGTTGTAAACCTTAGGTATAATGTTGTTTGCGGGGTTTTCATAGATGTATTTGTATTTGTTGTAGTGCTGTTCACTAGTGAGTTGGCCTAGGTGTACGTAGAGTTTGTTAATAGTGTATTGTGTTATGTTATGTTATATTTTGTTATTTTGTGTGCTTTGATGATTAAATGTGATGAATATGTTATTTTTAAAACTACTGTTTTTTGCAGGTTGGTATTCTGTCTTACATTTCAGGTTTTCAATTGCCATTGTCGTTTTTTGGACATTTGGAGTTAGAGGTTTTTTTTATTTTCTTTTTTAAGGATATCAATATTGATTTGGAGTACACCAATATATTGTAGTTGGATTTCCTTTCTTATTTCAGCTTCCAGGAGTGTTTTTTAAACACTTTTTGTTATGGTTCATTACGATTTAGGACAGCTTTGATGAATATCTATTGGACTAGCTTATTTTTGAAATTTGTGGGGCTTGAGTTTCTTTTTCCATTTTTGGTGGATTACACTTTTTGGTTACATGGATGTGGAGGAGGATTTGCACCTAGAGAATAGTAAGCACTACGTAAGTAATTTCTTTCTGGGTGGGAAATGCTTTATTTTGTTAATTATGGCAGTTTTATGTGATCACTATTTATTAAAATATATTTTATGACTTTTAATTAATTTTTACAATACAATATATGTCATAGCTGATGTTTGTGGTTGTTGAGAATCATATTTTAATATAAGTGACATACATAATAAGTTTATTCATGAGCTTTTTTTCCAAATATAGTTTAAATGTGTTTTTGGGGCTGATGTTAAAAATAATATCCATATTATTATATATGTTTATGTTTGTTTGGATTATGTTTTTTTTTAAAGTTATTATTTATTTTACAGTAGGCTTTTAGCTATTGATTCTAAGTGTAGTACTCCTTTCTTGCTCATAGATGGTTATACTTTACATTTTATCCTGTTGTGCATTGTAGTGGTTTATTTTCGAATTTTTTGTTTAATTTTGGTTACGGATTTTTCCATTTGTAGTTGTGGTACCTTTGTGGTTTTTTTGTGTGTCTACATATTTATAGAGTTTAGGTTGGGGTCTGCCTTGTGTGGATTAGAAGGCATTGTGTCATTCTTCCACTGGGTTGTTTGCTTTGGCTTCCTGTGCCACGATGTTGTCATAGGCATTTCATCATGTTATTAAGAATGGGTTGCTGTGTGTGTACAGAGAGGTGCAGTCTTCAAAATAATCCATTAGGGAGCTTAGTTTGCGTTAATTGAATGCTGCGTGCTATGAGGGAGAAGTCATACGATGATCAACAAGCAAGGAGGTGCTGCTGCTGCAGTCCTTTGCTCACTCTGAGCCTGAGCCCTAGCCCCAGGCTCCCTGTTCCAATTTCTGGCTGCCACCTCCACCCTCTAAGGCCTCCTATTGTGTCAGCACCAGCGGAGAGCGGAGACCAGAGGGGAGGAGAGTGGGGAATGTCCCAAGTGTGTCTCCTCAGACTCCGGGTGGAAGTTGCTGGGAGAGAGGCCACACCAGAGGAGCGTTTTGATCTAAGAAGCGTTAGCAACGGTCAGGTAACAGTCTTTCAAGTTCACCCTCAGCACTGTGCTGGTTGCCTCCAGTTTCTGCTTTTTACATTTAGGCAGCTTAATTGTTTAGAGGAAGCTGCTACAATGACCACAGTAACTGCAATTTACCATGGCCAGAGAATAACCTGAAGGTGGCCCTGATTAAGTTATGTGGTCGGTAAGTTAGGGTCCGGTATCACGGAAGTGGCCTAGCTAGGACTGGATGTGGCTTGTGATCAGGTTAGCCACCCAAGCCATCAAGACTTTGAGAGGTGAGCGCAGGGTCACAGGCATTATGTGGCTTAAGGCAGATTACCTTAAGCCTGAGTTATTGATCAGTGCAAGGAGTGAATCCACAACTCCCACTACAGCACAAGGGGGGTGGAGCAAAGAGATAAACAGGAAGGGTGTGGCAGCGCCATTGGGATGCTCGTGCCCCCGAAATAGTTACCAATCAACCCAGTTGCTAGCTGCTTGCGCACCAGCGCTCCAGTGCACTACCATTCTCATAAAACAAGTGAAAGTAAAGAGGCAGCAACACTGGGCAAGCGGGGCACATGTGAGCAGCCCAAAATAAAAAGGGTAACTGACTTTTTCAGACGTTAAGCGACCAAGGTGGCAGGATTGCTTCAAGTGAAAACCAACAAATGAAGGTAGTTGGGAGTAAGGAAACTAAAGGGGAGATATCTACCCTTGTCCCCAATTATTCTGATCTCTGAAAACTCATGACCATACAGTTGGACTGCTGAAGATAAGCCTCAAGGAATTGGATGAGAAAACGCAGAACCAGCAGTACCCGTGGTACCTGCAGGACAGGCTTGCTTAGGATCTCAGCACACTCCTACGATAAATGATGCTTGACATCACAGGATTGACACTGATACTTTGGCTGTGTTGATAAGCTCCCAGTCCAGGCTCTACTCTTTCCCAGAATTCAAGGTCCCGATGCTGAGTAGTCTGACACCTGATTTGTTGGATGAGAGCAAAAAGGGTGTTTGTAGAACCACTTCAAGGGGGGAAATAATCCAAGAGGTACAGATAGATGAACACAACAGCAATCGGCAACCCATGACTAACTCCACCATTATGTGGGTAGCAATTTTGAATGAAAAGCAAGCAACAGTTATGGCTCTAAGGTGCCATGCAAATAAATTGGATATTCAGGTGGACTTACTTAATACCGTGGCGATCTCCGTCTCTGGTATTGACGTAAAACTTGAAAAACAAAACTGTCTGATCGCTAATGTTCAATCAAACCACCTTAATGACTTTATATCTGTGTGTTATATCCCAGAGTTAGGCCCATATACGAAGCAGCTTATTTCTTACATTGTCCTATTTTTCAAAAGCAACCTTTACCACAAATTTTTCGTGTGCGACAATGCTGGATTAGTTTCCCTGAAACTAAGCTTGTTTACATATCTAGCTTCGTGCAACATTATCCCAATGTCCTGAATATCATGTACAAGGTCTTTTTGCGCACTATGTACAAATGTCATCTCTATCTTCATCCACAGGGCGACAGGGGTATCTACATTTACATAACATCCATAATCTATACACACATCACAAGGTTGCTTACTACATACACACAAGGTGCAGAGGAGGCACTCCAGCTGACATCAGCGATCCTTGCATGCTGAGAATTCACCATACAGGGGTCTGACATCTCATGAGGGGTATCCAGTTTGTGACTAAGACAGAGTCCTTAATTCTCTCCCAGCAGGTAATGTTGTTGGATCGGCCCTTGGGGGGATTCTTGGCTCTACACCTACACACACTATGGGTACACTTAGAGTAGGGTTCCCATAGTAGGAATACTTTCAATTACAGCTTTGTTTTATATGCCAGCATATATACATTGTTTTAGCACCAGGGCAGAACTATGGGCCAGATGTTCGACCATTGGCATTAGCGACTCGCAATTTGCAAAAAATTGCGAGTCGCAAAATGCCAATGTACAACAGTGTCAAAGACACTGTTTGCGATTCCCAATGGGGCCGCAAATGCAAGCCTCATAAATATTAATGAGGCACTCAAAATTTGCTACCCCATTGGGACTGGCTGACCCTTCCAGGGATGGTGGCCTGCTGGGCTCAGCAGATCTCCATGTCTGGGACAGCTTTTCAATAGAGCAGTTTTTTTATGCAGCCTGTTTTCCTTAAAGGACAACATAATGCATTCAAAAGAAAAAAAATGAACTATTTTTGTTTCATTTTTTATGGGCAGGTAGCGGGCCCTGGTACCACTGCCTGCCCCGAAAAAATGTTTTTCCCTGCATTCGCAAAGGGGAAGGGGTACCTTCCTATGTGATACTGCATTACCACACTCTTGGAAAGGGGGTTAAATTGTGACTGTTTTGCGACCCCAATTGCTAAAACTAGTCGTACATCTGGCCGTATATCTCCCATTCACACCTTTGGTGCTTTTAATCACTTTTATCTGCTTCTTTCTATTATTTACTAGCTTACCCGTCGCGCGTTGCTGCGATCTCAGAAGAAAGGAAATTTAAGGAAACTTGTTATGATAACATTCAATTTACATTGTGTCATTTTTATTGAAACACATTCATTTTAATATGGAAAACGTTTTAAAGTGTTGTTTTAATTCTGTTTATTTATTCGAGTTCTTGTGGATACACTGTATTTTTGTTTTTCTGTCTGGTGCGTACACAAATAAATCTGAAGGTTTTCCGACGCGTGAGCTGGCCAGATACTGTTGTCCATGTGAGAAGCACGATTTTCCTAATCTAGTCCACACACTTGCAGCGATTGTCCTTGTGCTTTGTTGATGGTCATTGCAAAAGCGAGTAACACCGTAAACTGCAAACGTTCAGTATTGGAAAGATTATGAGTGCCCCGGGAGGGGGGGGGGGGGGGGGGCGATATTTAACAATTATTATTTTTTGGTTGCCAGAAACCTTCGAGGCAGTGTACTCAACAACTTTTAACACATTTCTTTTTTTATTGTTGTCAGAAACCTTCACGGAGTGTACTCAACAACTTCCCAAAGTTTCATGGCGATCGGATGAATGGTGCAGTAATGCATAAAGGACAAACAGACATACTTTCGTTTTTATATATATAGATTGGAGCACATGGATTCTATACAAGAATAACATTGGTTCAATAAATATATTGAAAACGACCCACTGTATATTCTCTATATACTTCTTTGAGAATATGTGAGCATATTTTGTACTGTTTCCATGATCCCTGAGGAGTCAAAGTTGTCATGTTCTGTGGTTGTCGGAAACCATTAGCTCCCTGGTCATTTGGCAAAATTAGCTAGCTGGTCTATAGGCCAACACATCCTGCAGAGGGTCCGGAATCAGTCTTGGCACCATCGCAGCCACAGGACAGCAAGGTTTGGCTCTTGGTACAGCCCCTGGGATGAGCAAGAAGGAGGTGAAAAAGCTCAAACTGGAACCTCGTGAGCAGGAATTTGTCATGCGAGTTTATGAATGCCAGTAAGTAAGGATATGCTGATTTAGTAGTTTTTAACATAATGAATCAGAGTACACTAGGCTTTAGGAGATCTCTCTCTTCACTTGCCATAACCCTCTGCTCCATGAGGCTCGCCGTTATAGGGTTCATGTCTCTCTTGGTTATCCTGTCTGGGTTAGTAAAAAGATCACATCTCCCCACGCCCATTAAAGTCTCTTAAATATACATCAACCATGGTATTCGTGTGGCGTGGTCTAGGGCCAGACAATCATTTATAATGAGCTTGTTTAATGTTGTTCCCTTACCTTCCCAATTTTTTTTCCATAAAGTGACGGGGCATATCGCTATTGATGTAGCAGGGCTTTTGTGAAAATAAAACCTGCTCGGATTGAAGCCTCAGTAACATTTACTAACTGTGTGCAGTGAAAATTATTAGAAAAAGGCCTAACATGAGGGAAAGTGCTACTGCGCAAGCGCGTACCAAAGTACTACGAGTTGGCCGCAAATGCTTCTTGACTAATGAAAATAAAAAGGGCTAATGCTGCTTTTCTGCACGTTATTAATATTTGCTATGGAAAAATAAATAACTAATGTGGGTTGTGCAGGGATTAGTGCAGCATTGGGTTGGTGCGTAGAGAAAAAGTATTATAAAATAAATAATAATGTCTGTGTTTTGTTTTCCTATAAACATGATTTTCTATTTTGCATGACAAGTAATGAGTTAAAAATGCTGTTGGGATAACATTTCTTTAAAAGAATTAAACGGAGCATGAAGAAGAAAGTGGATCATTATTTTGTCCTTTAAGCCCTGAGTGGCTGCCAAAATCAGTATGAAAGGACAATGTGACAAACAGAAGGAAGCTTCTTCTGCGGAGAGGCACTTAGCATGAAAGATATACTGAGACTGAAACATTATGCCGGTGAAGAGGAAGAAAATGGCAATAGTGTAGAACTGTATTTCCTGGGGTAAAGACTTAGGTCATAGATTATTTGAAAACAAAAGGACATTTAGAGAGGCTGTCATGCTGAAAGTGGCGTGACCATACACCCCTTTCCTTAACCAATCAAATGTGAAAAAAGCCTGTGGTTTGTTACATGTGAGGGTTGGACATTTGGGTTTTAGGGTATAATTGAGGTGCCTAGTGAGACGGGTTGCTCTCTGACTAGATTGCTTGGTGGGAGAACGTCACTGTCATCTGTTTGCTGTACTGTTCTTGTTTACCGATTCCTGACTTAGTCTTTGGCTCTTCAAATCTTCTTGAGGGGTCTTGCTGCTCTCATTGCCAGAGGATAGATTTTAAATTCCTATTGGGTTAGTATAGACGTTATTCCAAATGTGAATAATCAATTGCAAATGAGTTTTACTTCTGAATCTTTGTCTCTTCGTCTAATAACTCTTTCATGCATTTGCCTTTGATGTGAATTTGTCATTTCCTCTTCTGATTTTGTTCTATTTGTGATGATCTATGGTTCGTGCTGTATGAATTATTGTAATGAGCATTTATTACACGTTATTTGCTAAACATTATAAAATGTACATATGAGTCTGTCTTTATTAGGAGTGATTTATTTACTGTGATTTGGTTTGTCAGAAATAATCAACAATATAAAGATTACATCGCCAAATTTGGTATATTAGAGATGAAAGTGCAGATTTGGAGTTTGGTAAGTTTGGTATAATCATTTCGAATTACACTGAACCCAGCGTGAAGGGACTTTGTTGGGTAATGAAAATCCTGAAACGCTGAATCACTGTCAGTTAGGTATTTCGTACCAAGCTCCTCGTGTATTGAGAAGGACGGAGTACCTTGGGAACTGATAGGAGCCATCTCAAGTACTTATTTTCCACAATTTGGAGGTCCTTTGTATTAGTATACCCCCAAATTTCACTGCCATATAATACATTGAAGAGAAACTCAGCACCGTATAGATGTAATAAACCTCCAACAGGTGTTTTCCCCAGTCTGGTTGAAAAGCTAAATATGGCTGCGATTTCTCTGGAAAGATTGTTCCTCTTACTGGTAAGTTGGGGCCCACATTTCACTTTCTCATCCAATAAAACTCCTAAATAAGAGAAAACACTTGGTCTTGGCACGGTAGTTGACCCAACCATAAAGGTGTATGGCCTACTAGAGTGGGCCCATATTTGCATAATAAATGATTTAGAGTTATTAACCACAAGATCCTGCTACCCATAAACTGTACAAATGAATCAATTAACCTTTGTAGTCCCCTTTCTGTTCTGGCCATCAGGAATGTCATCTGAGTACAGCAACACGGGAATACCGCGCTTTCCTGCCTGTGGAAAATCTGCCCTGGTCTCTAAGAGGGTCTTCTCTAGGCCATTGATGTATACCTTGAAAACAAAAAGGGCCAGGATACAACCCTGTCTTACCCCTCTCCTGATAGGGAACAAGCGTGAGGCCTTCATACCTCTAGAATAACTCACAGCCACCCTGGTGTCTTTATGAAGATCCAGTAGGAAAAGGACTATATTCTTGTCCGCCCCCAAAGAGAGCAGGGTCTACCACAGCCTTCTTATATTCACGCAATAAAATGCGGAGGAGAGGTCCATGAAGGCCAAGAAAATAGTACCAGTGTCAGGCAACCTTGTACTTGTTTAGTATCAAGAAGAGGTTCAGACATTGCTCTGCAGTTGAGGGGCCAGAACGCAACCTGTATTAAGTGTCTGACAAGATTTTGTTCTCAGCGGCCCAGGTGGATAATCTATCTAACAGGATTTGTCCAACCACTTTGACAACCGAGTCCAACAGGGAGATGGACCTATAACAGTGTGGGCTCTCTCTATTCCCTTTTTTAAAGACCGGGAAAATGGTGGAGGTAGCCCATGAGGCCGGGCAATCCACCCTGGCAGCTGCATTGATAACAGCAGTAAACACTAAAGCACAGAACTCCAAGTTGGACACGTAATGGTTGGGCGGGCCTTATTACACATCATATCTGCTATTCCACGCCTCATCTCTTCCTCCAAGACAGTTAGTATGGACCTTTCATATACTCCCCTACAGGTTGATATCTGGGTTGTGGAACCCCCAAACATACCCTCATAATGGCTGATCCATTCATCCTTTGTGATGTGCGCATCGAGAGCACTAGCAGTCTCTACTCCCGGGATTGGACCTGTTAATTAATTATGCCCCAGAACTTAGTACTGTTCCTAATGGTGCTAGACTCCATTAGCCCAATAGTTTAAGGCAAAAAGGTTTGTGATCACTGCAAATACTTCCATTAATTGAAAAATCTGATATTAGATGGAATAAAGTTGGTAAGAGAGCTCTCTGAGCAGTGTCCAACTTATCCATTGCACATTGTAGACCAAATCACATAATACGGTGTTAGGAGGAATATGGCTGTTTACATCACAATGTAAAACATCACGTGCTTTCCAACGCGGATATTACAACAACCGCGTTGTTAATACGCAATGTATTTACCTCGCAAGTCATTACAATGACTTGCATTATGGGGCGCGCAGGACTTAGGAATAGTAATAATTCCTATTCCAAACCAGTTTGTGCAACGGTAGGGAAGGTGTTGGAATTCATTTCCAATACCTCAGTGCCCCCTAGTGCAAATCATTGTAATGACCTGCTATGTAAATGGATCACGTACTAAAAACGCGATTGTTGTAACAACCACGTTGTAATAGTAGGGCAATGTCATGACAGCATTGTAAACAATGTTTCCCCGTTAGGGGGGTCTCCCTGCCGTGATGTTCAAAATTCCCTCCCAGGTAGCGTGGGCAGTCAAAAACCCCTAAACCCTGACCTTTTGGATCCCCACAAGGGGGGATATTAAAATCCCCAACCAACACGATGTTAGGGTTGTAACTAGATGAAGTACAAAAGCCATCCAGAAATTTACCCAGCCGAGCTATATTACATGTCTTAGGGAGGAAGGAAACAGTGTTTTAAAAAAATGTAAAGCAACAGACTGATGGACCCTCATGAGAAGATCAAGGCCTGCATGCGGTAATTATCAGTGTTCAGCTCTTCAATTTCACTTTCCAGCCTAGGAGATGCATTACCCACATGTTCCCCCTTGGCTCTATCACAGCTAGACAGGATTGCAGGGTCAAAAAAAGATTTATACCCTTCCAGCAAAAAAGAATTGTCCACAGCCCAAGTCTCTAGCAAGCAAATAATGTCAAAAGCCTGGACAAAGCTGCGCCATTCTGGGACTGGAAACTAGCTTGCTAAACCGGCTACATTCCAGGAGATGAGGGAAAGGTATGTGGTATCCCTGGAAAGGAGGCCCGAAATTTCTAGTTCCACTTGGTTTGTATGATCCGGGCATGGAGAAATTGTCACTGGAAGCAGGGATCCTGGTTCTCCAAGTCTAACACAGCTCTCAAGGAGGCTCAGGGGGGCAAAGGCTTTAAAAGTTGGAACAGGGAACAAGGTCTGGTGCCGCTCATAGGATGCAGTACTAAAGAGTCTACTCTGGAACAATGGATTTTGTGATGGTGCCAGAAACACTGGTCTGTAAAAGAAGCAGCCAAGGGGAAGTGCCGAAATCGAGGTGGCTGGGCCTGTGGGAGCACAAACATTAGCCGAGAATTCTCTCTGATAGATGGGGTTGATTACAATTAATATTCACACAGGGTAGGTTGATGTAGTTTGGGCCTGCACGCTGGCGACCCAGCTCCTCTATTGCTGGGATAGAAGCCACATATCCAGCAATTTCCCTCTGTGTGAACATATTACCACCTTTGTTTCCGATGGTCCTTGTCCTCTTTGCCTGTGGATATTCCCTTGAGGGGGGGCATGGCCTGGGATAAAGAGTAGTGGATTGGGTAGCACTCCTGTCCAGAGAATTACAAACTGCACCCATTTGATCACCTTCCCTCGATACTGCCTTCAGGGTGGATTGATCCTGGACCACGTTAACACAATAGCCTGGGGGGACCAATTGGGCAACCCTAGCTACATTATTAGCCCTGCTGTTCTGTTGGGACCAAGAGGAAAGTTCCCTCTCAATTATAGTGAGGCGTTGCTTGATGGGCTGCAGTTTAGTATCCAGTCCTTCCAAAAGAGTCCCCACACAGGCTTCCAGCATTGCTGCTAACTCGTCTTTCGATGGAACTCCTATTCCCGGGAGGATTGGAGTTAAAGGATCGGCCTTAAGATGTTTTGCCTTGGACACCACAATTGAGCATTTGTGTTTAGCCCCAGTACCCACTCCTCTGGCAGGTCCCTCCTGAATGTCCTTTCGGCAGACTACTGTTGCCACTTCAGGATAAGTTGCCAACTGACAATGTACTGTCAGAAAGACAGGCACTGGATGTGCCTTGTTGGATCCCCTCCCCCCTCCTGGATTTCAGGGTTTTTACTTTGTCCCGGGGAAGGTGGCATGGATGCAATCAACTCTCTCTGCGCCACAGTACTTAAAAAAGATGCCTGACCGAATACCAGGGTATTTGAGCGGGTACATAGTTGGTGTACTGAAGAGTGAGAGACGCCTAGTTACCAGCTCAATTTCCTTGTCAAGGACCCCCGCTGCCCTCTTCAGGGAACAGTCCATGTTTGAGGTTACTGGGGACAGTTGCGTTAATGTGGTGGTCTTCTGCTTCCTCATGATGCCGGGCTGGATAAAGAATGAGAATTTTTAGCCGGGCAAACAAAGCCTCATAAGTCAAGACTAGCAGGGGTTGCCACGATGGGCTGAGTCAAGGGGTGAACAATAGCCTTCCCAGCCAAGGACCAGTCTGGTGGCAGTGTTCTGTATTGTCTGGAATTTGCAGAGTAGGGACTTGTTGATGCTAGCGTAGAGTGCGTTTCCATAGTCCAGTCTGCTGGTGATGAGTGCGTGGGTGACTGTCTTCCTTGACTCAGGGGGGATCCACTTGCAGGTCTTGCGGAGGATTGAGAGGGTGTTGAGGCAGCTGGAAGTGACAGCTTTGACCTGTCGGTTCATGGTGAGTGATGAGTTGAGTACGATGCCGAGGTTCTTGGCGTGGTCTGAGGAGGTAGGTGGGCTTCCGAGGGTGGTCGGCCACCAGTTGCTATCCCATGCAGAATGGGTGGTGCAGAGGACGAGGAATTCTGTCTTTTTGGCATTGAGCTTCAGGCAGCTGTTGGTCATCCAGACTGCTACGTCTTACATTCCTTTCTGGATGTTGAGTTTGGCAGTAGTGGAGTCTTTGGTGAGGGAGAGGATGAGCTGGGTGTCATCGGCGTAGGATATGATGTTGAGGCCGTGTTGTCGGATGATGGCTGTGAGGGGGGCCATGTAGATGTTGAAGAGGGTGAGGCTCAGGGATGAACCCTTTGGACTTCGTAGTTGATTTTTGTGGGGTCCGAGAGGAAGGCTGGGTGTTTGATCCTTTGGCTTCTTCTGGTGAGGAATGATCAGATCTAGTTCAGGGCTGTTCCTTGTATGCCTGAGTTGTGTAGTCTGGTGACTAGTGTGCGTGGAAGATGGTGTCAAAGCCCGCTGGTAGGTCAAATAGGATGAAGGCTGCAGAGTGGCCTTGGTCTAGGAGGTACAGATGTCGTCTGTGGCAGCGAGTAGGGCGGACTCTGTGCTGTGGTTGCTTTGGAATCCAGATTGGGACGGGTCAAGGACGGAGTTCTCTTCAATGAATCGTGTCAGTTTCCAGTTGACTGTTTTCTGTGCTACTTTGGTTGCTAAGGGGAGGAGCGAGATGGGCCAATCGTTCTTGAGGTCGATATGGATGCTAGTGGGAATTCTCTATAAACTATGATGATGGCGTGGCGTTCTTAGAAATCCTAACTCCACATAAAGTAGCTTCTAGTAATCTATTCAGAGTACGAGCTTAAGTTTAACATGGTTGCCTACATTCGGATATGTAAGGATATGTAATCCAGATAGTGTTTCAGTTCCTTTGGAAGTGGGTACGGGCTAATCCCCAAGGAAGTATTGAAGCTCATGGTCCATGTTCAAGCCCTGTTTGACACTTTTAAGTCTCATAATCCATAGTGCCTCTCTCCTCCTGAGTGTTAGTTCCCTGTTACCTCCCCTGGGACTTTGTGTGTGACATCAAAACCATAGAAGGAGAACGTTCTATGTGTGCTTTGAGAGTTACATTCTGCTATATGTGTGGCAATCAGATATCTGGCATCCCCTTGCTTTACAGCCCTCATGTGTTCCCCAATACACTATTTAAGGCTCCTGATGGTACTTCCAATGCATCTTAGTCCACACTTAAACTCAAGAGCATACACTATATATTTTGTGTAACAGGAAATATTGTTGTCAATTTTGTACACCCTATTGTTAGGTCCCCTAAATTCTTTCTTTCTGTCAGTGGCCGATCTGCACAGGGAGCAGTGGCCACATTTGAGAAAGCCCAAAGTGTGTTAGGTAAGCCAGTTTGATGTTTGTTCCACTTTTGGGTAGCTGGGGTTGAAAATATTTTTTAAGCATACACCCCTGCGAAAGGTAATCTGAGGCCTTCATGTTGTAAATTCCTGCAATGTTTTGTCTGCCGTGCATAAGTGCCAATGTCTATGCATACTGCTTGTTAGTGTGTTAATGTGCTTGTTAAAATCGCAGGTAAACGTACTGTTTTGTTCTCTCTCTTTTCTGATTTGTTTTTGAGAGTGTCTTGTCGATTGATCTTAGAAATTGTTTCTTTGGCGCTATGTATAGTTCCCTTAGCATACCCTCTGTATGAAAATCTAGAGGCCAAGCTATCTTTACAGTCCTTAAAGTCCAATTCGGTACAGCAGTTGTGTCTGGCCTGTGTAAATTCGCCATATGGGATAGCATTTATTTGATGACCTGGATGCGCACTTGAGGCATGAAGGATTGCATTACAAGCTGTTGGTTTCCTATATTGTCTGCTTTGGATCTTATTGTCTAGAATGAAGAATTCAACATCTAAGAATGTAATGTTCCTCTGACTAAACTGGAACCTAAATCTGATGTTTTTTTCATTGCTGTTAAGGTGTGTGAATAATTCAAGAAGTTTTTTGGTGGAGCCTGTCCAAATCATGAGGCAGTCATCTATAAATCTGCCCCAGAATAAGATCGAGTCATACCAGTTCCTACCCCTCTCGCTCCAAATCCGTTGCTCATCCAGTCTGCCCATGAATAGATTAGGATAAGAGGGAGAAAACTTTGAGCCTATAGCCCTTGTTTTTGTTTGTACCACCCCTTCCTGAAACAGGAAGACATTATTGTCCAGAATAAGTTCTGTCACCTCCAAAAGCATTTCAGTGTGCTCCCACAGGCTGGCCGATCTATGGCCTAGAATGTGACTTAAGGCCTGAAGTCCAAGGTCATGTCTGATAGTTGTATAAAGTGCTATGGCATCTAGTGTTACGAGTGTCATACCCTCCTCCTATATCATGTCTGTGAGCTTGCTCAGAATTTGCTTTGTGTCCCTGATGTGAGATGGTAGGTTAAGGACAAAGGGCTGTAAGAAAGTATCCACATACTCAGAAATCGTTTCAGTCGGCCCCCCCATACTGGATATTATAGTCCTGCCAGGGGAAAAAGGGAGATTCTTGTGAATCTTGGGAAGAGTGTATATGCAGGGGTATTTGGGATAGTCTTTCGTAAGATAGGTGTATTCATTTCTGTCCAGAAAGCATTGGTCATGCCATCCCTTAAGTATGGTGTTGATGAGTTGTATAAGGGACCAGATAGGATTACAAGGTAGAGCTTCAGAGCATGTTATATCACTGAGCTGAGATAATATACACAGCTTATCCTAGTCCTTGATAAAGACACCAAGGACTGGGCAGAAAATCTTAAATGTTGCCTGACGGCCACATTTGATTGGATGGGAAAAAATAATTTGAAATGTAATACAGGCAAGACAGAAATTATTTTAATGGGTCCGCAAAATGACTTTGTCCCCAAGTTATGGTGGCCGGAGAATGCAGAGGTACCGCCAAATACAACCAATACGGCACGGAACCTAGGCATCAAGTTTTATGCCGCTCTGTCGTTCAAACAGCAGGTGCTATCGGTAGCGGGCACCTGTTTTAATGTCATCACAGGACTAAGAAAATTCTTTGACCTACTCCCACTGGCAGCCAGGAAAACGGTAGCGGTTGCTCTCGTAACTTCGAGACTTGACTACTGTAACAGACTGTATGCAGGAACCAATGAGGTGGTCACTCACAGGTTGCAGATGGTGCAACACGCAACCGAGAGGCTGGTGTTGAAATGGCCAAAGAAATCCTCTGCATCCTCCACATTAAATACATTGCCCTGGCTACCAGTGGTTAAACGGGTCCTGTTCAAGGTCCTATTAATTACTTTTAGGGCCTTTCACTCTCAAGGACCAAAGTACATACAAAGGAGGTTCGCTCGATACCATCCTTCGCACACTCTGAGGTCCTCCAACGCTAACCTGCTAAGTGTCCCGGCTTTTAGACTCTGCTCGAGGGGTGGCAAATCTTTGCCAGTCCTAGGGTCAAAGGCATGGAATAAACTCCCCCTGCATCTCCGTGCTATGGAACGGGAATCTGAGTTCCGAAAGGCACTGAAAACCTGGATTTTTAATCTCCCTGACACTTGGGCTAGAACACTAGTATGAACATCCTGATCTGACTATTGAAAGCAGCCTGACCAGTATTTAGATCTCAGCTGGTCAGTGTAGGCGCCAAGATGCTCCCTGGAGTGATAGTTGAGCGGTATAAATGACAGCTTACATTACATTACATTACATTACATTACATTACATATCATGCTCATAGTCTGCACTTTCCCTACCTTATGCACCATGCCAGATTACCTGCCATAGCTGATTTGTACTTGTGATAGTCCATAGAGCGCCATTTTGCCTGTTGCTGACCACCGACTGTATTCCCACATACTGGCAAGAGGTATAATCCCTGAAGGCTGAAAACGCTCAATAATTCACCCCATCGTTAAAGGATGCGAGGCATTTTTACCAAGCAACTATTGCTTGATTGCTCTTCTGGGCGTAGATCCAACATTTTTCTCCACATTGCTACTTTGTGATTTGGAGACATGGGCACTAGATACCGGCAGACTTCCACTCAACCAAACCAGATTCACAAGGAGCAAAAGCATTTTAACCAACTTCATGGCAGTGGGCTTGATACTCAGTAGAGAAAATGCCACAGACACACCCCTCTGTATGTGTTTTGTTGACTTTAAGGCAGTATTCAATTCAATTCAAATATCTTTATTCGGTTATAACGAACAATAACCATAAAAGCACATTAAAATACATAGTTAAAAAAAGTTTCTGGGCCAGAAAAGTACATATTTAAATGTCACATTATCATAGATTTCCGTAAATTTAAGAAATGCAATAACAGATGCAATGACAAATTGTTTTTCTAAAAGTTGCAGTACTAAAAATGTGGGTCGGCAATGTCTGGGACCGAGATTCTTCAAAAACACGAATAATCCATCTCTTTCTTGGTGTATCATAATATTTACAAAAAAAACATGATATGGATAGTTGATTGTACTGAGACGTTGTCACATGGGCACTTACACAAAATTCTATACCAATCATTTACTGCAGGAAAACCTAGGGATCTATATAAAATATCCAATCTAAAACGTGTCCGCAGAAAACGGTCAAAGTCTCCTTCTATTAATTGTAATAATAGCATTAATAGAATATACGGCTGAATTGTTGGAGTCAACAAGATTAAATGATGGGCTTGTACCATAGGCTTTCTCATTTCATTAGTGGCTCTAATTTCGCCCAGAAGACCCATACTACTGGTTTTAAGGCCTTTTCGAGGTATACTGCGCATAGAACGCGGCTCTGTGAAATATTCCGGATGTCCTAATTTTGAGAGCAACATTTTCACATATTCCAACCATCTTATATGTTTGACACCATCAGACCCCAGCGCATCCGCCAATATGTAATGATTAAAACAGGTTTCATCTGATGTCCAGATGCTATGCCAGAGAAGGACATGCTGAATCTTAATCCTGTCCTCCAAGTATGGCATACCCAATTCCAGGTGACAAATATAGTTTGAGGTACTTTCTGGTTGGGCAAGGAGAAACTTGAGAAAAATGTTTTCCGTGGCCTGCAGAGTTTTTACATCTGCGTAACCCCATATACATGCTCCATATGTAGGATAATCAATAATCAACTGGGAGGGAGGAGGGATTACTGTCCATTCAGTTCCCCGTTTCAATAATCTAGTTATCACATGGAAGAATGGACACTTGTAGAGTTCATAACCATTGGTTAAGCTGGATCACCCACATAAACGTTATGTTACTGGATTGTGGTGTATATCTTTTCTCTGCCCCACATACACGTTGTGGCATTATCATCGGATGTCCAATGTCGTGCTATATGCCGGCCTCAACCAGAGACAACCTCTGGTTAAGATTGCAGTGTTCATAGAATGAGGGTCACCCCCAGAAAAGTGAAATAGCAAAAAAAGACAAAAATTGGTAAAATGGGCGAGGATTACTAAAACACGGAAACTCTCCAGAAGAACTTTTATTATGTGAAGGTGAGTTTCAGTTAATAAAATTGCTGGTGGGTACAGTGTCTAGATCGGGTTACTGGATCTATTTGTACTATTGGTTTAATACCGTCGACATGTTTCAGCTCCCTTACGCCCAGCCGGGCCCGTAGAGCTTTCGTCAGGACATACAAACATAAAAATACTTACACTACTTGTGTAGTATTGAAAAGAGTCTGGTTACAACACTATGTTGCTAGCTTGCTCTTAAAACCTGAAGTGAAGAAAGAGACAAACATACAGCTAGTCACTTATAATGCTGTGTGGGGGTCTATATTATTAGCACATATATCAATCTCCAATTGTGAGAGACGGCGTGTCATTGCACACATATGATTCAAAAAGGAGAGGTCCTACTAAGGCGCCCATGAGTCCAAATTACACTAAAGGATGTGACATATCGGAATTATGACATTCCATTGTGTCGTTATTAGATCAATGGACAAAGGGTAGGTATAATTATACTAGTTATTGTGGAAGCATTAGTGGAAGAGGTACAATTTCCACTGAATGGAAAGATATATTTGAATAATAGTGTCCCATTGTCCGTTATTAGATCAGTGGCCTTATTGAAGGAGTAGTATAGATAATTAATCTGGTATGTGTGTAAATGCCCACTCGATAAGATCCGTGTTAAACATCGAAGATGTAGGTATAGAGACTCTTTTGTTATTATAAGGTCTCTGGTTACTGAAGAAATTCTTTCTTATTCCTCGATGTCAGTCATCGTGCATGCAGTCGTTGTTAGCGATAATGAAGGACTGCACTGAGGATCTTTTACAGAATCTTTTTAAGTTTTCAGTCTGCTCGTGAATATCAACGTATGCGTGTTTGTCTATACGGCAAACCAAAACGACCCTCGTATACAAAATCCCAAGGTTGCGTGGTTATAACATGGCTGTCCTCGGAGGACCTCGTGATTGTAATGGGTGTTTGTTCAAATGTTAGTCATGGTGTAGAGCTGGTGGCTATTGTGCGGGGCTTGTTTAGAAACACACACGTTCCAAGTTATACCCAAATGCAAGAATAAAAGCATGTGTATAAGAAAATGTATTGGTCGTAAATTTGTACCTTTTTTAAGAGTGCTGGTTTCTTCCTCAGGGTACAACGCTACTCTGTAGCGTAGAGCTATAGGGGCAAGCAAATAGACAATAATGTTAAATGTTGATTCCTTACCGTTAGACGCTCGAAGAGGAATACAAGCGGCGAGAACGCCATTCTTACCCACATGTGGGAAGGTTCCCTCTCTTGTGCTGACTCTGCCCCTGGTCAAAGGGCGGGTGCTCTCAGTTCCTTTTTTAAGTGAAAGCGTCATTGAGAAAGGACTTAGAGTTGTGACATAAAAACAGGTGGCAGAGGCCATTCTATCCGGGTAACAACATACCATATTTCCAACCATTTATACCACAATATGGCGGGTGGATGAACCCTTACAACCAAGTGATGCACCAATTACCGCAAATGGGAAACCAGCAGATGTCCGGCCCAACAAACATGCACCAACAAGAGCAGCCTTTTTTAGGAAGAGGCCAAAACCAATCGCGCGGTCGCAAAAAGACCCTGAGCTGGCAAGACCAGCAGCGCAACATGCTAACACGGAGCATGTCATCGGCCCAGCCCTGTACCAGCAAGAGCAATCGCTGATAGTAAACCTATCAGACCTGGTACTATCTGAAGATCAGACCAGGATCCTTAATACTTAATAAAGGCCTGGGATTCGTCCCTACCAAACCACTTGATACATTCAAGCTGAAATGTGAATTATCTGAGTTCTGTAGAACAATCAAGCTGAAAGCCTTCTTTACAGGCACAGCACCGCAACAAAATGAAGGAGACACCTCCCTAAGAAATAAGTCTACATTCAATCCCCCAACTGGTTCTGTTCCCATTGAGATACAGACTTTTGAACAGGCATTACTGAAGGGCGTTGATAATATTGAAAAGAATAAAAGGCAGCCTTTTCAAAATTTGAGCAAAAAAGAACTCTTGGCACTAGAGGAGCTACAACATAATGACGACATAATATTCAAACCTGTAGACAAGGGGGTGCATAGTAATCCTAGGGAAGGAAGGATACAACCAACAGTGCCTCACACTCTTGTCTGACACAACATTTTTCAGGAAGATTGATGTTGATCCAACGGAAAGATTACAGAACACAATTGCTATCATGATTTATGAGGCGGAGATGAACATGTGGATTTCCAAGAAGGAAGCAGACTATCTCACAATAAAGGAACCAAGAACACCGTTCTTTTACTCGCTTCCAAAAACCCACAAGAATAAGTCCCCTCCACCGGGACGCCCGATAGTCTCGGGATCGGCTCTGTCCTCGAACCCCTTTCCAAATTTGCAGATGAATATCTAAAGCCCCTAGTCCAAAAGACCCCCACTTATTTAAAAGATACCCGCGACTTGTTGATTCAAATTTCTGGAAAAAGATTTGACCCTGACACCATGCTTTTGGTAAGGCTTGATGTAGAATCACTATATACAAGCCTACCTCAGGATGAAACCCTCCAGATGCTGGAGTATGTACTATTTATGGAGGACTGGAAACACAACACACCGAGACACTTTATGCTTGAGTGCTGTCGCCTGGCACTAAAAGAGAATTTTTAGAGTACAACGGAGACCTGTTTCTGCAATGCCATGGTACATCCATGGGCAGTGCATTTGCCCCTTCAAGGGGCGGGCCTCTATGTGAGCCAGTTTGAGAGTCAATTCGTACTGAACGACACCAACCCTTTCATTTCCAGTAATCTTTATTGGAAGCGATATATTGACGATATTCTACTGATCTGGAACAAAGAGAGGGACCTCAATTTATTTATTGATTGGCTAAATGGTCGTGACCAATGGCTAAAGTTCACATTTACTGCAAACAATACACAATTAGATTTTTTGGACAATTTTTATTGAAGGTGACAAAATGGAAACAAAAACTTACACAAAGCCCACTGCAAAAAACAGTCTTTTGTCCTATAAGAGTTACCATCCTAAGCCCTTACGGGATAATCTCCCCTACAGCCAGTTTCTTAGACTTAAAAGAAATTGCAATAAGAACAGTGACTATAAATTACAAGCACAGGAATTAAGAGAAAAACTTGAAAGCCAGAGATTACACGCCCTCCACAATATCAAAATGCCGAAAACGAGCAAAGTACCAACCGAGAGACTGCCTTTTACAAATCAACGCCAAGGAACCCACCCCGGACCTAGTTACATGCGTAACAACATTTTGTCCAGCGACTTACAAGGTCATAAAATTGATTAATAAAAACTGGCAGATATTGACCACTGGAAAATATGACTGGCACAAACCTAGGTTTGCCAATAGACGGACGAAGAACTTAAAAGATGTACTGGTTCATACACATCCAGTGAAGAGAAGGAAACTCATGCAGCCAAGAGATACCACCATGATGCCAGTCACGGGTCACTATCCGTGCGGTACCTGCCTAGTGTGAAAACTTACCACCACATCCAAAACATTGCAACTGTCATCTACATGGTAAGTTGCCCATGCCAGAAGAAGTATATAATGATTCAGAAAAGGGGGTGGTGATGAACAGAGTGTCTGAATTAAGCAGACCACTCTTACCTAGTCCAAAGATCAGGGCTTGATCCATCACCGTTTTTTAGCTCACTGCACCATCCCAGCTCAGAACTTGGCTATATGCAAATTAGTCTGACCCTGGCCCAGTGCATCATGGGAACAGGGCAGACCAAACTACCAAGCCAATTCTTATACTGGGAAGGAAACAAGCTACCGGGGACCGGTTTCTGGCATTTCAGCCGTCTTCGGCCCGGCTTGCTTGAATCCTGATGGTGCAATGAGCTAGGGACTCACATCTGAGTATACCCTTCCACGCTTATGGTGGACAAAAATGATTTAGAAAAGGGGGTGGTGATGAACAGAGTGTCTGAATTAAGCAGCCCACTCTTACCCAGTCCAAAGATCAGGGCTTGATCCATCACCGTTTTTTAGCTCACTGCACCATCCCAGCTCAGAACTTGGCTATATGCAAATTAGTCTGACCCTGGCCCAGTGCATCATGGGAACAGGGCAGACCAAACTACCAAGCCAATTCTTATACTGGGAAGGAAACAAGCTACCGGGGACCGGTTTCTGGCATGTCAGCCGTCTTCGGACCGGCTTGCTTGAATCCTGATGGTGCAATGAGCTAGGGACTCACATCTGAGTATACCCTTCCACGCTAATGGTGGACAAAAATGATTCAGAAAAGGGGGTGGTGATGAACAGAGTGTCTGAATTAAGCAGACCACTCTTACTCAGTCCAAAGATCAGGGCTTGATCCATCCCAGCTCAGAACTTGGCTATATGCAAATTAGTCTGACCCTGGCCCAGTGCATCATGGGAACAGGGCAGACCAAACTACCAAGCCAATTCTTATACTGGGAAGGAAACAAGCTACCGGGGACCGGTTTCTGGCATTTCAGCCGTCTTCGGCCCGGCTTGCTTGAATCCTGATGGTGCAATGAGCTAGGGACTCACATCTGAGTATACCCTTCCACGCTTATGGTGGACAAAAATGATTCAGAAAAGGGGGTGGTGATGAACAGAGTGTCTGAATTAAGCAGACCACTCTTACCCAGTCCAAAGATCAGGGCTTGATCCATCACCGTTTTTAGCTCACTGCACCATCCCAGCTCAGAACTTGGCTATATGCAAATTAGTCTGACCCCAGCCCAGTGCATCATGGGAACAGGGCAGACCAAACTACCAAGCCAATTCTTATACTGGGAAGGAAACAAGCTACCGGGGACCGGTTTCTGGCATTTCAGCCGTCTTCGGCCCGGCTTGCTTGAATCCTGATGGTGCAATGAGCTAGGGACTCACATCTGAGTATACCCTTCCACGCTTATGGTGGACAAAAATGATTCAGAAAAGGGGGTGGTGATGATTAGAGTGTCTGAATTAAGCAGACCACTCTTACCCAGTCCAAAGATCAGGGCTTGATCCATCACCGTTTTTTAGCTCACTGCACCATCCCAGCTCAGAACTTGGCTATATGCAAATTAGTCTGACCCTGGCCCAGTGCATCATGGGAACAGGGCAGACCAAACTACCAAGCCAATTCTTATACTGGGAAGGAAACAAGCTACCGGGGACCGGTTTCTGGTATTTCAGCCGTCTTCGGCCCGGCTTGCTTGAATCCTGATGGTGCAATGAGCTAGGGACTCACATCTGAGTATACCCTTCCACGCTTGTGGTGGACTAAAATGATTCAGAAAATGGGGTGGTGATGAACAGAGTGTCTGAATTAAGCAGACCACTCTTACCCAGTCAAAAGATCAGGGCTTGATCCATCACCGTTTTTTAGCTCACTGCACCATCCCAGCTCAGAACTTGGCTATATGCAAATTAGTCTGACCCTGGCCCAGTGCATCATGGGAACAGGGCAGACCAAACTACCAAGCCTATTCTTATACAGTGTAGGAAACAAGCTACCGGGGACCGGTTTCTGGCATTTCAGCCGTCTTCGGCCCGGCTTGCTTGAATCCTGATGGTGCAATGAGCTAGGGACTCACATCTGAGTATACCCTTCCACGCTTATGGTGGACAAAAATGATTCAGAAAAGGGGGTGGTGATGAACAGAGTGTCTGAATTAAGCAGACCACTCTTACCCAGTCCAAGGATCAGGGCTTGATCCATCACCATTTTTTAGCTCACTCACCATCCCAGCTCCGAACTTGGCTATATGCAAATTAGTCTGACCCTGGCCCAGTGCATCATGGGAACAGGGCAGACCAAACTACCAAGCCAATTCTTATACTGGGAAGGAAACAAGCTACCGGGGACCGGTTTCTGGCATTTCAGCCGTCTTCGGCCCGGCTTGCTTGAATCCTGATGGTGCAATGAGCTAGGGACTCACATCTGAGTATACCCTTCCACGCTTATGGTGGACAAAAATGATTCAGAAAAGGGGGTGGTGATGAACAGAGTGTCTGAATTAAGCAGACCACTCTTACCCAGTCCAAAGATCAGGGCTTGATCCATCACAGTTTTTTAGCTCATTGCACCATCCCAGCTCAGAACTTGGCTATATGCAAATTAGTCTGACCCTGGCCCAGTGCATCATGGGAACAGGGCAGACCAAACTACCAAGCCAATTCTTATACTGGGAAGGAAACAAGCTACCGGGGACCGGTTTCTGGCATTTCAGCCGTCTTCGGCCCGGCTTGCTTGAATCCTGATGGTGCAATGAGCTAGGGACTCAAATCTGAGTATACCCTTCCACGTATGCTCAAACAGACTCGCATATCAATACCACTCGATATATTTACAAAAAATAGCACAACAACTATGAGATTAATAAAGTTTTTATGTCACAACTCTAAGCCCTTTCTCTATGACGCTTTCAATTAAAAAGGGAACTGAGAGCGCCCGCCCTTTGACCAGGGGCAGAGTCAGCACAAGAGAGGGAACCTTCCCACATGCGGGTAAGAATGGCGTCCTCGCAGCTTGTATTCCTCTTCGAGCATCTAACGGTAAGGAATCGACATTTAACATTATTGTCTATTTGCTTGCCCCTATAGCTCTACGCTACAGAGTAGCGTTGTACCCTGAGGAAGAAACCAGCACTCTTAAAAAAGGTATAAATTTACGAACAATACATTTTCTTATACACGCGCTTTTAATCTTGCATTTGGGTATAACTCGGAACACGTGTGTTTCTAAACGAGCCCCGCAAAATAGCCACCAGCTCTACACCATCACTAACATTTGAACAAACACCCATTACAATCACGAGGTCCTCCGAGGACAGCCATGTTATAACCACGCAACCTTGGGATTTTGTATACGAGGGTCGTTTAGTTTGCCGTATACACACACACGCATACATTGATATTCACGAGCAGACTGAAAACTTAAAAAGATTCTGTAAAAGATCCTCAGTGCAGTCCTTTATTATCGCTAATAACGACTGCATGCACAATGACTGACATCGAGGAATAAGAAAGAATTCCTTCAGTTACCAGAGACCTTATAATAACAAAAGAGTCTCCCTGCCGACATCTTCGATGTTTAACACAGATCTTATCGAATGGGCATTTACACGCATACCAGATTAATTATCTATACTACTCCTTCAATAAGGCCACTGATCTAATAGCGGACAAGGGGACACTATTATTCAAATATATCTTTCAATTCAGTGGAAATTGTACCTCTTACACTAATGCTTCCACAACAACTAGTATAATTATACCTACCCTTTGTCCATTGATCTAATAACGACACAATGGAATGTCATAATTCCGATATGTCACATTCTTTAGTGTATTTTGGACCCATGGGCGCCTTAGTAGGACCTCTCCTTTTAAATCATATGTGCGCAATGACACGCCGTCTCTCACAATTGGAGATTGAGATATGTGCTAATAATATACACCCCCTCACAGCATTATAAGTGACTAGCTGTATGTTTGTCTCTTTCTTCACTTCAGGTTTTAAGAGCAAGCTAGCAACATAGTGTTGTAACCAGATACTTTTCAAAACTACACAAGTAGTGTAAGTATTTTTATGTTTGTATGTCCTGACGAAAATTCTATAGACCCGGCTGGGTGTAAGGGAGCTGAAACATGCCGACAGTATTAAACCAATAGTACAAATAGATCCAGTAACCCGATCTAGACACTGTACCCACCAGCAATTTTATTAACTGAAACTCACCTTTACATAATAAAAGTTCTTCTGGAGAGTTTCCGTTTTTTAGTAATCCTCACCCATTTTTCCCTTTTTTTCTTTTTTTGCTATTTCACTTTTCTGGGGGTGACCCTCATTCTCTGGACACTGCAATCTTAACCAGAGGTTGCCTCTGGATGAGGCCGGCATATAGCATGACATTGGACATCCGATGATAATGTCACAACGTTTATGTGGGGCGGAGAAAAGATATACACCGCAATCCAGTAATATAACTTTTATGAGGGTGATCCAGCTTAACCAATGGTTATGAACGCTACAAGTGTCCATTCTTCCATGTGCTAACTAGACCATATGTAGTATAGCCACGCATTTAGCCCTATAAATATGTAGGAGTTCCGCGGGTGGGCGCCTTCCTAGTTTGCAGCTGAAGTTTGATAGGGCCATTAACGCCTTGGCAAACAGCAGACGTCTAGTTTTAATTGCCTCATACCATAGTCCTGTCCTATCAAATAGTATCCCTAAGTATGAAAATGTTTTGGTGCACTTTATCGGTCTTCCATCTTTATGTAATGCTGTAATCCTCTTCTTTGACCCGACCCCACAGTTCATTGTGTATGTTTTGGAACAATTTAAAGTAAGTCCCAAATTCAACATAAAATTAGAGAACGAATTAACAACCCGTTGGAGACCAAGTGGTTTATGGGCCAATAAAACTGCATTATCTGCATACAAGAGTGCAGGGATGGGGCGCTTTGCCGCCTTGCGTAAGGCATTATTTTACAGTGTCCCGCGCAACGGGTTATGGGCAAAACCTCAGCAGTGAAAAATTCTGCCTAATATCCTGAGAGCAATCAGGCTGCTATATTCAGACATAAGGGTCAGGATAAAGATCAGAGATGGTAATCACCTGTCAAGGGAAGTGAAAACAAGGCTGTGCCTTATTTAATTTATATACTGCAGTGCAGACCTCTCTGTGGAACCGGATGGAGTGATATCCCACACCGAGCCTGGGTGACCAACAGTTGTCAAGAATCCTGTATGCCGATGATCTGCTACTTCTTAGAAAAAACAGATTAGGCCTATAAAGGTTACTAAACTGCCTTGGTTCATGTTTACAGGATAGTGAGCTGGAAGTGAATAATAAAAAACCTAAAGTTGTCTTGTTTAATCACCGTATATAAATAAGTGCAAATGGTATCTTAGCAGAAAAACATTTGGTGAAGCTCCGGCCTACATGTAACTAGGAGTCAAAATAGATGCAAGAGCTATGTTTCCACCTCAAAGAGAGGTGATTAAGGCAAAGGCAGAGGCACTCAATCATGCTTTAACAACAGTAGCAAGATCCATTCAATGTCATACCCGGAAGCCACTGGTAGCATTAATGAAGGCCAAACTGCTGCCAACTCTTGTGTATGGGTCAGAAATAATGAAAGCCCTGAGGCTGTCTCCTTGATAAAATCAAGATAAGATCCTATAAACCAATCTTACTGCTACCCAGATTGGCATTGTCCACCCAAGTCAGGATGGAATTTTCATTGACAAAGCAGACCTTCTGAAGGCCTGTGGCCCGTGCTGCCATAAACTGCGGTCAGCCACCGAGGGCCCACTGGCCAATCTAGTGTGGTCTGAAATTAATCTTTAGAGGGGGAACGGTGAATAAAAAAGAAATCTTTAAAACTGCATTGAAATGCTTCAACTGGGCAACCTTTGGAACACCAGTATATCTGGTCAAGCTTTTTGAAGAGCAGTAAAGCCACCTATTACCGGAAGATGAAACAGAGCTTACTAGCCCTAAGACTCAATGATAGTCTAACAGTAGATTTCCTTTCAAAGTAGAGGGAAGATGGCCAAAGAGGAGGAAACAATGCTGCCTATGTCATCAGGCAGACAAAACCTTGCAGCATGGTTTGTGCATCTGTCCTTCCCTGGCCGTACAGCAAAGAGGTTTGCTGAGAAAGGAATGTAACAACATAAGATTCAGGTCCTTTAGATCAGCACAGATGGAATCACTGGATCCAAGGAACACACTGTTGAGCATTAGATTGGAATAGTTCCTGGACATTTTTGAATCCCTTGCCAAGGCAGATGCATGGACACAGGTGAAGTAAGATGAAAGACGAAGAATGTCCCTGACAAAAAAAACCTGTATGAACTTAGTTTATGGCAGGCTGCCTGGGACCATGAAAGTTTGTTGCTTCCGATACAATCAGGATGAGTACCAGTTTGACATTACCCTACCCATCCCTTGGCTATCGCCATCTTTTATGCAAATTTTGTACATTGCACATATGTATCCATCCCAGGCTCCAACTGGCCATTGTCCCCCTAACTCAAATGTTGTACCGCCTCCTAGCCCAGACCCCTGCCGGCAACTTAGGGTGAAATCATGGAATGTGGCTGGGTTAAAAAGCAAAATGACACTCCCTCACTGAAACGATCTAATTGAGAGTTACGACATCTGCATTTTTCATGAGACTTGGAGTTTGATTTCCCAATTTAAGTCAGGTTTCATAGGTTTTTGTTCACCTGCAACCACAAAAGGGAGAGGGCGCCCGCCAATGAGCTTGATTATTTGGGTGAGCATCGCTCTGGGTTGTCGTATTATTCTTCACACAAGCTCAAGCCTAGATATTTTGGGGCTAGGCGTTAGGGGACCCAAGGGGGAGCTCATATTGACTTGTTCAATGTTTATGTGAGAGGGACCAAAGGTGGTAGAACTTCACCCACTGTCACCCTGCTAGAAGAAAGCTTAGGCAGATGCTCACCTCATTCCAGAGTGATAGTAGACAGCGATCTTAACAGCACCTTCGAACCACTTGACAATGCCCTTAATGTTGAGTTCGGCCTAAGGGCAGTAAATGACAGAACTCCCTCGAATAGGCAGGGTGCCAACAAATACAACAGAGCCACTTGCTCGTCTCACATCGACTACATTCTTCTCGATGTCCGGCTCTGTGGAGACCTAGTTGATATGAGCATGGGAAACACCACAGAGAGTGACCATAATCCTCTCTGTTTAAGAATGAATCTTCTGTGTGAAGCTCCATATTATCTCAAGAGCTCAAGAGCACCTCCGACACTCACCAGGGTACTCCTCCCCTCGAACAAATAGCAGATCCCTAAAATGGCGGAAGGTTGCTCTGCAAAACTGTAAGATCCTAGGCATATAGCATGACCTGTTAGTAGCCATATTAGAGCTCCAGTCCATGGTTGCCAGTGAAAGTGGATTGGCTGATGCAACTATGGTTCACTCCTGTACCTTTGAGCAAAATAATGTTCATTTTACAGCCCCTAGTTTGGACCGTAAGTCCAATAAGTCATCAAGAGAGGGACTCTCATGGTACACAAAGGACTGCAGACATAAGAGAACCCTCCTGGCCACAGCAATCAGGGATAAGAACTGTCCCCTGATCAGAATCGCCAGGAAGCGCTATAAGGCCACCTTGCACTCGGCAAAGACAGCATGGGATGAATCCTGCTGGCAGCAACTTAGGAAAGCAAGAGTAGCAAAGGATGCCAACTTATTTTGGTCTTTAGTCACCTGGGGCAGTAATTCAGGAGCGCCCCTGCCACCTAATCACATTTCTGCCCAAGCTTGGAACGATCATTTCAGGAAGCTCCACTCAACTCTGGAGGGTTTCCCCCGGTGGAGATTGCTGAGTCTGTTGGACACCACTCGGACAATGAGCTTTTTTCCTTAAGTGAAATTGAGGCTGTAATAGACAGAATAGTACTGTGCAGGATGAGATGGCATACTGGGTGACCTAGTTCTATCCGATATTCCAAATTCGGCCCGCTACATTCTACTCCTGGAAAATGCAATAGCTAAAGGCACCCTAGTCCCCGGGTCTTGGAAAGGAGCACAGGTGGTCCCAATTTATAAAAAGGGATCCAAAGATGAAACTCAAACTACAGGCCTATAAGCCTGATCGATGCCCCCCAGAAGGTCAAGCAGAGTTTTGCTGCAGAGGATCCTGCTGTGGGCAGACAATAATGCCATTTTATCGCAGTTCCAGGCTGGTTTTAGGGCTAGGACTGGGACCATCGATCAGGCATTTTGGCTCCAACTCATCTACTGGCAAGAGGTGGTGATTGGCAAGGGCAACCTATACCTAGCATTCATTGGTCTAAAAACTGCCTTTGCTCTAGTCCAGGGGTCTCCAAACCGGTCCTGGAGGGCCGGACCCATGCCAGATTTTTAAAATAACTACATGTATCTCAATGGGGATATCCAAAAAATCTGGCATGGATCCGGCCCTCCAGGACCGGTTTGGAGACCCCTGCTCTAGTCCCTAGGAGTAAATTGTGGTTGGCCCTTAAAAATATGGAGACACCACCGTTTATCCTTGACCTTGTAGTTAGGTTGCATGAAGATACCTATGCACAGATCAGCTGGGGGTCACAGGGACAGTTGACTAACTTTATTTCTGTCAGCAAGGGTGTTCAATGGGGTTGTGCCTTGGCTCCCACCCTTTTCTCCCTCTATATGAATGAAGTGGTTAGTTTCCTGCAAGAAGATCCAGCAGATGTACCAATCCTGGGGTGCGACAAGGTACCAACCCTCTTGTTCGCAGATGGCACCCTGTTGGTGTCAAAGACACCAATGGGGCTGCAACAACTTTTGAATAGGTTCCAACGTTTCTGCAATGCCAGGGGGCTAGTAATAAACACTTTAAAAACAAAATTCATGGCCTTTAACCCTCACAAGTCTTATAGAGGCAGCCCCTTGCTCGTTGGAACCCACTTGGAAAGAGTTGGTACCTTCGATTATCTTGGTATCCGTCTCTCAGATAATATGTCTTAGAAGCACCACCTAGCAAAGAAGCTGATGAGCCATAAAAAGGTAGTGGGATCACTTGGGAAGGAACATTGCTCATCGCATAGTAGACCAGTAGCTCCAGCCCTTCAGGTCTATGGAGCGAAGGCCATTAGCACGGCATTGTACGGTGCAGAGGTGTGGGGATTTGAGAAGGTCCACCACCTCTGCAGATCTGAGCACAAATTCCTTAGGGATCTAGTGATGCGTCCCAAATATATTCCACTCACAACCCTTGTGCTTGATATGGGCACACGATCTATTGGTGATGTAGCAAGGCTTCGGCCCTGCTTTTTTGGGCTCGCATTAGGCGAACCCTGAGCTTCTTCCTCATGCGGAAGCCCTATCTGAGGTTATCAGGCTAGCCACAAGTAGTAAAGTGGAATGGATTTCCAATGCTCGGAAAATGATGTCAGCTATAGGGCCCTGAGCTCACTGGGACAAGCAGGACCGACCGAGGAAAGAAGCGGTTAAACTTCTTTACTGGGAATGGGTGGACCAACAGAATCTAGCAAATCAAATTTGGGGAGACTAACTGCAGAATGTTATCTTAACAAGTAGGACAAATATTTAGAGCCCTTTTTAGATATAATCCAGTTCCCACGGGACAGGACTTTATATATCCATTTCAGGTTTGGAAGGATCCCTGTCTGTGAAACTACAGCTAACTGGCAATCATGTAATCCAACCCCAAATGACTGTCCATGCTGCAAGGCCCCGGTAGAAAGTGTTGCCAATGTTATGTTCGCATGCCAGGCATACTCCACATTGAGAGGTAAGCAACAAAAAACGATTTGCCGGCAACTGGGCACACTGGACCATCGTGTTGCCATGCGTTTTCTCAGATCAGACTCCAGACCGCTCTTTGCCTGTAGTGTGGCCAAGTTCCTAACCCATGCATGGCTTATAAGATGAAAGATCCAGACAGGAACGCAGCAGTCCCCAGTAGCATGAGGATCACATGCAGCTGATTTAGGGCTCTTAAGATGGTAACCCATTTCTTATTTATACATCTTGCACGTTCACTTTATTGTTTATAGTCTCCCCTTAATGCTACCCTGAGGGGGGATTGCAAATTGGGTCCAACTGAAGCTGCACGGTAACAGGATGCATCATAGAGCTTCCCCCTCCTTATTTTAGTACATAATGTATGTATATTTTTATTCTACTATGTTGTATTATTAATAGCCCTATTATTGACTTGTATGTATTTTTGAGCTTATATAGCGCACAGCTACCCACAAAGGGTTTCCCGGCGCTTGCTTAGGGAACCCGTCCTGGTATTCCCCTGTGAGATAACCCCGGCAGGGTATCCACAAGGTGAAAGCCAGGCATCCCGCCTCAAGGGGCCGTTGTGGAGATTAAGCAAGCTATTGCCCAGAGTCACAGAGTGTGAACCCGTGAGTCGAGAAGGCACCGGAGCGAGAATTATCAAGTCCGTGGAATTTTTGAGCCCAAGACCCGCCGAGGCGGGGAATTGAACCCTGGTCCAGGGCCGATCTCAGCTTCCGGGTCTGCCGCCTCTAACCCCTGAGCCACACTTCTCCACTTGCTGAATAGCACAATATACCCTGGTTATTAGGATGGATTGGTTGTACATACCTGACTGTAATATGCTTTGTATGAACTGAATAGTTTCTATTCTTTTATTACAAAATTGTGTTTGTATAGCTTTTATGACGTGACCTGTCGAAATAAAGTTTATCAAACAACATATGTATTTATGCTATTGTGTGCTGCTAGTGTCCATGAACTCTTGTTGTTTTCCATCCCATCAGGTTTAGTACCAGTTTGACAATATCTTTTCTGTTCCTTTGGCTAAACATCAGCACATTTTGGGCAAATTTGCACATTGCTTAGGCCTCTGCCAATTTTCAACATCAACGTTGGCCCTTTTGCACTTTATGCTAAATTCGTCTATTGTAGCCCCGGCAAATTTTTTAACAATGGTCACTGCCTAAATGAGAAAGAGTGTATGTACATGACTAATAATCTAATTCCAAATTTTATCTATTTATATGATCTGTTTTGTACATTTTTAATTGCTGTTTATGGTTTTTATTGATTAATAAACTAATTTACTACTACTTCTACTCCTACTACTACTAGTTTGTATTAATTTTGCTGATAGAAAGGACTTTCTATAAATTCATTTTCATGTGTTTATCAGTTATGTCCTTGGTGAACACTAATTAATGTTTGTGTTATAATATGTATTTTGACAAACATGCTATGTATATATATATATACATATATATATATATATATATATATATATATATATATATATATATATATATATATACATATATATATATATATTCACTGAAAAACCATAGGTTATAGACCATATATAGTTAGGGATTAGCATTTTCAAAACCTTATTTTACTCGCACAAAACCATTGAAATTCGCATATATAGTTAGATGCACTAACTATATATCGCGCACCCGCAATCCACTGCTGATGATGTCACATATTACATCATTCATGACATGCTCAGTGACATCACCGATGACATCACTGATGACATCTCAAATGACATCACTGATGACATCTCATTTGACATTACTGAGCACATCACTGATGACATAATTCATGTGATAATACGATGAACCTCTTCAGACTCTAATATAACCTTAGATACACTCAGTGTAAACAGACACTCACAGCCTGTCACTCATCCATGGAGTTACTCACACACCTAGTCAGTCATGCAAAGAATCAATCACACCTCCATTTCCTCAACTATACAGTTATACACACCTTACTTATTCAAACATATACTAACACATATTTACTCTCTTATACAATCCCTGATACAAGTTCACAATGATCCATACAGCCACTCACACATTCACTGGCTCTTATGCACAGTTATTTATATATGTCAACTCTCACATGTACTGTGTTTTACATATGTTCTTACTTTGACATGTAGCACTGAGATATCCATTCACTCACCAATACACTCATGCACACAGTCAACCGCCCATACAGCTGTTTCCACATGCACTTTGAACCCATACATCTAGTGAATCAACTGCTCACACATCTATGCACAGAGTCATACACCTCCAAGCCACCCACACACACACTCAGTCTCCCATACAAATACTTGGGCAACCAATCAATAACCCATATAGTTACTCATATAGCTACTGATCAACACATGCAGCAGTTTACAGAACAATAGACATAATGATGAACAAATTAAGACAGTTTAGTCACTAACCCATGCACTCAGTGAGACACATTTAATCACTCACTCATACAGTCAGTTATGCACCTACTAAATCCTTCATCCAGACACTTATACATCCACTCATTCTTCAATATGTAAGACATATTTTAACTTTACAGAAACATACAATCACTGGATGTTGTCATCAGTGATGTCATCAGTGATGTCATTTGAGATGTCATCAGTGATGTCATCAGTGATGTCACTGACCATGTCATGAATGATGTAATATGTGACATCATCAGCAGTGGATTGCGGGTGCGCGATATATAGTTAGTGCATCTAACTATATATGCGAATTTCAATGGTTTTGTGCGAGTAAAATAAGGTTTTGAAAATGCTAATCCTTGACTATATATGGTCTATAACCTATGATTTTTTCAGTGAATTTTCAAGGTTTTGTAAATGCTAATTCCTAACTATATATGGTGTATAACCTATGTTTTTTTCAGTGAATTTCAATGGTTTTTTAATAGCAAATATCAAAAGCTGTAAAATGTATTCTTTTTTTTTTTTCTCCAAAGTACGCTCCCCGGTTCGCTTACTGGTGCGTGTACCGGGCGCTCCCCCCGCGAAATTTTTAAATTATTTTTTCTTTATTTTTGCATGCATCAGCATCCTAATCCCCCCTCCGAAAACCTAGAGGGTCACAAAGTGTCTACCGTGCCCCCTTCTACCCATTCTGAACATTGTTTGTCCTCCATTTTGTGTCTCAAATTTACCAATACTCAAAATAGAGGACTCCCGTAACGCTGCCAGTTTGCGTACCGGGGAGCGCACCGGTAAGCGCTCGATAAAAAAAGGTGGGAAAGTATTTTACAGAAAAACCACTACAGACACTTTCATCAAATATAGAATAGCCCCTACTACATAGCAGTCCCTACCAATTCCCCAAATTTGATGGAAATTCATTGTGAAAATTATGCTGTAAGCCTGATTAAATATCCTGAGGTAAATTACCTAACCAAAACACATATGAAGTGTTAGAATTGACAACCAATCAAAATGCTACTTTCAATATCTTCTATTATTTCATGACATTTGATTGGTTATGTACCCGAATATATATAAAGAAAGAGAGAGAAACACAGCCATTTTGACTACTACTTCTTGAAGTACATATCAAGTACATTTCAACTGATAACTTAAACTTCTATTTGAAAGTTAAGATGTTATTTTAAAAGCTGAAGTATTTTCTGTACTGTAAGTTAATTAGGAAAACATTTTCTGATAGTTATATACTATCCCTCTGTAATACTTATAGAATAAAATAGACTTCTCTGTTTTAGTTATGGATGGAGTTAGACTTGTCTTGTATAATTAAGAATTGACTTAGACTTTATCACATACATTTCTTTGATATTTCTACTTCCAGTTTGATACCATACACTGCCCAATGAAAAAATCACTGTTTTAAAAAACCAAACTACCTGTCTGTACTTAAACCCAACAGTGCCCTAACTGTACTGATATATTTTTTTAAAATTCATTTTACAGCATAGAAATGGAAGGAGAGCAGAAAAATAACGTGGAAATTGTTTCAGTATGCAACCAAGACACAGAAAATGATTCAGAATTCTTTGATGAATCAATGGACATAGAACTTCTGCAATGTGTTGAAGCTGTGGATTTCTTAATTGAAAATGAGACAAAATCTGACTAAGAATTATTAGAAGTTCTTTTTAATTTTGAAAACAAATCAGAAAAATAAATTTATATATAATAATTCAAAAATTGTTTGAGACATTTTTCATTTTTATATGTATTTTTTAAACTAGTAGCAAATTGATTTTAATGTAAAATCAGACTTTAAATATACTGTGCAACTTTAAGTTTGCTCATAGTTACTTCCTTTCTTCCACTATATCATCTCCAATGTGTATTTAACATCTCTTTATCATGTCCTGCCTCCATTGTGTTTCTGCTTTCCTGACAGACTACGCTATGAATTCCATATACCTCAATAACTTCTGAAACAACCTGCAAGATATCTACAAAGGAAACAATGTATTTTTATTTTTAGACTCTGCATTGGTACCTACATGTTGGTACTTCAATAAAATAAATTTAAAAAAAACAAAAATAACATACAATATTTGAACATTCTTTCATCCTATTTTCCCAATATTACGCTTCCCGGACCGCTTCCCGGTTCGCGTACCGGCAGCTAACTGTACGAAAAATTCAATTTTTTTTTATTCCAACATATATGAGCCTCCTCAGCCACCCTCAGAAAACCTAGGGGGTCAGGATATGTCTCCCGTGCCCCCTTATACCCATTTCCCACATTGTTTTTCCTCCATCTTGTGATTTAATTAAAACGAAACACAAAATGGCGAACTCCCGTTACGCTACCGGTGAGCGACCCGGTTCGCGTACCGGGAAGCGCTTCTACCGCAAAAAATCAAATTGTTTTTATTTGCCCCACGGGACCCTTTAATAACCCCAACATCATTCCTAGGGGGTCAAGAGGGGTCTACCTTGCCCCTTTCATTAAATTCCCCCTCCGTTTTTCTACTCCTCTTGTCTCTCGATCCTACCGAGAGACAAGATGGCAGCGGGTCCGGACTGTTTAGAATGTTGACAGACACCGGAGAGCCAATCAGCTTCGCTTCGCGAAGTTCCGTTACCCGTCAGGTACGCGAACCGGAGCGCTAACCGGAGTGCTGTCACAGATATATCTGTTTTTTAAAACGTTAATTTCTCAAAATCCTCTGGAGCATATATTGAGACATAGCAAAGGCACGTCGGGCAAATCATATCTACAATTTTGCCAAGTTTCGTGTAAATCCATTCAGCCGTTCGAGCTAAAAGTGAGTCCAACCGCCCTATGGAAAACTCAATGTTAAAAATGCGTTTTGGGACCCCCCCTTTTTCTCGGCCCCCCCTTGAAGAAACCCCCCAAATTTTCAGGGGCTGCTCAGAAACAAAATGTGCCATTTTCCTGAAAATTTCAGCCAATTCCGTCCACAAACGCCAAAGTTATTTGACATAGAATTTTCAAAAATCCCATAGGAAAAAATCCTAACTATATATACCTACTGGCGACCGCCAGTAGGTAATATATATATATATATATATATATATATATATATATATATATATATATATATATATATATATATATATATATATATATATATGTATATATATATATTCACTGAAAAAAAACATAGGTTTTACAGACTTTATAATTAGGAATTAGCATTTAAAAAACCTTAGAAATTCACTGAAAAAAACATAAGTTTCTGGGACGTTATAGTTAGTTGAACATTTGACACTGTCACTAACCATGTCATGAGTGATGTAATATCATCAGCAGTGCATTGTGTGCGCGCGAGTTATAGTTAGCTCAACTAACTATAACTGGCGAATTTCTATTGTTTTATATGAGTCAAATGTCCAACTAATTATAACATCCCTAAAACCTATGGTTTTTTCAGTGAATTTCTAAGGTTTTTTAAATGCTAATTCCTAACTATAACGTCTGTAAAACCTATGTTTTTTTCAGTGAATTTCAAAGGTTTTTTAAATGTTAATTTAATATTTTATTATTTATAAAACCTATATTTTTTCGAATTGTTTTTTAATATTTTGCAACTTCAATTCAATTCAATTCATATTTATTTCGGCACTTTAGAGCCATAAAAGATACATGAATATAACAATACAATATATGAAAAAGAATTCCCATTAATTCATTACAATTTGCACAGCAACTCCATTATCCTTTTTTTAACTTTAAAAATTATGTAATATTTTATATCTTCCCAAAAAATGTTTTTGGAGAAAACTACAGTCCCGTACCAGTAGTCTACCAAGCTCGATCAGCACGCGAATCCTATCCATCACATTTTAATGATGCATATTTCGTATCCAACGGGTTTGTGACACCACGTCCCGCGTAACAACATATACATATGAGGTTGCACCAGCTGCTACTTTGGTATGCGACGGGTACGCCCTGCCAAACTGCGCGTTACGTCATATATGTAGGGGTCTGCCCGCTGCGCGTTGCGTATGCGATGAGTGCACGCTGCACGCCGTGTGTTACGTCATAGACATATGTCACGTACGGTGTCACGCACCGTACTCCATTCCCTCATTTTTTTGTCTTAACACTATATCTAAATAACTTTAAAGTATATATGAGAGCAAGCGATAATGAAACATATTTTAAACATTTACATATTTTTACATGTAATAAACTTATATTATAGTAAATATATTTTCTCAAAATCACGTCGGGTGCCGTCTCCTTGCGCGCTTGGTGTGCCATTGCCATGTGACCATAAAAAAAGCATTTCATTAGTTCATAACATTTCCCATTGTAACAGTTGGAAAACGCCACCCATTTTAGTCAATCTCTGTACTGCATTTGATGAGACACACCTCTTCAGCTTAGAGAGCTTTTTTCTAAAATTTTTGCAATGTACACATATCTTACACTACACACAACATGCAACAATCATCTTCATCAATATTCATACTTTGTAAAGTAGCCTTCCACCTGTGATAGCCATACAGCTAAAAGTTACATGACTGAGGTTGTCTCCACTACCAGATGTAACAAGGTTGCATACGCTGTCCACAGCACAATTTAATGTAGTACGGCCCAGGGGCAGTATCATGCATAGATAATGAACACACAGACACAGATATATAGTGGAAGGGGGTACGGGCACATACGCTCAACACCTTTTTATTACCAGGGTCACATATCCAGTGATGTCTGTGCTGGATGCTTGTGGGGTGAGTGTAAAGCAACCCTGAGGGAATGATTGCTGCTAGCATCAACTACAACAGTAATCATTAGATCACACACAGAGATTCAATATTAAAAGAATCAATCATTTGTGCTGCACTAAGGAAGGGACAGTAGGTGTGAAATAATACAGAAAAAATGATATTGTAAAACAACCACAACTTGTGGTATACTGAGACAAATCAATAGATCTGATATGTGTGTGCGCAACACCTGTTTCAATTTGCATTTAAGGGGTGCTACGGGGTGTCCTTTGGACACCCCTGGCACCCTTTAAATCTCTATCTTATTTGCGATTAGCTAATTGCTAATCGCAAAATAGGAATACTCCCCATTCATTCCTATGGGCCTTTTGGCCCATAGTAATGAATGGGGAGTTATTCCTTATTTGCGATTAGCAATTTGCTAATCGCAAATAAGGATTGTGTAGGAATCGCAATTCTTTTTGCGATTCCTACATGAATCCCTTTTTGCGAGTCTGTAATAGCGATTCCGTATGAATCGCTATTATAGACTCGCAAAACGGGTCTATGATGAATCAGGCTGTATATCAGAAACGCTCCATCAGTTCTAGTGCACTCACATAGCCACATCAAAAGCACTCAGCATGTGCACATCCAGCAATGATTCGTGCTGCGGGCAGGCCATACTAGGAGCAACATCTGTTGCCATTAACACTGCATCACTTGCAATACCGACTCAATCTGAATTGTGAACACTGCTGTCTGCAGTGTAAGCCAGACAGAGCGGTCAGCAAAGGCCCACAGGCATGTGGCATTGACTTGAGCTCCACAGTTTGCAGTACACAAAGCAACAAAAAAACATGTGCGGAGCTTGTAATAATACGTATGGCTGAGATACCCGCCACCCCCTCTCAACACAATCCCCAAAGGAGGGAAACAGGAAACAGTTCTTGAAGTTTTTGGAAGAGGGAGGGAGTGACCCTCCCGGCCGTATTTATTAAAACAAAATTAAAACATTAAATCAACAGTTTTATATTAATGTACAATTTCATTACCACATTGCGATGTTTGGCTAACCTTAACAGATTCTCTAATACAGAGGTTCTCCTAGCCGAACTAACATCCTACAAACATTTACTTGAAATTATGAAATTGTACATCCTAACGTTTAAGGGCCAACGGCAAGGTCGTAACCGGTGTCAAGATCCCTAACCAGAAATACCCCCCCCACTTGTGAGGGGCGACAGCACTGAGGCGTACCTCAAGTGCAACTACCAATTTCCCTTGACTTGACGGGGGCACCAATAAAACTCGACGCCACTTAAAGGTCGTTCGAGGACTCGTGTGAGGTATCTAGAAGGTAGCGTAGACCCCCCCCCAAACCCCGCACAACTTACCACATCTGCCGTCGCAGACGTCACTGGCCCCGGGAAATTCCCCAGGAGGGGGCTATAACCCCTCCTACACAGGAAGGGGCCTTGACCGCCTTTCCTTTTCTTTCGGCGACCCATCCTTAGAAGGGACCGCCTCCCCGTTGAGGGGCCAATGGCCACCTCTCCCGAGCACTCCCATCCGTGTTGGGTGACGCCCACTCATAGGGATCTTCCAATTAGTGCTCACCGATCATGACCTTACCGCCCGACCAAAATAAATACGACAATGCTAACAAACCTACTAAACTAAAATACATCGGCTACTATGACCGTATTGAAAGCATGCTTATAAATGAACACTAAAGCCGAATTTCTTTAATCACAAAACATAAATGAAATAGACCATTCTTTATTACATACTCAAAATCAACATGATAAAACCACAACCTGTAAACGAAATTAGAATTATCCATCAACTTTTATTCAAAACAACTAGCTGTCTTCAGGGGCTGGTGGGTGGGTCAAAATTGGCTCTTCGTTCCGTCTCGAGCTCACGTGCAGCGAGGAGGTGCAGCTTCAGAGCACAGGAACAAGAGGATGCCTTCTGGTCTTGCGTCTCCTTTTATCCGTCTTCAGGGCGGGCGTCAACCCGCCCCTGCCTGCCCGGAGGGCGTGGCCAGCCGCGTCAGTGTCTAGGCCAGCCCACTCAAGGGCGGGAAAAAGCGCGCCCCGGCTACGCCGCTTCGGGCATACCAGCCGAGACTCGCTTCCCGCCCAAGATGGCTTCCCGGGGGGATCGTGGTACTCTGCCATACGTGCGGGGGGACCGAGTGGTCGCCCCTTTCCATATGGCTGAGATACCCGCCACCCCCTCTCAACACAATCCCCAAAGGAGGGAAACAGGAAACAGTTCTTGAAGTTTTTGGAAGAGGGAGGGAGTGACCCTCCCGGCCGTATTTATTAAAACAAAATTAAAACATTAAATCAACAGTTTTATATTAATGTACAATTTCATTACCACATTGCGATGTTTGGCTAACCTTAACAGATTCTCTAATACAGAGGTTCTCCTAGCCGAACTAACATCCTACAAACATTTACTTGAAATTATGAAATTGTACATCCTAACGTTTAAGGGCCAACGGCAAGGTCGTAACCGGTGTCAAGATCCCTAACCAGAAATACCCCCCCCACTTGTGAGGGGCGACAGCACTGAGGCGTACCTCAAGTGCAACTACCAATTTCCCTTGACTTGACGGGGGCACCAATAAAACTCGACGCCACTTAAAGGTCGTTCGAGGACTCGTGTGAGGTATCTAGAAGGTAGCGTAGACCCCCCCCCAAATCCCGCACAACTTACCACATCTGCCGTCGCAGACGTCACTGGCCCCGGGAAATTCCCCAGGAGGGGGCTATAACCCCTCCTACACAGGAAGGGGCCTTGACCGCCTTTCCTTTTCTTTCGGCGACCCATCCTTAGAAGGGACCGCCTCCCCGTTGAGGGGCCAATGGCCACCTCTCCCGAGCGCTCCCATCCGTGTTGGGTGACGCCCACTCATAGGGATCTTCCAATTAGTGCTCACCGATCATGACCTTACCGCCACAGGCCGGATAGTTGACCGGCTATCCGGACCCCCCACAAAGCTCCTACCTAAAGGTCATGTTTTAACGTTTTTAACCATGCTAAGAAGTTTCCTATGAGTAACTCATTCCCCACCCGAGACAAATGCACACCATCCCCCAAATACATACTGTCATCATTAACACAGCCATGCGAAATAGAATGCAATGTCCTGGAACGGAACAACCTACTCACTTTGTTATTAAGCTTTCTCACAGAGTGATTCAAAGCAGGAACAGAAAGAGCCCCTCGCCACACCTTTCGTGGGATCACATGGGACCACGCAATTGTGCACCCCGGAACTCTCCTCGCCAACCAACTTACAGTGGAAAGCATCGCCTCCAGGAGAAGTCGTCTACCGGTGGTGACCAAATCATTGCCCCCCAGATGCACTATGACTATAGACGGCGGTGACCTCGTCCGCCCTAACAAACCCTCGAAAAATGCTTGAAACTGGTCAATACAGAGACCGCCTCTTCCGTAGAAGGACACACTGTACCCGTATTCCCCAGCTACGTGAATCATGTCACCTGCTTTGAATACGTCCGCGGCACGCCTCACGTATGAGTGGCCCACGACCCACACCTCCTTTTTCACAGCCGGTGATGTCTGACCGCTGGCCCGGTGTTGGGTCGACTGCATAGTCCGCCCCGCCTCGTAGGCTTGCGCAACTGAAAACGAAACAAAAACAAGAAGCGTGAGTACATCGTTACAGCTTCACAACATGTGCAACCGCACATACCTCTTATAACACTTGGAGGACCAACGCCCCACTCGTTTCACTTGTTCAACATTAAGACCCCTGGCTGTAGCTTCCGTAGCAGCCCCTATTCGAAAGGAATGGGTCCCAAACTCGCCCGGGTTCAAGCCCGCAGCGGCAATTGACATCGCAAGCACCCGCTGAAACTGAAATTTCGTCAGTGGGGTGGCGTCCGCGTGTCTCAACAAGGTCCCCCCCATGATGCCACCCTTCGTGCTAGGTAGTCTTCTAAACACTGTACCGGACACATGGAGGACCCGGGAATCCTGCGTATGATTATGCAGTCCCCCATCCCACCTTGATCGGTCTTGGACCTGACAAAGGAGACAGTCATTGTCTCTCCTCTGATCCGAACGTGTTCCTGGCACAAACCCCCTGTCACATCCTGTTTGCTCCTTGCCACCAGTTCGCTCACCCGCATCGCTCCGTGAAATGCCAGCGTAAAAGCGGCTCGGAACAACACCGTCTCAAACTGAGATGAACATGTGGCAGGGAGTGTGGCCAACAACTGGGTCAACCTATCCAAACCTATTGGGCGCCTCTTGTCTACTCTGCGACCCTCAAGGCGTTGCCACCCACGCAGCGCTTTCTGTACAACGAAAGACGCTGTCGGGTCCTGGATACTATGAGCCCTGGCAACAAAGGAAATGGCAGCACGATGCCTCTGGGCCGTAGCCACCGATTTCACAGCCCTACGTAAGGACATCAGAAAATTCACTACCCATTCCTCGTGGCCCCAAAGCCCCTCTCTATCAGTCCCCAAAAAGGCTAAATAGGACCGAAACGCCCCTTCATATGCCTTCCTCGTCCTTGGTGCTAGGCTCTCTCCCACGAGGTGACGAAGTTCGGGGCACCGAGAGACCAGAGAGCTTCGGGAAAGGGTGCCGGCTCTGGGTCCACTGTGGGAAGGAAACCCGAGAAAGCCTGCATATGAAAACGAGACAGTGCATCAGCCGCCTGATTCATTACCCCCGGGACATGTTTTGCTCTGAATAGCACATTCAGTTGCATACACAGTAAAACAATTTCTTTGAGCAGTCTTAAAATCAATTTACATCGTGCTGCCTGGCTATTGATGCACTCGACCACGGTCATATTGTCAGACCAAAATACCACAGAGTGATCTTTTAACCCTTCGGGCCAGGTTCTCAGGGCCACCAAAATGGGGAAAAGTTCCAGGAAGGCAATATTACTTGTCAGTCCATTGTCATGCCACCATGCCGGCCACCTTTGTGCCGACCATTTTGTGCCGAAGATGGCACCAAAACCTATGCTACCTGCCGAATCTGTCCATAGCCCCAGTTCTTCAGAGGACACGGCCGGTTTGTTCCAGATGACTCGACCATTAAAATCCGCCAGGAATGCTAACCAAATGCGCATGTCCTGGCGGACCTCAGCCGATAGTCTCGTGCGATGATGACCCTCCTTTAGGCCGACCATAGCTTGGGCAATTGAACGGGAAAAAGGGCGGGCCATCGGTATAACCCTCAGGGCAAAATTCAACTGTCCCACCAACTGCTGTAATTGATGCAGCGTAACTTTAGATTGATTTATACACATTTGCAGGGCTGCCCTGAACTTCCACACTTTGTCAGCTGGTAAACGAAAACAACCCTCATTGGAGTCTAACTCGATCCCCAGAAACTCGAGGCAAGTCGCAGGACCCACCGTCTTACCTGGTGCCAATGGCCACCAAACTGCTTCATTAACACACAAAATTCGGCCAAGGCCTGGCCACATTCGAGATCCCCGGCTGCCCCAAGGAACAGAAAATCATCAAGGTAATGCATTACATGTTGGAAACCCGTCCTCTTTGTGAAGACCCATTGTAGAAAACTACTGAATTTCTCGAAATAGGCACAAGATATAGAGCACCCCATCGGCATACACCTATCCATGTAATAATGACCCTGAAACATGAAACCCAGGAGACGCTGGTCGTCTGGGTGTACCGGGAGCAATCGGAACGCTGACTCGATATCTGACTTCGCCATCAGCGCCCCGGGCCCCAGGCAATTCAAAATGGCTACGGCCTCATCGAAGGATGCGTACCGCACCGAACACACTTCTGGGTCTATTGCATCGTTTACAGAAAGACCACGTGGAGCTGATAAATTATGAATCAGTCGGAACTCACCCGGGTCCTTCTTGGGGACCACCCCTAAAGGAGAACAAACAAAACTCTGCACCGGGGGTACACTAAACGGGCCGGCAACCCGACCTCGAGTAACCTCTTTCCGGATCTTGTCCTGTACCACGGTCGTATGCTGCAGGACCGACAGTTGATTTTTACACTTCTCCACACCCTGAAAGTCCCCTACCGGGATGCGGAAACCATACGAAAACCCGTTCCGCAGCACCCCAGCAGAAGTACGATCCGGGTATTCACTGAGCCAGGGAATCATCGCCAAGGTATCAATCGGGGTAGGTAAAGGCGCCCCTCGGACTATGTTAGACCTGTTTGGCGCCTCCTCTACCCCCGTTATCACCCGTTTTGGCTCTGCACGTGGACTCAGGATGGGACGACCCGCACCCACTACATTCGTGTTTAAATTTACACGATCCCTGGGGCCTAGTACATTTACCTCTGTTGAAATTCCAGCAGAACCCCCTTTTCCCTGTATTGCCGGCAGGTCTCGAGGAATCGTCGGTACCCGTACCTGATCGAAAGGGCGTCCCCGCATATTGGCGGGAGGATTCGCCAACATTACTCCCTACCAATGGTATCTTCAACATTCCTGTCTCCTTCATTTTATCCCATGTCAAAGAATCATAACAATCCCAGGTCAAGCTTTTATTATGCTCTTTAGCCTTTCTAAAAAGATTATCGTAGCAGAACCAATGGTTACCCTGGTGTGACGTCGAGTACCCCATGATTCGCGACTGATAGGTCGGCAACTCGGAAAGCAACTCGGGCCTACGTTCCCCCAAGATCGACGTAAAAATCCCCCATGCTTTGCCCCAATTGCCAATATTCTCATTCACTTTAAAGGCGGCCATTTTTGCGCGCCAAACACTCGGATGCATGAGGTCTTTCTGGCCCTTAACATGCTCCACCTCATAATGATCAACAAGCAACGAGAAGACGTTCACATATTCCCCCGCCCAAATCTTCTCTTTAATTGCCAAAGGCACATGTTGACCCAACCTTTCTCTACGAGAGGGTGCTGACTCGTCCCTCGCAATCGGCAATGGCCGCTTACCTGCACTGGACGCTGCCTCTGCGGTCGTAATCGTCCCTTGTGGCTTGTCAACTACTGCAGCCGGCGCGGACACCTTGGCTGCATCCCGTTTCTCGCGCAGTTGCTTCATCAGCGCCTGCGCGTCGACAGCCGTGGCGCCCTCACTACTTTCGCCCAACCACGCTGCAAGCTGTGCTGCCAGCTCGGGCGGCATATCTTCATTGGACACCGGGGTGACCACCACGGGAATCGGATTCCCGCCACGGGTACTGGGGCTGGCGCTTCGAGCGGGGTACAGGGAACCGGGACGTCTCCCCCAGCTGGTCCCCTCCTTGGCCTCTTGGCTCTCCCTCCTGGGGCTGCTCCAGCCGAAGGACGTTCCGGCCCCCCTTCCCCCTCTCTCTCCGCCACCCGCTTCTTCAGCTCGGTCATCTCCTTCATGAGGACCCGAAGCATCTGTTCCGTCGTCATTCTCTTTCCGCCTTTCTTGGGCATTTCTCCGACAGAGTATCTGTAAGACAAAAGAAAGATTACAACGCTCAAAATTGGCTCTTCGTTCCGTCTCGAGCTCACGTGCAGCGAGGAGGTGCAGCTTCAGAGCACAGGAACAAGAGGATGCCTTCTGGTCTTGCGTCTCCTTTTATCCGTCTTCAGGGCGGGCGTCAACCCGCCCCTGCCTGCCCGGAGGGCGTGGCCAGCCGCGTCAGTGTCTAGGCCAGCCCACTCAAGGGCGGGAAAAAGCGCGCCCCGGCTACGCCGCTTCGGGCATACCAGCCGAGACTCGCTTCCCGCCCAAGATGGCTTCCCGGGGGGATCGTGGTACTCTGCCATACGTGCGGGGGGACCGAGTGGTCGCCCCTTTCCATATGCATGGTACAGACAGAGCGCACTGGAGCAAAGTCTTTTCCTACAGGACTGCCTCATCTACAATACCAACTAGACCTGAATTGTGAACACTGCTGTCTGCAGTGTTAATGGAAGGCAGTACTCACAAAGACATCCATAAATACTTTTTCTCACTTCCTCTTCACAAAATACAACAACATAACCTACAGAAAACTCTGCAATAAACAAATCAAAACAATTTGAATTCCGATTTCTGCCACCCACAATGTAGACTATTCAGTGTTCCTTTCCACTTGCAAGATAAATTTGGTCATTGTACTAAACCTATAAGTCATCTAAAAAAATGTCTTCAAGCAAGTATACTAAAAGGATATTCTGTATATTTCAATAGACGTTCTAGTTACTTGACTACTGAATTCTGTAATTAAACAATTACCACTCAATCTAAATTGTGAGCCCTGCTGACCACAGTGTAGGCCAGAGGCACTATTCATTAATGCCTCACAGCCACGTACCGTTGAATTCAAAAGCATGGAGTTGGTTGAAGCAGATCGGAAGGGGTACACAGAAATAATCACAGATTTGAACTTCTGACATCCTCAATCATAGAATCAAGACCCTGTTTCACTGTTCGGACCTGCTGTACAGCGGTGTACTCCACCGACTGGTGTCAAGCAAGAACAGTAATCATGTGCAACAGGTAGCTACGGAAGCTCACAGTCTGATGCACCTCAACGGAGGGAGTTCAATGAAAATAAAGCAGCAGGTAATATCGGACGTGTTCATTTTGTAATCAAGACACAATTCCACTGTTGTGACCTAGAGTAGGTTGCACCTCGTCGAAGGGAGTACCTTCAGCTCCATTCTCAAATGAAGTTCTGACATCGTCCTTTGTGGGATCAAGACACCGTTCCACTGTTGGGACCTACGGTTGGTTGCACCTGGTCAAAGGGGGTACACAGAAATTATGACAGACTTTAACTTCTGACATTCTCAATCATAGAATCAAGACCCCGTTTCACTGTTCGGACCTGCTCTACCGCAGTGTAGTCCAGCGACTACAGTCAACCAAGCCCAATAACCATATGCACCAGGTAGCTACGCAAGCACAGAGTCTGATATACCTCAACAGAGGGAGTTCTATGAAAACCAAGCAACAAGTAATATCGGACATCTTCCATTGTGGGATCAAGACTCTGTTCCACAGTTTTTTTTTTTTTTTTTTTAGTTTAGAAATTTTTTATTTGCATCAAATGGACACACAAGAAAACAAACTCATACTTATAACATTTTGATTTACAAAAGATATAAAACGAATTTTCAATAAATGCAGTAAGCAAAAATAAAACATTGCATAGGCCTTAGCAGATGAAAAAGGTCATACAAAAAATAAATTTTTAAGAAGAAAATTATTAAGACATAAATAAACCCCAAATTCTATCAATTTTTCGTTTGGCCTGTAGACCCCTTGAATTAGCAATAGCAGTCTCCATATTATATGTTTCCTTAACTAGGCTCCACCATTCCAACACTATTGGTGGTTTTTTTTTAATCCAGGTTCTGGCAATAGATAATCTTGCACATGTAATTAGAATATTCAGCAGATCTCTGAACGCACAGTTACCCCCATTAATGCCCACCAACACATCAGTATATGATAATGAAATGGGTTGTTCCAGTCTATCAGTAATCACCTTAATTATTCCGTCCCAATATTCACTAAGACGTGGGCAAGAAAAAAACATGTGAGTAATATCCGCACCACTCAGGTCACATTTAGGGCATTTCGTGCGATCAGAATAATTATTATTCGTTGCCCATTTAAGGATCCTCTCGGGAGTATGGTACAGTTGGCAAACAGTTTTAAACATTTGCAGTTTTAGACTAGAAGATTGAATGGATAAATTTAGACTTTTAAGAGAAGTAGTAATTAAATCTGTTGGTACAATCAAAGCCAATTTTCTATTCCATTTCTCTGTTAAATTTATGACATCGCTAATCCTAAGGTCAGAGAAAAGCTTATATCCTAAGCTAATCATCGATTTGTCTACATCTCTATATATGCAATCCCATAACTCAGAATCTAATACCATATTAAGTCCTAGTTTCTTCGCCAAAAAGTCTTTAATCTGATAACATTTAAACCTTGCCAGTTCGGATAAATTATAACAGTGTTTCATTTTATCAAATGACATAAAACCCTGATGATCAAATAAATCTCCCAAAAATCTAATACCAGAATCAAACAATAGCCGACAGCTTGAATCGTGAAAAATTAGAGGAAAACCAGGATTGCCCCATAGAGGTGTTTTACAATGTAAAAGAGAAGTATTACATTTAGCCATAATGGATCGCCAAATACTCACAGTATCTCGTATAGTCTTGAATTTAACCCTTTTGAAGTAATTAGGGTCATTCAGCCTATAAAAAAACATATTAGCATCCGATCCTAGTAAGAACCTGTGAAAATACAAGCATTTATCACTAACTATCAGACTACGTAGCCGAATCAAGAAAGCTGACCAATAATAGAATTTGAAGTCCGGAAGCGCCAGTCCCCCTTGACTAAAGGGGAGTTTAACTGATGATACGGCGCGTCGGGCTTTTTTATATCCCCATACAAAACTGCTAATAATACCTTCTAATCTAAGAAAAAAAGAATTGTTAACCCGTAAGGGAATCGCTCGGAACAAATATAAAAACTTAGGCAAAATTTTCATTTTAATTAAGTTTATTCGGCCAATCATGCTAATTGGCAATTTATGCCATTTCTTAAGTTGCATAGCGGTCTCTTTTAATAAAGGTTCGTAATTTAATACTATAATAGAGTCGATATCAGAAGAGATTTTAACTCCTAAATAAGTTGCAGCACAACACGTTCCAGAGATTGGGGCAGCCGGCTGATAATTCATAACAACTTGAGTTTTTGTGGTATTAAGTCTGTAGCCAGAAACAGAACCGTACATGCCAGCTTCTATTAAAATGCCTTTCATGATTTTAGAGACATCTGGAGAAAAAACTGCAATGTCATCAGTGTATACGGTAATATCTAATTTATTTGAACCATTAATAAAAGGACAAATTAAAGCTTGGCGCTGAAGTGCAATTAAAAAGGGTTCTATCCCTAAAGCAAAAAGCAGGGGGGATAGAGGGCACCCCTGTCTTGTCCCCCTTTTAATTGAAAACATGGTAGAGTATTTCCCCATATACGAGATCTTACCCATGGGGTTATCATATATCGATTGAATCCAACGTAAAAGTTGACCATTGATGCCAAAAGCCTGTAGAGCTGCCCACAAGAAACCCCACCTCACCCGGTCAAATGCTTTTTCAGCATCTAATAAGATCATACCGAGTGGGGCGGATTTAGTCCGTGCAGCATCAAAGGCAGATATGGCCATATTAATATGCGCTGTGGTGTCTCGCTTTGGAATAAAACCGTGTTGTTGGGGAGAAACAAGCTGGGACATGAATGGCGCTATCCTAGTAGCCAATATTTTAGCAAAAATTTTTGCATCACTATTGATAAGTGAAATTGGCCTATATGATCCTCTCTCATGTGGTATCTTACCTTTTTTTAAAAAGAAAATAATTTGTGTTAAATTCCAAGATCTGGGTGCTTGTTGCCCTTTACCTATAGCACAGATCACGTCAGTAAATAATGGTATCAGTTCCTCAGTGCAGTGTTTATAAAGTTCCAACGGGATAAGATCTTCCCCTACCGCTTTGCCCTTCGGTAAAGATTTGATAGCATCCCTAATTTCTATTCCTGTAATGTCGGCCGCTAATTGAGCCGATTGTTCCGGCTCTAAGTTTTTGACCTTGTTTAGGTTTATATAATTATTAATGCAATCATCTGAAATAGCAGCTTCTGGTGTATATAACACTTGATAGAAGGAAGCAAATTGTTGTAGTATCGATTTTGAGTCACAAAATAGTTGATTATTATCCCCTTTAATTTCTTTAACCATATTTTGAGATCGGTCTTCAGCAACTTTGTAAGCCAATAGTTTACCACTCTTATCGCCATTTTCATACTGATCTAGTTGATATTTTTTTAATTTATTAATACTTTTCGCCCTAAGAAGATCTTTTATAGCAGCTTTAAGCTCAATTAGTTTGAAATTTAGTTCTTCTAAGTTTAAAGCGCCAGTTTTTTAAAAAAAACATTTTTATTTGAATTTTTGTGTAACTCAACAATACAATCATGTCATCTTCAGCGCACATTTCCCGTTCTCCCATTCTCCACCCTACTGCATACATCTCTAGCTAGTTCCAAGGCAATGTAGACCAGAGTGCAAGGTGCAATAGTACAATAGTCTCTTGTATTCGGCCTTTGATGTACCCTAGTTGACATAGACACATTCTTAATTCCCCTCTAAGTATGTAGCCTTCATAGCCCAGCATCCAGCCCATGATATGTTCTCCATTTGCCCCATACCTTACGGAACTTCTTCGGGCATCCCCTTGCCTTATAAGTGACCCTTTCACCGGCCATGTAAAGGTCCAGCCCTCTACTCCATTCCTCCAATTCTGGTGATTCCGGCGCACCCCAATGCTTAGCTATGTCCCGTTTGGCCATCACCAAAGCCAGAACCAAAAAGGTCAGCAGGGGAAATGCTAGGTCTACGTCATTTGTCATTCCTAGAAGGGACAGTTTGGGCTCTGGGTCAATAGGAGTCTCCAACACCTCACTTAACTCTGTGAATATAGTTCCCCAATAGTCTTGAATTGTAGGGCACGTCCATATGATGTGGTAGAAGTCTCCTCCCCTGTCCCTGCATCTAAGGCACCTAGTGTCTTCTGTCCATCCCATTTTATGAAGCCTCACCCTGTCATAGTATGTTCTATGCAGCACATTAAACTGGATGAGTCGCAGTTGAGACTTAATGGCCACCTCCCTGGGAAGCATTAGGACCATTTCCCAATCATTATCCTCCATGTCTCCCACCTCATTCTCCCATGTACTCCTGAGTTTCTCCAGGTCGCCTAGCATATTGTTTGTTAATGTTCTATATGTGAGTGATACCGCTTTTCCCTGTATCTGTTCCTGCAACAACCTACCCTCTAGAGGTGCGTAATCCGGGAGCTCGTCCAGTTGTATCTTTTCCGCTCTCCAGGCATGTCTTAACTGAGCATATTCAAAGAACTGCGTGTGGTGCAGTCCGAATTGGGACCTCAGTGCTGCGAATTATTTCAGGTCTCCCCTTGCCACTATGTCGCCCAAGGTGGAGATACCAATATCGTCCCACCTCTGGAAGCCTTTTAGCTTATTCAATTCTGTGAGCCACACACAGTGCCAGATCGGCGTCTGTCGGGTGGGTTTCTTTCCCCAATGCGTGCGGCTCATCGCCTTGTTCCACAGTTGTAAGGTACTCATAGTGGGGAGAAGCTGTCCTTGTCGAGCACCCCCATATAGATAGTACAGCAACGGCCTGGCTGAGAATTTATGTCTCTCAAGAGCATAGGTGGGGTGGTCTTCTGGTGCATGAATCCAGTTGTTGATCGGGGCTATATGTTCCGCCCAATAGTATGCCTCCAGATTCGGGAGCGAGATCCCTCCGCTGTATTGATGGCGTTGGAGCGTGCGCAGTGCTACTCTGGATTGTTTACCCAGCCATAGGAAGGACCGAAGTTCCGCATGTATTCTCCCAAAGACTTTGGTCGAGAGAGGGTAGTACTCATTCTGTAGGGCATATACAAATTTGGGTAGTGTGATCATCTTGAACATAGCTGCCCGGCCCAGTATGGTGAGAGGGAGTTGCCTCCACCGGGTCGCGTCCTCTATGAAATTCAATATTATTTGTTCTAGGACTGTGTGAGATCCAGGGTGACATACACTCCGAGGTATTTAAACCCCTCCACTGTCGTCAACAACCTTCCAGGAAGGTCAGGCCAGCTTCCCTGTCCCTTAGGATCATAGAGGACCGACTTGTGCCAGTTTACCTGGTAACCCGCTTGCCTGCCATACCGTTCCAGTTCCAGAAACATCTCCGGAATTGTGGTTTCCGGCCGTGTAATGTATAAGAAGATGTCATCCGCGTAGAGCGATATTTTTTCCTCTGCGGAGTCCATCTCACTCCGTCTGAATGCCCTAATGGCTACATTCTGGCGCACTCTAGCTGCCAGCACCTCTATCGTGAGCGCAAACAGGAGGGGGGAAAGCGGGCAGCCCTGTCTCATCCCCCTTTGGACTGGGAATTCCCTCGATAGAGCCCCGTTCACTCTCACCTTAGCTCTAGGTTCTGTATAGGGCAACTGAACCCATTTCTGGAATTTGGGGTCGAAACCGAACTTCTGCAGGACACCCTCAAGAAATGGCCAATGGACTGCGTCAAAAGCTTTCTCTGCGTCGAGGGATAGGAACCAGTGTGGATCCTCCCTTTCTCTTACTTCTTGCAACCAATTGTGGGTGCGCCGGAGATTTAACCTAGTGGCCTATTCGGGAGGAACCCTGTTTGATCTAGATGTATTAGTTCCGATATCACCAAACGAAGTCGCAATGCTAGGATAGTTGCCAGGAGTTTTGCCTCTATATTCAAGAGGGAGATAGGGCGGTACGACGCACAATCGTCGTGCGGTTTCCCTATCTTATGTATTGGGACTATTATTGCCATTAAGCATGGGCAAATTTTGCGGATCTGGCGTTCACGAATTTGCGTATTTGCGAACTCGCAATCCGCAAACTCCGCGACTTCTCGCGAAATCGCAGATTTTTAATTTTTTTTGTGTTCGCAAGGGTTTCTGCCAGTTCGCGAGGGTTTTGTACCAGTTTGTACCAGTTCGCAATTGCAAACTTACTTGTCGGCTCGCAACGGTCGCGACTATGTTGTTTCTACGTCTGGTTCATCATCACAGGTTCACAGCACCCTCTGTTTCACCACTGCCACCCTGTTTCACCCATGCCACCCTCTGGTACATCAACGCCACCCTCTGGTTCATCACTGTAGATTATGGGGGGGGAAAGCAAGCACACCTGCCCTGCTTCAACTGACATGAATTAATTTGGGGTTGATTTATTAATGTGTCACTGTTTTAAAATTTCAGTCTGGCACCTGCTTCCTTATCTGTAATTTGCTTTCTGTTGCAGTGCAATTTTTTTTCCAGGACCTTTGTGGCCTACTTGTAGCTATTCTATGAGCCTGCTGTGATGGTCAGAGCAGGGTCATAGAATTGTTGCAACTAGCAACTGAACTCTGGAGGGGCCCCAGTCAGGAAGCACTACAGGGAATGGTTACTAATGATGAGTTTGAACTTTTGCACCTGCTGAGTGCTTTCCATTTTGCAAAACTCGTTTTTCTGCAATTTTGCGGGATTTGCGGGGCGCGAACTTGCGAATTCGGAAGCCGCAAATTCGTGCGAAAATGCGATTTGTTTTTTTGCGGCTTGTTAGTTTGCAAGGTTTTGTGCGTTTTAGCGAGCCGCTTGTAGCGCAACGGCGCGAAGTTACCCTCACGGTCGTTCACGGGCACGGCCATCTTGTTTGTATGACGTATTTCCGTTTCCGGGCGCAATGTGTAATCTCGCAAAGTGTGCGGCTCGCTAGTACAATTTTGCGTGTGATCGTGAGGAAAATCTCGCGCGAACTTACCCACGCTGTCGTGAACGGGCGCGGCCATCTTGTTTCTCATTCATTGCTATGGTTCTGGGCATGCTTTCTGTATCCTCTCTGAATCTCTGCCATCCTTTGCTTGTTTGAAGTTTTTTTTTATCTCTTTTACTTATTATCTATCCCTCTATTTTTCTAGCTCCATATTTTTGTGTTTTCTGCTACTTTTGGTTAATTTTAAAACTACTTTTTTAAACTCTTTTCTTTTCTTCTTCCCTATTCCATTTCTTCTTTATTATTTAGCTTCCTTTCTGCCCAGACCATGGTAAAGGGAGCCGTGAAGCACCCTGAGAAGGGGAAGGGTCCCGCACCCCGTGCCCGGCTCCCGTGCGGGCGTTTGAGGGGGGAGCAGGTCACAGCCCGGGAGATCTTCAAAGCGGAGGAGGTGGGCGCACTAGTTTATTATGTTCAGCGCTGCCACCCCAGGACCATCATGGCAGGCGGCAGGATCGCAAGCGGCTACGGGCTCCGGGAGCGCCGGAAGTGGTGGGAGAAGGTGTGCTGGGCCATGTACCAACACTCTCGGGTCCGGCGCACCTACAACCAGGCCACCCACCGTTGGATGGATCTCCTAGACCGGGAACATGACCTGCTCGACCTGCTCGGCCTTGAGATCCCCGGGCTTGGTGAGTAGTAGTAGCTATTTCTTTACTACTCTGTTTTCTCCTGCTCTGTGTGTTATTATATTGCAAATTTTTGTTTCTAACCAAGAGCAATAATGCTGCTGATTACTTTGTAGGTAAATTATATTTCAAAATCTTCTGTGCATTTCAGGTGCACTGTTCTCCTTCTCAGTAGTGTTGTTACTATGCTTATTTGTGTTCGATTTTGTGTTCATTTCATTGGCCTGTGAAATTATGTATGAGTGTAGTTTAAAGAACTGCGTAATGCTGCTAGACACTAAGGGTCAGATTTTTAATTACCGACGCATCCCTGCAAAGTAGCAGGGATACGCCAGTAATTGTGCGCCACACCACCACCACCCATGGTGCGCCGTATTTACAATGCGACGCACCATGGGCCCAAAACGTCACCGAAGCGGTACGCATCTGTGCCGTAAAGGCGGCGCATTGCTGGAGTTGCGTCGCAACGATGGCGCAGCTCCAGCAATGCTCTGGGGTGCCCTATCTCCCCAATGCTGCGTCAAGCCGTACATCTTCTTCAAGCAGGCGCAGGGTTTGAGTCACGCATCATTGTCCTCAAAGTGACTGATTGAAATCTTGTAGATTTCCCTCAGCCACTTTTAGGATGCGCTCCTGCGCAGGAACGCCCTCCCTTGCGCCGGACCGCCCCCTGATGGCGCAGGGCTTTACAACATGATGCATCTCCCATATGCGTCACGTTGTTAATATACGCCGCACCATGGCGCCTCTTTTGTCCTGCCGCTGCGTCACAAAAGTCACACAACAATGGAGCAAAAGAGCCGCAAGGGGCTTCTAAATCAGCCCCTACAGACTCAAGTCCAGTCCTTTCTTTGTACACCTGGCAATAAGAAGAAATAGTGGTGGTGGATTGATAGTTTGAGTATTTTAATGACTGGTTAATGTAGTAGCAAACTTTTTAGTGTTGTCGCTGATCTGCAATCACGATGGACTTTGTCTGTCACTTCGCGTGCTGCGGACTGCTGCCTGCCAGTCCTAGGCGAACCTTTTTAGTAGTTTGTTTAGTGAGTTACATAACTTTGTAAGTCGACAGTCCGCAAATCAAGCAATACTAATATCATAGTAGACCACATGAGATAGGTCAATATATCCTGCGGAATACTTGTCTTTTTGCTATTTCGCCAAAATATTTTGTTATTGTTCTTTTGAAATGTTTGATTTGGTTGACAAATATCATCCATGTTTTCTGGTCTTTCTTTCTTTCTTTCATGTTGTACATCAGGTCCCCCCAGGGGCAAGAGGGCATTGGAGGAGGCTGCTGCTGCTGCTGCTGCTGCTGCTGCTGCTGAACAGGATCGGTCAGGCGAGGGCTCCTTTGCTGGCCCCGGTAAGTTTTAATTTTAATATAGAGTACCTATTTTTTCCTAGCGTTCCTCATTCGATTTTTTCTAAATCGTCTTTGATCTTCTTGTAGACTGTATCTAAATTCTTATCCTGCCTCGACTATGACTCCCTGTGGTATTACTAGATTATTCTTATTAGTCTGTCTGTGTAGCTAACTAAGATTGCACATTTGGCAATTCAATTGGACTCCCATTCTAGTCAGCAATAGCTCTATGCACTGAGTGCAGTCCTCTGGGATTGTCCATAATGTATTTTCAAGTCTTCTAAATGTTTATGCTTTGACAATTGCCAACAATAAAAAGGTGAATGACCACCAAGAAAGAATAAAATACTACTTTACTTTTGGTTTGGATAGGAGGACAATCCATTCTACTACTGTTGCAGAGACAAATCTACACAAACAGAACTATGGACACTAAATAATGCATTGCTTAGCTTATCATTTATAATAGGCACTGTTAGACTTTCCACATACCTCAGTGATAACAGACTTTGTAGTTGAACCCCCAATCTCCTTACTGACTAGATAGTGTGGCAGAGTCATTTAGCTCCCAAAGTCACCGATGATTGATCCCCAATGATGATTATCCAACGCAGGACCAGAGTACAGAGTCAAAGTCAAGAAGTGTCAGAGGCACGGACTCATGCTTTCAAAAATTGCAAAACCTTTAGCTCAGCCACTTTAGTCTGGAGGACCAAAAACAACATAGTCTATTTAAGTTTAAAAGCTTTATTAAAAGTAAACACATTTATTAAAATCAAGTTTGTCATAAAACTAAACGTTTAACTGAAAATGGAAAAGTGCTTAGTGCTAACGAATAATTGAACACATTTCTTGTGGTCGACCGTCGAGCCGAGCTCTCACCTAGTTTGAACTTGATCTTGCTCGTGTTCTTAGAAGTCAAGCTTCTGTCTGTTAGGAGAAAAAGTGGTGCGTGTTAAAAATAAAAAGCAAGCATTCATCAGTTGTGCTAAAAAGTGCAGCAAGACAACAGCCTTCCCTGGAAAAAGGGACATTTTCACTTTAGAGTAGACAGTCACAAATTATTACATTGTTTTCTGTTTTTTTCACATTTCTTTATTCCTAGACCAAATATTATATAGTAGTGAGTGGTGTATTCTAACATTCTTAAATGTACTTTGTAGGTGGAACATCTGGTGGCGGGGCCAGCGTGGAGTTGGTGGTGCTGGACGAGGAGGTCACTTCTGGGGAGGAGGCGGTGCAAGTGCCGGACGACACCAATGTGCCTGTGAGGGTTCACACGGTGGTGGCGGGCAGAGGTAAGCTATATATTCCTTACTTATTGAGATGGAAGACTGCAGAGTGTGCTTTCTGCACGGGTGTATTATAAATCAACTAGGTAGTAGCCTCCTCTAAATGTACTTCGACTTAGCTGTGAAGTTTTTGGCGAGAAGAATCCCAATCAGATCTGAGATGAACTTGATGGATGGGATGAACGAAAAGCGAAAGAAGGGTGTGAGTAAGTGTGGAAGGATGAGAAATGACTGGCAAAGAAGAATGATATGTGTTTGCTTGGTCCCCGAGGTGGCTGGGAAGGAATGAATATGGTATGGTGCATGGCTGGGTGAATGATGAAGCAAGGATGTGTGGAAGGAGAACAGCCTGGGTGGGTGAAACAGAAACTGTATGTGTGCATATACTTTGAATGGATGGATGCCTGGATCATGGTACTATATGACTCTTAGATAGCATATGTGTATCTAGAGAGAGTAGACGGTCACTGGATGAACTAAGTGTTACTTTGAAGAGCATGTAACATCGCACACGCACGTCCGTTCCAGTGTAGGAAAGGCAAGGAAAAGAAGTTGTAATTTTGTCCAAATACCACCATGAATAGTAGCAGTAGTTTGTATTGCAACTGCAAGCACAGCATATATCCGGTTATTACGATGGACACTCCCTACCTCTCTTAATAAGTTTAGTTTAGTAGTAGTACGTCATTCATGTGTGGGTATATCACTGTTCACTCAATAAAAAGCAAAGCACCTAAAGTCATCCCATATGTAATCAAATACATCCCATGTGAAGTGATAGATAATCAGATTATTTAGCTTCTTCATTTTCCTTTTCTAGTACTCATTTGCACTGTAGGACGAACATTAAATTAATTAAGCAGTAGCCCTTTTAACAGAGTATTCTCAGTGCCACCCGTAATAGAAAAGTAAGGGCTTCACCACCTGCATGTACTGGACCGGTACAGTAACGCAAGTCTGTCTCGCTCATCATGGTGTGCGTCTGTTTTTCTCGGGTGCAAGTTCACTGCGCTGGCATTATGCCGGCTTGCATAAGATAACCAATTTTCCTAAACAAGAAAGAAGAAGAAGAATAAGACGGTGTACTGTCATAGTCGACTCTAATGGAAGTCCATAGTGCTCGTAGAATTTGTTCCTTAAACTCCCACTAATGTTAGAGCAAGGATGAAGAAGTGGGTGGTTATATAGATACTGGCCTCAATAGTTATGTACTGTGCTTTCAAGTTGCTAGTTGTACTGTGACACAACTTTCTGCTCAATCATTTTGTGTTAATCTTAAGGAGCATTGGTTACAGAATATGTCTTTCTTTCTTCATATAGTTGCTCCTTCCAAATAAAAAAAACCAACAAGGAAGGAGCTGGCTCGAATGGCCGGGCAACGGAGGCTGGTTGCCACTGTCGCAGAATATCGGCGGCAGGTGGCCCTGGAGGAGGAGGTCACGCAGTCTACTGGTACATCCACTGGGACAGCTGCATCCTCCTCCGTCCCCCTACGGGCGCCAGCCAGCGCAGTGCTCCAGTGGTACGGAGCTGGGCTACCAAAGCCAACCGCCACCGCCGAGCAGCAAAGACAGCAGCTGCCCCCCACAGGAGTTGCAAGGCACGCCAGCAGCGCTTATGCCTCAGAGTGTCCTACCAGGAGCAGAAGGCCTTAACATATAGGACCTTGGTGGAGGGCCTCCGCTCCGACCATGCCACCCTCCGCAAGGAGTATGATGCCCTGGCCGCTAAAGTGAACAGCATCCTGCCGTAGTGTCCCTTGCCCCTTATTTAGAGACTTTTGGGGGGTGGGAATTGGGAGTTGGGTTGTTTTTGGGACTTTTGAAGGACAATCGTTGGGGTTAGGGAGGGTCTTGCGGGAGATTATTTTGTTAGGGCTACACAAATATACTTTTTGAAACTTTATCTGAGCATACCTGTTTTTTACTGCTTTTGAGTCTGGTGGGTGGGGGTTTAACAGTAAGTTTGTTTTCCTGAAACTTAAGTCTGTGTCATTTTCTTCCTTTAAGTGTAAATGGCTAAATGTTAATCCTAAGGTCAGAGAAAAGCTTATATCCTAAGCTAATCATCGATTTGTCTACATCTCTATATATGCAATCCCATAACTCAGAATCTAATACCATATTAAGTCCTAGTTTCTTCACCAAAAAGTCTTTAATCTGATAACATTTAAACCTTGCGAGAATCAAGAGGGAGAGAGAGGACCAGAAAGCTAGTCCAGATCCCCGGTTTATATGTATGGATATCAAAAGGAGACTAGCTAGAGATTGGGTTAATCTGACATTAATATTATTAATTACATAGCGACTCAGTATCGTTTTGCCAAGTGGCAGTGGCACCTGTTGGGTGTCTTTAGAAAGCCCTCACCCACCAACCTAGTTGGTGGCATGCTTCATCATCGGGCCCACCCAGTGACACCTAGCGTGTCCCGGGTGTGCTTCGACGCCTGATTACAGCGGAGCAGGTATGTCACTGTGTGTGCGGTGTAGGGTGTTTAGGTATGTGAAGTTAAAACGGCTTGGCGGATGGTCCCTGGGGTGAGGATACTTTATTAAAAGGGCCTCCGTCAGTGGTTAAAATAAGGCTGTGGGACGTTAGAGGCGGGTTACGACCTCCTACGTCCTTAGAGTGTCAACATGTTTCAGCCAGTGCCTTATACTAATCAGGCTTTCTTCAGGACAATAAAATATGTGTGGGTTAAAATAGGGGTTGTGTAGTGTAGTCTATGTGTCTACACGCCCTAAAGTGTATCTAACTGTGAGAGGGGGGATTCCCTTCTCAAGATCACCTGTACATTTAACATTGAGGACAGGTACAAGACAAACATGGGAGAGAAAGAGTCACTAGAAGGTATTGATCATATATTATGACAGCCGACTTAAATAGCGAATAGTGCAGGCTATGAGCGGCTCAAGTGTAATGACACTGGTGGTATCATTGATGTGGAATCGCACTAGAACTTCGAGGGTGAAGTGATTAAAACAGCGGTAAAAATTACTGCAGCGAATAGTGAAGAATTGTGGCGCAAGGACCATGTCTTACGCTTTCAAGGCTTGTTTTTGCTCCAAGGTTATAGAAGTGGCAAGGTGTGGCCATAGTAGGGAGAAAGAGGTAGGACCACTGGGGTTAGGGGACCTGTGGGAGAAAATTTGGGAAGCGCTTACCTATTGTAGTGATGTACAGCATACTCACAGGATTTCTGGCCAGCACCAGCGTGGGACCTGTTGTGCCTCCTTCGCAGAACCGGTAGTGAATGGCTGCTGTTGCCGGTTTATATACTGCCATAGATTGAATAATTGAGGGCACCTGGGGGAAGAGCAATGGTAGAAAGACTCGCTAGGCGGGTCTAGATAGCGCTCAGGTGTGTTTCTAATTGGCGCGCTGATGCGCGGTATAGTGCCCGGTCTGAAGCGCCTGTGTGGGCGTGTGAGGCTGCCGGGTGCTGGGGCGGCCGTGAATAGCGCATGCGCGGCCGGGAAGTGGTCCGCGCATGCGTAGAAGGCAGTGATCGGCGCATGAGCGGCCGAGAAGTGGTCCGCGCATGCGCCGTAGTGTGTATACCGGTGCGCGAATGGGAGGGTATCCCAGTTCGCGCTACCGCTCCGTTACCTGCTGCACTGGCTCATGATAAGTGACAGGGGCAGTATATTATGGCATTATGAGTAGCGCTTATGGCCCTGGGTGCTGGTATATGTAAATTAAAATTAAAATTAAAATACCGCTCCGTTACCTGCTGCACTGGCTCATGATAGGTGACAGGGGCAGTTTAATGTGGCATTATGAATAGCGCTTAAGGCCCTGGGTGTTCTCAGGTGCTAGTATATGTAAATGGAACACTGTGTGTGACCTATTGCCGTGGCTCCTTGCTGGTGAATGGGGCGAATGACATGGCAAGAGGAATAGCGCTTGAGACACCAGGTTGTTCCCAAGTGCTAGGTTAGCACAGTGTAATTTGGTAGCGCCTTGCTGGAGGGTGATAAAGACCAGGGGACATTGTATATCCTGGGAGGTAGGTGTTTGGTCAGACTGGGCTGCTCAATCGAGTTGCGTAGCCGGGTGATGTGATTGCCATCATAGGGTCAGGGAGTTCCAGGGGATAGCCCATCCGTGGCTGTGGACAGACGGTATATCCATCTTTGTTCTTTGTTTAATAGTTTTTTGTCATTGTTGATGGGGATGACTGGTATTTGCTCAATGACTGTCCAGGTGAAGTCATTGGGGGTGTGACAGTGGGTGATGAAGTGGTTTGTCAACTTGCTAATGTTTTTCTTGCATCGCATTGTGCTGCGGTGCTCCGTGATCCTGGTCCTCACTTTGCGAGTGGTCATGCCCACATATCTGAGTCCACATCTGCAGGTTAGTAAGTAAATCACATTCTGTGAGTTGCAATTAGTGTGGCTCCTTTGGGACCATACTTTATTCGGTTCCAGGTTCAGGGTTTTGGTGTGGGATGTCAGGTGACAGACACTGCAGTCATTGCATGGGTAGTGTGCGGTTACTTTGGGCATTCCCCACGCATTGAGGATGGTATTGTCGGGTTTAGGTGGTGGTTTGGGTCTGGTACTGACTAGTTGGTCTCTGAGGTTATGGCACCTTTTGTAGGCGAACCTGGGGGGTTCCCATTTCCTTTGCCCTGAATTGATGATTCTCCAGTGCTTTTTTATAATTTTAGCCACTTCATTGGAGGCAGTATTGAAAGTAGTCACACATGTAGTAGGTTGTGTGTCGCTTTCTTTGGTGACGTCTTCAAGTAGTGCGTCACGGTTCTGGTTTCTTGCCCTCTTCTGGGTTTTCTTGATGATCGCCTTAGGGTAACCGCGGTTTTCTAGTTTTTGGGCTAGGTCCGCTGATTGTGTTTTGTAGTCATTTACATCCGAGCAGTTCCTTCTAATGCGGAGAAACTGGCCAAAGGGTAAGTTTTCTTTTAGGGGCCGGGGATGGAAGCTGTTGAAATGCAGCAGTGAGTTTCTTGCTGTGGGTTTGTAATATGTTGTTGTTGTCAAGGTTCCGCCTTTAGCTTAATTTACATATACCAGCACCCAGGGCCATAAGCGCTACTCATAATGCCATAATATACTGCCCCTGTCACTTATCATGAGCCAGTGCAGCAGGTAACGGAGCGGTAGCGCGAACGGGGATACCCTCCCATTCGCGCACCGGTATACACACTACGGCGCATGCGCGGACCACTTCTCGGCCGCGCATGCGCCGATCACTGCCTTCTATGCATGCGCGGACCACTTCCCGGCCGCGCATGCGCTATTCACAGCCGCCCCAGCACCCGGCAGCCTCACACGCCCACACAGGCGCTTCAGACCGGGCACTATACCGCGCATCAGCGCGCCAATTAGAAACACACCTGAGCGCTATCTAGACCCGCCTAGCGAGTCTTTCTACCATTGCTCTTCCCCCAGGTGCCCTCAATTATTCAATCTATGACAGTATATAAACCGGCAACAGCAGCCATTCACTACCGGTTCTGCGAAGGAGGCACAACAGGTCCCACGCTGGTGCTGGCCAGAAATCCTGTGAGTATGCTGTACATCACTACAATAGGTAAGCGCTTCCCAAATTTACTCCCACAGGTCCCCTAACCCCAGTGGTCCTACCTCTTTCTCCCTACTAGGGCCACACCTTGCCACTTCTATAACCTTGGAGCAAAAACAAGCCTTGAAAGCGTAAGACATGGTCCTTGCGCCACAATTCTTCACTATTCACTGCAGTAATTTTTACCGCTGTTTTAATCACTTCACCCTCGAAGTTCTAGTGCGATTCCACATCAATGATACCACCAGTGTCATTACACTTGAGCCGCTCATAGCCTGCACTATTCGCTATTTAAGTCGGCTGTCATAATATATGATCAATACCTTCTAGTGACTCTTTCTCTCCCATGTTTGTCTTGTACCTGTCCTCAATGTTAAATGTACAGGTGATCTTGAGAAGGGAATCCCCCCTCTCACAGTTAGATACACTTTAGGGCGTGTAGACACATAGACTACACTACACAACCCCTATTTTAACCCACACATATTTTATTGTCCTGAAGAAAGCCAGATTAGTATAAGGCACTGGCTGAAACATGTTGACACTCTAAGGACGTAGGAGGTCGTAACCCGCCTCTAACGTCCCACAGCCTTATTTTAACCGCTGACGGAGGCCCTTTTAATAAAGTATCCTCACCCCAGGGACCATCCGCCAAGCCGTTTTAACTTCACATACCTAAACACCCTACACCGCACACACAGTGACATACCTGCTCCGCTGTAATCAGGCGTCGAAGCACACCCGGGACACGCTAGGTGTCACTGGGTGGGCCCGATGATGAAGCATGCCACCAACTAGGTTGGTGGGTGAGGGCTTTCTAAAGACACCCAACAGGTGCCACTGCCACTTGGCAAAACGATACTGAGTCGCTATGTAACATTTAAACCGTGCCAGTTCGGATAAATTATAACAGTGTTTCATTTTATCAAATGACATAAAACCCTGATGATCAAATAAATCTCCCAAAAATCTAATACCAGAATCAAACAATAGCCGACAGCTTGAATCGTGAAAAATTAGAGGAAAACCAGGATTGCCCCATAGAGGTGTTTTACAATGTAAAAGAGAAGTATTACATTTAGCCATAATGGATCGCCAAATACTCACAGTATCTCGTATAGTCTTGAATTTAACCCTTTTGAAGTAATTAGGGTCATTCAGACTATAAAAAAACATATTAGCATCCGATCCTAGTAAGAACCTGTGAAAATACAAGCATTTATCACTAACTATCAGACTATGTAGCCGAATCAAGAAAGCTGACCAATAATAGAATTTGAAGTCCGGAAGCGCCAGTCCCCCTTGACTAAAGGGGAGTTTAAGTGATGATACGGCGCGTCGGGCTTTTTTATATCCCCATACAAAACTGCTAATAATACCTTCTAATCTAAGAAAAAAAGAATTGTTAACCCGTAAGGGAATCGCTCGGAACAAATATAAAAACTTAGGCAAAATTTTCATTTTAATTAAGTTTATTCGGCCAATCATGCTAATTGGCAATTTATGCCATTTCTTAAGTTGCATAGCGGTCTCTTTTAATAAAGGTTTGTAATTTAATACTATAATAGAGTCGATATCAGAAGAGATTTTAACTCCTAAATAAGTTGCAGCACAACACGTTCCAGAGATTGGGGCAGCCGGCTGATAATTCATAACAACTTGAGTTTTTGTGGTATTAAGTCTGTAGCCAGAAACAGAACCGTACATGCCAGCTTCTATTAAAATGCCTTTCACGGTTTTAGAGACATCTGGAGAAAAAACTGCAATGTCATCAGCGTATACGGTAATATCTAATTTATTTGAACCATTAATAAAAGGACAAATTAAAGCTTGGCGCTGAAGTGCAATTAAAAAGGGTTCTATCCCTAAAGCAAAAAGCAGGGGGGATAGAGGGCACCCCTGTCTTGTCCCCCTTTTAATTGAAAACATGGTAGAGTATTTCCCCATATACGAGATCTTACCCATGGGGTTATCATATATCGATTGAATCCAACGTAAAAGTTGACCATTGATGCCAAAAGCCTGTAGAGCTGCCCACAAAAAACCCCACCTCATCCGGTCAAATGCTTTTTCAGCATCTAATAAGATCATACCGAGTGGGGCGGATTTAGTCCGTGCAGCATCAAAGGCAGATATGGCCATATTAATATGCGCTGTGGTGTCTCGCTTTGGAATAAAACCGTGTTGTTGGGGAGAAACAAGCTGGGACATGAATGGTGCTATCCTAGTAGCCAATATTTTAGCAAAAATGTTTGCATCACTATTGATAAGTGAAATTGGCCTATATGATCCTCTCTCATGTGGTATCTTACCTTTTTTTTTAAAAGAAAATAATTTGTGTTAAATTCCAAGATCTGGGTGCTTGTTGCCCTTTACCTATAGCACAGATCACGTCAGTAAATAATGGTATCAGTTCCTCAGTGCAGTGTTTATAAAGTTCCAACGGGATAGGATCTTCCCCTACCGCTTTGCCCTTCGCTAAAGATTTGATAGCATCCCTAATTTCTATTCCTGTAATGTTGGCCGCTAATTGAGCCGATTTTTCCGGCTCTAAGTTTTTGACCTTGTTTAGGTTTATATAATTATTAATGCTATCATCTGAAATAGCAGCTTCTGGTGTATATAACACTTGATAGAAGGAAGCAAATTGTTGTAGTATCGATTTTGAGTCACAAAATAGTTTATTATTATCCCCTTTAATTTCTTTAACCATATTTTGAGATCGGTCTTCAGCAACTTTGTAAGCCAATAGTTTACCACTCTTATCACCATTTTCATACTGATCTAGTTGATATTTTTTTAATTTATTAATACTTTTCGCCCTAAGAAGATCTTTTATAGCAGCTTTAAGCTCAATTAGTTTGAAATTTAGTTCTTCTAAGTTTAAAGCGCCAGTTTTTAAAAAAAAACATTTTTATTTGAATTTTTGTGTAACTCAACAATACAATCATGTCATCTTCAGCGCACATTTCCCGTTCTCCCATTCTCCACCCTACCGCATACATCTCTAGCTAGTTCCAAGGCAATGTAGACCAGAGTGCAAGGTGCAATAGTACAATAGTCTCTTGTATTCGGCCTTTGATGTACCCTAGTTGACATAGACACATTCTTAATTCCCCTCTAAGTATGTAGCCTTCATAGCCCAGCATCCAGCCCATGATATGTTCTCCATTTGCCCCATACCTTACGGAACTTCTTCGGGCATCCCCTTGCCTTATAAGTGACCCTTTCACCGGCCATGTAAAGGTCCAGCCCTCTACTCCATTCCTCCAATTCTGGTGATTCCGGCGCACCCCAATGCTTAGCTATGTCCCGTTTGGCCATCACCAACGCCAGAACCAAAAAGGTCAGCAGGGGAAATGCTAGGTCTACGTCATTTGTCATTCCTAGAAGGGACAGTTTGGGCTCTGGGTCAATAGGAGTCTCCAACACCTCACTTAACTCTGTGAATATAGTTCCCCAATAGTCTTGAATTTGTTGGGCACGTCCATATGATGTGGTAGAATTCTCCTCCCCTGTCCCTGCATCTAAGGCACCTAGTGTCTTCTGTCCATCCCATTTTATGAAGCCTCACCCTGTCATAGTATGTTCTATGCAGCACATTAAACTGGATGAGTCGCAGTTGAGACTTAATGGCCACCTCCCTGGGAAGCATTAGGACCATTTCCCAATCATTATCCTCCATGTCTCCCACCTCATTCTCCCATGTACTCCTGAGTTTCTCCAGGTCGCCTAGCATATTGTTTGTTAATGTTCTATATGTGAGTGATACCGCTTTTCCCTGTATCTGTTCCTGCAACAACCTACCCTCTAGAGGTGCGTAATCCGGGAGCTCGTCCAGTTGTATCTTTTCCGCTCTCCAGGCATGTCTTAACTGAGCATATTCAAAGTACTGCGTGTGGTGCAGTCCAAATTGGGACCTCAGTGCTGCGAATTATTTCAGGTCTCCCCTTGCCACTATGTCGCCCAAGGTGGAGATACCAATATCGTCCCACCTCTGGAAGCCTTTTAGCTTATTCAATTCTGTGAGCCACACACAGTGCCAGATCGGCGTCTGTCGGGTGGGTTTCTTTCCCCAATGCGTGCGGCTCATCGCCTTGTTCCACAGTTGTAAGGTACTCATAATGGGGAGAAGCTGTCCTTGTCGAGCACCCCCATATAGATAGTACAGCAACGGCCTGGCTGAGAGTTTATGTCTCTCAAGAGCATAGGTGGGGTGGTCTTCTGGTGCATGAATCCAGTCGTTGATCGGGGCTATATGTTCCGCCCAATAGTATGCCTCCAGATTCGGGAGCGAGATCCCTCCGCTGTATTGATGGCGCTGGAGCGTGCGCAGTGCTACTCTGGATTGTTTACCCAGCCATAGGAAGGACCGAAGTTCCGCATGTATTCTCCCAAAGACTTTGGTCGAGAGAGGGTAGTACTCATTCTGTAGGGCATATAAAAATTTGGGTAGTGTGATCATCTTGAACATAGCTGCCCGGCCCAGTATGGTGAGAGGGAGTTGCCTCCACCGGGTCGCGTCCTCTATGAAAATCAATATTATTCGTTCTAGGACTGTGTGAGATCCAGGGTGACATACACTCCGAGGTATTTAAACCCCTCCACTGTCGTCAACAACCTTCCAGGAAGGTCAGGCCAGCTTCCCTGTCCCTTAGGATCATAGAGGACCGACTTGTGCCAGTTTACCTGGTAACCCGCTTGCCTGCCATACCGTTCCAGTTCCAGAAACATCTCCGGAATTGTGGTTTCCGGCCGTGTAATGTATAAGAAGATGTCATCCGCGTAGAGCGATATTTTTTCCTCTGCGGAGTCCATCTCACTCCGTCTGAATGCCCTAATGGCTACATTCTGGCGCACTCTAGCTGCCAGCACCTCTATCGTGAGCGCGAACAGGAGGGGGGAAAGCGGGCAGCCCTGTCTCATCCCCCTTTGGACTGGGAATTCCCTCGATAGAGCCCCGTTCACTCTCACCTTAGCTCTAGGTTCTGTATAGGGCAACTAAACCCACTTCTGGAATTTGGGGTCGAAACCGAACTTCTGCAGGACACCCTCAAGAAATGGCCAATGGACTGCGTCAAAAGCTTTCTCTGCGTCGAGGGATAGGAACCAGTGTGGATCCTCCCTTTCTCTTACTTCTTGCAACCAATTGTGGGTGCGCCGGAGATTTAACCTAGTGGCCTATTCGGGAGGAACCCTGTTTGATCTAGATGTATTAGTTCCGATATCACCAAACGAAGTCGCAATGCTAGGATAGTTGCCAGGAGTTTTGCCTCTATATTCAAGAGGGAGATAGGGCGGTACGACGCACAATCGTCGTGCGGTTTCCCTATCTTATGTATTGGGACTATTATTGCCATTAAGCATGGGCAAATTTTGCGAATCTGGCGTTCACGAACTCGCAATCCGCAAACTCCGCGACTTCTCGCGAAATCGCGGACTTTTAATTTTTTTTTGTGTTCGCAAGGGTTTCTGCCAGTTCGCGAGGGTTTTGTACCAGTTTGTACCAGTTCGCAATTGCAAACTTACTTGTCGGCTCGCAACGGTCGCGACTATGTTGTTTCTACATCTGGTTCATCATCACAGGTTCACAGCACCCTCTGTTTCACCACTGCCACCCTGTTTCACCCATGCCACCCTCTGGTACATCAATGCCACCCTCTGGTTCTTCACTGTAGATTATGGGGGGGGAAAGCAAGCACACCTGCCCTGCTTCAATTGACATGAATTAATTTGGGGTTGATTTATTAATGTGTCACTGTTTTAAAATTTCAGTCTGGCATCTGCTTCCTTATCTGTAATTTGCTTTCTGTTGCAGTGCAATTTTTTTTTCCAGGACCTTTGTGGCCTACTTGCAGCTATTCTATGAGCCTGCTGTGATGGTCAGAGCAGGGTCATAGAATTGTTGCAACTAGCAACTGAACTCTGGAGGGGCCCCAGTCAGGAAGCACTACAGGGAATGGTTACAAATGATGAGTTTGAACTTTTGCACCTGCTGAGTGCTTTCCATTTTGCAAAACTCGTTTTTCTGCAATTTTGCGGGATTCGCGGGGCGCGAACTTGCGAATTCGGAAGCCGCAAATTCGTGCGAAAATGCGATTTGTTTTTTTGCGGCTTGTTAGTTTGCAAGGTTTTGTGCGTTTTAGCGAGCCGCTTGTAGCGCAACGGCGCGAAGTTACCCTCACGGTCGTTCACGGGCACGGCCATCTTGTTTGTATGACGTATTTCCGTTTCCGGGCGCGATGTGAAATCTCGCAAAGTGTGCAGCTCGCTAGTACAATTTTGTGTGTGATCGCGAGGAAAATCTCGCGCGAACTTACCCACGCTGTCGTGAACGGGCGCGGCCATCTTGTTTCTCATTCATTGCTATGGTTCTGGGCATGCTTTCTGTATCCTCTCTGAATCTCTGCCATCCTTTGCTTGTTTGAAGTTTTTTTTTATCTCTTTTACTTATTATCTATCCCTCTATTTTTCTAGCTCCATATTTTTGTGTTTTCTGCTACTTTTGGTTAATTTTAAACTACTTTTTTAAACTCTTTTCTTTTCTTCTTCCCTATTCCATTTCTTCTTTATTATTTAGCTTCCTTTCTGCCCATACCATGGTAAAGGGAGCCGTATAGCACCCTGAGATGGGGAAGGGTCCCGCACCCCGTGCCAGGCTCCCGTGCGGGCGTTTGAGGGGGGAGCAGGTCACAGCCCGGGAGATCTTCAGAGCGGAGGAGGTGGGCGCACTAGTTTATTATGTTCAGCGTTGCCACCCCAGGACCATCATGGCAGGCGGCAGGATCGCAAGCGGCTACGGGCTCCGGGATCGCCGGAAGTGGTGGGAGAAGGTGTGCTGGGCCATGTACCAACACTCTCGGGTCCGGCGCACCTACAACCAGGCCACCCACCGTTGGATGGATATCCTAGACCGGGAACGTGATCTGCTCGACCTGCTCGGCCTTGAGATCCCCGGGCTTGGTGAGTAGTAGTAGCTATTTCTTTACTACTCTGTTTTCTCCTGCTCTGTGTGTTATTATATTGCAAATTTTTGTTTCTAACCAAGATCAATAATGCTGCTGATTACTTTGTAGGTAAATTATATTTCAAAATCTTCTGTGCATTTCAGGTGCACTGTTCTCCTTCTCAGTAGCGTTGTTACTATGCTTATTTGTGTTCGATTTTGTGTTCATTTCATTGGCCTGTGAAATTATGTATGAGTGTAGTTTAAAGAACTGCGTAATGCTGCTAGACACTAAGGGTCAGATTTTTAATTACCGGCGCATCCCTGCAAAGTAGCAGGGATGCGCCAGTAATTGTGCACCACACCACCACCACCCATGGTGCGCCGTATTTACAATGCGACGCACCATGGGCCCAAAACGTCACCAAAGCGGTACGCATCTGTGCCGTAAAGGCGGCGCATTGCTGGAGTTGCGTCGCAACGATGGCGCAGCTCCAGCAATGCTCTGGGGTGCCCTATCTTCCCAATTCTGCGTCAAGCCGTACATCTTCTTCAAGCAGGCGCAGGGTTTGAGTCACGCATCATTGTCCTCAAAGTGACTGATTGAAATCTTGTAGATTTCCCTCAGCCACTTTTAGGATGCGCTCCTGCGCAGGAACGCCCTCCCTTGCGCCGGAACGCCCCCTGATGGCGCAGGGTTTTACAACGTGATGCATCTCCCATATGCGTCACGTTGTTAATATACGCCGCACCATGGCGCCTCTTTTGTTCTGCCGCTGCGTCACAAAAGTCACACAACAATGGAGCAAAATAGGCGCAAGGGGCTTCTAAATCAGCCCCTACAGACTCAAGTCCAGTCCTTTCTTTGTACACCTGGCAATAAGAAGAAATAGTGGTGGTGGATTGATAGTTTGAGTATTTTAATGACTGGTTAAAGTAGTAGCAAACTTTTTAGTGTTGTCGCTGATCTGCAATCACGATGGACTTTGTCTGTCACTTCGCGTGCTGCGGACAGCTGCCTGCCAGTCCTAGCCGAACCTTTTTAGTAGTTTGTTTAGTGAGTTACATAACTTTGTAAGTCGACAGTCCGCAAATCAAGCAATACTAATATCATAGTAGACCACATGAGATAGGTCAATATATCCTGTGGAATACTTGTCTTTTTGCTATTTCGCCAAAATGTTTTGTTATTGTTCTTTTGAAATGTTTGATTTGGTTGACAAATATCATCCATGTTTTCTGGTCTTTCTTTCTTTCATGTTGTACATCAGGTCCCCCCAGGGGCAAGAGGGCATTGGAGGAGGCTGCTGCTGCTGAACAGTATCGGTCAGGCGAGGGCTCCTTTGCTGGCCCCGGTAAGTTTTAATTTTAATATAGAGTACCTATTTTTTCCTAGCGTTCCTCATTCGATTTTTTCTAAATCGTCTTTGATCTTCTTGTAGACTGTATCTAAATTCTTATCCTGCCTCGACTATGACTCCCTGTGGTATTACTAGATTATTCTTATTAGTCTGTCTGTGTAGCTAACTAAGATTGCACATTTGGCAATTCCATTGGACTCCCATTCTAGTCAGCAATAGCTCTATGCACTGAGTGCAGTCCTCTGAGATTGTCCATAATGTATTTTCAAGTCTTCTAAATGTTTATGCTTTGACAATTGCCAACAATAAAAAGGTGAATGACCACCAAGAAAGAATAAAATACTACTTTACTTTTGGTTTGGATAGGAGGACAATCCATTCTACTACTGTTGCAGAGACAAATCTGCACAAACAGAACCATGGACACTAAATAATGCATTGCTTAGCTTATCATTTATAATAGGCACTGTTAGACTTTCCACATACCTCAGTGATAACAGACTTTGTAGTTGAACCCCCAATCTCCTTACTGACTAGATAGTGTGGCAGAGTCATTTAGCTCCCAAAGTCACCGATGATTGATCCCCAATGATGATTATCCAACGCAGGACAAGAGTACAGAGTCAGAGTCAAGAAGTGTCAGAGGCACGGACTCATGCTTTCAAAAATTGCAAAACCTTTAGCTCAGCCACTTTAGTCTGGAGGACCAAAAACAACATAGTCTATTTAAGTTTAAAAGCTTTATTAAAAGTAAACACATTTATTAAAATCAAGTTTGTCATAAAACTAAACGTTTAACTGAAAATGGAAAAGTGCTTAGTGCTAACGATTAATTGAACACATTTCTTGTGGTCGAGCCGAGCTCTCACCTAGTTTGAACTTGATCTTGCTCGTGTTCTTAGAAGTCAAGCTTCTGTCTGTTAGGAGAAAAAGTGGTGCGTGTTAAAAATAAAAAGCAAGCATTCATCAGTTGTGCTAAAAAGTGCAGCAAGACAACAGCCTTCCCTGGAAAAAGGGACATTTTTACTTTAGAGTAGACAGTCACAAATTATTACATTGTTTTCTGTTTTTTTCGAATTTCTTTATTCCTAGACCAAATATTATATAGTAGTGAGTGGTGTATTCTAACATTCTTAAATGTACTTTGTAGGTGGAACATCTGGTGGCGGGGCCAGCGTGGAGTTGGTGGTGCTGGACGAGGAGGTCACTTCTGGGGAGGAGGCGGTGCAAGTGCCGGACGACACCAATGTGCCTGTGAGGGTTCACACGGTGGTGGCGGGCAGAGGTAAGCTATATATTCCTTACTTATTGAGATGGAAGACTGCAGAGTGTGCTTTCTCCACGGGTGTATTATAAATCAACTAGGTAGTAGCCTCCTCTAAATGTACTTCGACTTAGCTGTGAAGTTTTTGGCGAGAAGAATCCCAATCAGATCTGAGATGAACTTGATGGATGGGATGAACGAAAAGCGAAAGAAGGGTGTGAGTAAGTGTGGAAGGATGAGAAATGACTGGCAAAGAAGAATGATATGTGTTTGCTTGGTCCCCGAGGTGGCTGGGAAGGAATGAATATGGTATGGTGCATGGCTGGGTGAATGATGAAGCAAGGATGTGTGGAAGGAGAACAGCCTGGGTGGGTGAAACAGAAACTGTATGTGTGCATATACTTTGAATGGATGGATGCCTGGATCATGGTACTATCTGACTCTTAGATAGCATATGTGTATCTAGAGAGAGTAGACGGTCACTGGATGAACTAAGTGTTACTTTGAAGAGCATGTAACATCGCACCCGCACGTCCGTTCCAGTGTAGGAAAGGCAAGGAAAAGAAGTTGTAATTTTGTCCAAATACCACCATGAATAGTAGCAGTAGTTTGTATTGCAACTGCAAGCACAGCATATATCCGGTTATTACGATGGACACTCCCTACCTCTCTTAATAAGTTTAGTTTAGTAGTAGTACGTCATTCATGTGTGGGTATATCACTGTTCACTCAATAAAAAGCAAAGCACCTAAAGTCATCCCATATGTAATCAAATACATCCCATGTGAAGTGATAGATAATCAGATTATTTAGCTTCTTCATTTTCCTTTTCTAGTACTCATTTGCACTGTAGGGTGAAAGTTAAATTAATTAAGCAGTAGCCCTTTTAACAGAGTATTCTCAGTGCCACCCGTAATAGAAAAGTAAGGGCTTCACCACCTGCATGTACAGGACCGGTACAGTAACGCAAGTCTGTCTCGCTCATCATGGTGTGCGTCTGTTTTTCTCGGGTGCAAGTTCACTGCGCTGGCATTATGCCGGCTTGCATAAGATAACCAATTTTCCTAAACAAGAAAGAAGAAGAAGAATAAGACTGGTGTACTGTCATAGTCGACTCTAATGGAAGTCCATAGTGCTCGTAGAATTTGTTCCTTAAACTCCCACTAATGTTAGAGCAAGGATGAAGAAGTGGGTGGTTATATAGATACTGGCCTCAATAGTTATGTACTGTGCTTTCAAGTTGCTAGTTGTACTGTGACACAACTTTCTGCTCAATCATTTTGTGTTAATCTTAAGGAGCATTGGTTACAGAATATGTCTTTCTTTCTTCATATAGTTGCTCCTTCCAAATAAAAAAAACCAACAAGGAAGGAGCTGGCTCGAATGGCCGGGCAACGGAGGCTGGTTGCCACTGTCGCAGAATATCGGCGGCAGGTGGCCCTGGAGGAGGAGGTCACGCAGTCTACTGGTACATCCACTGGGACAGCTGCATCCTCCTCCGTGCCCCTACGTGCGCCAGCCAGCGCAGTGCTCCAGTGGTACGGAGCTGGGCTACCAAAGCCAACCGCCACCGCCGAGCAGCAAAGACAGCAGCTGCCCCCCACAGGAGTTGCAAGGCACGCCAGCACCGCTTATGCCTCAGAGTGTCCTACCTGGAGCAGAAGGCCTTAACATATAGGACCTTGGTGGAGGGCCTCCGCTCCGACCATGCCACCCTCCGCAAGGAGTATGATGCCCTGGCCGCTAAAGTGAACAGCATCCTGCCGTAGTGTCCCTTGCCCCTTATTTAGAGACTTTGGGGGAGTGGGAATTGGGAGTTGGGTTGTTTTTGGGACTTTTGAAGGACAATCGTTGGGGTTAGGGAGGGTCTTGCGGGAGATTATTTTGTTAGGGCTACACAAATATACTTTTTGAAACTTTATCTGAGCATACCTGTTTTTTACTGCTTTTGAGTCTGGTGGGTGGGGGTTTAACAGTAAGTTTATTTTCCTGAAACTTAAGTCTGTGTCATTTTCTTCCTTTAAGTGTAAATGGCTAAATGTTTTCAACACTAAGTGCCTCTCACAGAGTAAGTGAATTCAAGAGTCCTAGGACTTTAGTAGTACTACCGTCAATCTCTCGTCTCTCCTAATACTCAATTATACTACCTCCCACCAAACGCTTATCTTACCTGTAATTTGTTTTTGAAAGTAGGGCTAGGCCCAGGGCTGGCTCCACTGGAAATGGCGATTAAGGTTGGCAATCCTGGGCGGATGAAATGTCCTCATTGCAGTGGTACTAGTAGTGTGACACAGTGGCAGTTGCATGCCTATGGAAAAAAAGAAAATGAAACCTGCTTTGTCCTTACTGGAGCTTAACAACGGTACGATAGAGAATATAGCAGGTGACAGTACACTAGAACAGTGCCACAATGTAGCCTAACAAATGGTAAAGTATTGAAAGTATAACTAGCACTTGCGTTGAATTTCTTTGACATTGGCTACTACTACAAGAAATAGTACTGAAGCTGAGTAAGTCTAGAATATATCCTCGGATTCCTTCACCAGCCTGTTGCTATGACCTTATCCTCCCCAGCAAGTGTGTGGAATTATTGCTGTCATTTAGTCACACATCAATCAAAACCACACAGCCCGGGGGAAGAGGGTTAGGGTTTGGAAAATGGATGGGAATGGGGGTTTCTTTTTGGGTAAGTTTTGTTGAGAGAAGAAGAAAAAAGCACAGCATGGACAAACAATAATTGAAGATAAAGAAATCTTTGGGTACAAAGCTAACCATAAATCTTTTAAGTGACATAATGGAAGTGCATGCACTACTCTATGCATTGTTACTGAAAAGTAAGTAGTACTTTCGACAACTGTGAATGACAGAATGCGACAGTACAGGGCTGCAGCGTTTTCACTTGCCTATCTCTGCACTCAGAGAAACACTTCTTACATTAAATTAGGTTTAAAAAATAGCCGAAGTAAAACCTATAGAATGGCTGTAGGGATCAATTTAGAAGCAGAGAGAGATCCAAGAAATGCAGAGTCACACTCATAGAAGTTCACAGCAATTACATTACTTAAAAAATAATTTGAAAACAATGGATACTGTATCTGTATGTTGTTGTAGTTGTCCTGTTGAATTTGGTAAGTAAGTTGCATGCATCAAACCATTCCTCTTATTAGCGGCACTCCTCCATTCCAGCTGATGCTTCGTCCATCAATGTTGGTGACCAGGAGACACCCTGTCCACTGCCTGCCTGGCGGATGCTGAATTGCGGCTCGCTAATGTGAAGCCTGACTTCATCCTTTTTTTCCCATTACACAGACTGAAACCCGGCCTGTAATTATTGATGGAAAAACAGGAAGTGATATTAGAACACCACTGATAAATAAATATAAGGTATGTACGCTGTGTAGTGCAAAAAGTCACACTTTGAGTTTCCTAATAGACAGTACAATATTTTTGAAAGTGCGTACTCTGTCTGAGTCTCCTTTTGAAGGATAAATAGGTATGGGCAAATTAATTTAGCGGATCTTTCCCCTCAAGCTAGGTGTACTGTAAACTGTGTTTTAGAACAAAATTAGACCTTCCCAGCAGTGCTCCCACCCAGACCCTTACTTAAGCCAGTCGCAAAAATGTAGAAGACCCCCAATCAGATCTAAAAAATAATGAGGCCCAGTAGAAAACTGGTGACAAAACGTACTTTGAAAGTAAAAGTAGGCCCAAATACCCCCTTACCCACCGTGGATTGTATTCAAACCACTTGCAAGCAAGCAAAAGTATCCATACCCAGCATCGCTCCAAGACTCGCAAACCCCCCCACAAACAGCCCCCCACCCAAACACATGCAATACAAATACTGCTAACCCTAACGAGCCCTAAGTTAAGAATAGTGGCAAACGATTTCTTTAACTATGCCAAATCCCCCCTTTCCCACCATGGATTTTCTTCAAATCACTTGCAACCAAAATTACACATTCCCACGAGTGCTCTAAGACCCCAAAACTCAGTTGCAAAAATCTAGAACACCCGGAAACACATGCAATCCTGCTGCTAGGGCTAACCCTAACGAACCCTAAGTTACAAAAAGTGCCAAAAGGCTTTTCCTCATGGATTTTGTCCAAACCACTTCTATCCGGTATTAGACCTTCCCAGCAATGCCCCCAAACAGCCAAAAAGGAAATTCTCATACTTACAATATTTATCGGCTTTCGGTCCAAACGCGCTGTGCAGCTAGGTCATAACTCCCGGTTTTCACCACAAATTTCCTGAAAAGCAAATGCAATCAAAATTAGACTGTCCAAGCAGTGCTCCCAGACCCCAAAACCTACCACAAACACCCGGAACCCCCCCAAAGAGCACCTCAAAGGCAAGCAAGTCAGCAAAAACGCAAAAAAAATTGCCTCCGATTTGGTCCAAACCACTTTTATCCGGTATTAGAGCTTCCCAGCAATGCCCCAAAACCCGCCAACTCACCCGCAAAGAAGTAGAACACTCCCACAAGTGCAGAGTCTTTCTTCATTGGGCGTAATCCAGCCCTCTGCTTTGAGGGAAATAGGAGTCTGGAGGAGGAGGCTAGAGGAGCATGTTCTTGTGAACTTGTGAACCTGAGGAATGCAGACTGCAGCACCTTCAAATCAATAAGCAAACAAGTGAAGACAGTTCTGCTGATGGGCTTGTTTTTGTGATTAGGTGATTAAAGTTTTAATTATATTAACTGTGCAAAACAAAGAAAGACAGACACACAGGAATAAAAGTGAAAAAAGACGAAAAAGAAAGTTATTGATTCATTGGCTCATTTTCAGGGCTCGGTGTGAGGGAATAAGAATAAGAGTTCGTCCTCATACTCTGCGAATTCAGGCAGGAGTAGGTCAGTGTCACCTGACAGAGAACAAATTCCCTCATCTAAGTTGCTGTCCTCCTCGTCTTCATCCGGTGTGTGTTCTTGTACGTTGTAATCTGGTGGTATGAGGTGCTGATTCATCTTGATCATTGTTAACCTCTCCACATTTTTGGGCGAGAGGCGGGTCTGTTTGGAAGTTACAATGCCACCAGCAGCACTGAAAACACGTTCAGAAGACACGCTTGCGAGTGGGCAAGACAAGTAGTTTATACCCAGGTTGGAGATCTGTGCCCACAATTCTTTTTTCCCATGCCAATACGCCAATGGGTCAGCATTAACATAGACCTCTGTTGAGTCATTCATATAGTCGTGCACCATCGACTCAAGGTCCTCCAAGGTTCCTCCACTTTGCTTACTTTTTGCTGGGACCTTTTGAGAACCAAACCCAAGCCGAGTTAGCCAATCCTCTTCTTCACCCAATGTTACTGTTGTGTCTGGTACAGATGATCCGGTTGCCGGTGGCTTTAAAGGCTGAGATGTCACTTGTGCCACAGCCACAGGTGAAGAAGTGGATTCTTTTGACTGGGGATGGTCTGCTGATGCTGATGTACTGCCTTTTCCTTCAATTTGCTGCCGTTCTCTTTCAAACCTCATGGCTGACAAGGCTAGCCAACGTTTGTACTTTGTAACATCTTCATCATCAAAAGGAAAGAATGCTCCGCCTGCCAGCGCCTTTTTGTAGCGTGGATCCAGAATAGTAGCACAAATGTAATGCTGTTCTGAGTGGATCATTTTAAGACATTCATCGCCAAGTAGGCGCTCGAATAATTTCTCCCCCAAAACAAAAGCGTCTTGCTTTTTTTAATCTTTTTGGAACATAGAAGACACCGCCTTCAGTTGGTGCTCCATTACTGGAATGGGGTAACCCAATGCGGTTCAAGGACCTGGGTGAAACGTTATATAGAGAAAACAATGGTCCCAACCAAATAATTTTTTTCAGAGAACAAAATCTGTACTGAGTTAATTACTTAAATGAGCTTCTTAAATCAAAACCGCTCCGTTGAGTCAATCAATGTTAGCAAAAAAAGGACAATTTTCAACACATTAATTTTGTCGAAAAACCTGACACAAACCAAATAATTATTTGAAAAAGTTCGGAGTTTAATCGTTTACTCCATTGAAACTCAATGATTAAATATATACATTTTTACAGTTATATACAATTTTGGACTAACGGTAAAAAAGAAAGCAGTCAGCTTCTAAAGGAGTGCAGGAAAAAAGAAGAGAGAGAGGTGATTGTGAAAAGAAGGGTGTAAGCCTCAAAGGAAAAATGGTGACAAGTGACTAAGAGTTCAAATTTGTTTTAGCTGTACTGAAATTCAGCTACTTTTGCAAACGGCCACAATTAGTTGTTATTGTTTTCACTCATTTATACAGTCACAAGTGACATGTATAATGGTTTCCAGGGTGGTCCTGTTTGTATATCTCAAAGAAAGGCGTCGACGTTTCGACCCGTCTTTTGGTGCGTGGGCAAGTTGGAGCCTCGACCTGCGGGTCTTCCTCAGGACGGATGTTTGCACATACGTTTTTACCGTAGACTTCACGTAAAAGTAACCTAATATAAAAATTATTAAAATGGTGGTCAGGATTTTAATGTAACGTATATGGATATAAGCTTTCCATAACGCATGTAGTTCTTACCCACGGATTATTTATGGGCTGCCTCCATCATCCTATTCAAAGATGGACGAATGATGTGATTTGATCGTAGAGACCCCACCTGCAATTAATAAGGTATAGGCGGTCTATTATTAAACTTGTATACAGGTCAATATTTTACCTATTTTCCTACTGCTGCCTAGTATAGCACTAAGTATGCTTCCAACCAATGAGCTTACCCTGAGCTAGGTGGTGCGGCGTCTATGATGATTATCCAGACCTTGATAGTTAAAATTCGAGCAGAACGTCCCTGGACACTGCATGGGAGACAGCAATTGAAGGGTATATTGAGTTTCTAAACTTCCCACTTCAAAAATCGTGTAAACACTAGGCGTTAGTGGATTAGTGCATACCTTCCGTGTCAAGCGTTGAGCATATCAAGTGTCAACCAGTTGGAATCAGCAAGTGTTCGGGTTCAATCTCCGATTTGTTTAAATACCAGGCGCTGAAAAAGATCATACGCAATAGTTCAGTGTGCTAAAGAGGACGGCTGAATCGTGCGCGGTAAGGGATAGCAAGTTTTTCGGATCAGCCTACCTCTCTGACTCGCGTCTGTAACCGCTGAAGGCCGAACTGCCGTGTCAAGTCCAGGCGCGACGTAATGACGTCACACATGCGTTTTAAATGCCTTTCACTAGAAAGGGAAAAAAGACTACCCAACAATGATATTCGGCAATTCATGGTTTAATAAATGAGTAAATTTACGGTTTAATAATTGAATAAATTTACAGAATCACGTGGTGAAAAGCGGTCAGCCATTATTCAGGATGGACACTTGTTTGTTGATCTCCTCATACTCATTGAGTCCCCGCTTGATTGTGTCGAAAAAATGTATAAAGCGACACTCCCGAATGCTCAGAATTTGACTAAAGTCTCCTCCCCTGGGGTTCGGTGACACTTTTTCCAGAATACACCATGTCAGGCTGTCTGGGGCATGGTCAAATCTCGTAAAGTGTTCAACTAGAGGAGCTCCTTGGGTTTTGCATTTTATCCGGCTAATGTGTTGTAATATCCGACATTTGGCTTTTTGGATAGTTTGCCCGATATACACAAAACCACATGGGCACGTGATGGCGTAAATGACGCCAGAAGAATTGCAGTTGCTATGATCACGCATCACATGTGTGTGGATATTGTGTTTGAACTCTTTGATTTCTTGAGTAAGCGGGCATACCTTACAACTGCCGCATTTTACGTGTCCTCTTATTGGTGGAATTCCCCACAATACTGTTTGGCTAGGTTGACTTGCTGTAGGTAGGAAAGCCCTTACCACATAATCCTTTATGTTTTTAGCCTTTTTAAAGGCATGTAAGGGCGGAGGGGCATTCCCTATTTCGTCTGCAATCATATGCCAGTGCTGGTTTATTATCTTTTTTATTTTGTTACTCTTGGTTGAATAAGTGGTTACGCACACCAGTTTTTCATCAGTAACCTTTTTCTTTGAGGTACCTAGGAGGTGCTCTCTGTGGTTATGGCACGCTCGTTTTCGTGCCTGCTTTAGGAGCCTGATAGGATATCCTCTGTCGTGGAGTCTTTTTAGAAGGCATGACGATTCATTGAAAAAATCTTCTTTCTTAGAACAATTCCTCCGCAACCTTAGGAATTGGCCAAATGGAAGGTTATCCCTAAGGTTGCGGGGATGGTGGCTCGTATAGCGGAGTAAGGTGTTTCTCTCACTGCTTTTACGATAAAGACCAGTGTATAGTATTCCTGATTCTGCATTGATCGTTATATCCAAAAAACTGATTTTATGTTTATCGAATTCTAAAGTGAATTTTATGTCTTCGGAGACTGAATTGAGCCACTGATGGAAAGATGTTAGTTGCTCTGTGTTGCCATTCCAGATGATCAAAACCTCATCTATATATCGACGCCATAACCCTATATGGTTGTAATAGGGGTTACTTGCGTTGAGGATATGTTTATGTTCGAAGGCATCCATAAAAATTATGGCTAGATTGGGGGCAAAACTAGCCCCCATCGCTACTCCCTTCGTTTGGACATAAAATCTGCCCAGAAAAGAGAAATAGTTCCTTGTCATGGCCAAAGTAAGAAGTTCAATGATGAACTCAGTTGGTACGAAAGAGGGTGCAGGACGTGAGTTCAACACTGTTTCAATTACAGTCAGAGCTAAATTTTGCGGGATGTTCATGTACAATGATTGGATATCCATTGTAGCCAGAAGATTTTCACTGGGGTCATGGGCACGGCCATCCAACAATTGTATCGTTTGTAGTGTGTCCTTTAAGTACGTCGCAGTATTTTCAGCCAAAGGTTTTAAAAAAGTGTCGATATATTTACACAGAGGCTCGAGCAGAGAGCCACATCCAGAGATTATCGGTCTACCCGGCGGGTTCTGCATTCTTTTGTGGACTTTTGGGAGGGTATATATGGTAGGCATTCTGGGATTGCAGTTATTCAGATATTCAAACTCATGCTTGTTTAAAAAACCCAACTCTAGCCCTCTTGTTGTTATTGAGGTGATTCTCTTAGAAAGTTCCTTAGTAGGATCACTTCTCAATTTTTCATAGTTCCCTTCCACATTCAATTGGTCCAATATCTCTTTTGTATAGTCGTCATAGTTCTGTACTACGATCGCCCCACCCTCATCGGCAGGTTTTATAACAATATTTGTATTGTCTTTTAGGGTAGTAAGAGCCTGTCGTTCTGCCTTTGTGACATTATATTTCACATATTGTCTTTCAGATAGTGTTTTTTCTACATCTCGTAGAACCACTTGTTCGTACGCCAGAATTTTTGATGGCATTTGATGAGCAGGGGGGTTGAATTTGGATGGGGGCCTCAGGCCACTGCCCGTAAAGATGGGATTGTGTGGAACCTTTAGAAAGAAATGCTTGAGTCTAATCTTTCTAAAAAATTGATGTAACTCAACTTTAAGATTAAAAGAGTTTGGCATTGCTGTAGGGACAAAGGAAAGACCCTTTTCCAGGACACTTTGTTCGTCCAAATCTAGTTGGTAAGTAGAGAGATTGATTATTGGGTTTTCAGGTCTATTGCTCACCACCTGTAGTACTGTCTCCTGGTTTGTATCTCTCCATGGGACGTCTGCTGGAATTGTGTCGGTCGTTTGCTTTTTCCTCTCCCTCTGTTCCAAGACTGTGTTCGTGATCCCCTGGGTCTCCCCCAGGGGCGTCCCCTTCCTCGTGGTTACCACCATTGATCCTGTTCTAAAAAATCTGTTTGATCTGTGAAATTATTGGGATTGGTAGTGTTACTGCTGGTCCCTGCTTGTTCTGAGTCACTATCTGTGTTGCTACCAAAGGATGAACCAGAGAAGGTAGTGTATTTCCTATACCCTCGTCTTCCTCTGCTGGAGTATGAGCCTGACTGTTCCTTTGTGTAATACCCTTCCTGCAAATAGGGATATGTTAGTTTTTTGTCATAGAATTTGATATCTTTTGCCACTTTATCCAATTTGGTGGCTTGGGTATATAGCTCAAACTCATGTATGGTCTTCTCTACTCTTTCCAGAGCCTCTTTGGCGTTAGTTAGTGCTTTGTCTTCAATAATCTCCTTCTTTAGCTCTGCTATCTCTTTTATTAGCTTCTCAGCTTCTACCACTGCGGTCTCTACCCCTAACACCATCCAGTGGCGTGAGCATGTATTGGAGACAAAGCTGAAACTCTCCTTAAATTTGGGGTTGTCGATAAAGATTGCTGGCTCCTTTCTGACTCTAAGTCCCACCGGGATCACATTAGATTTAAGATATTTCGCTAGGGTGTGCCCGTGGAGTCTAGTTCTTATTAGTTTCTTTTCCAATCTCTCTAACTTTGCAACCTTCTCATTGAGAGTAATATCAATATTTCTGGTATCGTTCCCCAGGAGCACACTTGCTCCTTCGTCACTTAACAATTTATCAATGTAATCTTCGCTGTATGACAGTGTTTCTTTTTCGGACATATTACAGTACGTCACATAGAAATATACAACATACAAAACTTTTCAACATTCAACACTCAGTTTATCAACACAAAACCCTCGCAGGAATCCCTGCACAAGGTAACCATTACTGGAATGGGGTAACCCAATGCGGTTCAAGGACCTGGGTGAAACGTTATATAGAGAAAACAATGGTCCCAACCAAATAATTTCTTTCAGAGAACAAAATCTGTACTGAGTTAATTACTTAAATGAGCTTCTTAAATCAAAACCGCTCCGTTGAGTCAATCAATGTTAGCAAAAAAAGGACAATTTTCAACACATTAATTTTGTCGAAAAACCTGACACAAACCAAATAATTATTTGAAAAAGTTCGGAGTTTAATCGTTTACTCCATTGAAGCTCAATGATTAAATATATACATTTTTACAGTTATATACAATTTTGGACTAACGGTAAAAAAGAAAGCAGTCAGCTTCTAAAGGAGTGCAGGAAAAAAGAAGAGAGAGAGGTGATTGTGAAAAGAAGGGTGTAAGCCTCAAAGGAAAAATGGTGACAAGTGACTAAGAGTTCAAATTTGTTTTAGCTGTACTGAAATTCAGCTACTTTTGCAAACGGCCACAATTAGTTGTTATTGTTTTCACTCATTTATACAGTCACAAGTGACATGTATAATGGTTTCCAGGGTTGTCCTGTTTGTATATCTCAAAGAAAGGCGTCGACGTTTCGACCCGTCTTTTGGTGCGTGGGCAAGTTGGAGCCTCGACCTGCGGGTCTTCCTCAGGACGGATGTTTGCACATACGTTTTTACCGTAGACTTCACGTAAAAGTAACCTAATATAAAAATTATTAAAATGGTGGTCAGGATTTTAATGTAACGTATATGGATATAAGCTTTCCATAACGCATGTAGTTCTTACCCACGGATTATTTATGGGCTGCCTCCATCATCCTATTCAAAGATGGACGAATGATGTGATTTGATCGTAGAGACCCCACCTGTAATTAATAAGGTATAGGCGGTCTATTATTAAACTTGTATACAGGTCAATATTTTACCTATTTTCCTACTGCTGCCTAGTATAGCACTAAGTATGCTTCCAACCAATGAGCTTACCCTGAGCTAGGTGGTGCGGCGTCTATGATGATTATCCAGACCTTGATAGTTGAAATTCGAGCAGAACGTCCCTGGACACTGCATGGGAGACAGCAATTGAAGGGTATATTGAGTTTCTAAAGTGGGAAGTTTAGAAACTCAATATACCCTTCAATTGCTGTCTCCCATGCAGTGTCCAGGGACGTTCTGCTCGAATTTTAACGATCAAGGTCTGGATAATCATCATAGACGCCGCACCACCTAGCTCAGGGTAAGCTCATTGGTTGGAAGCATACTTAGTGCTATACTAGGCAGCAGTAGGAAAATAGGTAAAATATTGACCAGTATACAAGTTTAATAATAGACCGCCTATACCTTATTAATTACAGGTGGGGTCTCTACGATCAAATCACATCATTCGTCCATCTTTGAATAGGATGATGGAGGCAGCCCATAAATAATCCGTGGGTAAGAACTACATGCGTTATGGAAAGCTTATATCCATATACGTTACATTTTAATAATTTTTATATTAGGTTACTTTTACGTGAAGTCTACGGTAAAAACGTATGTGCAAACATCCGTCCTGAGGAAGACCCGCAGGTAGAGGCTCCAACTTGCCCACGCACCAAAAGACGGGTCGAAACGTCGACGCCTTTCTTTGAGATATACAAACAGGACCACCCTGGAAACCATTATACATGTCACTTGTGACTGTATAAATGAGTGAAAACAATAACAACTAATTGTGGCCGTTTGCAAAAGTAGCTGAATTTCAGTACAGCTAAAACAAATTTGAACTCTTAGTCACTTGTCACCATTTTTCCTTTGAGGCTTACACCCTTCTTTTCACAATCACCTCTCTCTCTTCTTTTTTCCTGCACTCCTTTAGAAGCTGACTGCTTTCTTTTTTACCGTTAGTCCAAAATTGTATATAACTGTAAAAATGTATATATTTAATCATTGAGTTTCAATGGAGTAAACGATTAAACTCCGAACTTTTTCAAATAATTATTTGGTTTGTGTCAGGTTTTTCGACAAAATTAATGTGTTGAAAATTGTCCTTTTTTTGCTAACATTGATTGACTCAACGGAGCGGTTTTGATTTAAGAAGCTCATTTAAGTAATTAACTCAGTACAGATTTTGTTCTCTGAAAGAAATTATTTGGTTGGGACCATTGTTTTCTCTATTCAGTTGGTGCTCCAGCATGCGCAACAATGGGATAGCTTTTCCCAAATTACAGTCCTCCTTGCTGACTGCACGTGTGAAGACCTCAAAAGGACGAAGCATGTCTGTCAGGCTTTTAACTAGGTTCCATTGCGCCGCATCTAGCCTCAGGTCCTTCTGAGCTGTACCCAGTGTTAAGAAATAGTGATTGAGTACCGTATACTGCTCATACAGATGCTCAAGCATGTAGAAGGTTGAGTTCCAACGTGTTGCCACCTCCTGGATGAGTGCTTTCACTGGCATTCGACGTTCATGTAGCAGGCTCCTCAGATGCTTCCGGGCCTTAAAAGAATGGCTGAAATGGTTGCACATTCTTCGGCAGGTGGCCACTAACTCGCACGCTGGACTGTCTTCATCACTCAAGAATTTTTTAACAACCAGGTTTATACAGTGCGCCAAACACGGCACTCTGAAATAGTGACCCAGATCCATGGCCTTAACTACATTGGCGCCATTATCCGTGGAAATATAACCAATCTGGCGTTTGTTTGGGGACAGCCAGTGAAACACCTTTGTGTTAAACTCATTCAAAATGTTTTCTGCTGTATGACGTTTCTCCAAGCCAAACATGGCTAGTGTTGCATGTTTCCGAGCAGCTTTAAAAACTTGGTCCGGGTCAACACCTGCGTTTAGCTTCGCTTTAACCCCTGAAAAAGAGATCCAGTGTGCAGTGATGCACATGTAATCAGCGCCTGCGCCACTGGTCCACATGTCTGTTGTCAGATGTATAGTGTGAACAGCACTCTTCTGCAAAGCTGCCCCAATCACCTCCAGCACATCTTCATGTAGTGCTGGAACCGCAACTCTAGCAAAATAGAACCGGCTAAGAACCTTCCATTGAGGGCAGAGCGCTGCCACTAATTCTAGAAAACTAACCCCTTCTACAAAAGAAAAAGGGAGAAGGTCCAGAGCTAGCATTTTAGCCAGCTTAGTGTTATACAGACGTGTCAGTGGGTGGTTGCGATCATATGGCGCTGCTGAAAACAACATGGTTCTAATGTTGCCCAGGACCATGCTTTTACGGGATGATGATGATGATGACTTCTTCAACCCAGTTACGCTCGCTGATGAACTTTTTCGCATTGGTGTCTCACTCTCTCCCACACTCTTAGTGTGGCTCACAGAGGGTGTGCTGCTGACAGGGGTACTGGGTGTAAGTGAAGTGTTTGACACTTCTTTCTCCTCATCATCATCAGATGAAACATCAACGTTTTCTTGACTTGCAATTCGGGTTTCCTTGATCTCCTTTAGGTGCGCAAACCATTGGACAGCGTGCTGTCTCTTAAGATGACCTCTCTGGCCTCCGGTACCATAGGTGGTACCAAACTTACCACGACTAACTGCATGCTTACAAATGCTACAAATGGCGAAGTTTTCCATTTTTGGGCAAACACTAAAGAAGTCCCAGACTGCGGACTTGAAACGTCTGTGGGGGCCTGAGGAGGCGGCGATACTGGTGGTGGTCATGCTGCTAATGCCAGATGAAGTGGAGGATGTGGATTGCCGAACTTTACTACGTTGTGCACTTTCACCACCACTAATTGAGGTCGAGGTGGATGAAGGTCCCTTCTGGCGAGGAAGAAATGTGGAAGCGGTAGGTGTTGGTGTACTAGTTAACTCCAATGATTGTGGTGTTTCCATTGCCTCCTCGTCGACAACATCATCATCACGCTCAGCAGCTTCTCGTGCTAGGGTCAAAATGTCTGTTTGCTGCATGCCCGCTGAGGCTGGAGTGAAGCCTATGATGACTGCGTCGTCGTCATGAGAGTCTTCATCAGCAAGGAGTATCCGCCACTTCTTGTTGAGCCTCATCACACTCCAGAACCATGAGACTTTCGACGACCTTCCTTTTACGCTTAACTACCTTTGTCAGATCATGGTGTGCCTCACTCTCAGACGGCAGTGGTGCTGGTTCCCAATTTTGATCTGTATCTTCAGAAGGAGGTGAGCTTGAAGAAGATGTTGACACCACCCTTGATCTTTTTTTCTTGCTAGGGATCTGGAAGACAATGAATCATCAGGAGGAGTGGCTTCCTCAAATGATACCTCGGCTTGATTGTCGATTTCCTGATGTGCCCCTACTTCGGGAGGAACAACTATTGTGGGCACTTGTGACCCTCCATGCACCTTTGCTTGCGCATCTCCTTGCGCTGCCTCTCCTTCCACATGTACTTGGGCTTGTACTTGCACATGTGGTTGTTGTTGCGGCTGTGGTTGTTCAACACTCGTCAGATGAGTTACAACAACCTGTCTTGATTGAGGGACATTGCTGCTACTTTCTTGCGATGAGCCAACATCACTGGTCGATGGTGATTGAACAACTAGACTAAGTGCCTCTGCAGCACTCAAGGGCTTGGACTTAAGTTGGCATGGTGGTGGTGGCACTGAGCCCAATGGTGCGGGGGTGCTGCTCCCAGCTTGGTCCCCAGCAGATCCCGCTGCTGCTGCAGGCGTACTTTTTTTTTACTCCCAAAAAATGTGGCGGGCGGCTCACCAGTCTCCTTGGTAACTTGCTTCTTCTGCTCCTTACTGGCAACTTTCTTGCTAGAGGAGCTACGGGGAACTTTTTTTGGGGCCATCTTCTTCAGAGGTCAGAACAGCAGGCCGCAGTTCCACGAGTTGCAGAGTTGTCTGTGGTCAGACGTGACGTCGTGTGACGTTATGCTGCACACACACACACCACTGCAGGACTTCTTCCTGGCACTGGTGGTTCTCTTGAGTCTTGTGCACCTAAAAGCAATGGAAGACAGAGGAACATCAGTTCAGTTATACACCCCAAAAACTCGAAAACCACATAAAAATCAGCACAATCCCATTCCATCCAAGCCCTCCATGATGTTTAAATTCAAGACACCCCACAGAAAGACTAGGCCCATGCACCACTCACTACCCCTAGGCATATTGGTTGGAAGCTAGGCAAAATGGGTGCAGGCCTGAGAACAGTGCCTGCATTCAAAATGGCCCCTTGCCTCCCAGCACATGGCCAGGGCCTGCCTGCACCAGCACTCAAAATGGCCCCCACCCACATGGCCTGTCCCCATGAACACCCCAAAAAATCGAAAAACACAGAAAAACTCAGCACAATCCCATGCCATCCATGCCCTCCATGATGTTTAAATTCAAGACACCCCACAGAAAGACTAGGCCCATGCATCACTCAGTACCCCTGGTCAAAAGGCCCCAACAACAGCCCAAAAATCGAAAAACACAGACAAATCAGCACAATCCCATGCCATCCATGCCCTCCATGATGTTTAAATTCAAGGCACCCCACAGAAAGACTAGGCCCATGCACCACTCACTACCCCTGGTCAAAAGGCCCCAACAACAGCCCAAAAATAAAAAAACACAGAAAAATCAGCACAATCCCATGCCATCCATGCCCTTCATGATGTTTAAATTCAAGACACGCCACAGAAAGACTTGGCCCATGCACCACTCAATACCCCTGGTCAAAAGGCCACAACAACAGCCCAAAAATCGAAAAACACAGAAAAATCAGCATAATCCCATGCCATCCATGCCCTCCATGATGTTTAAATTCAAAACACCCCACAGAAAGACTAGGCCCATGCACCACTCACTACCCCTGGTCAAAAGGCCCCAACAACAGCCCAAAAATCGAAATTTCCAAAATTGTAGTTGCAGCAACTGTAATGCTCCAAACAAACTTACTTGTGAAATTTCTAATCCAAAAGTGATCCAAAGAAAGTCAAAAAGGCCTCAAATCCAAATATCCAGCAGCATCCACAAAAAGTAATCCTTCCAAGTCAAGAATCCGAATGAAAGTGATCAGCACATGAAGAAAGCACTGGGAGGAGCCTGCTGGACAGGAATAGGAAGTTGGAGACTGTGGGGCACTTCCTTCCTCCCACCCCCCCACCCCCCAAAATGGACTCCTTGCAAAAAAAAGTGCAGGCAAATGTCAACCTGAGGAGTTATTCTGATAACAATCATCATTTTCAGAAGGTTTATGCTGCTTGCTGGTGGATTTCTTGTGCAGAATTTCAAATACTGCTTTTAGCGAGTGCAAGATTGTTGATGTCCGCCGCATCTTCGTGTTCGCAATTGCGAACTCTCGCGATGCGTGCTGTGCAAGTTGGCAAGCCGCGAATACGTAATCGCGGTCGCCAAGCTCCCACGGGATCCCGCAGCAAGATCCAAAATGGCGCAGCACTCGCAAAATATCGAGAAAAACACAACTCGGCAAACGCTGAATGATGGTAAGTGAACGCCGCACGCCGCAATATTGTATCACCAAGATTTTCGGTAAATTCGCGAATGTTCGCGGATTGCGAATTTACCAAAAATCCGCAAAATCCGCGAGCGGAACGGATTTTCTGCCCATGCTTAATTGCTGTACTCAGATCTGGGGGGAGTCTCCCCTCCTGTAATGCCCCTTCGATAGTCCCTTTATATGGCGTGTCAAGAGGTCCGCCGTACGTTTAAAAAACTCAGCTGGGAACCCATTTGGACCCGGGGTTTTACCCGGCCTGAGCCTAGCCAGGGCCTCGCTGATATCGTCTAGAGCGATGTCAGCCTCTAGGCCTTGATGGGCCTCAGAAGGCAGGGTTGGTAATTCAATAGTTTCCATGTACTGTAGCGCCTCCTCACAGGTCCCTAAATCTCTAGCCCGGTAGAAGCTTTCATAATGGTCAGCAAATGTCTCGGCAATATTTGCATCTGATCCTATTAGTACTCCCTTAGGGTCTCTGATTTGCTCCACCCATCTCGCTGTGCGCTCTTTTTTACTAAGCCACACCCATAGTTTGCCCGACTTATCCCCCACATCATATAGCCGATGCAACGTGGCTAGTGCCTGGGTTTTGGCCTCTCCCGTGACCAACTCTCGGTACTGTCTCTGCGTGTCTGTCAGTCTCCTGAGAGTCCCCGTCTCTTTTGAGACCTGGTATTCCCTCTCCAGGTCCAGAATGCTCGTCTCCAGTGCCACTGTGTCTGCATGAAGCTTCCTCCGTTCAGCCGCTAATCTATTTTGTGCCCTGTCTTGCATGACCATTTTTAGAGCCTCCCAGAATGTTACTTTGGAGTGGACCGTCCCTTCATTGTCGGCTACATAAACCTTCACGTCTGCTCTCAGACCCTTCAATACACTCACATTTTGTAAATCCCATGCCGTCAATCTCCAGGACCCTCTACTCCCATCTCTTCCCAATCCCACTCTTGCTAGAAGTGGGGAGTGATCAGAGATCCCTCTTGCCTTATATTCAGCCGAGTCGTCTATTGCCAAGTGTTGCCTGGATATAAAGATATAATCCAGCCTCTGGTACACTTTATGTGAGCCCGAGAAGAAGGAGTAGGTCCTCTGGTCTGAGTGTAACCACCTCCACACCTCTGTGAGTCCCATGTTTGTAATCATTCAGGATAGGGGGGTCCGGGTCCAGTCTCTGGACGCCATTCCCGTCCGGTCCAGCCCAGGGTCCATCACATCATTGAAATCCCCACCAAGAATCTGTATAGTCTCAGCTGTGTCAAGGAGTATATCTACTACTTTCTTAAGCGTGTTGGCCTGCAGTTTAGGGGGGGGCGTATACCGATGGTATTGTGTACTTGAGCTATGTAAAACGGTGTAGTCTTCTTCACAATTATGGCCACTCTTCTCGAGCCCGGGGTGTATCCTGCATGTGTTAATACCTTGTACTGTCTTCACTAGGTAGGAATGCACAATTTGTCCCCTTGAGATGTTTTTCCTGCAGTAGTGTTATGTCAAGGGCTCAGCCTTTTAATGTAGGAATACACCAGCCCCCTCTTAATCTTACTGCCAAGCACGTTTACATTCCATGTTAGGACGCTGAATCCCCTTTGGTCTCTGTGGTTTCTCCTATTGTCACCCGACAGTCTGACGTGTGTGCGGCTTAGTGTAGTCGGTCTCCTGCAAGGAGGTGTCTCCTGGAATACTTGAGTGTGCGGCTAGCATGACATGATCTTTCCCCCCCTCACCGTCCACGCTCCCCCCTCTCCCCCAACTCCCCAACTCCCCAACTCCCCAACTCCCCCCCCCTGGTATCTACGACCCCTCCATTAAGATGGATTGAACAGCTCCAACTTTCCCCCGCTCCCCCCTCTCCCTCCTCCCCACCTTCCTCCCCCATCAGTCCCACCATCTACCTCCCTCTGTGATAGGACTTATTGGCAGGAAAAGGTCTGTCGCCCCCCCCTCCCCGGTGTCCCTCTCCTCTTCTGACCTACCCCAACTTGTCAAACGAACAAGAACTAGGAAATATACTTTCCCACAGTGCCCACAGCTCTATGTGGTAGTTTGTGATCAGAAAAGGAAAGATACATTAACAACCAAATACTACTTATATAAAAATAACAATTGAGAGGCGTGTGAGCCACTTGCCCGTCGGTCTAGCCGATATCCCGTCCATCCAGCTTCTTTCTTGCTCAAGTATTGAGGTCCTCGTCCTCGCCCTGCACTGGAGCATTGTCTGTAGCTGGGTCCCTCTCCAGCTCATTGATGGCAGCCACCAGCAGTTGGAGTGACTGATCTTCCTCCTCGTCGCTCCCTGTTGTAGCACCTCCTGTGTCGTCCTCTTCCTCAGGGAGTTCCTTGGTGGTTAGGGCACAAAATCTGGAGCCCGCTTGACTGTCCCGATGTGGGGAGGCAGGGTCCCGGTGTATCTTAGGGGTCCTATTCTGCGGGGGGTACGGCGTCGTTTGTGTCTACCTCGTCCCCCGTAATCTGCATCTTCGCTGTGGTTTCACCATCTCCCAGAGGTTGCCAGTTGAGGGCCCGCCAACGCTGTGTTCAGCTCACCCCCTTCATGTCTCCGGGGTGGTGGGCATTCCTCTAGCCATTGCCATGCGTCATTCAGATGAATGAAGAAGTGCGTCTTTTCCTTATATATTACTTTAAGTTTAGCTGGGAAGAGGAGCATATATTGTATCTTTAGATCTCTAAGTTTAGCTTTTACTGTATCAAAGGAGTGCCTCATCTTCTGCACCTCTTGACTGTAGTCCGGGAAGATCATTATTTGTGAGTTTTCTACTCGTATCTCGCCCAGCTTCCTGGCTTCTCGCAAGATCGTATCTCTGTCGGCGAAGTTGAGAAACCTCGCTATGATCGGCCTAGGCCTTCCCCCAGACAAAGGTTTGGCCATGAGTGCTCTGTGGGCCCTTTCAATGATGAAGTAGTTGGAGAATGTCGCTTGGGGCACCGTTTCGATCAGCCATTTGTGCAGAAACTCCGCCATATTGGACCCTTCGATTCCTTCCCTAAATCCCACAAAGCAGAGGTTGTTGCGTCGCGCCCTGTTTTCTGCATCATCGACCTTCCACTGCAGTTGTTTATGGGAGTCCGTCAGTTCTTTGACATCTTTCTGCAGGGCATGTATGACATCCTCTGAGCCATGGTGACTCTCTCCGTGAGGTTTCGGATATCCTGCCATAGTAGTTTGACCTCCACTCCCACCTATTTTCACCTCTAGGGCCGCTCGAGAGGCCTGAATATCTTCCCTGGACGCCTGTATCGCTCCCATCAGAACGGCCGTGTCCGAGCTCGCTCCTGCGCCCTCCATAGCGTAGTTGGGAGGCGCCACTGCAAACATATCTATGGATCCATGTTTCGGGGCCTTAGGGATCGTGTCTTTCTTCCCCATACCGGCCCGGTCCCAAAGCCAGGGAAGGGGGAAGGCAAGGTCTGTGCTCTTTGTGGCGTCCGGGCTTACACTCTGGCCCTCCACGGTGCCGCCTCTCTGTGGGCCCCGTCTGACGCTATAGAGGCCTTCCTTGTCCTCCGTTCACCGCAGTCCCGGATGTCTAGGGTTCCACACTGGTCGGGTCACTCTCCGCAGTGCAGGGCTTCTCGCCACTACCAGGACGCGCAAAACGGCATAGCCATCACACGATTTGGGTACCTCAGTGCAGTGGGATGGGCAGCGCGGCAATGTCCGCACCCCGTCTCTGACCCGGCGTTGCCAAAAGTCTCGCTATCGCATGTGTGTGAGAGGTCCAACTCGGCCTATTCCAGGCCCACCTGTAAGTTGTGGCGCTTTGAGTCATGTGGGGCTATAACCGGCGACTTGTTTAGGGCATAACCGTCAGCTGCGCCCGAGGGCCTGGGGAGACATGGGGGAGATTAGTGGCACCCGGCTCCGATCTCGCTCTCCTCACCCCAGGATGCGTCCGAACTGTGATCTGGGCCTATATCCTTCTGTGCGCAGCCTCGGCCATCTCGTGTGAGCTGCCCCGTGTGCCTCGTCCGCTCACGCCAGTCGCTGATGTTTGGCGGGGGTGGGGAGTGGGGGGGAGGGAGATGGTCAGGAACCAATCCTCGCCTCCTCCTCAGCTGGCGTGCCCCTCCAATGAGCCGTTATGCCCGCAGTGGGTGAGGGGGGGGGAGCGTAAGCAGATTCTCCCTCTGTTGTTTCCCCCAGGCATTGTCTGTAGATTGTTGGGCCTTTCCCTCCGATGCCTGCTGCGGGGGTGCATGTGCTTCAGTCCAGTTGCTCCCCCTCGTCAGGTGCACGCTCCCGGGTTTCTGGCCAGGCTCCCCGGGGCTCACCCATCTCTGGCAGAAGTCTAGGCTATGTGGTAGCATTTCTCCTGTTCCCTCCAGACTCGCCGCTGTTCTGGCCTTCAGCTCCGATCTAGGCTGCAGCGGGCGCTGCCATCTTGGATCCGGGTTCGGATCGGCACGCTGGAGCTTTCCCGACGTATTTCGTCCTCAGGTCGGCCCCCGGGAGTCACCAAGGGCTGCCTCCGGGGTCCATGCGTTGCCCGCTACCTTTTTTGGGGGTTTGAAGGGCCACTGGATGGGGAAAGTGCGGTCGGAGAATGTCGGCTCGGCGGAGCTGCGGCAAAGTGCGGCTCACTCGGCCATGTTGCTGGCCACGCCCCGCCACTGTTCCACTGTTGTGACCTAGAGTAGGTTGCACCTCGTTGAAGGAAGTACCTTCATCTCCACTCTCAGTTACAGTTCTAACATCGTCCACTATGCTATCAAAACACAGTTCCACTGTTGATACCTGTTGGACTACTGTTTTAGTAGTATACAGAGCACTCCACTGTGCTGGGCCTCAGGCTAGGCGCTGTGTGCCTGTGTCGCGGTAGCCAGCGTTTATCTCAGTAACCTTCTGACCTCGCAGACCTCGGCCCAGGAGCTTCAACTGGCATGTTGTGGGCCCTCTTTCACATAATACGGTAGTGAAAGGTGAACTGTGGGGCATATTCGCGTCGCAGCGGCCATGACTATTTCTGAATACCAGCAGGCTGAGAGCATCATTCATGCACCCACCTTCCCTCACATGTTCAACCTCATGGTGGTGTAAGCTGCGCCGGCCTGGCAGACACGTTCGTCATTCCTGAGAAAAACCACACCCACACAAAAGTGCCTTTCATTCATACCCCTACGCTAGCCTTGCGTACGCCGAGCTAGCCCACTGTGCCAAAGAATTGGGGAGGGAAGGGGCACGTACGTGCTATGTTTTCATAATCTTCCCTACTGACTGTACTATCATGGTTGCGCCCACTGTCTACTTCACTCAATAGACCATAAGTGTATATTCACATGTACATGTCTGTGCTCTACAAACTCAAGTCTGTCCGGGACATCCCCTCAACACTTTGCATTGTATACTTTTATAATAGAGACTCACTTCCCACCTTTGCACATACTTTGCTAACATTCCTCCCCACATTCTGCGGTGTGTGGCAGAGGTGCCATGGCATGTTTGGTTTGTAGACATGGCTAGTCACGGTTCCCAGAGTACGTACTGTCGTTGTGTCTACTAGGTGTACATGTTGTTTGTCATGTTGCATGTCATATAAGATACCACGTTTATTCACGAGCAGTGGTTTCTCCCATTTACATATCGCTGTCTTAAAGAGGATAGAGAACTTTTACTCACAGGTGAAAAGTGTGACCACAATGGCACTCTTTCATTACTATCCAAGAATGTCCAACTGCACAACGCTTCTAAGTTTACAGCCCCCAATCTTGCGTGCTTTCTTAAAACGATGTCAGTTTCCACAATCAGCCCAGCATTCACACAGCCTTCTAAAGGCACTTATCTGCTTCTCAATAACATGCAATCCTACAGAATATGAGCTGGCATACCGTCTGATCTTACTGTTTCAAACTGAGTAACTTCCTGTGGCAATGTCTATTCCCACCCACACAAAACAACTCCCAAACTTCAACTTGACCTTTAAAACCTACATTGAAAACAGATTTCCTTAAGCTAACCAAAGTCAAACAGCTTTTGTTCAGAACAGAAGTGTTCCATCATTTCTGCAAAAAAAAATTATTGACTGAAAATAACATGAACTTCAAGTAAATTACAGTCACTTTTAAATTCGAACCTCCCATTATACTTTGTAATTTGTTACACAATTTTCAACACATCTCAAACTCAAGGTCTGGCATACTTTTTTAACACTTCTCCCCCGGCCTTCTCACACTCTTTCAAACTATTTTTGGTATAATACCTGACTTCATTTATTCGATCATCTACGGAATAACAGGAACAGTGCCCATAATTCTTGCTCTCTTTGCGACCATCCTAGTACTATTTTTGCTTCTAAAGAATGGCTGCACTCCCTGTGCTAACAACAGTGTCCTACAGAATACGCCTCTACGCGAAGCTACATCAATACTGTCAAAAAATGGAACAACTTTTCGTCTGCCTGTCTCTCTCTATTGTCGGAGCCAGCTACAACATGATAGTTATGTATGCATATGCATTTTCGTACAACCATCTTTTTATTGCAAAACTTGCCCATTCGACTGGCGAATGGATCTATGCCTTGCCAACATCCCAACAATCGCTCCCGATATCCAGTAAGTAATCGAGTATCTTGAAAACCATGAACTTGATTGTTCAGGCTGTGGAGCAATGGTGAATGAAGCGCAAAAAAATATTGTGGCGCAGTGGGATTTCTGTGCAGCTGCCAAAGGTCTCCTGCAACGTGAGACCTTTGACAACATTGCAGATTGCCTGCAAATAAAAATTGCCGCTCCAACATTCGAGGAACATTACTGTCCCTTCGAGGATATTAATTGGATCGCTTCGCTTTTCTCACACAATGGCAACAATGACCTCTTGGAACATTACACATCTCAAGCAGCTGAACAACTTCCGGACTGCAGTCTCCAAGACTTGTAAGAAATTCACGTTATTCTTGGATTGATTTTTTCCAACTTTTTTTACTTTTCCCTTGAAATATGTTTAATGCACTTAAATTAAATTATTTTCATATAATAACTTTCTAAGTGTGCTCACGCGCTTGAGCTCTGTTTTCATTATAGTGTGGTAATTGTATCCTACCTTTATTTTAATTATAAAATGTAGTCATTCATATCTAATAGCTATTATCCATGTCACATAGAACTGTAACATGTAATGTGGAATTCACTGATGCAGGAGCTTCAGTTTCAATACAGCAGAAGCGGTTGGAGTTTGCCTCATCTCGATGCCTTAGCTCTCTGCACAAGAATTTTTTTTTATAGAGCTGAAGACAATAATGTATGGTTTGACCAGAAGGGTACCGAATGTGATTCTAAGAAGCACAATGTTTTTATGTTTCCTCAAAGTTCCAACGTGGGTAGAACTATTACAAATTCTGACACTCACCAGATAGAATCTACTGTACAGCAGATTTCTTACTGTTCTACTGTTGAAAATGTTGCGTTACAAAAAAGCAGTACCGGTGTACCTAAAAAGTGTGATGATTACATTTTGCTTTTTTTTCTTAGTTTTCTTAAACGCATACTAACACCATCTGCACAGCGAAACTACAGCGGCCAGTATTCTACAGCGCCCAGAGCATATCAGTTTACAGTACTCAGCTCACGGTTTTGGTGCACACTTTCATCCCTGAGTGTACAGGCCTCTCACATCAGCACCATCTCACAGTGGGCAAAACAGCACTTTCACACCGGTAGGGGTAAATACTTTAGAACATCAGTTTACAGCACTCAGCTCACGCTTTAGGCGCACGCTTTCCTCCCCGAGTTTACCGTCACCTCACCTCAGCACCATCTCACTCTGGCAAAACACAACTTTCACACCTCTAAGGATAAATACTTTGCTTTACACTCCCTCTCTAGCACACCCTAACCACCCTCCAGAGCTCACAGCACTCCTACCCTCCTCTTACCTACTTTTATCGCCCTTTTTCCCCTTACTCGCTTCAACGGAATCACAAAATGGCGGCCAACACTTACTAGTTGCAACCGCTCACAGCCAATAAGCAGCAAGCTCGTGCTCGTAACGCCAATCAGATGGCAGAATTCTCAAATATCGATATCTGTAAATGTTAATGTTTCTCCAAAACTACTGAACACATTTATACCAAATAAACGAAAGTGTGCTTTCTAGACCAAGACCCTTCTTCCTGCCAAATTTGGGGTAATTCCGTTCACCTGTTCCACCTGTAGCCTTGTCTAAATTTTCCTATGGAAATTAACATGGAAAAAACACGTTTTGGAGCCCCCCCTTTTGTTCTCGGCCCCTCTTAATGAATCACCCCCAATCTTTCAAAATAGGAGCTGATATGAACAAATAATTTGTTTTGAAAATTTCATTAAGATTCATCAAAGGACGTCAAAGTTATAAGCAAAAAAAAAATGTTCTCCCTATGGAAACTAGGTCCTAACTATAACTACCTACTGGCAACCGCCAGTAGGTAATATATATATATATATATATATATACATATATATATATATATATATATATATATATATATACATATATGTATGTATATATATATATATATTACCTACTGGCGGTCGCCAGTAGGTATATATAGTTAGGATTTTTTCTCTATGGAACTTTTGAAAATTCTATGTCTAATAACTTTGGCGTTTGTGGACGGAATCGGCTGAAATTTTCAGGAAAATGGCACATTCTGTTTCTGAGCAGCCCCTGAAATTTGGGGGGGTTTCGTTAAGGGGGGGCAGAGAAAAAAGGGGGGTCCCAAAACGCGTTTTTCCCATTCATTTTTCCATAGTGCGTTTGGCCTCACTTTTAGCTCGAAGGAAATCAGGAAGTGTTGACCGCCATTCTGACACTGCGAGTAAATATATTGTTAAAAATAATTGTTATAAATTAATTCGTATTGATAAACATTGTCTGCGCCATCTTGCTTTTTTTCCAATGCAACACTTTTGTCGTGCACGGCAGCCATTTTAGATGCCTTGACCAGACCCACTCTCTGCTTGCCGCCGATCCTCAGCATGGCTCCCCACCCTCGCAAGCATCTCCCCCAGGCACTGGTCACCCACGCTCTCTCTCTCATGTATGGGCCATAAACCTCCTCCCATATGCGCTGCTCTTCCCTGAGAATCACACCCCGTGCTGAGGAAAATTCAGCCCAGATTACAACCGATGCCCAGGCTGCTGGCACAAGACGCCACTTAGTTCCCATCTTGAACGGTTACCAAATAAAGAGACGGGCGCTGGAAGCAGGAACACAAGAACAGAGTTTTATTTCTCATGAGGAGAGCCTGTTATTTCACTCTACATATCATACAAGTACCACTCAGCCCCCCGGCCCCCTAATCCTGAGGCAGAATTGCCACTGCAACAAAGGACTTAAACTCCTGCAAAGAACACCATGTAACATTTAATATCATTTACCACCAATGTTTTCATATGTCAGTGTTGCTGAACTCACTCAGTGAAATGTCGCTCATTTCATTAAATCACTTTTAAAGCATGCCTTATAACAATGCACCCAATCCTATGTGGAAGTGCTTATATTAAACATGACATTGCTTTAACCAGGATAGACAAAGAAATGACACAGTGATGTAAAAGTTTCTGAAAGAAATGCCAAGAACGTCCCATGTGAAAGTGAATTTTATCTGGCAATTTTTTTCTTTTCCTTCTCATGAAAAGAAAGTTAATGCCAGGTTCGTTACCTGCCTCATCTGCAAAAAAAAAACTCTCGAGATGGACCGAAAAAAAATATAGCTACGGTAATCATACCATGCATCGGCACATGGAGAGGTGGCACCCTCTTAATTATTATAAAGCACAACTTCGAGATTTGGTGGATAACCCCCGACCGGCAAAAACATCCACCAATGACTTAGCAATAAGTGAGTCAGAGGCAAGGGAAACGGTCCCAAATCTGCAAAAGAACTTTGGGCAGATGAGATTGACTTGTGTAGCATGTGGAAAATTAATTTCATGCGGAGAGATGAGTATTACTTTAATAAATAGATCATATGAAAATCATCAATGTCCAAAACGTCCTAGAAAGTAATTTTTGTCATTTTTGAGGAAGAGAGATAACCTACAGTGGTACGGGGTCATTTTCGTTCGTACTAGGGGGGCCAGGTGACATTCCTTCGGGGTGGCTTAGGGGCATTTAAAACAACTTCCCTGATACAGGTAGCATATAAAGTAGAGGCTAAATACCAGGATCTTTATCGATTGCTTTATGCTGTACAAAAATGAAAAACACATACAACAAACCTGGACCATTCATATTTTCAATGTTTCTGCGTACTATACTTTTTAACCCTTAACTAATTGAGCTGCTTCATTTCACCTGCTTTTTTTTTTTTTTTTTTTAAATCGGAAACAGTGGCCATTTATTCGAAACTTACCAATCTACGCGTTACAACTACGTTTGCTTTTTCAAAAACCTTTAAAAAAAATGTGGTTGCCCAAATACGGGCCTACAACCCCGTGGGCCGGCCACGGAGCAGGCTGGAACTGTAAATGGGGGGGGGGGGTATTTATTTGTGGAAAACATAACAGAGTCAGTGGTCGTTGATTTCATAGTAAAAAGTGCGACAAGTGCAACAAAATCATATCGATAATTCATTGTGAGCAAGTACCAAAAGTGTTGACAATTCGAACCTTCAATAATAAATACAGTAATCAATGATGCATTAGAACTTAATATCAATTCATTGTTCGAACGTGTAATCAGTACCCGTCCCATGTCAATTCATTGTTCGAACGTTTAATCAATACCCATCCTGGATCAATTCATTGTCTGAACATATAATCAGTCTTATCCCATATCAATTCATGTGCTAAAAACTGCATACATATCTCATGATATCAAGGCTGAGCAATCGGGGCACAACAAGGAGTTGAGAGTTTCATTTGTACCGGCGCCATTTAGGGTGAGGTCAGTAAGGTCCAAGTATAGTCAAAATGTCTCCACCAACTCGTGGTTGGACCGGGACCTCTTTCGGCAGTCCAAAAGTTTTCGTTGAAGGGTAGCAGAGTGGACTGGTGACATGAACCATCAGTCAAAGTGGGGTGGGAGGCAACAATCTCTCCTACCGGGTCATACTGGTGTCCCACCGGAACTGATCAAGTTGGTAGTCTTGCAGGATTTTGGTCATTTCAAGACTGAGGCCGGCGCCGGCATGAGCGCGCCGACATCCCTCGGCTACGTCGTGGTCGTTCCGTGGGTGATCATGGCAGTCATTCCCCATCAGGGGTCGGGGGCCCCCGTGGCTCTTATAGAATCTTCAAAGTTGAGGAGAACGTTTCTGGACGCAGGAAACTAGAAGCGTCGTTGCACCGCAACAGTGGACGAGACCCCCGCTGGGTGAGCGGAGCATCATTGCCTCGCAATAGTGGATGAGACCTTTTGTCGGGTGAGTGCAGCGCCGCTGCATCGCAAGAGTGGAGGAACCCTTTTGTTGGGTGAGTGGAGCGTTAGGGGTGCAGCTGAGGGGCCCCCACCTGGGGGGGTGGGAGAGGCTCGTTCGTGCCGCCTCTCCCTCCCAGCGCACCCCACGCCGACACCTGGCGTTGATATCCGTGATGTCCGGACCAGGTGATAAGAGGGGGGGGTCGGAGGCAGAGGCAAGACATCCCCCCCGTGGCCTGCAGGGCGCCGCTTCAGGACCGAACGGGAAGGCCAGACCAGGAGATAGGAGGGGGGGTGGGTCGGTGGCATATGCAAGACATCCCCCCCCCTTGTTGTCGCAGCCATTATTAAAGAAAGAAGAGGGATCCCGTCGGCCTCGGCTCCTCTCCTGGCCCGGGGGGGGGGGGGTCGGTGACATGTGCAAGACATCCCCCCCCCCCAGTGTTGTCGCAGCCATTATTGAGGAAAGAAGAAGATCCCGTCGGCCTCGGCTCCTCTCCTGGCCCACCTTAGGCGATGACCTCCCTGGCAGACGGCTGCCAGCAGGACTCGCCCTACACGTGCCGAAGGCCTCGTCTTCCGGATGGGCGTAGCCGCGAACCTGTTGCACTTCGGGAGTTTCCGGAATGGGGGTAGGTATCTGCTGATTTGTATCTACTTCATGTTACCGTTATTGGGCGTGGCGGGCTGTGGGACAGACATGCTTGGAGCAGTGGGGGGGTGGCGGAGCCTAGCTACCTCGTGGCTGCCGTAACGTCAAGCTTGGCTTCTTTTACCACTTCCATGTTTCTTATTTCTAGCGAAGTCAAAAACTCATCAGTGGCCTACTGATTTTGTTCGATTTCTTTCCTTTCCTTTTCAAGTGTGTTTCATGCTAAAGTTTCTGTTTAACAGGATACAGTGATTACTTCGTATTTTACATATGTCTTCTTTATTAGGGGTACCCTCTGGTTGAGCCAGATGATGTACCTCTAATAAATGGTCCGGGTGGAACTAGTTTCTCAATCAGTGGGGAGTAGATGGGCATGATAGATTACAACGGGGGACAAAGGTCCGCATTACCCACCCTTCACTACTTGCAAAGACTAGACAGAATATTTCTATTCCACGTTATTTGCAAACAGAGAATACCTCGAAAGAACTATTCCTTGAACAATAAATGTCCAGCCAATCAATCAATCAGTGGGGAGAAAAACAGGCATGACGGATTACAACGGGGGACAAAAGTCCGCATTACCTATCCTTCACTATCTGAAAAGGGAGACAGAATATTCCTATTCTTCTCTGTTTGTAGACAAGGAATATCTCAAAGAGCAATAATCGATAAAAAATTAGTAGGATTATAACACTTTAATAACTTATAAATATATACATCGCAACAAAAACAGTAAACACCTTAAAACATTTTTTATTAAAACAGAAGCAACAATGACAACTAACAGTAGTGATATCCTGGGCGGGTGATGGAACTGGGATTGTTAATGGAAAAAGATCGACAGAGAAAGCTATTGGTGAATTATACTTCTCCGGAAATTTGAAAACTCACAAATGTTTTATTTGTGTAATCGTTTCAGGTCAAACGGATTGTGGAAAAATGTTCAGAATGCAAGAGTCACCAAAAGGCAAAAAGTACACTCATGTATGAAAATCTTACTATTAATGCTTGACTGAGGCCAAGGAGATCAGAGTGCATGAGTCTCATGCTCGATCGATTGAGCTAGCCGGATCGGGCAACAAAAAGTATAAAATAGTTATGTAAATAGTTATTTAATAAAAGGTTTTACCCTGTTACTTTGCTGGTGTGTTGTATATATTTATAATATTTGCATAGGGTTTGTTGTTATTTTGGGTGGGGTGGGTGGCGGAGCTGAGCTGTCTTGCAGCCATTATGGTGTGGAGCTTAGTTCATCTCACTAGTTTCGTATTTCTCATGAGGGGTTGTTCTTAATGTTTCTATTTTAGCGAGGTCAAAAAGAGATCCCATTAGTGGCCTACTGATTTTGCTCGATTCCTTTTGTTTTTTAAACGATTTTTCACTTTCTGCAAAGACTAAACAGAGTATTGCGACTCTGTGCTTGTTTGTAAATAGAGAATGAACCAAAGAGAACCAATTCTAAAACAGTAAATGCTTGGATAACAATCAATCAAATAGAGAGAGAAGCAGGCACGACGGATTACAACGGGGACAAAGGCCTGCGTTAACTACCCTTCACTATCTGCAAAGAGAGAGTACTCCTAAGAGAAAAGAGGGGGGGGGGGGGGGGCAGCGTTCAAAGCACATCAGCGTGCACTAACTCGAAAATGTTTTTACCTACCACGTACTTCACATTTGACAGCTTTTGATATTTGCTATTAAAAAACCATTGAAATTCACTGAAAAAACCATAGGTTATAGACCATATATAGTTAGGAATTAGCATTTACAAAACCTTGAAAATTCACTGAAAAAACCATTGGCTATGGACCATATATAGTTAGGAATTAGCATTTACAAAACCTTAATTTACTCGCACAAAACCATAGAAATTCGCATATATAGTTATTTGCAATAACTATATATTGCGCACCCGCAATCCACTGCTGATGATATCACATATTACATCATTCATGACATGGTCAGTGACATCACTGATGACATCACTGATGACATCTCAAATGACATCACTGATGACATCACTGATGACATCTCAAATGACATCACTGATGACATCACTGACATCTCAAATGTCATCAGTGATATCTCAAATGACATCACAGACAACATCACTGATAACATCAATCATGTGATAATACGATTAACCTCTTAAGACTCTAATATAACCTTAGATACACTCATAGTAAACAGACATTCACAGATTGTCACTCATCCATGGAGTTACTCACACACCTAGTCAGTCATGCAAAGAATCAATCACACCTCCATTTCCTCAACTATACAGTTATACACACCTTACTTATTGAAACATATTCTAACATATATTTACTCTCTTATACAATCCCTGATACAAGCTCACAATAATCCATACAGCCACTCACACATTCACTGGCTCTTATGCACAGATTTGTATATCTGTCAACTCTCACATGTACTGTGTTTTACATATGTACTTACTTTTACATGTAGCACTGAGATATCCATTCACTCACCAATACACTCATGCACACAGTCAACCGCCCATACAGCTGTTTCCACATGCACTTTTGAACCCCTACATCTAGTGAATCAACTGCTCACACATCTATGCACAGAGTCACACACCTCCCAACCACCCCCACACACACACTCACTCTCCCATACAAATACTTGGGCAACCAATCAATAACCCATATAGTTACTCATATAGCTACTGATCAACACATGCAGCAGTTTACAGAACAACAGATATAATGATGCACAAATTAAGACAGTTTAGTCACTAACCCATGCACTCAGTGAGACACATTTAATCTTTCTCTCATACAGTCAGTCATGCACCTACTAAATCCTTCATCCAGACACTTATACATCCACTCATTCTTCAATATGTAAGACATATTTTAACTTTACAGAAACATACAGTCACTGGATGATGTCATCAGTGATGTCATCAGTGATGTAATCAGTGATGTCATTTGAGATGTCATCAGTGATGTCATCAGTGATGTCACTGACCATGTCATGAATGATGTAATATGTGACATCAAACACATCATCAGCAGTGGATTGCGGGTGCGCGATATATAGTTATTGCAAATAACTATATATGCGAATTTCTATGGTTTTGTGCGAGTAAATTAAGGTTTTGTAAATGCTAATTCCTAACTATATATGGTCTATAACCAATGGTTTTTTCAGTGAATATATATATATATATATATATATATATATATATATATATATATATATATATATATATATATATATATATATATTCACTGAAAAAACAATAGGTTTCACCTATGTTATAGTTAGCTGGACATTTCTCTCATACAAAACCATTGAAATTCCTCCTTTATAGTTAGTTCAGCTAACTATAACTCGCGCTCCCGCAATGCACTACTGATGATGTCACATATTACATCACTCATGACATGGTCAGTGACATCTCTCATGACATCACTGATGACATCTCAAATGTCATCACTGATGACATCATCCAGTGAATGTGTGTCTTTCTGAAAAATAAATGTTTTTTATATATGTATATCTAGGGGTCGATGGAAGAATAAATGGGAAAATAAGTGTCTAAATGATTGTTTTTTTTGTAAAGTTGATTGTATAACTGACTTATTAAGGGTATCTCACTGAATACATGTATTAGCGAGTAATGTTTAAATATATAAATATCTGTATTAGTGTCTCACTTTGTGTATAAGTGGCTGCATGGGTTGGTGATTAGCTATATGAGTGTCTATATGGGCTATTAGTTGATTTTTGAGTATCAGTATGAGTGTCTGTATGGTTCGGTGGGAGGTATTACTTAGCGCATAGATGCATGAATGACTGACTGACTGTTTGTATGTGTTTTTTGAAGACAACATGTGTACAGGACTGTATGGGTAAATGAGTGCATGTATGGGGGTGTTAGTGAGTGAATGACTGTCTCAATAGTATTTTTGAGTAACTACATATGTTTTAACCTAGTATATGTGAATACTGATGTATATACGTGAGTATATGTGAGAGCGAAAGTTTGGAAGACTTCCTGTATAAATAAGTAAGTGTTTCTATAAGTTATTATTTAAGAGAGTTAGTATGTGTATATTTCTGTACAAATAAGTGTAGTAGTGTATGTATAGCTATATATGCAAGCAAATGGATGTTTGAAAGTTTATTTGCATGTGTGAGTACATGTGTGAGTAACTCAATGGATGAGTCTCAGTGTGTAACAGGATGTATAGGTGTATGAGAACATATGATGAATGAGTACATGTATGAGTGACTATATAGAACTGTTAGTAAATGACTGGATATGTATGTAGATTTAGGAATTACTAAATAGGTGGTTGTAACTGATATTGGTATCTCCATTTTTTGAAAATTTTAGTTTCTATTTTTGAATGTCTGTATCAAGGGTTATATTACGCTGACAGGAGGTCTGCCACTATTTCACAACGATGATGTCATCAGTGATGTCATTTGAGATGTCATCAGTGATGTCATAAGTGATGTCACTGACCATGTCATGAGTAATGTAATATGTGACATCATCAGTAGTGCATTGCTGGCGTGTGAGTTATAGTTAGCTGAACTAACTATAACAGAGGAATTTCAATGGTTTTGTATGACAGAAATGCCCAGCTAACTATAACATAGGTGAAACCTATGGTTTTTTCAGTGAATTTCTAACGTTCTTTAAATGCTAAGTCCTAACTATAACGTGCCAGAAACCTATGTTTTTTTCAGTGAATTTTTAAGGTTTTTTAAATGCTAATTCCTAACTATAACGTGCCTGAAACCTATGGTTTTTTCAGTGAATTTCTAAGGTTTTGTAAATGATAATTTTAAAATGTTCTAATTATTATATTTCTTTCTTCTTATAGTAATTTCCTACATTTTTATTATAAATACTTAAATAATATTTATTTTATTTTTAAAGTTACATTTCATATTTTTAATGTAAAATAATAACAAAAGTAAATTCAAAAAGAATACACTGCTAGTGAAACTGCCTGGGTGAATTTGTAAATGTTTGTTAGAGGCAGATTTATAACACCCTTGTTCCTCTTTTACACCACAGTTGCATCACTTCTCTGATGAAGCGGTGGTGCAAAAGATGCGCAATGGTATATGGTATTTAGAATGTGACGTATCTGGAAGGTGCGTCACATTGTAATTCCCGGTACCATAAAGAGACATTCCTACATGGGGAGGGGGGGCATTCCGGCACAGGAACACCTCCTAAAAGTGGCTGACTGAAATCTACAAGATTTCACTTTGTCACTTTTGGGCTCATGCTGTGTCAAAACCCTACACTACCTTGAAGCAGGTGTAAGGATTGACACAGCAGTCTGAGAATAGGGCCCCCAGAGCATTGCTGGAGATGCATTGCACTTGCAACATAACTCAAGCAATGCACCACCTTTACAGCACAGATAGATCGCATATATGTACCATTTTTGTCCCATGGTATACCACATTGTATTTACGGCGCATCCATGGTGGTGGTGTCACGTAGCACAATAACTGACATATTCCTGGGGATATGCCAGTTATTGTATATCTGCCCATTAGTGTTTTATTGTAGTGATAGGATTACTACGTACGGAGTAATGAGTCACTACAAAACAAAAACAACAGTGACAGAGTGTTTGCTGGAAGTGTAACGATACAAACTAGTAAATTGATTGTATAATACATAAATATGCAAGTACATAGAAGACTGCATACATCGTCTATAAGGGTTTGGAAGCAGTCTATGCCCTAAGGCCTAATTTAATGCATGAGTACTTAAATAGTGAGTTAATGATTACATGACTGCAAGGAAAGAACCTGATTGAATTTATACCAGCCTTAGTTGTACCACAGTATATAGATAAACACATACTGCTGAATAGCTCACTATAATATTGAAACAGTAGTGTGAGAATGTTTGCTAGAAGTATTAGGATACACTTTGAGGAATTGAACGTATAAAACATAAGTTTGCTGGTGCATAGAACAGTGCATGCACAGTCTATAAACGTTTGAAACAGCCTATGCACTAAGACCTCTTTTAATCCATGAGTATCTAAATACTGACTAGATCATTACACTTCTGCAAAAAAGTTTCTCACTTAATTTATTACAGCTTCAGTTTTACCACAGTACAATGAAAAAGAACATACTGCTGACTGGCTCACTACAATACTAAAACAGCAGTGTCACAGTGTTTGCAGGAAGTCTAAGGTTATAGACTGGGCAAATGAAAGCATAGAGCACAAGTTTGCAGCTGCATACAAGACTGCATGTATACTCCATACGGATTATAAGCAATCAATACCCTCAAACCCACTTTGCATATTTTAAATCAATACAAACATTTAAAGAATATATAACTGAATCAATTCAATTCAATTCAATTCAATTAAAAAATCTTTTATTCGATTGATCATTTTGATAATCATAAAAAGTACATCATAAGGTTAAATACATCGTCATAAAATCACATTATTACATTACAGGTTAAAAATATAAAAAGGATTATTCTTTTAGGTCCATATACAAGATTAATACAGGCAATCATAACTCATAAGTTTCAGTTAGATGTTATTTCAATGGCTTTACAGGTTGATAAACATGATTTCAGAAACATCGCTACATTCTTTGCCACATATTGTGTTTCTAACTGTTGCAGTGCAAAAAATGCCGGGCAACAGGTCCTCAACCCCATCTGACGCAGCAGTGGAATTATCCAACGTTTACGTGTTTGAGCATAATAACGACAAAACAGCACTACGTGAATATTCTTTCGAGGGGAGACCTGGTCGCACGGACATTTTACTAAGTCATGAGTCCAATTTAACACTGTTGGAAAGGTGACCAGTCGAAAAAACAGATTAAAACGGAACCTGGTTAATAGGAATTTTTCATGGTTCGATAAATAGAATGTGAGGTAGGGCTGAATACATGGGGACACTTGGACCATCAATACATGGACATTTGATTGTTTAGTTACTTCGCCAGACAGACGCAATTCCCTTAAATGATTGAGGCATTGGTGTTTCAAGGCTTTTCTGCTTATCTCAATAATAGATGATGGCTCAGTAACGTAATGAATAAAGTCCAAGTCTTTCAGGAAATTGACAACATATACCAACCATGGAATATTTTTCCAAGATGACAATTCTAAACATTCTGAGATCAGGGCACGTGTCAAATGACATTGTGGCTTAGACCAAATACGGTGCCATAAGAGTATTGGTTGACATTTGATGTAGTCTGCAAGGTAGTCAATTCCAAGCTCAATATGGCAACCGTATGTAGGGGCGCTCTGTGGGAGTGCCAGTAGGTATTTGGCAAAGCCATTTTGAATTTTTTGCAAGTTTTCGGTATTTACGTAGCCCCAAACACCTGCTCCATATTTTGCAATGCTGTGGCATTTTGCTTGATGAATTTTGAGCAGTACAGATGGAGCGGGTTTACCCAATTTTCTGGAAAAAGAAATGAGGACAGAGATCGCTCTCTGATAGAGCAGTTTTCTGGTTACCAAAGCCCTCTTCCAGGTTAGCTGGTCATCAATTAAAATACCCAGATATGGGTATTCCCTAACTCGTTCCAGTTTGGAATGCTCAATAGAAAGATGTTTGGAGCTTTTTACCTTAGGCCCTGTTTGCATGACAAAGGTCTTACTCTTATTCACTTTTAGCCCAAGTGAAGCCATGAAATTACAATATTTATCCAACTGTTTTTGGAGCTGTACAAGGGTCCTGGCGAGAATTACAGAGTCATCAGCATAAAGTAGTGCTGGAATAGGGCGACAGTTGATGGTAGGTAAATCCTGGCTCCTTTCTAACATGGCTGTTTCCAGGCCGTTAGTATATAGGTTAAACAAGAAGGGAGCCAGGACACAGCCCTGTCTAACTCCTCTGGTTATAGGAAAAGAGGATGTTAATTCTCCACCCGTGCCGTATCTCACGCAGGCCGAAGCATAGGAGTAAAGCTCACGCAGAAACTTGATGAGTGGAGGATCAACACCCAACTCCTCCAAAATGGACCACAGCTTGGCGTGGATCAAACGCCGCACTGAGGTCGACGAAAACCAAGAATAAATTACCCCGTTTTGCTCCCACGTACTTTCCTATTAAAAGGGTTAGATTTAAAGCCTGTTCAACAGTGCCCAGTCCCTCCCGGAATCCATACTGGAGGTCGGTGATGATGTTCTTCTCTGCCGCCCAATCCTGGAGACGATCAAGGATTAGGCGACCCGCTACTTTCCCCAATGAATCCAGGAGGGAGATGGGCCTGTAGCAGGCGGGATTGTTTCTTTCACCCTTTTTAAAAATTGGGAGAAGTATGGAGGAGGACCAAGAGTCCAAAAGGCCAGTATTTAAAACTGCCGCCAACAACTGGGTAACAATTGGAGACCATAGGTCAATATTAGTGACAAATATATCGAGTGGGACACCATCTGGGCCGGGAGCCTTTCCGGTTTTTGAGGAGGATAAAGCACGTATGACCTCACTGAGTGTAAAGTGAAGGTCTATTGGATAAACCCCCTTTTTGGAGGACGCAGTTGTTGGATCGGGCCGGGCGACGCAGACCGAGCGGGAGTCACTAAAGATCTTTGAAAAGTGAGTCACCCACTCATCTGCGGTCACAGCTACGTCCAAATGCTGGTGTGAATTTGCCTCAACCAGGAAAGGAGATTTAATTACCTGCCAGAACTGGGAGCTGTCTCTACTAAGACAGCTCTCATGTAGTTGGGCCCACAGTTTATTCTTATGCTCCTTTTTACAATTAATGTGGGCCTGTTTGTACTCAGATCTTAGTTTAGCCACTTTAATTTTGTCCCTGATTGGATTATGTAATTCCTTTTTTAAAGCGGTTAGCGCTTTTCGACATGCAGTGTTAAACCATCTTGGCGCAGACTGGTTACCTACTTTATGGCTGCGATGTAATTCAGACTGGATAGCTTTTAGGATCTCCCTAAAACTAGATATAATTTGCTCGGGGGGAGAATCCTCCGCCAGACAGGTATTTATCCATGGGAGTGCCTTAGATATGACCTTACTTGTTGTTGTTACTGGATCAATCCTTGACCATTTCACGGAGTAACCATTGGTTCTGTCCATGGTCAATGATTTTTGAGTCAGTAGGCTCTTCCTAGTAGGAAAAAGATCGTTCATGGTTAATCTGAGAACAATACTGTTAGGAAAATGATCGCCCGAGATTTCTGGGCCTGTAGTGAACTGAAAGGGAATACCTTTTAAAGAATAGGAACACAATATAAAATCTATAGTGCTGAAACAACCCCTACCGTGGAAGGTAGGTTTAAATTCCACAGGAGGGTCTGCAAGTTCATTAGCATACGTCAGTTCTAAAGACATTAAACTGTCATTAAAAGAATCTCCTACGAGGGAATGGGTAAAGTGTGTCAATGGGCAATCATATTCATCTACAAGGCCATAGTTGTTTTTTTTGTAGTTAGCACACAACGGAGCATTGAAATCCCCTCCCCAAATTACGTTACACACAGATGGTAATTGCTTAGTGCGTAGATCATTTACAGACAGAGAAATTGCGGACACAGTTTTCGCACATTCTGCTGGAGATAAGTTATTATAAAAATTGATGAGACAGTATGACGTACCATTTTTAAAAATAATCACTATTATTTGGTAGTTCTGAGTGGTAAAAAGGGTGGAAATTTTCCTTATTGCAGAGTTATTTGAAATGTATACCGCTAAACCGCCCATAGGTCTGCAGTGGGTGGTTGGACACGCTGGAGAATGGTATGTTTTATAACCTTGTATGTGCAATGGGTCAATTGTCCAGTCTCTTGCAAACAAATTATCTGGTGGGTAGATACAAATTCGAGCCAAGATTTAAGTAAAATCTTCGATCGAAGACCTGCTACATTCCAGAATAATATAGGTACTAGCAGGGTCGACGTAGTTTTAGTGTTAAGTGCTGGACCACCTGATTGGGCCAGGGTTTGGAGAGATATAGAGTTGTCAGCATTATAGGAGCTGGGCAAAATATCACCTAAGCAGTTATCTGTATTAAAAGGACAGGGCTGAGTAGCAGCACATTGTTGGAAGTGCACGCTTACTAAGCCCGTTGAGACTACCGTAAGAGGTGATGACATTACTTTAGGCGATAGAGTGGGAGATTGGAAGAAATTTGTTGACTTAGGCGATGGTAGACCAAATGGATCAAGTGGACCAAGTGGAGGGGGGTTCCTGTTATACAGAATGTTGGCCGATGGTAGTCAATCCACCATCTCTAAACAGTCAAACCTGTTATACGTAGGAACACCCCTCCAGTCGAGAAATGGTGTGGTGTCTCTACCTCCTTGACCCATCCAGTTTGACCAATCCGGTTTTCTGTTCCAGCTTCCTAACTGGGTCCAGTTCCACTCCGGGCCTGGAGCCTGGGATTTAGCTGGAGGATAGAAAAAGGATAGTCTTTTTGTACCAATTCCTTCTTGGGATATTTGGGAACCCCAAGAGGAAATGTGTTCAACTGTTTTGGGATCTTCAAAGGTTATTATTACACAATCTCCTGGGATCGTTTTTGACTCCTTCCTTACCCAGGGGACTCTACGAACTGAGACAACTCTGTTATTAGCGTAGGGAGGAAGAGGCCTGTTTGTTGATAGCCAGTGAAGCACCTTGTTTTTTAAGGACCAACCTGGTTCCTCTGAATAAATGTGCAACGCAGGAACCTCGGTCATAATAATAACGAAAGGGGTTGCTTCTGGGGGGAGATGGGCAGAGCCCGCTCCATTACGTCTGGTGTTATAGGCTGCATTTTTTATTGCTGGTGTTTTTGTCGTATTTGGTATAGTAGGTAAAGTGGTGGTAGTGGGGACCGGTGGCAAGGGCGGGGCTAGAGAGGAAGTGGCAAGGCTCTTTTTTGCAGCGGTGGGAGTTAATGTTTGCTGCGCAGTGGTGCTTAATGGTTTTTGGTGGACTACCGCTGTAGTCGTCACCGATTTATGAGCCTGGGATGTTTGATGGGGTAATGTTCCCCCTGCATTTTTTGGTTTTGAATTATGTGATTGGGCCACAGAAAGGGAAGGGGTAGGGATCGAACTTTTCTTAGTTTTTAAATCAGATGTTAATGTTGCTAATGTTTTTTTCAATTTTTAACAACGATAACTCGATAGGTTTCAAATGTTGTTTAATTAAGGCCTCTATGGAAACCAGTATATGAGTATCGTGAGTGGTAAGATCCTGCCCACTACCCGTATTGCCACTGGAGATAGGGTTGAATATGTCAGATGAAAGGTTTATTATGTCTGACGTTGTAACAGTAACCTGTTGTTGGGGTAACAATGGTTGGGTTATATGTTGATCTGGAGTAGGAGGTTGAGCAGAGGATAATGACGGGGAATCCTGACGAGTATCTGGATTATTTTGGGGTGTTTTCTTTTTTCCTTTTTTCCCCTTCCTTTTTTTTGGTATTGCTCCTTCCCTCTGACCCCTAGTGTTAGGAGAAGTAGAATCCTCCTCAGTTGGGTTTATGAAGAGAGTCGGAGTTCTCTCAATTGATGGGGATAGATGAGATGTAGGAGAATGAGGTAGTTGCGTCGCTGACAGATCGATGGACACTGATAAATCCACAATGCCTGGAACCGTGTGGATCTCTTGGTGTAAACCGGGGTCTAGATTGCGTAGTGGAGTTTTAGCTGCTGCCAATAGTCCCAGAGAGGAACGCTTAGCTGCAGCTAGGTCTTGGGAGACCCTCCTTTCTAGCAGGAGGACGCCTTGGTTTATAGCATCGTTTGCTTTTGCAATAAATTGGTCTATTGGGCCTATTACCTGAGCAGCGTGAGAAGATTTGCTGCTTCTGGTATTTCTGGGTGACATAATAGCAAATACAATGAGCACAGTTTCAAAGTGTAATACAAAACTCCAGGAGGTGACGGGAATATGTCACGTAAATAGTGAATAATAAATGAAGAAAAATAAATTGTCAATAGGGTGGCCCAGTCCAGTCTTACCCGGTCTTGAACGGGCTTAAACGGGCCCGCCCTTGGCCCGGGCTTCGCCCCGTGCGCGTCCCGCGTCGCGGGTGAAGTGATGGTGGTTATATACTTGTCGGCGGTGGGCGTGTCCGTGGGCGTGGCCGCCGGGGGAAGAGGAACCAGCTGAGCAACGTGGAGATTGCTGGTCCTCGCAGTGCCCCGGCTTTCTGATGGTATTTGCCCAAGCCTCTTACCCTGGGGACTCCAGCTGGGAGCGCTAGGCTAGCCCTGCCGATTGCAGGTCTCGCTCACACCAGCGAGTCCTCGGGGAGGCGGCAGCCAGAAAAGCAAGTTGCAAAATTGCGCGGACCTTCACTCCATCCTAGAGCAACAGGCGGCAGGGTTCAACAAAGGAAAGTGAGTGGCACCATATAACTGAATCTATAACTGCTTCACTTTTAGTACAATAAATAGATTAATAGATAGTGCTCAAACTTTTAATATTTTTCAACAATAAATATGTTCTTGTAAAATCTCATAATTTAACAGACATTCCAATGCAACTTCATCAGATATGTCATTTAGATCATTTTCCTCGTCAGCAGGTTCTGATTTAATTTGTACTAAAATGTCAACATAATTTAAAACTTTCAGAAAATCTCCATCAAAGCTTTCGTCTTCAAAATCACAATTCATGTCTGCAGCACTAATTTCTTCTTCTTCACTCTCATTGCCTGTGACAGATACAATTAGTTCTTCAATTATACTCAAAGTAATATCCAAAATCTCCTGAGTATGAGGCTGTTCACTTTTCATAATTTTTCCTTTATGTTCATGCTCCTTGTATAAAAATATAAACAGGTAATTTTAACACTTTTTGTAATATATAATACAAAACTACTGTTTTAACCTACTTTGGCCTACAAAAAATACGGTATAAATACTATTATCTAATAACATTCTATTAGTAGAGTTTTACCCTTTGCAAAATTATACAACTATAATTATGTAGCATTCATTAACCTAGGCCTCTCAGTTTATTGTATAATTTTTATGTTATTAATTTGCTTGTGTTCTTCTACTAACTTTTCTTTATGCAGTTGCTCGTTATCTATTCTCTCAATCCTTCAATATCTTATGTTTTTCATTAATGTTCCTTCTTAATTCAAAAGACTTCCTACTATTCCTAACTCAATGTGTTATTTTTCCTTAAGACATTCCTTACACAAATGTTATTGTTTCTTCTTTTAATTTAGAGAAAATACATCGACTGAGTACATTCAATATTGTCTATAATGTCAGGTAAGTTTACTTACTCACTAACTTGTCAAACAACATTCCTTAACTCTCACAGAAATATTTCCAATTTCTCTTCAGGAATGTCTAAGGACCAATTGAAAATGGGTTTGAACTCTGGAACGTCTTAGGTGAAATGCTCGCTGGTTATTGAGCGCGTGCCTCACCAACGATTCCCCACAACTCTGTGGTAATTGACTAGATTGCAACCGCGACTTTCAGCCGTGGCCCATGCAGGGACTTGCGTTGGGGCAGGCAGGATGTGCGTAGGAGGGGCAGGGTGAGGGGTGATAAACAAAGGAATCTGCATAATTGCAGGTAACTAAACAATTACATTAATAAAACGAATTTCAGGCCATACTCTCAACAAAACGCGATATCAACAAAAGGCGACAGATTATCCCTGCTTTTATCAGCTGGAAAGTGCTGATAAAGCGGTGATAATCCATTTCCTTTTGTTGATAATATGACCCAAAATGCATGCTAATGGCTTCGTGGTGATGATCACGCGTGGTTAGGGGGTCGTACATGCATGTTTAGGCACTATTTTTTTTTTTATAGAAAAATCGCAGCGTACAAGTACAGAAATATGTACAATTACGAGTAGGAGCTGCATGCTGATTGGCTGTCAATACTCCAAACCAGGAAGTGTTGCAAGCCATCTTATTTGTCACGGAAGCCGAGTCACAAGGAAACAGTAAAACAAAGTTGACAAATAAGGAAAGGGGGCCCAATAGGAACATTCTGAACCTATAGTGTTGCTCAGGGGGTGGTAGATTTATTGTACGCGTACCAACAACGTACAGCTGTAATGTTGAAAGTCGTCATGTAAGCGTATGAAAGCAAGAAAACTACAAATAATTTTATATATTTATGAAGTGTATTTGTTTATGTGTTATGTGGCTCTAAAAAGAGCCGTTGTGTTTATTGCGAGATTTTAGTACCTACAAGTAAGTACCGATTCAGAGTCTTAAGTTTATGAGAAACACTCTGTTCCCCTCATCTGTAAAATATACACCATCTCTCCTACAGATGCCATGCATATTGAAACGCAGAATATTGTTGTAAATGGACCCCATTCGGTAGTCTCGGAGAAAGGCAGAAACAGATTTAATTCACATGTTTCCTCACTTTTTCAAACTGTGGACAATAGTGGATGGACCGCTTCCTTCTCTGCCTTTGGCATATATTAGAATATACAAAGACAGTTTTAGTTTGAACAGTGTCATCAATTGGGCAAAGGAGTCCTTCATGAGCATTTCCAGAGCTACCCCAGTCAAAGTGCCTAGGTCATTGCCACCACAGTGCACAATTATGAGTTCAGGGTGTTAGAGATGCATAAAGGATTTCACCAATGGCATCAATTGGTACAACTTTAATCCTCTTTGTCCAATCCATTTAATGTCTACATTTGGTAAACCTAGGTCCTTGTGAATTATTTTCTATTGTGCGCACCTTTGACTCCAGAAAATATAGCTGTGTCCCACAATCCACACTGTAAGCATTTTGAAGAGAGGTCTGGATGCACTCTGATGGTGTCTGTAAATGAAATGCTAGTTTCAAAAGTAAGATTTTGCTAAAATGGTGGACAACATGCAGTTTTCAAAGAAACAAAAGAAATCATTGGTCGTTTGACAACATTTTACCAAAAACTAGGTTCCATGTTTCTATTTTTTAAAAGCCTTATTTACATTGGTTAAGAAAAAGTGATAAAAAAGAACGTTACATAGGTTAAGCTGGTATGTTCTCCAGTCAAGCCCACTTGCTGTTTTAATTTGCAACAATGTATGAGGAACTTTTCTCCTATGTGCAAAGTTAGGTGTTCCCTGAAGTGTTTCTATGGTAACTGGCAGATTCTGGAATGGGGGAAGGGTTGAAAGTTCTATTAGTTCAAAAACTTTGGAATGTTAAACCAATAGAAATGTGTGTTTTCTTTTGAATTATTGTGAACAGGATTTTAATTGGTTATTTATATGTATGTATGCGTAAAATGAGAGGGAAAATGTTCAATTTGACGGTTGTGCTGCAAACACTGTACTCTAGAGTTTTTGTAGAAGAATATCCACTGTGTGAGTGGTATTCTTGTTAATCTAGAATTCAATTTGAAAGGTGAGTTGAAAAGTTGTATGGCAGTGCGTCTGTGCGGTGTATCTTTGTACATTAACAAATTATGGGGTATATTATCAAGACTCAGCGATACAATTATCGCCACTTTATCGGCAGGAAACTGCCGATAAAGTATTGATAATGCAATGGCTTCCAGTCGCTAAAAGAATTGTTTTTAAGGCGCTCACTTTCGCCTTCAAGTCCCTTCATCGGATAGGCCCCAAATACCTTCAGAAACGCTCGGTATTTTATGTGCCTCGCAGGATGCTACGTTCTGCGTCTCTATGCAAAGCCTTGACTCCCTCTATCCGACTGACTAGAATCGGAGGACGTTCCTTTCAATTTCTAGCGACTCAAGGTTGGAACGGCCTGCCTGTTCCGCTCAGGAAAACTGAGGATTTGCTTTCCTTTAGAAAAGGACTTAAAACCTGGCTTTTCACCCAGTAATTGGACTCTGTGTTCTTTCTTTTCGTGTCTGTTGTGCTATGTTTCTTCTTATTCCTTAGGCTCTTTGCCAAAGCGCCGGGACCCTCCTTGGAGTAGCTGTGCGCTATAAAAGAGCATTTTTAACATAACATTTTAACAATGTTATTGCCTGTATTGATAATATGCTCCTATATTCATCCGTTGTTAAACGTTTTACGGTAGTAAATGTGTTTTGCTATAATACATGCTGTTATGTTTTTTTCTTTAATATCATTTTGTGCCTCTGTACATTAAGGGATTATGGGCCATATTATCAATAAAGGACAATACATTATCGCCGCTTTTATCGACAGGAAACTGCCGGTAAACCAGTGATAATGCTTGCGATAATATATCCTTATGAATTCCCATAGAAACTCAGGTTTTGGTGTTAACCTGGGCTTCTATGAAAATTCACAAGGATATATTATCGAGACCATTATCGCCGTTTTAGTGGCAGTTTCCTGCTGGTAAAAGCGGTGATAATGTATCGCCCTTTACTGATAATATGGCACTGACGGGCATATTATTAAGGGCCAGTGTTAAAATTATTGACGTTTTATGGACAGGAAACTGCCGATAAAACGGCAAAAATAGGCTTAATAATAGCTTCTTGTAAATTGCTATAGAAGCCCAAGTTCTAGTGTTAACCTGGGCTGGTATGGGAATTCTCAAGAGCATATTAGCAAGCTCATTATCGTTGCTTTATCTGCATTTTCCTGCCGATAAAAATGATAATAATCTATCGACTTTTGTTCATAATATGTCCCGCAATTCATTTTATTAATGTAATTGTTTACTTACCTGCAATGATCCAAGGAGCATATTACCAAGGGGGGCGATAGCCAATTATTACCGATTTAGCGTCCGTTTTCGGCGGCTAAGCGGCGATAATTCTATCGCCCTATTTGCAACCTGTTGCTAACTGATGTTAGCGACAGCTTTTAGACCATAACGAGCAGTTTGGGACCCGCTTTACATGTCAGTGTGTTTATCGCTAATGACGTGCAAAGTGGGCGTACCCAACCAGTTAGCGACTGAAAGCAGTCACTAATGTCGCTATCGCCTATTAGCAAGGCAGGCGTAGCGTTGGAAATATTCGCGCTAAGCGCAAATATCTCCAAATACTAACACCTGCCCAGACCAGTTCTTAGCCATGTTATCCAATGGGAGGTGGATAACATGGCTAAGACCATTTCATCTCTAATGCGTGAATATTGCTGTATTCTCAACGATATTCACACATTTCGACGCTATCGCTGGATATTTTAGCACAATGGAGAAAAATGTTGCTAATAGCATGTTTTCTCCGATTACATATCCAGCGATAGGCAGCAATAAAAAAATTGTCGCTAACCCTATTTAGTGATGAATATCGCTACTTGTTGGAAATATGCCCCCAGATTCCATTTTTATCACTCCTCACCCTGCCCCTCCTCTGCCCCACCTGCCTGCCCCATCGCAACTCCCTCCACGGGCCGCGGTTTGTATCAACATTCCGTTATATTGTACTGTCTATTTATACTCTCATTTTTTATTAAATTTTCCTTGCTTCATACTCCGAGGTTTGTCCTTATACTCCTCCCTCTGTTCTTGTGAGTACTATAATAGAATATTTGATATATTTTTATTTGTAATGTTATATATATTTTTTTATTATAGGTTGTGTTTACCGATATTAAAAATACTGCATCATGCCAACAAAGGACCGACCAAAAGAGAAAGCAACAAAAGAAAAGAAGAGAGATATCTTAGCAAACAGAAGGAAAGTCATGGTAAGAGCAGGAGCACTTTTTTGAGGAAAATACTAAAGGCTAAGAATAGTGTTCAGAAACTGAAAAATGTCTTTAGTGTATCAGCAACAAAGAAAAAAACTACTAATAAAGAAAAGAATAATTAAAAATCAAGTGCAGACAAAACTGTGTATAGTACAAGGAGAAAAAAGCAATTCATGGAAATTAGGATTTTTTTATAATAGATTGGTATTAAATTTAATGAAAGAAATTAAGGTATATAGGAAAAAAACAGTATTTTATAAAAAGAAGAAAGCTATAAAAAATGTAGCTGAGAAAGCTTTGGAATTAAAAAGAAAACTCTTTATTTTAGTAATTAATAGAGTTAGATCACTAGATAAGCAAATCCATTTAATGAAGTCCAAAAGTAATTGGAGAAGACTAATTAACAGAAGTAATTTTTGTGAGGTTTTTTGGGGTGAATGGAAACATAGTTCAAGTTCTGAGCCTTTTTTTAATGAAGAAAGTTATCTTCAGAGTAATGATTTGTTGCATGCAGTTGACACCAGTGGTCGTGCTTATGAGGTTAGAAATGGTTGTCCTATTGAGAAAGAAAAAAGTGTTCCTAGAAATGCAGAAGAGGTGTTAGCTGATGAAGTTTTAGGAAGACGTCCTAAAGCTCCAGTGTACACTTGGAATTGTAGTAGTATTTGCAGTGTGCAACAAGAATCTATTGATTTTTTACGCAATTTCCTACGGAATTATACCAAGAAAAGTGTTAAACAAAAGATTAAGATGTTACAAGGACTAGACCCTTGCAGAGTGAGAGAAAATACTGGTTTGCAAGGTCATTCTCTGCCTTGTGTTTCCAAAAAAGTATGTCGAATTGTTTTCCACCATTTCAGGATGTTAGCAGTTCATCATACTCAGATTAGTCAGAACATTGTATTACGCGAAAAGTCCAGCACTAATGTTAAAAAAGTTGAACAGTGCTCTTTTGCGTGGATTTGTATCAGATGTCACAAATGTTTGTGATGAAATTGAGATTAGTTACTTTGGTCCTCAGGAAGACAGTGCAGAAAGTGAGAGATTAATAAAAGAAAATGTGGAAGAGAATGTAGGACAGTGCAGTGTAGAAAATTTTGAGCAAGAAATTATACAGTTTAAGGTGATTTCAGGTGAAAGACAAAATTATTCTTGTATCTATTGTCGACAAATTCGTTATAAAAATCAGACCAGGACTGTTGATCTGTATTTAAAAAGTGAAAAGGAAAATATTAATTAGTGGAAGGATTTTGCAACTTATTTGTTGGTAGAGAATTGTTTTGATTTGTGTTTTGATCAGCGTATTTGTAAATATTGTTATAACAAATTAGAAGAGAACAAAATGCCTGTTAGAGCTCTGCATAATAATCTTGAGTTGGTAAATATTCCTTCTGAACTGATGGATTCAAATACCTTTGAGTCTATTCTTATTCAATATGTGCATCCATTTCAGGCTATTGTTTGTATGGAGCCTAAGACAGGAAAATTGCCTCCTTCTGATTTACAAAGAGGATTAAAGGGAAGAGTTGTATATTTGCCTCTAGATTTAAAGAAAAATATTGAAACTATTGGTGTATAAAATGTAGAGGATAAACCTTTAGTTATTCTTGTTAATGGCGTTCCTACTAAGAGAAAGAAAATCTGGCAAGAATTAGTGGATGTTAGGAAAGTGAAAAAGGCAACATTGAATCTGGTAAAAAATAATCAATATTACAAAAATGTGTATGTGGGACAAGAAGAAATAACTGTACAAGAAGATACTGACTTGCCATCTAGACAAATTGAAAAAGTGGATGTGTCCAGAACTGAACAAATCTACGAACATTACAGTGTTCATCCATTGCATTCCAAAGAAATGATGGGGCATGCTATAGAGTTATTTCAAATGAAAGAAGCAAAATGAAGTCCCATTAGTGTATGGAAAAAAGCTTGGAAGCTCGTTGTTTCCCTCAGTTGTTTCCTACAGGAAAAGGTGGACGATATGATGAACGACCTGTGCAGATTCCTGCATCTGAATACCGGACATCAAGATTATATGCAGAAGATGCAAGATTTCGACAATGTATTCAATATTTGTTTCATCTTTTGTTTGAGAGTGATTTGTCTGGACTTTTCTATGCAGTAAATCACATATTGAAAACAGGTGTACATCTGCAAAACGTTTCTACTAAGGATTTTATGGATAAAGTGCAGCAGAAAGATAATGTTTTGGAAAATCAGCTGATTAACCTTATGGCATGTCAGCGTGGTACTAATTTTTACTAGTACCGTCGTCATGGAAAACTTAAATGTATGCTAAGGAACTTAGGAACTCCTACATGGTTCCTTACTCTAAGCTGTGCTGAATATGCTTGGGATGATTTACTTAAATTTCTTCGAGAGGCAAATCCAAATATACCAAATATTGAATACAAGACACCTGGAGAATTGTGCTCCTTGGATCCTGTTAATGTATGCAGGTATTTCAATCATAGATTCGAAGCTATGATGTCTTTTATCACCAATAAAAAAATCCTCCTCTTGGAGAGGTTCTGGATTTCTTTTGGAGAAAGGAGTATCAAGCGAGAGGTGCCCCTCACATACATATGCTATTATGGATCAAAGATGCTCCCAAATTTGGAACAGACTCAGATGATACTCTGTTGTCTTTTATTGAAGAATATGCTACATGTGAAGTACCCAAAAGTACACAAGATATGGACTTAAGACAACAAGTCTTACGATTCCAAAGCCATCGGTGTGGCAAATACTGTAGTCGAAAGTACAAATCTAAGGACAAATTCTACAGCAAATGCCGTTTTGCATTTCCTTGACCTGTAATATCGAAAGGAAGAGTGAACAGTTTTATGTCATCTTTGCGACATAATATCACAAGAAAGTCTCTAAAAAAATACCTACAACTTAAAAAGAAATGAAGAGTCAAAATACATAAATGACTACAACCCAGTCATTTTGTCCATGTGAAATGCTAATATGGATATTCAATATGTTGCCGACAATTCCATTGCTGTTGCTCGATATGTAACATCCTACATAACAAAGTCAGAAAAGACGGAATTGAAGGAAATGTGGGAAGAGATTTCCCATGAGAAGAGTCTAAGTAAGAAATTATACAGTTACAGTTTGAAGATGTTATCTCATGCAGAAATTGGAGCGTATGAATGCTCGGATCGCTTACTATCTGCAAGTCTATAGTCCAAATGCAGAGGAATCATTTGGGTGAGTCTAGGTCTTGCTGCAACACGAATCGGAGTTCTTAAATCTATACAAGAAATTGAATATTTAGCTGAAAAAGAGCCAGATCGTACTGATATTGCGAAAACAAATATGTTGGATACATATTATCCAAATAGAAGTCATCATCTTGAGAACATCTGTCTCTATGAAGTGCTGCAAACCTATATTTTTTAACGGAATATTACCGAAAACATTAATAATGGTATATATGCCGTTATTGGTTCTGAAGGATATCTGGTGAAACAAAGAAAAAGACATTTGATTAATCACCGTAAACTGAGTTGCGCAAACACCTGACAAAAGGGGATTTTACTATTTAGGTCTTTTGCAACTTTTCAAGCCATGGTGTTCAGAATTTGAATTACTTGGAGATTTTGACAGCTATGAAGATTCCTTCAATGCAACTAAAGGTACTATAGAATGTCCTGTTTTTGCTAATTATGTCAAAATGTTGAATGAGGAAATTGAGCAAGAAGCTACAATTGCAGCTGAGATTGCTAGAGACAGTTCTCAAGACAGTCAAACTTCTGCTGTGTTGAGTCAGGACCCACTGGGAGAACCAATTGTTCTAAATGAAGCAGCAACTGCTATGGATGAGGTGAAACAGTAATGCATCAAGGTCAAGAACATCTAACACACTTAGGAAACTTGGAACAACAACTAAATATTGAGCAGAAAGAAAAATATCAGCAAGTGAGAGAACAGATTAACCATGGATTTCTTCATGAGAAGAAAGAGTGCTCTTGCTCATCATTTGAACCTATCCATATGTATGTGAGTGGACAAGCTGGAACAGGAAAAAGTTTTTTAATTAAAGTAATCACAAGTTTTCTACAGAAAAGAACTGACTCGAATTTGTCTTGAGTTGTCACTGCTCCAACTGGGTTGGCGGCACACAATATTAAAGGAATTACTTGACTTCGTTTATTAATGCTACTAGTAGAGCATGAAAACAAATTACAATACCACAAGCTATCTGGAGAAGCTTCTTATGAAGTTTCAAGAGTGTTGAAGAAAATGAAGCTTCTCATTATTGATGAGGTAAGCATGGTCTCAAACTTAATGCTTACCTTTGTGCATTTAAGAATGCAGCAAATTCTTAAAACAGAGTATGACGTATTATTCGGAGGAAAACACATCATAGTTTTTGGAGATCTTCTACAACTTACTCCTGTAAAAAGACAGCCAGTCTTTAAAACACTGGTACATGAAGATACTAGAAAGTCTTTGGGGAGCATTGGCAATGTAAACATTTGGTCATATTTTCAGTATAAGGAACTTACTGCAAATATGCGACAAGCAAATGATGTTGATTATGGAACTATTCTTCAAGATATAAGAATTGGAAAATTGACCGAACATGGCAAACAAGCTTTACAGACAGAATTACTTTCCAATTTGTTTCCAAATGCAAATATTGTCCCAGAGAAAATATACATGAGAATTGCAGAAAACAAATCTGTAATCTGCTTAATGCCAACACTGCGTGAATGGTCTATATTCAATGAAGAAATGTTAAAGTTGGAAAATTAAGAAATTATAAAATTGGAAGCAATTGATAAAATAGAACATGAAGGAATCACAATTATTTTGAGTGAAAACTTGAAGAGGAAATTGGATTCTTTAGAGAAATCGATAAGTTTAACTGCTGGTTTAGAAAAGAATTTGTATGCATGTGTAAATTGTAGGGTAATTTTGCAACATAATTTGAATGTGCAAAAAGGTTTAGTAAATGGAGCAATGGGTAAAATTGTTGATTTTGTTAATTATGTAAACAGAGCTGGCATTGAATTTTTGAAAATCAAATTTGATGAAATTGCTGCAAGTTAGTCATTGTGCAGCTCGTTTTTTGCTTGTAAAAGATTTGTATGTCTGCAGAAAACAGTTTCCTGTTTGTTTTGCAAATGCTGTGACCATTCATAAATCTCAAGGTTTAAGTGTAGATTGTGCTTTAGTAAATATTGGAAGTACCGTGTTTAAAGAAGGTATGTCATATGTTGCTTTGTCTCGAGTCAAAACTTTATCTGGATTGTACTTGATTAATTTTGATGAGACAAAAGTTTCTTCAGATAAAAACTGTGTGAAAAAGTATAATAGGTTAAGAAGAGAATATGCACCCAATTTAGGTCAATATCCAGTGATTGAAAAGCCTGTGGTAGGTAGAAAAAGAAGACCTGAGAATATCTGTTCTGAAACTGTAGACAAAGAAAAAAAACAAGATGAAGTTGCGCCTCCAAGCAAAAAGACAAAGGACAGTGTTGAAGCAACGTTTGCCCAAAGAGTTACCAAATTCTTACCTAATATTTTTAAAGACAAAATTTTAAGATCACAATTTGCCCTTTAGGATTACTGCTGTTAAGGTACATTAGTCTGGTGTTGTAGAGTATTTTGAAAGTGACGCTGAGGAGCTTGAAGGTTATCCTTTTGTTGATATTGAGGCAGTGTAGGTGTATCAGGTGGTGGGTGATGTGGGTGCAGCCAGGGACATTGATGATCAGTCACATAGTGGTCTTTTGGATTTGTTATAGTTGTTGTAGGTGTTCGGCTAGAATTCATGTGTAGAGTGTTTTACCACAAAGTAGTCTGCTGCTGATGAGGGCCTGTGTCACTGTTCTTCTTCTTTTGGTTACGTTCCACTTGTAAATGTGGCGGGCATGTGGAGGGTGTTACAGCAGTACAAGGACACAGTGTAGACTTGCTTACACATGGAGAAAGAGCAGTTGTTGTTGAATCCTATGTTGTGCACATGGTTGGTAGGTGTTGGTACTCTTCACACTGTAGTCAGGTAGCAGGAGTTGTCTGAGGCTGATGGAGTGGGTCTGAGGATGAGTACCTTCATCTTCTGCCAGTTTGTGTTTACAGTGCTGTTCTTTATGTACTTAGTGACATCCTTCATTGTGTCGTGGAGGTTGCTTTTGGTGTTATGTGGCTTCTTGGTGAGGAAGAGAATGAGCTGGGTGTTCTTTGTGTAGAAGATGTTGTTGAAGTTGTGATGGTGGCTACTTGTGTTAGGGTGACCATGTAGATGTTGAACAGCGTTGGACTGATGGATGAGTCCTGGGGGACCCATAGATGATGTCGGAGGTTTTGGATCAGAAGGCTGGGAGGCGGACGTTCAGGATTACTATGGAACAACTTCCAAATGAAGGACTTGATGCATACTATTTGGCCGTAAGGAAAAGTGTGCAAAACCATTAAGGACTTTTTGCTGTGTATTTTGTCAGCATCTATTTTTAAGTAACATTATTTACAGTGTAAGAAAATTAATCAGTATGTATTGTTATTTTATGATTGTTTGAGATAGGTTATATTTACGTAAGAAATTGCTCTTAGAAAAAACATTTAAGATATGTTTTATTTCTATTTTTTATATTGTTATTGAGAATGTTGACTGGGTTTTTTAAGATATCCTTATGGATTTTCTTTTTTTTGCCCGCTGTTATGTGATGAGTACTATTGAACTCACTGTTCGTAGTGAAATGCAATATATTCTGAGAACAGCAAAAAAGGCAAATGAAATATTTTACAAATTATTGTGTGTTGTGAAATATATATCTAGTAACTGTGTTTTTTTGTATCTTCCACAGATGACAATTTTATAATATATACTTTTTATTTATTAATTATCCTTAAGGTAAGTACAAGTAACTGACTCAGCTGCGGCCCGTGGAGGGAGTTCTAGTGAGGTAGGCAAGTGGGTCGGGGGAGGGGCAGGATGGGGGGGTTATAAACAGCGGAACGTGGATGATTGCAGGTAAGTAAACAATTACATTTATAAAATGAATTTTGTATCCTGCACCCTGCATCGCGAAATGCGATGCAGGGCACGAAACAAAGTGGCATATTATCAACAAAAGGCGATACATTATCGCCGCTTTTATCAGCAGGAAAAATTCTGATAAAATGGCGATAATGGAATTATAAACACCATCATCAGTCTAAAATACACTTTGTCCTAATTAGTCATAGATTGATAGATTCCGTTAAGAGTATAAGTTACCTTCCGCTACATCTGTCGGACCACTCAGCAGTGGTCTTGGAACTTGAGGGGTCCCTTAAGGTTTCTCCCAGAAACTGGTCTTTCGATTACTCTCTTCTTTCACATCCTGATGATATCTCCTTTCTTAGATGTGAAGCCCAAAGTTTCATGAGTATAAATATTGGCTCGGCAGCACCCGGAGTGGTGTGGGACTCCTTTATGGCTTTTTTAAGGGGGCTCATTACTGGCAAGGTGTCCTTTCGTTTGAAACAGTATAAGGAGGAAGTTGCCTCCATTGAAGTAGACTTGGCTAAAGTGCAACTTGATATTGATGCTAATGCTGTTTCCACAGACTCTGTTTTAAAATCTCTCCATAATGAATTACTTTTCTTGAAGGGGCAGTTGGGCTTGGTTCTAAGTAAGAGAGTTCAACAGGAATGGGAGGCTAGTAAGTTAGCCCATTTCCAGTATGGTGAAGGGGCAGGGAAGTTACTGGCCTGGAAGGCCAAAACAGATCAAGTCCATAATAATATTGAGTTAATAACGGTGAGCAACTCTACATTCTCTTCAGATGAGGATATAAGATGAGCTTTTAGTGAGTTCTTTCAGGTGATCTATCATGAGGATAATAACATCAACCCAGAGATAATTAAGGACTGTTTGAGTAAAATCTCCCTCCCTGCCCTTTCACTTGAGCAGCGTACATTCTTTGATAGTGAGATCTCAGAGGAAGAGGTCAGGTTAGCCATTCAAAATGGCAAGAAGGGGAAAGCAGCAGGGCCCGACGGGCTACCAGCCAAAATTTTTAAAGCTTTAGAACAGATAATAACTTCACCCCTTACCACTCTATTTAATCAAATCTTACGGGATGGCCTGTGCCCCCCTGTGTCCTGGGACAGTGCATCCATCACTCTGATCCTGAAACCTGGGAAGCCAGCCTCTTGTTGTGGGTCTTACAGACCGATCTCAATATTAAACGTAGACTACAAACATTTTGCTACAGTTCTTGCAAGGAGGCTGGCTGCGGTGGCCCCTATTGTTCTACATCAGAATCAGAAGGGCTTTGTTAAAGGGCGCCAACTTTACGAGTTAACATATGATCTAATAGGTGCCATTGCTATGGCTTCAGCTGAGTCCCTTCCATTGGTTGCTCTAACATTGGATACTACCAAGGCCTTCGACATGGTGAATTGGTTATACCTGTTGGAGGCCTTGGCTAAATTTAACATAGGGGGAGGCTTTCGGCGAGCCATCGACCTATTGTATCAGAGTCCATTTCCAGTATGGTGAAGGGGCAGGGAAGTTACTGGCCTGGAAGGCCAAAACAGGTCAAGTCCATAATAATATTGAGTTAATAACGGTGAGCAACTCTACATTCTCTTCAGATGAGGATATAAGATGAGCTTTTAGTGAGTTCTTTCAGGTGATCTATCATGAGGATAATAACATCAACCCAGAGATAATTAAGGACTGTTTGAGTAAAATCTCCCTCCCTGCCCTTTCACTTGAGCAGCGTACATTCCTTGATAGTGAGATCTCAGAGGAAGAGGTCAGGTTAGCCATTCAAAATGGCAAGAAGGGGAAAGCAGCAGGGCCCGATGGGCTACCAGCCAAAATTTTTAAAGCTTTAGAACAGATAATAACTTCACCCCTTACCACTCTATTTAATCAAACTTACGGGATGGCCTGTGCCCCCCTGTGTCCTGGGACAGTGCATCCATCACTCTGATCCTGAAACCTGGGAAGCCAGCCTCTTGTTGTGGGTCTTACAGACCGATCTCAATATTAAACGTAGACTACAAACATTTTGCTACAGTTCTTGCAAGGAGGCTGGCTGCGGTGTCCCCTGATGTTCTACATCAGGATCAGAAGGGCTTTGTTAAAGGGCGCCAACTTTACGAGTTAACATATGATCTAATAGGTGCCATTGCTATGGCTTCAGCTGAGTCCCTTCCATTGGTTGCTCTAACATTGGATACTACCAAGGCCTTCAACATGGTGAATTAGTTATACCTGTTGGAGGCCTTGGCTAAATTTAACATAGGGGGAGGCTTTCGGCGAGCCATCGACCTATTGTATCAGAGTCTCACCGCTCGTGTCTTGGTCAACGGCACATTATCGGTCCCCTTTAATATCACGAGGGGGACACGACAGGGCTGCCCACTCTCCCCTCTCCTATTTGACTTATATATTGAACCCCTTGCTGAACGCTTGAGGGATGATATCAATATTAAACCTTTTGTCTATAGGGGATGGGAGAGGAAAGTAGCCCTCTACGTGGATGATGTGCTTATTTTCTCCTCAGATGCGCACACTGCACTTCCTGCAGTACTTAATGCTGCTCACAAATTTGGGGAAGTTTCTGGGTATGAGGTGAATGCCTCAAAAACTGAGATAATAGTCTGGAATGATGATCAATGCGATATTAGTATACAGCCAGGGTCAACCATGCGCTATCTTGGTCTCAATATAATGAAGGACATCAATCAATTAGTAGCATCCAAGTTTTCATCTGTCACAAGGGTTTGTCGTAAGCTTATGCGATCTTGGGCACAACTTCCACTATCTCTATTGGGGAGAGTCAACTTGATAAAAATGATTATTTTACCTAAAATTTATTTTTTATTTAATACCATCCCTCTTCATTTTGATCCCTCCTTAATAGCTAAGTTACAGGCAGATATCCCTTCCTTTATTTGGAATAAACATCTCCCAAGGATTGCTTGGAAGAAACTTAGGAGGCGTAGGGAGAAGGGCGGACTGGCTACTCCGGACCTGCAGATGTATGCTTGGGCATTCCAACTCTCCCATGCCCGAATGCTTCTAAGGATGCCTCTAGATTATGGAGTAGGATCTTTGTTCTCAGCTTTGCTTAAAGGGGAAGACCTTAGCCAGTCAGGCTTTTTGTTTAAATTTGGCAACCCAAAGTTCTTTAAGAATATCAAATTGAAGATCTTGCAGGGGTTTGTGAAAACCTGGGACAAATTAATGGTAGCCATAAAAATTAGTTACTTTGGTAGTAGGACTCCCCTTTGAGGCCTTCCTGAGATCCCTGCCTGGTTGTGTGATAGCTTAGTTCTCCCACTAAAGGAAGCAGGGATGGAGGTTTCCGGGGACCTATTTATGGAAGGGAGCCTACTCCCGTGGGAGTGTCTGAGAGGTAGGATTGGCCCCAATCTTGCAAGGTTTGAAAACATGCAAATGGCCAGCTGGACTCATTCCTTTCTCGCCCGGCCCTCCCTGGGAAAGAGGTTCCCTATTGGAGGTCACAGTCAATTAGTATCCCTTCTGGTAGACAATCCACTGGCCAAAAAGGAAATTTCCCAATGGTATAACCTGATCCTGGAAGAAGTGGATGTTGAATTTCAGCTACCGGATTAGCTTTGGGGATCTATCATGTTAGGCCGCAAAGTGCAGGACTTGTGGAGTACTTCGTGTAAAGTTTTGTGGGACATTGTCAAGCCAGCATGATTGCGTAGGAATCATCTGTTCACGCTCCATAGAGCATACTATTCCCCTCTTAGACTTTCAAAGTTCTCTCAAGGGAACCCTGTAGTTTGTGCTAAGTGTGGGTTGGCTGCCACATCGGATGCCCATATGTTCTTTGAATGCCCCAGCTTGGTCCCTTTTAGGGATGCTATAAGCAATACACTTTCTGTATCATTGGACGTGCAAGTAGTCCTTGACCTTCCTCATCTTTGGAATCCTGGCCAGGGTACAAGGGCAGGCAAAGAACCTCCTGTTTTATTCCATCCTACTTGCCCGAAGGGAGATTTGCAGAAAATGGAAAGACCCTACATCTCCCACATTTATTGACTGGCCGACCTCATTTTTGCAAGTCTCCAAATTAGATCTAGTGAGAACTGGCAATCAAGCTAAGAGAGCATTTTGGCATTTATTGGTCTGGGGCCACTGAGTTGGCCGGGGTTTTTTTTTCCCCCGGTCCGATAATTACACACCTGTGGTTCCATTCAACCTGCAAAGCCCAGAATCAGCTGGAAGTTTGGGAATGAATGGTTATACCTCCACCTGTATCTCACTAATTTGAGGTTGACCTTTTTTTCTTCTCTCTTTTCTGGTTTCACAAGTGTTCGTCTCTGAGGAAACAGCATGTCTGAGGGATGTTGGCAGTCCAGTTCAACTAATCCCTGCCAGTTTTATAAACTGAGACAGATTGGCGTATTCCCGACTGCTGCTACACCCGACGCCATGGTTGTAAATGAGGACCAAAAAAAAAAAACGGCGATAATGGGATTGATAATAGGGCCTTGGAAATTCCCATAGCAGCCCAGGTTCTGGTGCTAACTTGGGCTCTTATGGGAATTCACAAGGGCCTATTATCAAGCCCTTTATCGCCACTTTATCAGCAGTTTTCCTCCCGATAAAAGCGGCGATAATCTTAATAATGTCTTTGTGTTGACGAACACGCGTTGTAATGGCTGTGACTTACGTCCTTCAAATTAGTTTTTAGGTGTACGTGTGACCAAGTCTGATAACAACAGAGTTTAAGGACAAACACCGTGGTGTCTCTGCCTCGAAATCTCATCGATCACAAAGAAAATAGGAGGACGATAAAGTGAAAGTAACAGATATAATAAAAACAACAGTGAAAAACTACTAAAATGGCGGTCGACGGAGTACCTCATCAACTTTTGGCGCCTCGATACTACGTTCCTAATAAATGTAGATAAAATACGATTATTGATATATTACAAAAGTACAACAGAGGATGACACACACGACCCGGGAAAACAAAGCGCCAAATTTAATACCTGAAATAAAGAAAGCTTTGTTTGTTGAACTTGAAGAAAAAGAAATAAACGTCAGCTTTGAAACGAGGCTGCGCATGCGTAGAGAGTACAACTGCTACACAAAAAAAAGGAAAGTTTTACATACTATCATACAAATGAAGGGGTATATTATCAACAAATGGCGATCCATTACCGCAACTTTTATCGCAGTAACTGCAAATAAAGCAGTGATAATGGGCTTCATAATAGGCCCTTGTAAATTCCCATAGCAGCCGAGGTTCTACTATTACCATGGGCTGCTATGGCAATTCACAACGCCATATTATAAAGACCATTATCGCTGCTTTATCGGCAGTCTCTTGCCATTAAAAGCGGCAATAATGTATCACCTTATGTTGTTGATAATATAGCCAGAAATGTGTTTTATTAATTTAATTGTTTACTTGCCTATAATCATCCAGATTCCATTTTTTATCACCCCCCACCCTGCCCCTCCCCTGCCCCGCCTGTCCCGCCGCAAATCCCTCCAAGGGCCACGTCTGGGCTTGATGATACACCCTCTTTAATTCCCATAGAAGCCCATGTTAACACCAGAACATGAGATTCTATGGAAATTAACAAGGGTGTATTATCAAGACATTTTTGCCGTTTTATCGGCACTTTCCTGCCCATAAAACAACGATAATTTTAACACCGGTCCTTGATAATATGCCCATCAGTGCCATATCATCAGTAAAGGCCGATACATTATCGCCGCTTTTATCAGCAGAAAACTGCTGCTAAAGCGCCGATAATGGGCTTGATAATAGGCCCTTGTAAATTCCCATACCAGCCAAACTTCTAGTGTCAACATGAGCTTCTATGGCAATTCACATGGATATATTTTCAAGTCCATTATCGCCGCTTTATCGACAGTTTCCTGCCGATAAAAACAGCGATAATGTATCGCCTTTTGTTGATAATATGACCCATTGCTCTCTTTATTTGATTAAACTTAGGTGCATATTATCAAGGACCAGTGTTAAAATTATCACTGTTTTATTGACAGGAAACTGCCGATAAAACGGCGATAATTAGCTTGATAATACGGCCTTGTTATTTCCCATAGAAGCCCATGTTAACACCAGAACATAGCCTTCTATGGCAATTTGCAAGGACGTATTATCAAGCCCACCCTCCCAACAGTAATAAAAAACTCCAGATAATGCAGGTACCCGGACCTGGAAGTTCATTTTACATATAACTGCCCCAGAAATGTAGCGTTCCCTGGGACGTGTACGGGGAAAGAGAGAGAGAGAGAGCTCAAAACATTTTCTTTTTTTAAAAAAGACCCGAGGGGTTTTTGAGAATGCACCCTTATCTTCTGGCTCCCTTTGGACCCTTGTTACATTCATAATAAATACACCTTTCATCTATTCTGGTGTCATCGATAACTTCCCACAACAAGGGTGCCGCTCACTGAGACTGCGAGGAGTAGGACCGTAACCCCCCCATACTTCAAAATAAAACCAGAGGAGTACCGTTCCCCAGTGCTCGGGGCACCTTACAAGCCCCCATTATGCAGAAAAATTGCCCCCGTAATTTGCCCCCCTAGGACCTAATGAATAAAACAAATTTCTACTTATTTGTTCACCCTTTTCACTGCGTACAAGTACTGCACGAGTACCCCGCCATTTTTTATTTAAAAAAACCAAAATTGAGCCTAAAGATACATGTACCACCCCCTGAACAAGACTATAGGGTCAGAATGTTTCTGCCATGCCCCCTTTCCTTATTTCTCAACTTTCTTTTAATGTTTTCTTGTGACTCTGCTCTCCTGACAAACAAGATGGCTGCCAACATTTCCTGGTTTGGAGTATTGACAGCCAATCAGCATCCAGCTCCTAATTCTACGTATTTCCATACGCATACACCGCAATTTTTCTTTAAAAAATAAAAAATAAAAAATAGAGCATAAACATCGATATACGACCCCCTGAGCAACCCTAGAGGGTCAGAATGTCTCTAGCCTACCCCCTTCCCTTATTTCTCAACTTTGTTTTACTATTTTCTTGTGACTCGGTTCTAGCGAGCCACAAGATGGCCGCCAACACTTCCTGGTTTTGAGTGTTGACAGACAGTTCATAGCCAATCAGCATGCAGCTCGCCCTCGTAATTGAACAGATTTCCGTACGCGTGCTGAACTCCGTCTCTAGATATCGCTATGATTTAACTTGCAATTTTCTCAGAAACTACTGAACGGATTTACACCATTTAACAAAAAGCACAATCTGCGAACAGAACTCTGCCAAATTTCGTGTAATTCTGTTCAGCCGTTCGGGCTGTAGCCCTGGCTAAAGGTCCCTATGGAAAATTGCATGGGGAAAACACGGTTTGGGACCCCCTTTTTTCTCGGCCCCTGCTTGACGAATCACCCCCAAACTTTCAGGAAAGGAGTGGAACCGAGCAGGCCATTTTCTTGGAGAAATTGACGAAGATTTGTCCACCGGCGCCAAAGTTATTCCAAATAGAATGTTGTGGATTTCCCATGGAAACTAGAAACTAGGTCCTAACTATAACCACCTACTGGTGACCGCCAGTAGGTAATATATATATGTATAAAAAAAAAGTACTTAAAGGGCCTCTGTACCGTCAGACTGTTATGTGATCAAGGGTATCTCATACCCGAAACGCGTCATGCCAGTGAGAGAATCAAGGTGATAATAAACTGACCTGGTGTACTGGACGAGCTGTGTGGTGGTCTTTGTGTCCTGCGTGCCGTGCCTGGAGAAGCAGGAAGGAATGGAATATATATATATATATATAGATCTCTGCCGCCGATGGAAGTGGGGGGCTGGGAGTGAGGGTCATCCACACCGGACAGAGCCCAGAACAATTACCTCAAGCCCCGACCTGGGAAACGTTGCCACTCGGGATTCCAACTGGAGAATCAACATTGTGCCAAGAATTGGAGTCAACAAACAGCGTGATGGTAACGCTGCATGCTGGGAGACGCAGTTCCAAGGAGGAAGCATTGTGACTCCATGCCACGTTTTGCCGGGTACCAAACACTACTTCAGTGAGTTGGATGTTATAAATGGACACACTGGGGGACTGAGAGTAACAGTGGCACTTTGAAATACCAAAAGGGCGTTTGAGAAAGGATTACTTCCGAAACGCGTCATGCCCGGATTCAGTAAATGGTGTTTTTGAACAATCCCTTTGTGCCGCCTCAAATCTGAATCGTGAGAGGAGGATTAGCTGCGGAAATATTGGCGTGCTCTCACAGGCACGCGAGGAAGGCACCTCCCGCAAGTGTTAGGAGAGTCGCTACGGAAGACTTCCCGACCGCCTCGCATGACAGAAGCGGAGGAGAAATGCTGCCAAAGGTCGTCCATACTTCAATGGAGGGGTGTTGATACTTTAGCAACATCCCCGATCTCTGCCGCCGATGGAAGTGGGGGCCTGGGAGCGAGGGTCATCAACACCGGACAGAGCCCAGAACAATTACCTCAAGCCCCGACCTGGGAAACGTTGCCACTCGGGATTCCAACTGGAGAATCAACATTGTGCCGAGAATTGGAGTCAACAAACAGCGTGATGGTAACGCTGCATGCTGGGAGACGCAGTTCCAAGGAGGAAGCGTTGTGACTCCATGCCACGTTTTGCCGGGTACCAAACACTACTTCAGTGAGTTGGAGGTTATAAATGGACACACTGGGGGACTGAGAGTAACAGTGGCACTTTGCAATACCAAAAGGGCGTTTGAGAAAGGATTATTTCCGAAACGCGTCATGCCCGGATTCAATAATGGTGTTTTTGAACAATCCCTTTGTGCCGCCTCAAATCTAAATCGTGAGAGGAGGATTATCTGCGGAAATATATATATATATGTATATATATATATATATACAAGCTGGCAGAGAGTACCAGCAAACAATATCCCAAAAATACACAGTCCAATGACGTACGCTCCCAGGACAAAAGGCAGGACACCAATCTATAATCCAAGTTTACTCCACAAGCGTTTCGACTGAAACCAGCCTTGATCACGTGCACATCAATAGCGGTAACTGATGAAGTTTCAAACGAGTAAAGATAACCAAAGAAGGACAGCGCCCATTGCCTGAATTATGGGGACCATGATATAAAGGTAAAATGCATAATACATTGCATGCAATCAACAATAATGTCAACAATAGAGAATGCAGTACACATTGCAGAAATGGTAATGTCCCAAACATATATACATGAATATAAACAATATGAAAAAATATATACAGGATTGTACAGAATCCAAGATTGAAATACATCGCAGTCAACCTACTAGTGGCAGATGTCAGTGCAAGTGCACAAGCCGTCAGGGTTAAGCATAGTGATCATGCTGATAAACATAAACTTAAAGCCCTCGATTGCGTGGCTAATAGAATCTGTATCCAGCTATGCTGAGGGGCAGAACAGAGACGCTCTCAGGTTGCCATCACTACACAAATTCGGTGTAGCGATCGGCCACTGCTCTCCAAGTAAACAAGTAGAAAACCCAAGTGGAAACCAATGACAGCCTGTAGCGCAAATGCACGTACCACCAGGGTCAAACCAAAGTGAACATGTAGTAAAAAATACTTAACAATGGTTGGCCAGTGTCCACCTTCCCTATAGGTGAGGAGCTTGCCCTATGGCAGTTGTGAGAGCAAATGCGCAGGCCGCAAGAGTCTAACTAGGGAGATGATGTAATTCATGGAAAGATGCCATGGGTCTGGGCAAATATGTAACAGCACAATGATAAGAAAAAATGATGAGCTGTGCAATGTAAGGCAAGTGCCCTAACACACATTTCCATACGTTTCAATTTCTCAAATTTTGGGATTTTTTCTTCCAGAGGCTGTGTAGACGGGTTCGATTTATCGGATTTATCTGGTCTGTTTGTAGCCCCAGGCTTTCTGCTGAAGAAGGTCATAGCAGACGCTCTCCTTTCCGCCCCCTCCTCCATGAAGTGCTTCAGTTGGACTGTTACTTCGATGTCTCTTGCCTAAAGTTCCCTTTCCATAAAGTGGAAAGTTCCCTCTGCCATCTGCGGTATGTCCGTGTTTTCTACCCTGAATGGGTAGTGATTAGGACACAGTAATACTTCACAGGGTTGGTAATAGGCATGGGCTGAAAATTCGTTCCGCTCACGGAATTTGATGATTTTCTGCGATTTCGCGATCCGCGAATCTCGCGAAATTGCGGTAAAATCCGCGAATCAGCGGGAAGAATTTTCAGCCAAGCACTTACAGGGTTACAGCAGCAGGTGCAAAAGTTGAAGCTAATTTTTTGTAACCTTTTACAAAAGGGTTACAAAGAAATTAACTTCAACTTGGGCACCTGCTGCTGTAAGCCTGTAAGTGCTTCCTGGCGCCTCGTTGCCTACTTGCAACTATTCTCTGACCCTGCTCTGACCCTTGAAGCAGAGTCAGAGAATAGTTACAAGTAGGCAATGAGGCGCCTGTCATGAAAATTAAACCTCAACAGGAAGCACTGACAGATATAAAAACAAGCATTTGCAATGCAATAGGTCTCGCATTAGGAAAGTTTGAGCTATTGGTCTTGTAAATGACAATTTTTTTTATTTATGTGTTGGTTTTGAAAATAGCTAAATTAATAGCTTTGTCATTTACAATGCCAATAGTTATAACTTTCGCAAATGTGACACCTATAGCATTTGTAAAGCAACATGCTTTGTATTTACGTGACTTAGCTGTATTGATATTACAAATTACAATGGCTTTTAATTTTTTTAAATAATTAATACTTAAAAAAAGTGATTTTAATTTATAATGGCAATAGCTTAAACTTTTGTAAATATCTTTTGTGAAGATTATGTTCAGTGTATTTTATTGTGACGAAAATCCAAGAACAGAAGTGAAATATAAACATCTTTTTGAGACATTTGTAATAAAGTTTCAAACATTGAGAGAACATATTTGAACCAGTTGTTGTTGAATGGTTGTGCAGATTGATGCTGGAGTGGCGATGAGTGGTGCTGTGGTGGTGCTGAGTGGTGCTGTGGTGATGCTGAGTGGTGCTGTGGTGGTGCTGAGTGATACTGGGATGGTGCTGAGTGATGCTGGGGTGGTGTTGAGTGGTGTTGTGGTGGTGCTGAGTGATGCTGTGGTGGTGCTGAGTGATGCTGTGGTGGTGCTGAGTGGTGCTGTGGTAGTGCTGAGTGATAATGTGGTGGTGCTGAGTGATGCTGTGGTGGTGCTGAGTGATGCAGTGGTGGGGCTGAGTGGTGCTGTGGTGGTGCTGATTGGTGCTGTGTTGGTGCTGAGTGATGCTGTGGTGGTGCTGAGTGGTGCTGTGGTGGTGCTGAGTGATAATGTCGTGGTGCTGAGTGATGCTGTGGTGGTGCTGAGTGATGCTGTGGTGGCACTGAGTGGTGCTGTGGTGGTGCTGAGTGGTGCTGTGGTGGTGCTGAGTGATGCTGTGGTGGTACTGAGTGGTGCTGTGGTGGTGCTGAGTGATAATGTGGTGGTGCTGAGTGATGCTGTGGTGGTGCTGAGTGATGTTGTGTTGGCACTGAGTGGTGCTGTGGTGGTGCTGAGTGGTGCTGTGATGATGCTGAGTGATGCTGTGGTGGTGCTGAGTGATGCTGTGGTTGAGCTGAGTGATGCTGGGGTAGTGCTGAGTGATGATGTGGTGATGCAGAGGGCAGAAAGGCACAAAAAGCAGTCTAGCAAAGGGCAGAAGGGCAGAAAAACAAGGGAAAAACAAGTCTAACAGAGGGCAGAAGGGCACAAAAAACCAGTCCAACAGAGAACAGAAGGGCAGAAAAACAAGGGAAAAACGAGTCTAACAGAGGGCAGAAGGGCACAAAAAACTAGTCTAACGGGGCAGAAAGGCACAAAAACGAGTCTAACAGAGGGCAGAAGGGCACAAAAAATGAGTCTAACAGAGGGCAGAAGCGCACAAAAACAAGGGAATAACAGAGGGCAGAAGGGCAGAAAAACAAGGGAAAAATGAGTCTAACAGAGGGCAGAAGGGCAAAAAAACGAGTCTAACAGGGGGCAGAAGGGCAGAAAAACAAGGGAAGAATGAGTCTAACAGAGGGCAGAAGGGCAGAAAAACAAGGGAAAAACGAGTCTAACAGAGGGCAGAAGGGCACAAAAAATGAGTCTAACAGGGGGCAGAATGAATCCCGCCCTGCGTGTTTCTCCACGAAGATGCCACCTTTTTGTTCAATACCTCTACTCAACTGGAGTACTTTCTACTGTCTAATCAGTAAGTGCTCCCTCGTTGGCTAAATGTATAGGGGCAGATTTACAATAACTGGCGCATCCCCAGGGATGCGCCAGTTATTGTGCGCCGCAGCTCTGCCACCCATGGTGTGCCGCATTTACAATGCGGCGCACCAAGTGGCAAAAATGGCACAGATGCGTCACGCATCTGTGCCATAAAAGCAGCACATTGCTGGAGCTGCGTCGCGCTTGCGACGCAGCTCCAGCAATGCTCTGGGGGGCCCTATCTCTCCAATGCTGCATCAAGCCTTCCGCCTGCTTCAAGCAGGCGCAGGGTTTTGACGCAGCATTGGCCTAAAAGTGAGTGAGTGAAATCTTGTAGATTTTACTCAGCCACTTTTAGGAGGCGTTTCTGGGCAGGATCGCCCGCCCCTACTCCGGAACGCCTCCTGATGGTGCAGGGCTTTACAACGTGACACATCTATCAGATGCATCACGTTGTTAATACCCAGCACCATGGCGCATCTTTTGTGCTGCCGCTGCGTCACAAAAGGTCTCGGTAGAGGGTGGCAGTGGTGAACCAGAGGGTGGCAGTGGTGAACCAGAGGGTGGCAGTGATGAACCAGAGGGTGAAAGTGATGAAGCAGAGGGTGGCAGGGGTGAACTAGAGGGTGGCAGTGGTGAACCAGAGGGTGGCAGGGGTGAACCAGAGGGTGGCAGTGATGAACCAGATGGTGGCAGGGGTGAACTAGAGGGTGGCAGTGCTGAACTAGAGGGTGACATGGGTGAACCAGAGGGTGGCAGCGGTGAACCAGAGAGTGGCAGTGGTGAACCTTAGGGTGGCAGTGCTGAACCAGAGGGTGACAGTGGTTAACCAGAGGGTGGCAGTGGTGAACCAGAGGTGCTGTGATGAACCAGAGGATGGCAGTCATGAACCAGAGGGTGGCAGTGGTGAACCAGAGGGTGACAGTGCTGAACCAGAGGGTGGCAGGGGTGAACCAGAGGGTGCTGTGATGAACCAGAGGTTGGCAGTGGTGAACCAGAGGGTGGCAGGGGTGAACCAGAGGGTGGCAGTGGTGAACCAGAGGGTGGCAGTGCTGAACCAGAAGGTGAAAGTGGTTAACCAGAGGGTGGCAGTGGTGAACCAGAGGTGCTGTGATGAACAAGAGGGTGGAAGTCGTGAATCAGAGGGTGGCAGTGGTGAACCAGAGGGTGACAGTGCTGAACCAGAGGGTGGCAGGGGTGAACCAGAGGGTGGCAGGGGTGAACCAGAGAGTGGCAGTGCTTAACCAGCGGGTGGCAGTGGTGAACCAGAGGGTGGCAGGGGTGAACCAGAGGGTGGCAGTGATGAACCTGAGGGTGGCAGTGGTGAACCAGAGGGTGCTGTGCCCATACATACCCGCATGGGTAACTTCGCCATGCAAGCGTCCCGCGAACACGCAAAAAACCCCGCAAACACGCAAAAAACCCCATGAACACGCAAAAAAACTAGCGAACACGCAAAAAAACAAAAATCCGCAAATTCGCACAAATTCGCAGATTTTGCGGATTGCGAATTCGATTTTGCACGAATTCGCGGAACGCCAATTCGCAAATTTCGCCCATACTAAGTTGGTAATGTGCAAGCGGCGTTCTGTTGGTATAAGCCTCAAAGTTGAGTACTATTATTGTGGAGTGCAAGTTGTTATTTACCGCAAAACACCGTTGATCTGCAGCCCCAATGTTGTTCTCAGTGGGGCACAAGTGAACTGACCCCTCGTGGTTGTAACTAATATGCAAATTCAGCACTCACAACTGGCAGTGACTGCTCGTCTTGCCGCTGTATTAACAGTCCGTGTCTGCCGACGTGTACCTCCAACACCACCCACAAGGGTTGGACGAGCCGAACGCAGGCTTACTTCCATGTGAATATTGCTGAGCTCGGAGCTTCTCGCTTTCCTGTGAAATACAAATGCGTGGCTGGTCCTGTTGCACTCTTCCTTTTGTCCTGAGAGTGCACGTCATTGGACTGTGTATTTTAAATATATATATATATATATATATATATATATATATATATATATATATATATATATATATTCACTGAAAAAACCATAAGTTTCACACCAGTTATAGTTAGCTGGAAATTTTACTGACATAAAACCATTGAAATTCCACGTTATAGTTAGTTGGACTCACTATAACTTGCACGCCTGCAATGCACTGCTGATGACGTCACATATTACATCACTCATGACATGGTCAGTGACATCACTCATGACATCACTGATGACACCATCCAGTGAATGTGTGTCTTTCAGTGAAATAAATATGTTTTACATATGTGTTTGTAAAGGTTGATGGAAGAATACATTTTTAAATAGGTGTCTAAATGGATGTTTTAAAAAAAAATTTGATTGGTCAACTGGCTTATTAAGTGTATCTTAGTGAATACATATATTAGCGAGTAATGTTTAAATATTTAAATATATGTATCAGTGTTTCACTTTGTGTGTAAGTGGCTGCATGGGTTGGTGAGTAGCTACATGTGTGTGTGTATGGGTTATTAGATGTTTTTTTAGTATCAGTATGTGTGTCTGTATGGTTTGGTGGGGGTATTACTTAGCACATAGATGCATCAATGACTGACTCACTGTTTGTATGTGTTTTGAAGACAGCATATGTGCAGGACTGTATGGGTGGATGAGTGTGTATATGTGTGTGTTAGTGAGTGAATGACTGTCTGACTAGTGTTTTTATCAGTAACTACATATGTTTTAATCTAGTATATGTGAGTATTGATGTATATAAGTGAGTATATGTGAGAGTGAGATATTGTAAGAGTTCCTGTTTAAAAAAGTATGTGTTTCTATAAGTGTTTGTTTAAGAGAGTAAGTATGTGTAAGTTTACTTAGAAGTAAGGTGGTAGTGTGTGTATAGTTGTATATGCAAATAATTGGATGTTCTATAGTTTATTTGCATGTGTGAGTATGTGTTTGAGTAACTTTTGGATGACTGTCGGCGTGTGACAGGATGTATATGTGTATCACTACAATTGATGAGTGAGTATATGTATGGGTGACTATGTAGAACTGTTGGTGAATGAGTGGATGTGTATATAGATGGTGGAATTACTGAATTGGTTGTTGTAACTGGTATGGGTATGTCAATTTTTAAAAAAAATTTAGTTTCTATTTTTGAATATGTGTTTCAAGGGTTACATTACACTATAAGGAGGTCTGTCACTCTGTCACAAGGATGGTGTCATCAGTGATGTCATGATTGATGTCACTGACCATGTCATGAGTGATGTAATATGTGACGTCATCAGCAGTGCATTGCAGGCGCGCAAGTAATAGTGAGTCCAACTAACAATAACGTGGAATTTCAATGGTTTTATGTCAGTAAAATTTCCAGCTAACTATAACTGGTGTGAAACCTATGGTTTTTTCAGTTAATTTATTAGGTTTTTTAAATGCTAATTCCTAACTATAACTGGTGTGAAACCTATGGTTTTTTCAGTGAATTTCATAGGTTTTTAAAATGCTAATTCCTAACTATAACTGGTGTGAAACCTATGGTTTTTCCAGTGAATTTCAAAGGTTTTTTAATAGCAAATTTCTATAGCTATGAAATGTAATATTTTTTAAAATAAGGAATCCTATATTGTATATTTATGGAATACTATTTTTTTTATGTATATTCATATTTTTTTTTCCGCCTAGGAGCGCTCCCAGTACGCATACCGTTGAGCGCACCAGTAAGTGCAGTATTCCGGCGTGCCCCGGTGCGAGTACCGGGGCGCATCCCGGTAGCGCACCAAAAAAAAAAGAAAAAAAATTATGAAGGAGTGAGCATGAAGAAAAGGGACAGAGAGAGTGGTGTTAAGAGAAAGAGAGCTTGAGGGAGGAACAGTGTAATAGATAGTAAGACAGAGAAAAGGTGTTAGAGGAAGTAACTGAGAAAAGGAAAGACATTGGAAGTAACAGAGAGAAAGGATAGAGAGTAAAGGAAGGAGTGACAGAAAGGGACTGAGTGAACCAGAAAAAAAGGTAGGTGAGGGAGTGTAGGTGAGCAGGGAGACTGAAAGAAGTTGAATGTGGTAGGAAAGTAAGGAAAAGAGAAGTAAACATAGAGGATAAGAATAAGTGAGGGAAGCAGAGTAAGGAAACAGGGGTGAGGTAGGGTGAGAGAAAAGTAGTGAGGTTAAAGCAAAGGGTGATGACAAACTACATTTTTTTAGTCACACTTACCATATAATTAATGTAAACTTAATTACATGTTTTACTACTCTTTGTATCTGTGAAAGACAGAAGAAAAAATAAGTTATAATTAGTAAAATATATATTTTGAAATAGAAGAGACAGGTCAAGAGGTAAAAAATCATAAAAGTGTACTAAGAAATAAAGCAAGAGTGAAGGATACAGAAAGGGAAATAAAGTAATGTAGAAGGACAAAAAGAGGGAAAAAGAAATAGAAGGAGAGCAAATTACTGAAGGTAAGTAAGATACTAAAAGAAAGTGAGATACCAAAACTAAATCAGGAAAGAGGAGTAAGTAAAAGAGGAATGAGTGAAAGGGAAAGGAGTCTGATTGAGGATCCATTTACAAGAAAGAGGAATGGAAGATGACTGAGAGTGAGTGAAGGGGAGTCACAGAGTGAAGGGATGAAGGGAGTGAGGATAATATAGAAGGATTGAGGGAAAAGGAGTGAGGAAGTAAGTACACAGAAGGACTAAGGGAAGGACTGAGTGAAGTGCAGTACAATGAGTGAAGAAAGGAAAAAGAAGGAGCAAAAGAAGGAAAGAGAGGGGAAGAGGACTAAAGCAGTGGTACTGAGAGAATGTGAGAACGCTGAAAAGTGGTGCAAGGGAGAGAGGGGATGCAGACAGTTGAGATGGGATTGAGGGGTTGTGAAAGAAGTGGAGTAAAGGAACAGCGATGAAACAAAGTGAGAGAAAGGCAGTGTGAGTGAGTAAAGAGAGCTGAAAAAGGGTGGAAAAAGGAAAGTGAGTGTGAGACAATGGGAATACAATATAAATTACACAATACAAACTATAGAATAACTTGTACAACATGTTAGATAGTTTATTTTTGCTGTTCTCAGAATATATTGAATTTCACTAAAAACATTGAGTTCAAACTATTCATCATATGACAGCGGGAAAAAAAACACAATCTAAAAGATTGTGTTTTAAAAAACCCATATAAACTTACAAATCATATATGTACACTAATCTTTCATTCACTTACTTTTCCTTGAGGCCAAATAGTAGATCATGAAGGTCCTTTTTGTTGGAAAATACTCTGCTGTTCTTTTAAATTTCCATTTCATCGACTTTCTATAAAAAAAGATTTAAGAACATCTGAAATAATTCTCAACGTTTTCATTTTCCTCCTTGTGTTAAGTTATGACTCTTTGCCCATACCTTCAACTTTCCTTAAGGCCAAATAGTGTCAGATATATCAGTATGTTTTTAAAATTCTCAAATAAAACTCTGAAATTACCGTTTACCCGATGTTTTGAAGGAAAAGCTCATATGACATTTTCACAATGTTTAAATATTCATATTGCCTTTTTGGATCACTCATGTTCAACATTTCCTATAATACTGATATCACTTACTATGAGATACACTTACAGTACCTATATGAGAACTGGATTTTTTATATTATGTAGATCACTTTTACTCACAATATAATTTTAAACAGTAGACTAACTTTTATTAACTGCTCCCGTCTTCATAGGCCAATTACCTTTACTTAAACTTTGGTTCTAAAAACACTAGGTAAGAATTTTTTAAGTCAAAAGGCAAACGTTGTTTATAAATCAAATGAGAATCATTGCAGTAAGTTCAACCTTTTTGACATTTTAAATAAGCTGTATAATGCTCTGATGATGTCGAAGGACCGTCATGATTAATAATAGCTACAGTTGCAAAGGTTCTTCCTGAAATTGATAACTGAGAAGCCACGAAATTTTTCATACAAGTTGTCAATTTAGTTCCATCAGGTCTACATCATTCGAACACTAAAATGACATACTGACCATAAGTTTGTATAAATAATGTGGAAAGCATTGGACACTTACATTGGGTACACACAATATTATGATCAGCTGCTTTAACTAGATTATTAAATGACACTGATTTGCAGTCTGGTAAAGTCAAATATATAAATCTTTCAGTGTCTATTCTAGTAGTACTTGATAAAACACAATTGTCGCAGTCATGCTGCCATTGATAAGAAAGGTTAAAAAGATTCTCTACATCAACACCTTCATCTTCCAAAACACTAAACATATACATTAAAAATTCCTGACAATCCTGCTGAATGTTCAGTGAAAAATTTTCTTGACCAGAACATATGTCTAAAATATTTTGAATTTCTGTTACACTTTCTATATTTGCTCTATCACTGCTACATTTCTCAAACACAGAATTCAATAAACCGCACAATCTTTGATCCCGATTTTCAACAATCTGTTCTTGTTCTTGTAAAGTTTGAAGAAAAAAAACAACATTAACCACTACACTAGCATAGCAGTTGACACCAGAACTGTTTTCAAACTGAAATCCAACAACATTTTCATCAGAATCCTTTTTCTTTCTGTTTTCAATTACATTTTCATCTACTTTTTGTCTTTTTGCTACTACCTCACTGCAATTATTCTCATTTCTCCTTTTTCGGCCTACCACACATTTTTCAAACAGAGGATATTGAGGCAAATATGGAGCATACTCTCTTCTTAACCTATTGTATTCTTTAACACAATCTAGATCTGCACACATCTTTGTCTCATCACACTTAATCAAGTACAATCCTGATAAAGTTCTGACTCGTGATAATGCCACATATGCCATCCCCTCTTTAAACACAGAACTTCCAAAATTCACCAAAGCACTATCTACACTTAAACCTAGAGATTTATGAATTGTCACCGCATATGCCAAACAAACAGGAAACTGTTTTCGGCGAACATATAAGTCTTTTACAAGCAAAAATCTAGCAGAACAACAACTGATTTGTTGTACTTGCTCAATGCCATCAAATTTAATTTTTAAAAATTCAATTCCATCTCTATTTCAATAATTCACAAAATCAACAACATGACCCATTGCTCCATTTACCAGACCTCTTTCAACATTTAAATTCCTTCTCAAAACCAGCTGTTTTAGATATACTCTTCTCTAATGAATCCAATTTTGATTTCAAATTTTCTGACAAAATAATTGTTGCTCCCATATGCTCAATTTTATCTATTGCTTCCAGTTTCACAATCTCTTCATTTTCTAACTTTAACATGTTGTTGTTGAAGATGGAACATTCTTGCAGAGTTGGCATCAAACATTTCCCAGATTTGTTCTCAGTAATTTTCTTAAAAATATTCTCTGGAAGAATGTTTTCATTTGGATACAAATTTGAAATTAATCGTGCATGTAAAGCTTCTTTCCCATACTTTTCCGATTCTTATATCTTGTAGAATTTTTTTATAATCTTCATCCTTTGCCTGTCGCATATTTTGAAACAGTTCTGCATATTTGAAATGTAACCATATATTAACGTTTCCAATGCTTCCAAGGGACTTCCTGGTATCTTCATGTGTAAGCATTTTAAACACTGGTTGTCCTTTTACTGGAGTCAACTGCAGTAGATCTCCAAAAACAATAATGTGTTTTCCTCCAAATAACACATCATACTCTGTTCTAAGAATTTCTTGCATTCTCAAATGCACAAAAGCAAGCATTAGATTTGAGACCATGCTTACTTCATCAATGATAAGAAGTTTCATTTTCTTCAGGACTCTGGAAACTTCAGAACACGCATCTCCAGATAACTTGTTGTAATGCAATTTATTATCATGATCAACTGGCAGCATCAGTAAACGATGTAGAGTAATCCCTTTAATGTTATGTGCTGCCAGTCCAGTTGGAGCGGTTACAACACAAGACAGCGGTGATTCAGTCCTTTTCTGCAGATAAGTTGCAATTGCTTTAATCAGAAAACTTTTTCCTGTTCCCGCTTCTCCACTTACGTACAGTCAGACAGGTTTAAATGATGTACATGAGCACTCTTTTTTTCTCATGTCTGAATCCATGTTCAATCTGTTTTGTGTCTTCGTCATATATCTTTTTTTGCTCAACGTTTAGTTGTTTTACCAAATCTTCTAAGTTAACTACATCCTCTTGAGCTTGTTCCATAGCTCTTTCCACCTCATACATGGCAGTGGCAGCTTCATTTTGGATAATTGGTCCTCCTAGTGGATCCTGACTCAATGAAGTAGAACTCTGACTGTCTTGAGAACTGTCTCTAGTAATCTCTTCAGCAATTGCGGCTTCTTGGTGTATTTCTTCGTTCAACATTTGCAGATAATTTGGAAAAACAGGACATTCTATGGTATCCTTGGTTGCATTAAAAGAATATTCGTAACAGAGAAAATCTCCAAGTAGTTCCTATTGTGTATGCCGTGCCTTAAAGAGTTGCAAAAGAGCTAAATAGTAAAATTCGCATTTGTCTGGAGATTCACAACTCAATTTTCGATGATTAATCAAATGGCCTTTTCTCTGCTTCACTAGACATCCTTCATACCCAATGACAGCATATTTTCCATTATTGATATCTTCTGTGATGTTCCTTTTATAACTATAGTTTTGCAGAACTTCATACAAACAAGTGTTCTCAAGGTGAGTACTTCTATTTGGATAGTATGTATCCAACATGTTTGTCTTCAAAATATCTGTACTGTTTGGTTCTTTCTCCGCCAAATACTCAATTTCTTGTACAGATTTCAAAACTCGGTTTCGTGTTGCAGCAAGACCTAGACTCACCCAAATGATTGTTCTAGATTTTGCATAGAGACTTGCTGATGATAACCGATCAGAACATTCATATTCTCCAATTTCTCGATGCGATAACATCTTCAGACTGAAACTGTATAATTTTTTACTTACACTCTTTTCATGTAAAATGTCCTCCCACATTTCCTTCAGTTCTGTCTTTTCTTTTTTTGTGATGTAAGACGTCACATATCGAGCCACAGCAATAGAGTTGTCAGCAACGAACTGAATATCCATGTTAGCATTCCACATGGACAAAATCACTGGGTTGTAGTCGTTAATATACTTGGACTCTTGGTTTAAAACATAAAACCATTGAAAATCCACGTTATAGTTAGTTGGACTCACTATAACTTGCGCGTGTAATGCACTGCTGATGACGTCACATATTACATCACTCATGACATGGTCAGTGACATCACTCATGACATCACTGAAGACACCATCCTTGTGACAGAGTGACAGACCTCCTTTCACTGTAAAGTAGCCCTTGAAACACATATTCAAAAATAGAAACTAAATTTTTTTTAAAAATGGACATACCCATACCAGTTACAACAACCAATTCAGTAATTCCACCATCTATATACACATCCACTCATTCACCAACAGTTCTACATAGTCACCCATACATATACTCACTCATCAATTGTAGTGATACACATATACATCCTGTTACACGCCGACAGTCATCCAAAAGTTACTCAAACACATACTCACACATGCAAATAAACTATAGAACATCCAATTATTTGCATATACAACTATACACACACTACCACCTTACTTCTAAGTAAACTTACACATACTTACTCTCTTAAACAAACACTTATAGAAACACATACTTTTTTAAACAGGAACTCTTACAATATCTCACTCTCACATATACTCACTTATATACATCAATACTCACATATACTAGATTAAAACATATGTAGTTACTGATAAAAACACTAGTCAGACAGTCATTCACTCACTAACACACACATATACACACTCATCCACCCATACAGTCCTGCACATATGCTGTCTTCAAAACACATACAAACAGTGAGTCAGTCATTGATGCATCTATGTGCTAAGTAATACCCCCACCAAACCATACAGACACACATACTGATACTAAAAAAACATCTAATAACCCATATACACACACATGTAGCTACTCACCAACCCATGCAGCCACTTATACACAAAGTGAAACACTGATACAAACATTTAAATATTTAAACAATATTCGCTAATATATGTATTCACTGAGATATACTTAATAAGCCAGTTAACCAATCAATTATTTTTTTATAAAACATCCATTAACACCCTTATTTAAACATGTATTCGTCCATTGACCTTTACAAATACATATATAAAACATATTGATTTTTCAGAAAGACACACATTCACTGGATGGTGTCATCAGTGATGTCATGAGTGATGTCACTGACCATGTCATGAGTGATGTAGTATGTGACGTCATCAGCAGTGCATTACACGCGAAGGTTATAGTGAGTCCAACTAACTATAACGTGGAATTTCAATGGTTTTATGTCAGTAAAATTTCCAGCTAACTATAACTGGTGTGAAACCTATGTTTTTTTCAGTGAATTTATTAGGTTTTTTAAATGCTAATTCCTAACTATGACTAGTGTGAAACCTATGGTTTTTTCAGTGAATATATATATATATCCTTTCCAAACTTAAAGAGGTTGAATGGGAGACTGGTTTTGTACTTATTGCCCTAGATATTAGTACTTTTTACACTAGTATCCAACATGCATATGGGCTCAATGCCATTAAATATTTTTTAGATTAACGAAATCTTGTACATAGACAGCATAACATCATGCTACTTAGGATGATACAACTATGCTTGATTAACAATTACATTTTGTTTAACAGGGAAGTTTACCAGCAGCAGAGAAGGGTGGCTATGGGGGCATGCTTCTCTCCAACCTATGCATGTCTTCATGTTGGGTGGTGGGAGGAGCATGTCCTCAGGGGGACACTCAATTCCCTGTTCAGTGACAATATAGTCCATTTTTGGTGCTTTATAGATTACATCTGCATGATATGGAAAGGGACCCAAGAATCAGCCATGAATTTTGTGAACACTATAAATGAGAATGATCTCAATTTAAAATTCACGTCACAGATAAGTACTACACAGATTCAATTTCTTGATGTAGAGGTCTACATTAGTAATAATAAAATTCAGACGCGGTTACACAGTAAATCTACAGGAGGTAATGCGATCTTGCAAGCTAGTAGTTCACATCCAGGCCACCTTATTAAAAGTATCCCCTATGGAGAGTTCCTTATGATGCTGAGGATATGCAGCTCAGACCTTGACTTGGAGGCATGCCAAAATGAGGCTTACAATAGGTTTCTTGCCCGTGGATACTGCCCAAAGGAACTAAAACACTCTAGAGACAAAGCCAATAGTCTGAGTAGAGGAGAAAGCCTTACTGTTAGTAGTAGCAAAAACAACCAGGACCCTATTAAAGTAGAGGAAAGAATTAGCCTTATCACCACATTTAACACTGAGGAAAGAAAAGTGAGGGGGATCATGAAAAAACATTGGTCGCTGCTTAAAACTGATATTAGTTTAGCCCCATTGCTTCCAGATGAGCCATCTATCACCTTTAGGAAGGCACCTTCCATGAGGGATGCCCTTGTTAAATTTAGCCCTGAGGTGACTATCGTAAAAAACGGGTTAACCAACAAATCAGGCTTTCACAAATGCATATCATGCAGAGCTTGTAAATTCGGTATTAACACCAGCGAATACCACTCTGCATTTGACCCCAATCCAATCCAGATTAAAGGGTTATACACTTGACGCACAGATTTTGCGGTTTACATATTACAATTCACTTGAGGGCTCAAATATGTAGGCAGCATCAAATTACAAGCTTTTAACCGTATCCTCCAGCATTTGAGAGCAATAGTGAACTTAGATGAAATCTATCCAGTGGCTCGCCACTTTGAACTGGTTTACAAGAAAAACGTCAATGCTTTGAAATACTTTATAATTGATGCGGTACCCAAAAACATCAGGGGAGGTAACAGGGAGAGACAACTGAGACAGTTGGAAAGCAATTAAATGTTATCACTAGATACCAGGATCCCAAATGGGATGAACACAGGGGAAGGTTTGCACTGTTTTCTGTAAATAATTTTATGGGTAATCATGAGCAAGGGAGAAGCTCTCCCGAAACGCGTAGATCAGTGTTTGTCTTTATCTGTACAGATTTTATCCATGAGATTGGGAGCTCTTCTATAGGTCATTAGTGGTCTATCTCCTATATTTTTACCTATATCAGGGTCTTTCTGTATCACATGCCAGTACTTGCTAAGTATCTTTCGTATTCTGTGACATTCCTTGCTGTATGTTACGATCATCCTAGGGGGATTACTCTTGGTTTTTTCTTTGTTTGAATCCATACCTAATGACCTATAGAAGAGCTCCCAATCTCGCGGACCACCTGGTACATAGCCACTATGAAGAGAAGAAAAAGACCAACTGGCTAATGGAAAAGAAGAAAGGTTTCGTAAGATGCAGTACCTGCATAGCCTGCAAGATAGGAAAAAACATGAAAATAACAAATGATCCCAAAGGCAAGACTTACATCATAAGAGAACACATCACTTGTGAAATGAGCTTTGTAGTATATATGCTACAATGCTATTGTGGAAAGCAATATATCGGCAGTACCACCTGCACTCTAAAGAAAAGGATCTTGGAGCACATCCGTGCAATACAGAACAAAGACTTTACATACGCTATGGCCAAACACATAGCAACCCACACCAACAAAACGTGGAAGGACACCCACTTCTTTGGTCTGGCAGCAATACAACAGCACGAACGTGGTGGTAACAGAAAACAAAATCTTAGAAGATTAGAATCAAGACTAATCATGCGCTTTAAAACCAGACAACCGATAGGTTTGAATGAGAGCGAAGAACTCCATTTCCACCTCTGAACAAATGTACTCTTAAAAACATGCCGCAGGGAAACTAACATTGGGAACTTTTACATGATCAAATGAAAACTTTTGCTCTCATCAACTGGTGCTTATGCACATATCAGTGTCTAATCATTGGCAGTGACAAGGGCACTCAGCCCAAGGAACTGTAAACTGTTGCACAGCCGGATAAGTGAATACATGGCAAAGACATGGAGGATGATCTCCAACCAAGTGCACAGCCATAGACACTGCCTAAACACGTAGTCTGAGTGCTAACAGAACATTCATTTGATGTATGGCACTAAGCCTACAGTCCAGCAAACAGTGTGCATGCATAAAAACGTTAACATGATTCAAATGTTGTACACAAATAAGCGAAATAAGCTTAGAACTGCATGTCCCATAATGCACTTTGACAAGCACCATAAGATATATAGTTGCAAGTAAAGTAGGACAACTGTGTAACACTGCCGTGAGAAGGAACCATCTGGTTCGAAACGCGTAGGCTGTAACAGTGTCTGAATAAATCTTCATTGCCTCCAACGAGCGGAGTGCTGGTTTTTCCTTTTCGTGAGAAATCAATTCACGGGACCCGGTCCTGGCCCTGAACCAAGCACCGACTTGCCAAGTTGTTCCCTCTGCGACGGGATCGATAGTGAATTATATATATATATATATATATATATATATATATATATATATATATATATATATATATATATATATTACCTACTGGCGGTCGCCAGTAGGTAGTTATAGTTAGGATTTTTTTCAATGTTAAATCTCAAAATTCTATTTGGAATAACTTTGGCACCGGTTGACGAATCTGCCTGAAAATTTCCTGAAAATGGCCTCGCCGAGCTCCGGTCCTTCCCTGAAAGTTTGGGGGGGATACGTCAAGCGGGGGCCGAGATAAAAGGGGGGTCCCAAAACGCATTTTCCCCATGTTAATTTCCATAGGGCGGTCAATTTCACTTTTAGCCCGAACGGCTGAATGGATTTACACCAAACTTGGCAAAATTGTAGGGACTGGTAGCCCGATGTGCCTTTGCTATGTCTCAAGATATGTGCTCCAGTGGATTTTGAGTAATTTAGGTTCAAAAAAATATATATATCTATAGGCGCTCTCCGGTGCGCGCACTTGAGTGCGCTCCTGGCGCGACACGCGACTTGCGCGCAGAAAGCTGATTGGCTCTTGGGTGTCTGTAAACATTCTAAACAGTCTGGAGCGGCCGCCATCTTGTGTCTCGGTAAAATCGAGACACAAGGGGTTTGAAAAAAAAAGGGGCAAATGACCATAAGGGGGAAGAGTAGACCCCCTCTGACCCCCTAGGTTTGATGTAGGGACTAAAATAGGGTCCTGCAGGGCATTAAAAAAAAATTTTCGTTTTGCGCGGGGGAAGCGCATGGTACGCGCACCGGCGAAGCACGGGGAAAATCCAGGACCATATTTATGAAGGCCTTGCGCTGTTAGTTTTGCGCCTCCTGTGCGTCAATTTTTGTGACGCACCAGCGGTGTAAAAAAATGCGCATTGTTATGCAATATTTAAAAAGTGACGCATCTATCTAGATGCGTCACTTTTTAAATATAGTGCAACGAGGCACATTTTATTACACTGCTGGTGTTATGCGTCACTTTTCTGTGCGCACTCCTTATGACATTCCAGATGTGTCATATTTAATGTATGACGAATCATGTTGCAAGGAGTTACAGATACGTCAGTATTTCTGACATATCTGTAAACATAAAAGTGATGCGAGGCAGGTGCAAGATTTTGACGCAACAGCATCCTAAAAGTGACGCAGAGAAATCTTATAGATTTCAGTACGTCGTTATTACCAAGCTTTTTGCGGGGGAATGCCCCCTTTGCATACATTATACCTGACGCAGATATAATGTGGCGCAGAGTTTTAAAAAGTGACCCATGTACCTAGATGCGTCACTTTTTAAAAATAGCGTCAGGTATAATGCATGCAGAGGGGGTGTTCTCCCGCAAAAAGCTTTGTAATAGCGACGCAGTGAAATCTTTGAGATTTCACTGCGTCAGTTTTAGGATGCTGTTGCGTCAAAATCTTGTGCCTGCTTTACAGCAGGTGTTAGACTGAGGCAAGACCTTTCACATGCTGCTTTCCCCATTTGAAAGGACGCATTACTGGAGTTGCGTCACTTTTGTGACGCACTCCAGCAATGCGTTACTTGGAATGTCATAAGGAGTGCGCACAGAAAAGTGACGCATCGCACCAGTGGTGTAAAAAAATGTGCCTCGTTGCGTTATATTTAAAAAGTGACGTATCTAGGTAGATGGGTCACTTTTTAAAATCAAGCGCCACATTATATCTGCGTGAGGTATAATGCATGCAGAGGGGGTGTTCCCCCGCAAAAAGCTTTGTAATAGCGACGCAGTGAAATGTTTGAGATTTCACTGCGTCACTTTTAGGATGCTGTTGCATCCTTTAAATATAGTGCAACGAGGCACATTTTATTACACTGCTGGTGTTATGCGTCACTTTTCTGTGCGCACTCCTTATGACATTCCAGATGTGTCATATTTAATGTATGACGAATCATGTTGCAAGGAGTTACAGATACGTCAGTATTTCTCACATATCTGTAAACATGAAAGTGACGCGAGGCAGGCGCAAGATTTTGACGCAACAGCATCCTAAAAGTGACGCAGAGAAATCTCATAGATTTCAGTACGTCGTTATTACCAAGCTTTTTGCGAGGGATTGCCCCCTCTGCATACATTATACCTGATGCAGATACAATGTGGCGCAGAGTTTTAAAAAGTGACCCATGTACCTAGATGCGTCACTTTTTAAAAAATAGTGTCAGGTATAATGCATGCAGAGGGGGTGTTCCTTGCAAAAAGCTTGGTAATAATGACGCAGTGCGTCACTTTTAGGATGCTGTTGCGCCAAAATCTTGCGCCTGCTTCACAGCAAACCTTTCACATGGTGCTTTTTCCATGTGAAAGGACACATTACTGGAGTTGCGTCACTTTTGTGACGCACTCCTGCAATGCGTTACTTTTGTGTTTACAGATATGTCAGAAATACTGACATATCTGTAACTCCTTGCGAATTGATTAGTCATATATTAAATATGACATATCTGGAATGTCATAAGGAGTGCGTCCAGAAAAGTGACGCATCGCTGTTTTCACGTAGCGATGCGTCACTTTTCAGAAATGAGGCCTCCAGTTTATTCACTGTGTCATAACTTTCTTTTCTAACACTCACCTTCTTTCATTCCTCCTACTTCACTTCCTTTCACCTCTCATACCTTTCTGTTCTTTCTTACTCATTCTCCTTTCAATTATCAATGCACTATATTTCACTTACTCTTCATTTTTTAAGAATATAGCTCTTTGATGAGAATTGGAGGTAGTTCTGAAAAGAACTTTTGGTTTTCTTCTTTTAACTGAACAGGAACAAAAACAGGGAATAGAAACTGCTCAACAGGAGCAAAAAGAAAAGAAAAAAATTAGGGGTGGGAAGGGCAGCGATGGTTCTCCAATGCCCGAACCATGAGCAGGACACTTTGCTCCCCATAGGTGAGGAGTTGATTGCAGTATCTGCATCTGACGACCCCATGGTTAAATGCAGGTTGTATGTTTGCTACCTGCTCCTGTGATTGTTCTCTTCCAGAAGAAGTTGCTCCTCCTGTTGATGTAGAGGCCCCATCTCTGGGAACCTCTTGTGCCAGAGCCCTGACACTTTCCCGGGCAAAATTCTGGGGGTGCCTCCTCTCCACATGGCGAATCATGGTGAAGTTGCCAAAAGAGTATTTTTTGGGGGGGTTACCCCGTGACAGGACCTGTTTGCAGATCCTGCACTCTACTTTTGGTGCATTCACCTTCTTCTGGTCTGCTGGAAACTTAAAAAATTTCCAGATGAAATGTTCTTTGACCTTCGGCTGAGGAGGCTCTTCATCAATGAAATCATTGGAGTCATCTTCACTGCTGGATGGTCTGGCAGCCATGATTAATCCAGGAATATGGAGCAGCAAAAAAGGCAGGTCTTTCAGTCACAAAAGTGAAAGAAGAAGTGAAGGAAATGGGTGGGGATTTCATTCATTGTAAAAAAAAACTGTTAGCAACCAATGAAAAGTGTTATTTTAGGGTCACATGACCCGACGCGTTTACGCTGCGCGCTCCGGAGCACTTCCGGTGCGTTTACGCAGCGCGATCGTAGGCGCTTCCGGGGCGCAAACGTGGCGCGATCGTAGGCGCTTTTGCGTGCGTTTATGCGCCGCGAACGTAGGCGCTTCCGAGGGCACTTACGTTGCGCGCCGAAGTGACGTCATCAATCTTTTATAGAAATGCATAATCATTTTCCTTATTAAAAAAAACTAATTTTATTTGTATGGTACGAAATGTTTTGCATTATTATTAACTTTTCATTCATATTTTTTTTCACGAACGACAGTTGCGCTCTGGGTGCGCTTTCAGATGAGCTCTCGGAAAAGCTTACCGGAGAGCTTAGCTGAAAGCTTCCCGGAGCGCGCACCCAGAGCGCAAAAGAAAGAAATTATATAAAAAAAATGAATACTTTAAAAAAAACAGCAAATTGTAAAAAAAAAAAAAGGTTAGAAACTCGATATACAAAGGAATTAGCATTTAAAAAACCTATGAAATTCACTGAAAAAACCATAGGTTTCACACCAGTTATAGTTAGGAATTAGCATTTAAAAAACCTATTAAATTCACTGAAAAAACCATAGGTTTCACACCAGTTATAGTTAGCTGGAAATTTTACTGATATAAAACCATTGAAATTCCCACGTTATAGTTAGATGGACTCACTATAACTTGCGCGTGCAATGCACTGCTGATGATGTCTTATTAAGCCAGTTAACCAATCAATTTTTAAAAACCATCCATTTAGACACTTATTTAAACATTTATTCTTCCATCAACTTTTACATATACATATATAAAATATATTTATTTTCCAGAAAGACACACATTCACTGGATGGTGTCATCAGTGATGTCATGAGTGATGTCACTGACCATGTCATGAGTGATGTAATATGTGATGTCATCAGCAGTGCATTGCACGCGCAAGTTATAGTGAGTCCATCTAACTATAACGTGGGAATTTCAATGGTTTTATATCAGTAAAATTTCCAGCTAACTATAACTGGTGTGAAACCTATGGTTTTTTCAGTGAATATATATATATATATATATATATATATATATATATATATATATATATATATATATATATATTCAATGAAAAAAACATTGGTTTTAGGCCATATATAGTTAGGGATTTGCATTTAGAAAACCTTATTTTACTTGCATAAAACCATTGAAATTCCATATATAGTTAGATGCGCTAACTATATATCGCGCACCCGCAATCCACTGCTGATGATGTCACATATTACATCATTCATGACATGGTCAGTGACATCACTGATGACATCACTGATGACATCTCAAATGACATCACTGATGACATCACTGATGACAACATCCAGTGACTGTATGTTTCTGTAAAGTTAAAATATGTCTTACATATTGAAGAATGAGTGGATGTATAAGTGTCTGGATGAAGGATTTAGTAGGTGCATGACTGACTGTATGAGTGAGTGATTAAATGTGTCTCACTGAGTGCATGGGTTAGTGACTAAACTGTCTTAATTTATGCATCATTATGTCTGTTGTTCTGTAAACTGTTGCATGTGTTGATAAGTAGCTATATGAGTAACTATATGGGTTATTGATTGGTTGCCCAAGTATTTGTATGGGAGACTGAGTGTGTGTGTGGGTGGCTGGGAGGTGTATGACTCTGTGCATAGATGTGTGAGCAGTTGATTCACTAGATGTATGGTTTCAAAAGTGCATGTGGAAACAGCTGTATGGGCGGTTGACTGTGCATGAGTGTATTAGTGAGTGAATGGATATCTCAGTGCTACATGTCAAAGTAAGTACATATGTAAAACACAGTACATGTGAGAGTTGACATATATAAATAACTGCATAAGAGCCAGTGAATGTGTGAGTGGCTGTATGGATCATTGTGAACTTGTATCAGGGATTGTATAAGAGAGTAAAGTAAATATGTGTTAGTATATGTTTGAATAAGTAAGGTGTGTATAACTGTATAGTTGAGAAAATGGAGGTGTGATTGATTTTTGGCATAACTGACTAGGTGTGTGAGTAACTCCATGGATGAGTGACAGTCTGTGACTGTCTGTTTATACTGATTGTATCTAAGGTTATATTAGAGTCTGAAGAGGTTCATGGTATTATCACATGAATGATATCATCAGTGATGTGATCAGTCATGTCAAATGAGATGTTATCAGTGATTTTATCAGTGATGTCATTTGAGATGTCATCAGTGATGTCATCAGTGATGTCACTGACCATGTCATGAATGATGTAATATGTGACATCATCAGCAGTGGATTGCGGGTGCGCGATATATAGTTAGCGCATCTAACTATATATGGAATTTCAATGGTTTTATGCGAGTAAAATAAGGTTTTCTAAATGCAAATCCCTAACTATATATGGCCTAAAACCAATGGTTTTTTCATTGAATTTTCAAGGTTTTGTAAATGCAAATTCCTAACTATATATCGACTATAACCTATGGTTTTTTCTGTGAATTTCAATGGTTTTTTAATAGCAAATATCAAAAGCTGTCAAATGTCAAGTACGTGATAGGTAAAAACGTTTTCGTGTTTATGCATGCTGATGTGCTTTGAACGCTGCCCCCCCCCCACTCCCCTCTTTTCTCTTAGTAGTACTCTCTCTTTGCAGATAGTGAACGGTAGTTAACGCAGACCTTTACCCCTGTTGTAATCCGTCGTACCTGCTTGTCTCTCCATTTGATTGATTATTATCCAAGCATTTACTGTTTTAGAATTGGTTCTCTTTGGATCATTCTCTATTTACAAACAAGCACAAAGTCGCAATACTCTGTTTAGTCTTTGCAGATAGTGAAAAATCGTGTAAAAAAATAAAAGTAATCGAGCAAAATCAGTAGACCACTAATTGGATCTCTTTTTGACCTCGGTAAAATACAAACATTAGGAACAACCCTTCATGAGAAATACGAAAATAGTGAAATGAACTGAGCTCCACACCATGAGGGCTGCAAGACAGCTCGACTCCGCCACCCACACCACCCAAAATAATGACAAACCCTATACAAATATTATAAATATACACAACACACCAGCAAAGAAACAGGGTAAAACATTTTATTAAATAACTATTTACATAACTATTTTATACTTTTTATTGCCCGATCCGGCTAGCTCAATCGATCGAGCATGAAACTCATGCACTGATAGCAAGCGTTGAGAGTTTGTAGAACGATGGCTTCAGATTTTCCACATACGGTGTAGTGGCGCGAACTGGCAGGGGGCGTTTGGATTCTACCCCTTCCCCAAATACGATTATCATACGTGAATGTTCGTTTATGCTTTTTGTCCCTGAGTTGCTTCCCTGTCACTGCCTTACACAAATGGCATAAGTCCTGGTTGTTGAGTGCCATACTTCAGAGTTCTAAGCAGCTCTTGTAACACTGTTTAAACCTTATTTGCACCTGCTGCAGCTTCACTATTCAAAGTAAGTGGGGTCCATTTGTGGACCTGACTGCATTGGAAAACAATGTGATACGGTGCCTCTCTAAACCGCTTGACGGAGGCCCCCGAGGGGCGGTGAGATGGCGCGGACTGAGAGGGGGCGCTTGGCTCCTGCCCCCTCCCCAAGTCGTGTTGCCCTGGTGTGGCCTGAGATCGCCCCCGGCATAGGCGGCCGGCTCCCGGGGTCCGGCGGAATTTTTTCCCTTTTGATGACTCTTCCATTCTGGACCTTGTCCCACAATCCGTTTGACCTGAAGACACGCTGTCGTGGGGCGCCCCTTTACCGTTTTAGTTGCCATTCCGCCCGCTTTTGGTACTCTGTGCCTCTTCCGCCATTCAGCTGTTTACCGCCCGCTCTTGCGACTACAACGTCTCGCTCACCATGTAGTTGAGTTGCTCCCGCTCTTAAGATTTAACCGAACTTTTTGGACTGCTGAAAGCGGTTGTATTCCGACCGCTGGTTGGTGGAGACATTTTGACTATATTCTGGACCTGCATTGTCGCGTAATGCGTCATATGACGCGACGCGTTAGCGCACCCGGAAGTGCTCCGGTGCGCAAGGCGCAGCTTCCCGGAAACGATCCAGAGCGCGCCGCGCAGCGCGTAACGTAAGCATAACAGGTCATGTGACTTGTTAATAAAACTTTTCATTGGTTCATTTTACTTTTCTTTTCCTAATGATGTAAGACTAGGTCATGTGACCTAAAAATAACACTTTTCATTGGATTAAAACATTTTTTTTCCCAAACGATGAAAGCCCCACCTTGTTTCTGGATGTTTCAGACTGAAGCTGGCGTCACCATGAGAGCACCACCATCTCGTAGCTCCGTCGTGGCCATTCCGCAAGCAATCATGGCAGCCGCTCCCCACCGGAAGCCTGCGGGAGTCGACGGCCCCCAAGACTTTTGTACAATCTTCAAGGCTGAGGGGACGCTTTCGAGAATGGAACCCAAGCCCTGGCAGACAACCGTCCGAGTTCCAAGGTGTCCCAGGGCCATTTTACTGGACCAGGCCCAAATCCGAAGAGCCGGCCGCCATTTTAAGAGTCCTGTGGAAGCCGCCTATCGCTGCACCGCAAGAGTGGGAGCAACTCAACTACATGGTGAGCGAGACGCTGTAGCCGTAAGAGCGGACGCTAAACAGCTGAATGGCGGAAAAGGCACAGTGTAGCAAAAGCGGGTGGAATGGCGACTGAAACGATAAAGGGGCGCCCCACTACAGCAGACAAGCCTCCGCCATGTGCTTCAAAACTGCATATGTATCTCGTGATATCAAGGTTGGGCAACCAGTACACAACAAGCAGTTACGAGTCCCATTTACACCGGCACCATTTTGGGCGCGGCCGGGCAGGTCCAGGATCTACTGAAACATAACAAATGAGGCTGACGTCTCTGAAGCAGTTGACGAACAGCAGGACATAGCAAATAAACATGAAGTCTCTAAAGCTGTTAACTCACTGCAGGACAAAACAAGTAAACCTGAAACCTCTGGAATAATTGTCGCTCAAAAGAACAACACACAAAACTCTGTAGAGCCTGAAGAAAAAAAAACAGAAGGGCACTGTAGTTTCAGACACACTTAACACTAATGACTAAACAAAGATATCGTCTGTTTATGAAGCAGTTATCATCTTCACAGAATTGACAAAGAAGTGTGCAGACACCAATGCTATTAAGAAACACAAGGAAATCCTAACGCATCAGCATTCTCGGAAGAGGTTGACACAGATAACATCTTAAGGAACAAAGAAAGACCTGTTCACTCTTGACACCCCAGGTGCTGTGTATGTTGCACTATAGTGCTGCATCGAGAAAACGGACAACCCTATTGATGTGGATTTTTCATTATTGATTATTGTAAAGAAATGGCGACTCCCCCCTTTAGCAGATTAGCTAAATGTTTGCGTAATTTAGGCATAAAAGTTATATTATTGTTGTCGTTGTTGTTATCGTTATAGTTCGGGTTAATTTCAAAAAATGGTTAAATATATTTACAGCTTTTGTTGCGTTCGTTATATTTAAAAGTTAATAAAGTTTTAAAATCTAACTTTGTTGGAGTGCTATATATGTTTAAAAAATCGGGTGAATGGGGCCTTGAATCGGGTTATTGTCATGTGTGGGCTTTGCAAGTGTACTGCTACAAGATCGGACATTTCAAACTCAAATGCACGTTCTTTTTCTTACCTTTCCGAAGCATGGAGCGCAATAGCAGGCAGAGAAAGGGTGATGCACGTGTTGAACACTGCCTGGCCTGGCAAGTTGCTGGCAGTGCCCCCCCGCCCGCTCCTGAAAGAGGGCACACACACACCGCCGCCCCGAGTACTTCACAAATCTTTAAAAGACCATGCGCTTGTTCATGAGGCTTAAATGGTTTATCACCCCTTCTAGAACCCCTGCATCGACCCTCTGACGTTTCCTGGAAGAATTAGCACGTAACACAATACCAAGCCCTGTCAGCTGAAACCCCCGAGAAATCATGGGGCATATTATCAAGGGGGTTTATTTCCGCTTTTTTGGCTTTAAAAGCCAAAAAAAAAAGAGATAAAATTATCTCCCTATTACCAAGCTGTCGCTAACACCAGTTAGTGACAGCTAAAAGGAGATAGCGACCATCTTGGGCCCCGCTTTGCATATCAGTGATATTTATCACTAATGACATGCAAAGTGGGCATGCCAAGATTTTAGCGACTGGAAACAGTCCCTAACCATCGCTATCTCCTATTACCAACTTTTGGAGATATTCGCGCTAAGCGCGAATATCTCCAAAACCTAACACCTGCCCTGAGCAGTTTTTAGCCATGTTATCCAATGGGAAGTGGATAACATGGCTAGGAGCATTTGCTGGATAATGCATGAATATCGCTGACTTTTCAACGATATTCATGCATTGCGGCCGTTTTTTATCGCATTTGCGATAAACCTTGCTAATAGCAAGGTTTATGTGCGATAAAATTCGCCGATGTGCGGCGATAATTTTTGTCTCTAAACAAGTTAGAGACAAAAATTATCGCTAGTTGTTGGTAATATGCCCCCGGATTTTTCCTTGCAGGAATCGGGAAGCGAAAGACTAGCACTGAAATCAGTAGTCTCACGCCTGAATCGGGAGGGTTGGCATGTCTGGATACTCTACAGCTGGGGCCATAAACTACATCCGCAGGGCTAGGTGATAGCCTAGGTCCGGCCTGGACAATCGGACACAGAGGAAGAGGAGTGTCAGAGGGTGCGTTAGTGAATAGGGTGAAAGGGAGGTGTCGGGCGGGCACAGGGTTTGATTCTCAGAGAAGAGCAGCGCAGATGGGGGGAAGTATATGGCCCATGCATGAGAGAGAGAGCGGGGGTGACCAGTGCGTGGGGGAGATACTTGCGAGGGTGGGGAGCCATGCTGAGGATCGGCGGCGTGCAGAGAGTGGGCCTGGTCAAGGCATCTAAAATGGCTGCCGTGCACGACAAAATTGTGGCATTGGACAAAAACGCAAGATGGCGCAGACAATGTTTATCAATAAGGATTCATTTATAACAAAATATTTACTCGCAGTGACAAAATGGTGTTCAACACTTCCTGATTTCCATCGAATCGAACGTTAACAAACGTCACGCAGCAAAAAAAAAAAAAAAAGCTCACGCACAGAGTAGTTTTTAGACATGTTATCCAATGGAAGGTGGATAACATGGCTAAGAGCATTTGCTGGATAATGCATGAATATCGCTGACTTTTCAGCGATATTCATGCATTGTGGCCGATGTGCGGCGATAATTTTTGTCTCTAAACAATTAAAACGAAGCACAAAATGGCGAATTCCCGTTTGGCTACCAGTTTGCGGCCCAGTTCGCGGCCCGTGAAGCGCTTCTACCGTGAAAAATCATTTTTTTTTTATTTTCCCCACGGGACCCTTTAATAACCCCAACAACATTCCTAGGGGGTCAAGAGGGGTATACCTTGCCCCCTTTCAATAAATTCCCCCTTCGTTTTTCACCTCTTCTTCTCTCTCGATCCTACCGAGAGATAAGATGGCGGCCGCTCCGGACTGTTTAGAATGTTGACAGACACCGGAGAGCCAATCAGCTTTCTGCGCGCAAAGTTCCGTTTCGCGAAAAGTAAGCGAACCGGACCGCAGCCCGGAGCGCTGTTACAGATATATATCTTGTTTTGAACGTTAATTTCTCAAAAACTACTGGAGCACATATCTTGAGACCTAGCAAAGGCACATCGGGCTAACAGTCCCTACAATTTTGCCAAGTTTCGTGCAAATCCATTCAGCCGTTCGAGCTAAAAGTGAGTCCAACCGCCCTATGGAAATTAACATGGGAAAAACGCGTTTTGGGACGCCCCTTTTTTCTCGGGCCCCCCCTCGACAAAACCCCCCCAAATTTTCAAGGGCTGCTCAGAAACAAAATGTGCCATTTTCCTGAAAATTTCAGCCGATTCCGTCCACAAACGCCAAAGTTATTAGACATAGAATTTTCAAAAATCCCATAGGGAATAAATCCTAACTATATATACCTACTGGCGAGACGCCAGTAGGTAATATATATATATATATATATATATATATATATATATATTCTCCACTCCTGAATTTTCCCGTATAAAACAGGCACTGACACCGTGGGCTCTCGTTTCAGGAACAAGTTTTATTCGGCCAAATGAAAAAGTTGACGCGTTTCGACGGCTATAACCGTCTTGTTCACAACAAAGAATTTGAGTAAGTGAAATTGCTTTTAAACTCTACTCAGTGCTCATTGGTCTGTGTGGCGGCATCAGTGTTGTCATAGTGACCATTTCCTCATGGCCACTGAAAAGTTACAACGTTGCATGCAACATACATTTCGCTCTACACAATATATTTACTTTGGCACTTTGCAAATAAATTAAATTTAACTGTATTTGATGACAATTCAAAATTCATTGTATCACCGCAGAGTTATATATCATTTGTGGGTCGGCACTTGTGATTAATTGCAAAATGCTGATTTTATAATTAACTTTGTTTTGATATGGCATTATTTACAATATTAATATGTTTTCCTTTTTTAAATCATGTATATACATTTTAAAATACATTTTGCTTGCATTTGGTTTGCGGTAAGGAGCGATCATAAGTATAGGGTCTAGTGCCCTTATTTACAAATCTGACACTCTAGTGGTGCTAATCCCTTCTTAACCTGCAGCAAATTTCAGATTGCTCTTAAATACAGCCCATGTGGGCAAATATCCATAGCAATCTGAATTTAGGTGCGTCAATTTATTGAAACTGTCTCACCTCTAGCAAAATGTTAATTACATTTGGTATCATGACAATAGTAATTACATATTTTCACTATGAAATGCCTCTTATCTTGTCTTCTGCCTACTCATGTAAACTCTACTCTGATACTTTCAGCATTTGCTGAAAAGTAATAGTGAAGCTAATTTACTCTTCTTTAGCGGAAGAGTGGGTTCCAAGTTTGCATGGGCTGCTACTTGTGCTTTTATCTGTATTGTGGACTATAAATGCACACTAAGGGCCTCATCTGCGTTCAATCCCTGCGGGGCCTGTGTGTCCAATAGGATAATATATCGAGATTCTAGTCTTCGGAGGGCCAACTGTCTATTCCCCCCTCTGATGTTCTTCTTAACATGGTCAATTACAAAGTATTTAATACTCTCTGCTCTACCTCCATGTTCAGCGTTGACGTGCCTTGCCACTGGATATGAAGGGTCATTATTTGTAACTGCCCTAAGGTGCTGTAATATCCTTATGTGGGCAGGATGGATAGTACTACCCACGTACTTTTTGTTACAGCTACATTGCAGGACGTAGACTGCGAAGTCTGTCTTGCATGTGTAATTTGCACATATCTCCAATGGTTTTCTTCTATTTGGCACATCAACCTTCGTAACATATATTCCATATTGGCATGCCTTGCATTTTGTGCATTTAAAAAAAACATTTTTCGATTTTAGCCACAAGGGTTCTTTTTTCTTTAGGACAGGGTCATTTACTACTAACTCTTCCTTCATACTCTTGGTTTTTCGAAAAGTGAGTTGTGGGATTTTGTTACAGTCTTTCCCTATCACTGGATCATTCCTGATTATGGGCCAATGCCGATAGATTATGTTTCTTAGCTGTTTATGATAGGCATTGTACCCTGTGATTAAACGTGGGGTCCCTGTGCTTCCTTTGGATTTATCAGTAACAGGTTTGTGAGAGAAAAGCAGGTCTTTTCTTTCTTTCAATTCGCATTTCTGTTCTGCAGATTTTAGTGTCCGTTCAGAATACCCTCTAAGACGTAATCTGCCAAACAGACTAGCTTTCGATTCTTTATAGTTAGTGTCAGTGCTGCAGTTACGCCGCATTCTTAAACATTCTGCATACGGGATGCTATTTATTAGGTTGGGTGGGTGGTAACTTGTAGCGTGGAGGATAGTGTTTCCAGAGGTTGGCTTTCGATAGGTGCTTGCTTGAATTTTCCCATCTGACACAAATAGCTCTAAATCTAGGAAATTAATCCTACTCTTGCTGGTTTCACAAGTAAATTTAAGGTTCAGGCTGTTCTCATTTAATTGCTCTGAAAATTCCCTCGCGCTTTCCTCACTCCCTTTCCAAATAGTGAAAATGTCGTCGATATAGCGATTGTAATGTGCCATATTTTCTGACATTTTTGCAGTGTGTGTCTTCATGAGTACTTGCTCCTCCCACCAGCCCATATGCAAATTAGCATAGCTGGGGGCGAAGCAAGTACCCATGGCTGTCCCCTGTACCTGCTTATACAGTAGTTTATTAAAGGAAAAGGTGTTATTTTCTAAGCACCACTCAGTCATTTGGAGCAGCATCTGAGTATGTTGGTACAAATTACTGCTTCTTCCACCCAAAAAGTGCTTAATTGCGTTCAAACCATCTTTATGCCTTATACTTGTGTAAAGGCTTTGTACATCCAAAGTCATAAACACAAAATTGGGCTCCCATTTGAAGTCAAAGATTTTTTTGAGAAAGTCCCCACTGTCTTTCGTGTAGGAGGGTAGTATTTTCACGTACGGTTGTAGAAAAAAGTCTATGAATCGGCTAGTGTTTTCAAACAATCCACCTATTGTCGAAATTATAGGTCTTCCCGGGGGGCAGGTAGCGTTCTTGTGCACTTTTGGGATGAGATATAGGTTTGGCGTTACTGGATAATTGTTTTTTAAGAAATCGAATTCATTTTTTGAAATCGTTCCAGCACTTTTCCAGTCATAGAGACTCCTATGATACCTCTCCTGAATGGTTATAATGTTCGTTGCACTGATCCTCTGGTAGCATTCTTTATCTGTCAATTGTTGTTGTGCTTCATAATTGTACATTTCAAGCGGCCAGAGGACCACGTTTCCCCCTTTGTCGGACCACCGTACTACTACATCGCTTCTTTCCTTGATTTTTATCATGACATTGTCATATGTTGACCTCTCATTAGCTTGTTTTTTAAAAAAACTCATTACTACTGGCCCAAGAGAGAGATTTAAGATCACTTATGACTTTGTCCGAGAAGATATCAATGCAGTCTTTTGGCATGATTGGGCAAAAAGTTGATCTTGGTTTGAACTGGGTCTTTATCGTACCTGCGGTGTAAATCCCTGCATGGTCTGCCGCATCTTGTGTATTTATAATGCCATCATTCCCGTTAGTATCTAGGTCCGCCATTTCCTTAATGAATGGCATTTCGTCAATGCGCCAGTTTGTATTGTCGGCTGGTTGTTCGTCGCTATCATCTCTCTCTTCATAGTTGAAGAAATGCTTTTTTAGTTTTAATTTTCGTGTGAACTGGTGTTAATCTATTCGAGTTTGAGTGTAGTTAAAATTCGTGCGCTTACAAAAGGATAATCCCAGTGATAGAGTCTCTTCTTCCACCTTTGTTAAAGCCATATCTGATAAATGTATGACTGTGTTTTTATCCTTGTCATCCATTATCGTCTGTAGTTCCTTCTGTAATTCTGTTTTTTTATTTCTTTTTGCTGTTGTACATTTGCCCCATCTCCTGTTTTTCCGCTTTCTACTTTTTGTGATGTTGTTTTGTTCTTGTTTTGATTTTGTTGATGCTGCCGTGGTCTCAAGGTTCTCAGTCTTTCTTCCCGTAAAAAATCAAACTCCTCTGCAGGGGTTGGTATTGATTTTGTTTGGGATGTAGCTGTTGAAGTGTTAGGGTCTGATTCTGCACCCGAGCTTACTTCAGACTCCTCTGGTGTTGCATTTTCATTATTGCTTGCAGTTGCCAACTTTCTTTGTCTTATTGCATCATATTTCCTGGCAAAAGTATAAATGTGACCTTTCATGTAATCTGCGCGGTCGCGCTGGAATTTTTGCGCTTTTCTTTCTTTTATTGTTTGTTCATATTTTGCCACTCGGGATTTAATCTCTGTCATTTGTTTAGTGATAACATCCTGTTCTGCATGTTTTTCAAGTTCCTCTGCAATAGTGTTTAACTGTGCCAAAAGTTTGTCTCTGTCTGTGGCAGCATATTTTACAAGTATTTCCAAGCTGTTTCGTGATGCTTGTGCATAGTTATTTGCCCATTCCTGCAACATTTTAGGGTCGGGATTGTTGTATGTCGGCGCTGGAAGGATTCTCAGTCCTCGTGGTACTCTTTGTACTTCTAAGTACCTGCGCAATGAAGTACACTCCCACCATTTTGATATTTCTTGTTTATGAAGTTTTTCGTATTCTTTAAGTAGTGTCTTAACATCAGATCCATTTATTATTTCTTTACTTTTTCTACTACCAGATACGTTCGTTGTATCTTTATCAATGTCCTCAAAGATGTCAAGCGCTGCCACCATGTGTTCTCGTTCCCACTCCTCCGCCATCTTTTCACTTGCTTAGCCAATTTCTAGTCGTTCCTGACACCCACTGTCATTTGAGTCTTAGCAACAAGTTTCTCAGTGGACTACCTCTCCCAGCTGCCACCTGGTCGGATACGCTATGCGCAGACACCCGCACTCGTCGGCTTACCTGGATTCCTAGATGCCCTCCGGCACGCTGAAGGATCCCGGTTGCCGTTTTCGTGCAGGTCGTCCGCTCTGCTTCTATCCGTTGTGTTTCAGGCTTGGGGGGCGCTTCACATTCCTCGTTTACGAAGATTTCTCCCAGTGCTTATGCCAGCCGGCGAAGAGCTCCAAAGCGAGGGGGGTCAGCGTGCGGGATTCTGGCACGTCCCGTATTATATTCTCCACTCCTGAATTTTCCCGTATAAAACAGGCACTGACACCGTGGGCTCTCGTTTCAGGAACAAGTTTTATTCGGCCAAATGAAAAAGTTGACGCGTTTCGACGGCTATACCGTCTTGTTCACAACAAAGAATTTGAGTAAGTGAAATTGCTTTTAAACTCTACTCAGTGCTCATTGGTCTGTGTGGCGGCATCAGTGTTGTCATAGTCACCATTTCCTCATGGCCACTGAAAAGTTACAACGTTGCATGCAACATACATTTCGCTCTACACAATATATTTACTTTGGCACTTTGCAAATAAATTACATTTAACTGTATTTGATGACAATTCAAAATTCATTGTATCACCGCAGAGTTATATATCATTTGTGGGTCGGCACTTGTGATTAATTGCAAAATGCTGATTTTATAATTAACTTTGTTTTGATATGGCATTATTTACAATATTAATATGTTTTCCTTTTTTAAATCATGTATATACATTTTAAAATACATTTTGCTTGCATTTGGTTTGCGGTAAGGAGCGATATATAGATATATATATATATATATATTTGGTACACCGCGTCTCCACCCAATGAAAAAATTCCACCACCGTTATAGAAACTGGACCAACACGGGCCAAGTAAGTGCTGAATATCTTTATTCGTGCAAATTCAGCCGCATGACGTTTCGGCTATATATATATATTGGCCCGCTCCGGTCAGTTCCTATCTTGAACGTTTCAGGGTGATTTGTCAAGGGGGGCCGAGAAAAAAAGGGGGTCCCTAAACGTGTTTTCCCCATGCAATTTTCCATAGGAAACTTTAGACACGGCTACAGCCCAAACTGCTGAACTGAATTATACCAAATTGGGCAAAAAGGTAGCCCTTGGTTCAGAAAGAGCCTTTTTTGTTAAATGGTGTAAATCCTTTCAGTAGTTTTGAAAATATCAATGGTAAAAGAAATATATATATCTGGGCGGAGCCTAACCACACATCTCATCGTGAGATCTGATTGGCTGTCAGCACTTCATCCAAGAAGTGTTGGCAGCCATCTTGGGACGAATATACATAATAGCGCCTCATTAAAAAGCATTGCAGTTAATATAAGGTTTTAAGACTTTAGTTACATTACAAATCATTTGTTGATGGTACCATACTCATTTTAGGAATTGTGGAGTGTTCTAAGGTGATTTTACCATGTGAAAAAGCCTTCTGCTGGGATATCATTAATCATGTTTGAGAGAGAACTATTTTCTCATGCTTTTTCCACAGAGGTTTGGAAGGTGATCTATAAGCTAAACTAAGAGCATGTATTCAGTCATGTGAGAATGAAGTCTGACATTCTCAGTAAAACATATACATCCAACAAGGGCAGAGACTGTCAGTTGATTCCTTTGTGTTCTACTGCAGCTTCCCAAAGTGTTCTAAAGAACAACTAGAGTGCTAACAGTCCTACTTATGACAAAGATATTGCACACCTGAATCCATTGTAGCGTAGTTCCTATTTTCCCAATAGGCCCTGCGCATTGGAATAACATAAACAGTAGTATCGACGTAGAAGTGCGGATCTTCCAGGCCTCTACTGACTATGCTAAACTTAATTGGGTTTGTTACCAACTAGCTCAGAGGTCACTGGAAACTTTCTTGACTGAAATAGGAAGTGATCAGCTTCCCTGGCACAGACAAGAAGGGATTCAGTTTTCCAACAACCGTGCAACATGACAACTTTGCTCCTCAGATCAAGAGTCAATCTCTAGGGTCGTGTGAAACAATAGACAGTTCTTTTACTCAGTCAGGTTGGTGCAGTTTACTTTCACAATATGTAGAGAATAGAGAGACGGGCGTTTGTCAATAAAAGGTTAACATTTATTGAACAGTCTTTCTTCTCATACAAGAGAAATGAATTGCCACAATTGCAAGACTTGTTATTATAAAAAGTACGTACAGTAAGATAAGTATTGCGAAATAATACTGTAAAAGCATTGATATGGTTTCTTAGCCATACAATGGTTTAAAAGTAATAAAACATATATACATTCATATATACATTAGGCTAAAATACTCAACTGGTGCTTCTAACTACGCCTACCCCAGTGTACCTGACCTAAGCCTAATACTTGGGAGGGGAGTAAGTAAGTAGCTTTAAGTTAAGTTGGTTTTGCCAAGGTTTGCTTCAAGAATTCTCTCTCAAGGGTTTAGTCAACACCATACCTCTGGAATAGAATGATGGAGGTCTGGTATCTCCCTCAGGGCTCGATATCCCAGTCACCCGCAAGGGTAGACCAGAAACGCCGGAGCTGGATTTCTCGGCAGGAGAAAGGCAGCGTCTCTTCTCAGCACGTTGAGGAGGAGAAGGAGGGGGGACAGCGTCCACGGGCAGCTTGCATCTTCTGGGCTCTTGCAGGGGGACAGTTAGCAGCGATAGCAGTAGCTATAGCAGCTATGATATCTTCAGCATAACAGCAGCTTCAGGCGACGGGCAACAGGGGACTTGCTTAAGGCCACGTTGGTAGTATTTATACCTGAAAGGTGCCTTGTTTGACGTAAGTTTGCTGGACATAAGACGTCAATAAGATGTCACTAGGAAGTGATTCTATTACTAATCAAAACACAGCAAGCGGGGATTTCCAGGTTTGCTGAGTTTTTATCTTGTTGAAGAACTCAGAGTGTTAATCTAGGAATCTCAGATAGTGACTTCTGCTCTGTCATTGCACTAATTGGTTGCAAAGGAAGTGGCAGAAAAAGCTATTCTGGAATGTGGCTCTGTTCGTGTGAGACCAGAGATGAGTTACTGAATATTGCACTTGAACGGTTATGCCAATATAGGGAATAAATGGATTTATAGCCGAATAGGGGCATAAGGTCACAGTATCGATCAGGGTCCTAGATTAGCACGCAACACCCACTCCACGAATTCATGTCCATCAAATTACTAAAACTAGAGCAATAAGATGCATGTGTAACATTGCCCACCCCAAAATACATAAATGCATTTGAAATAGGCGTATATTGTAATACGTGAAATTTTAGGTACTGTACGTTTTTGAAGCATAGAAATCATTCAAAAATTATAGCATATGAAATCATTGAACGATTATGCAAAAAGAATTACACATGAAATATCTCTGAAACAGAAAAAGGGCGAGATAAATCATCACATATAAATGCATTGCAATAAAATGTGCTAGAGGCTGGTGTAAAGTTGTTATGTCTCTAGATGTGTTTAGAAATAGAAGTTTGAAGCTTCCGTTCTCTAAGAATAGTTTTTACTTTAAGCAAAGAATTTTTCTTGCCAAAAAAGGGTGAATATTAAAAAGTGTTCAATTCAAAAGAATTAATGCTTGAACGGGGAAATTAGAGTTCCAACGCTTTAAGCAGTTTTTGTTGTTCAAAACTGAAGGCCGAATTCAGAGTTCATGGGAACGCTGTGTGTCGGAATGCTTCTCCAAAGTTATTATTTCTGTTCGGGTGAGAACATCATATCAGACAGGCTCTCAAAGAATTGGTCTACAAAATCAGGTGACAGTTCGACCAAATTCGATAGTGCTGTAACTTGGCAGGCGTGAGAATGATTGCTGTCATCATAGTCGGAATCAGCAATGCTCACAGAAGGTCGTACCTGGGTGATGTTGCTTTTGTCACTCGCTCCACTGTCACTCGCTCCACTGTTACCACCTAGTCATAGCACAGTAGTCTCAACGAATGCCGCCATCAGGATTGGTAGCCGCTGGGGACAACACAATGCGTGAGCCGTTATCGGACTATGCAAAGTATCGACGTCCATTGGTACTGCTGATGGAAGTGAAAGACAGATGTCCAACACGCACTCATCTCCGCATAGCATACATCGTAGTACCGGTAAGATACAGTTCTGCCATATAGGTCTGAATGAAAGGAACCAGGTCATGTTTAGATCTCTCAGCCTGGCCAATCCAAGGACTCGAGTTATTCTGTCCCGGTAGCGGATTGCTAGGATTGTCTCTTCCATTCCCATTGGAGTCATGTCTGAGCTTTGGCTTGCCATAACGAAGCAGGAAGGTCAAAAATAAAATCCCTGCTACAAGTCCCAAAAATAGGGGTATGCCGCCAAAAACAGAGTGGACAAAATTTGGAACGATTCCCAGAATTGCTTGAAATGGTGTTAGCAGTCCCGTAAAAATCGTCTTAAATATGCCTGGGATGGATCACTGACATAATATAGAATGACAAAATATAGACTTACCAAAATATAGTCACCAAAATATAGAATGCCAAAATATCAAATTCCTATCTACAAACAGGTAAGTACAAAAATATCGAATCCAAAATATAGTCTGTAAAAAATATAGTCAGTCAAAATATCGAATTTTTTAAAATGTCTTAAAAGTTATTTAAAATTAATGAAATAATAAATATAATTAACTAAAACATACTTAAAAATACTCAAATACCCTTAAAATTAAGATATCATTAATTTAAGTTATTAATAAAAAATGTACAATATTTTACTGTAGGATAGCAGGAGGGTAACATTTAATATTACCACTCCAGTGAGTGCAACAGTAGGGAAAGCGTTGGATAGCGTAGGGGTAAAAAATACTATTCCCACTCCAGTGAGTGCAACAGTAGGGAAAGCGTTGGATAGCGTAGGCGTAAAAAATACTATTCCCACTCCAGAGAGTGCAACAGTAGGGAAAGCGTTGGATAGCGTAGGGGTAAATATTACTATTCCCACTCAAGAGAGTGCAACAGTAGGGAAAGCGTTGGATAGCGTAGGGGTAAAAAATACTATTCCCACTCCAGTGAGTGCAACAGTAGGGAAAGCGTTGGATAGCGTAGGGGTAAAAAATACTATTCCCACTCCAGAAAGGGCAACAGTGGGGAATGCGTTGGATAGCGTAGGGGTAAAAATTAATATTCCCACTCCAGAGAGTGCAACAGTAGGGAAAGCGTTGGATAGCGTAGGGGTAAAAAATACTGATCCCACTCCAGTGAGTTCAACAGTAGGGAAAGCGTTGGATAGCATAAGGGTAAAAATTACTATTCCCACTCCAGAGAGTGCAACAGTAGGGAAAGCGTTGGATAGCGGGAGGGTAAAAATTACTATTCCAACTCCAGAGCGTGCAACAGTAGGGAAAGCGTTGGATAGCGTAGGGGTAAAAATTACAATTCCCACTCCAGAGAATGCAACAGTAGGGAAAGCGTTGGATATTCGAAGGGTAAACATTACTATTCCCACTCCAGAGAGTGCAACAGTAGGGAAAGTGTTGGATAGCGTAGGGGTAAAAATTACTATTCCCACTCCAGAGAGTGCAACAGTAGGGAAAGTGTTGGATAGCGTAGGGGTAAAAAATACTATTCCCACTCCAGAGAGTGCAGCAGTAGGGAAAGCGTTGGATAGCGGGAGTGTGAAAATTACTATTCCCATTCCAGATAGTGCAACAGTAGGGAAAGCTTTGGATAGCGTAGGGGTAAAAAATACTATTCCCACTCCAGAGAGTGCAACAGTAGGGAAAGCGTTGGATAGCGGGAGGGTGAAAATTAGTATTCCCACTCCAGTGAGTTTAACAGTAGGGAAAGTAATGATTTAATATATTATTAAAAATAAATTAAATATCAATCCCAATAAAACATTAATTGAAATGAATAACCAATTTAATATTATGTAATAATTAATTAGAAATACAACTATATATTAGTTATTAAAAATTAATAACCTATTCATAATTATTTAACAACTAATTCATTTTCAATAACAAAAACTAATTAATAATACAAATTAATACCAATTAAAAATTAACAGTAAATTAATTATCAATACACAAATAGTATGTTTAACATGTAATTAATTACAATTACATTACTTCCCACCCTATTCCCCTATAAACCCACATCCCACTACAGAAAATACAATAATACAATTATCATAATTATCAAATATTTAATTAATACAAAATAATTACCAATTAATAAAAATTAATTGCCAATTAATAGAAATTAATTACCAATTAAAAATGAATTAACAATACATTTAAAATCAATACCAATGAATGAAAAAAATTATTTACTTAATTACAATTAAATTACTTCCCACCCTATTCCCCTATAAACCCACAACCCGCTATAGAAAATAAATTTTGAAAATTAACATAATTAACAATTAATCAATTAATACAAATTAATTGGCAATTAATAAAAATTAATTACCAATTAAAAAATAATAAATTCAAAATGAATACCAATAAATAAATAAAAATATTAAATTAATTACAATTGACTAACTTCCCACCCTATTCCCCTATAAACCCACAACCTGCTACAGAACTAAAAAGCAAAATTTAATTAAAAATTAATAATAATTGATAAAAATTAATATTTAATTTAATATAATTAAATTACTTCCCACCCTATTCCCCTATAAAACCACAACCCGCTACAGTATTAAATTACGCAAAAATTAAATAACATAAAATTCATTACTTAAAATACATTAAACATACATTACAAAATTAATATACACTTTTCACACATATATTAACATACAAAACACTTTAAAAAAATCGATATTATTAAAAAAATCGATATATTTAATGCCTATATTGTATACTTTGATATTTTGACTTCTATATTTTGAAAATCAATATTACTTACCTTAAATTCGATATTTTTAACCACTATATTGTGTCCATTCGATATTTTGTCCATTCTATATTTTTACTTCGATAATATGAACATTCTATATTTTGGAATCAATATTATGACTGTTTACCGCCTGGGATGCCTGTGGCACTAGACATGTTAAGGAGTTGGCTCAACATTTCTACGAAATGCACGGGGCAATTTGTTGATAAAAGGTCATGAACCTCCGTAGCTGTCCTTGCAACTAGAAGATCATACGTCTCTTTTGATGACGTTATGGGCACTGTTGTCTGCAAAAGCACAGACTTCATTTTGCTTAAAGTATCAATTCGTATAGAATAGAGATTCAGACAAGGCCAGATGGGAGTCTCTGTGTCTACCGGCCTGCTCGGGAACAATGCTTGCATACAGCATTTGACCATGGATGTTACGCTTACTAGATAACTTTTCCCTGGAACAATGCCACAACATCTGTGATCCGTTCTAAGAATGTAACTTCCATTCGCAAGTTGCATAAAGAAGGGCTCTTTCTGAGTTGCAGGTGTGACAAGCTGGTGGCATGAAAGGTTGTTAGAATTTCCTTCACAGGCTCCGTGTAAATTAATACCCTGGCACAAAAGTATACCGCTTAGTGAATGTTTACAGTTTTCACCACTAAGAAATACATTTTTGTCGCTGTCACTGTAGCATGAATGTGTGTATGGTAATTTCCATTCTGATTTTACATAACCTTTACCCAATCGTTCATACTGGCCAGTAGGTATGTCTTCAAGGCATTTTTTAAATTGGAAAGTGGTTATCGGAATAGTGATAATTCCGTGTATTATCCATTCAATGACAGGACTTTCTGACATTGTCAATGGTAATCTCTCAAGTTTTTCGATGCTCAGGATTGTATAGTCTGCTCCTTTCTGTGCCAAACTGATTTGTTTATCAGTAAGGTTAAAAATGGAAAATAATGACGTTGTGTTGATTAAACGCCAAGGCACATAGCCTGAACGAAGATTTTGCAGGGTCCAGCCTAATTGTACAATAGAACGTAATTGAGATTGGCCATGCTGTAACATTAGCAAGTCTCTGTCTATTATGTCAAAGGCAGAAGATACAATATTGTCCAACGAATATATTCTGGAGGATAGAGTCATTAACCCATTGTCCACTACAGAAAGGGATTTTTCCAAATTAATACGATCAATTTCTCGTATTTTTTCTGCTGTTTAAATTTGTGTGACTTTCCAAGCCTCGTTGTACGCAGCATAGATGCTGGCCGCTATGAAACGCTTTTGACGCTGTTTGCGTGGTCCAAGAATGAAATCGCGCAAATCAGCACCATCTTTTAATAAAGACAAGTGTTGCTTAATTTCAGCCAGTGTGGATGTTCCTAGCCATTCAAGGCAGAGTTTCCCTACACTGTATGTTGTTACTATCCCTGGATGTTGTCTCTGGGAGTATCTAGGGTCTTGTCTGGTCATTTTTAACCCCTGTGTTTTGTTCAGGAATCTATCTTGACAGTTGTTTGTGTCAGTAGGCCAGATTAACCACTTTTTCCAATCAGGATGTGTTCTGTTAAAATGTAAAATTTTGGATACATCTATCTCAATATCTGTTGTTGTATTTTCAGGTATTGGCTTCGGAATAGACGGTTTGTTTAGGTCTTTGATCCTAGCTAGGCCAAGACAGGATGTTTGGTGAATTGTGTCATTTAAAAACATCATTTGTTCTGGTATCATGCAGGTTCTGAATAGTGCTTCAAGGCCTTGTACCTGCCAATCTTTTGTACCCCAAATGGTTTTCGTTTCAATGTTATTTTTCCAATAATCAAAACCAAATGTCATAATTTTTTCATAAAATGCTTCTGAATATATTAATTTAGTGTTTGTCAGCATTGTTTTCATTCCTGTTTTATCTAACAGTTTGTAATAAAACGTTTCTGCATCACTGGTGTTAAACCCTGAGAAGCACTTGAATTTCTCAAAAAATGTTTTAGAACTGCTTTTAGGTGGTGTAGCACAATGTTCCCATTGATTATACTTAAAAACTTTTCTAGGCTGTGCAGATTTATGCAAATAATGATCGCCATAATGTGTGTAGCAGAATAATTGCTCATAACTAGATAAACCTTGTAAATAATCATGTTCTGTGAATCTAGCTGACATTACTAAATCAGACATCATGTCATTGATACTGTTAAAGTCCCAATCATCAGAGAATGTACTAGGTTTTACAAAGTCACTTAAGGAAACCTTCAGTTGATGAGGATACTTCAGGATTTCGACCGGACCATAGATCTCATAGTCAGTTTTCTCCCATACTACCCCACCAGGTATTGGAATTGCTGTGACATTTACTGTTGACAGTTCTCTTTTCTTCACGTGGGATGATCTGTGTGGTTTGAGGACTAGGTTGATGTTCTGACTTGCTGTGTCCATTGTACTGTATTTTCCCTCAATGAATTTTCCCAAACAAAGTACCATGATGAGCCAAAGCAGGAGGAAAAATACACCTAGACTGAACCAGAACTCTAACCAAGGTGAAATAAGGTAGATTTCCTTCAGTTGATGAAAGAGTTCCGTTGCTTTTTCTTTAAAAGTCTTTTTTGTTTCTGGCATCACTTCGGGGTCGTTTTGATCTTCAGAGAAGTTGTCGAAGTTGATGAAATAACCAGAGGCAGTTCTGTCAATTGTTGGGATTGTTCTTTCAATTTGTCTTTCGGTAGCACTTTCTGATGCCACATTATTGTAGACTGGTGTTTCTTGACAAACTATTTCAATCTGTGTCTCAAGAGGCACGAGTTCCATGGCATTATTGCATAATCCTTCTCTGTGCACTGCAGGCTGATCGAATGTTATTAGTCTTTCAGTTTGAACCTCTTGGATTGTTGCAAGTTTGGGTATTCTGTTGTTTCTTGGGAGTCCACTGGGCCTACTGTTGATTATAGGCCACATGCTTGTGGTTTTACCAGGTCGATAGACACGACTCTGTTCTCCTTTTTACCAGCAAGGGACGGTAGTACAACTGATCTTGTTCCGGTGACTGCCAAGAGAGGTACTGCTTTTCTGTAAGAAGGCCCAAATTCCTTCTTCACCGCGATTTTTTCTCTGACTAGATCCCCAAACTTTGGAATCCAGACAGGCCTTGCTGGGGCTGTTGCTTGTGGTGCCTCGTCAGTGGTATCTGGCTGTTGCTTTAACTTTATGTTGCTTAAGGATTTTCTTGTTTCATTCAGTTCCTGTAAAACAGCCAAACGATCTTTGATGTCAAAGTCTGTTTTCTTTTCTTGTACCACTGATACCTGACTATCTAAGTCCTTAATTGTCATTCTAATTCCGAACAATAGTTCGTATGGGCTGAAACCTTTTAGAGATTTTCTTGGCAAATTGTTAAGACTGGACTGGACACTTATTAAATGTTTGACCCACCCAGCGCCTGAACCTAATACCTTCGCTGTTATAGATCGCTTTGTGTCCCGTTTTTTTCTTTCAACCACACTATTCCCTTCGGGGTGCGACGGACAAGAATACCGCAACCCAATTCCCATGCTGGCCATGGCCTCCTTATAAGCTCGAGAGCTGAAAGCAGGACCCTGGTCAGAATGGAACGTGGTAATTGCGTATGTACCGATAAAGACTCGCAGATCTCTCTTATAACCGTTCTAGCGTCAGCCGAGTGCTGGAGGCCACATTTTTTAAGTGTGTTTAGTCTTAACTGATTAATAGGACGCTGAATGGCTTGCGGACATCATTACCCTTTCTATAAATGGTAACTGTGCAACATGCAGGACCGGTTCATTACTGCGATCCCTATCACAGTCCGGACAGTTCTTTACATATATCTGATGTTGCACGCTCATCCCCGGCCACCAGTATACTGATTGCAATTCAGTCAGAGATTCCCTCATCTGAATGTGCCTTGGACCTTCACCCATGTGTGCGTCTGCTATTAATAATATTCTCCTGTTCATGTTTGGAATTACCCTATCCCCCACTCCAGGGATTCGAGCAAAAGGAACAGAGTTTGCATCGATTACGTATGCATAATTGAGTGGATAGTTCATGGGCAGTGCTGCCCAGTCGCCTTTTACGATTGTTTTTACTGCCAGCATGGTTTCCCCGTCTATGTATTTTTCTGTACGCTTTTTTGTGGCTACGGAAGCCGGTTTAGTTGCTTCCGCTGTGGCTGTATTAGCCAATGAATTACCTGCAACGTGAACGCCATCACGTTGAAGACTCTGTGCGTGTATCACGTGAGTCTTTTGTAGTTCTTTTTGTAAAAGAGCTACCTGTTTCCAGAGCAATTTATGCTTTATTGTGGCACCTGTGTCATCTTTGTAATCGTTTTCAATCCACCTCTGCAGTTTATTATTGTGAGAGTTGACGCAAAAATGAGAATCGCACACGATAAGTGTCGGGAATTCACGTTCTGCATTTTCGAGCGCCATCTTTAAACATCTGATTTCAGCTCTCCGAGCCGAACAGTTTCTCAATGATTCAGTGTTTGTTACTTTCGGTCTGAATTTACCGCACAGCCAACGACCTTTAACAATCGCACAGGCTGCATCGTAGGATTTGCTCTCTACGTTGAAATGCTGTACAAATCTATCTGTATAGATTATACAGGTGTATTGTGGGAGAGGCAGAAGTTCGATTGGCAGAGGATATTCTTCTTCATATTCTAAATTATTCAGTTCTTCGAATTGCGGGGCGAAATAGTATTTCACATCATCCGCTCCTAGAGAATCTAAACACTGTATCCATTTCGGATCCAGTGACACTGTAGGCAGGTTTACTGGGCTGAATAGCGCCTCGAAGGCGGATTCCGCTGTGAGGATATTAATCCGTTTGCCGTGTGCTAGCTCTCGTTCATTTGATAATGCAATTTGCACTGCTTTCACAGTTCTTTCTGTGTGACTGAATGTTTTTTCTACTTGTGTGTACAAGTGAGATTTAATTGAAATTGGTACCTTTTCTCCCTCATTAGAGGTTAGGTACGTGAATCCGCATCTTCCTGGGATGACTCGGATTACAAGACCGCGTGTGTTGTCACGTGTATCTAATTTAGTTTTAGCTAACATGTCTGTTTGCAGTGATCTCAAAATTTCTGTGTATTTTTGAGTCCAATTGATTCGTTTAAAATCAGGTTTAATTAGTTCCTAAAGAGGTTTAACCCTCTCTGCGTAATTTAGAATGTAAGTTCTTCCAAAATTCAGAAAACCTAGTATGGATTGTAAATTCTTCAGCGTTTTTGGAGCTTGGAGTTCAGCGCACTTCTCTAAGAAGTTGTCCGCTAGGCTTTTCCCTTCACTTGATAATTCGTACCCTAAGAATAGTACTGTCAGATGGGCAATTCGAGACTTTTTAAAGTTGAATTTGTAACCCTCTGCTGCGAACCCAAGTATAATGGTGTTCACTCTTTTCAAGTGAGTATCCAAGTCGTCGTCTGTGAGATAAATATCATCTACGTAAGATAATGCCTCATCATCATATATTTGTAGTAACTCTGTTACTCTAGCTGAGAATAGTCCTGGGCTGTTCTTGAACCCCTGTGGGAGTCGACAAAGTCGCTGAGAAAGCGGTCAAGTATCTGCTTTCTGGTGCAATGTTTTGACAAAAGAACCATTAGATATGTCTAATGTCGTTTTATATTTTTTCCTAACTATGTTATTCATTAGGGCTGCACTATGCGAGTTTTGTACTACAAATGTTTTGCAACATGCATTAAGGTGTCTGTAATCCAAAACTAGACGATATGAATTGTCTGGCTTGGAGAAAGGAAACAAAGGATTGTTCATTTGAGAGGTGCATCTTTCAATCACCCCCTGGTAATCAAGCTGATCTTAGATTTCCCTGACTTGTTTTTTAGCTTCTTGCTTAATGGGATACTGCCGTTGGGCAGTTGGTTCACTTTTTAATTGGATTTTGTGAGGAGGTGAGTCCTCATCCCATCCTACATGATTTTTATATAATGCCGGTGCCTGGGCTACTGCCCATTTCCTTGCATAAGTATATTTTTTGTGAATCGGAATGTGATTCGAGAAGGCAGGCATAATCATTTCTTCGCCACGAGGGCACTCCCTGACAAACTCTGGGGGCCAATCTTTTTCAGCTAACAGAATATCATAGCCTTTTGAGAGTTTGTCCCAAAATAGACCCTTTATTTTCCTAGTCTTATCACCCTCTATACGCAATGTTATCTCGTATATTTTATGGGGCTCGCTAAGTCTGGTGTCGGCAGTTTCAACCTGAATGAATTCATTCGTGTCCACTGTCTCGAGAGGACTCATCAGGATCTTGCGGGCTATACTGATTTCTGCTGCACTGTCCAACATTGTCAATGCTCACTCCCCATTTTTCAACTGTGTCCTCAGTATTCTCGGCATGGTTGATTACTCTAATACTGGCTACCTTCTTTTTTGGAAATTGAGATTTTTTACTCTGAGCAGGTTCCTTGTCTTTGGACTTGGTGTGCTCTCCTGGGTCTGACCGTCCTCTTCTTTCCGATTTCTGCGAAAAAGATCGAGAGGGACGTGTATCAATACTTTGATATCTATCAGGTTTTTTCAAATTATCCCTATTTCTAAGGTTATATCTTTTCTCAGAGGGCTCCCTCTGGGGAGACTGGTGTTCTCGAGTCGGAGTTCTTTCCCTCCGTCGAGGAGACCTTCCTCTGGACTGGAAAACTTTTTCCTTGGGAGTGGATTGTTTATTTCCATCCCAGCTCTTTTTAGGAGTTGGGGCTTTACGGGTTTTCCACCCAAGCTGTCTCTACCTAATTCTTCATACAATTTTTCTATGATTCTGGCAAGCTCAACAGGCTGATCTGTTATATCTGTTTCCTTCACCTTCTGGCGGATCGCCACAGATGCTGCTTCTCCTTTTATATTGGCTAATAATATAGCCGAGACCTGCTTAAAGTCTTTCAGTAATTTCATACCAAGATTTAACGCGGGCTCTGGACCGTATTCATTCTGAATCTGTTTTAGCACTTCTGGTATTACCGCCATAGACGGAACACCGTGTGTTTTTGTGTAAATGGAAGCAAAGACTGTACCCCAAGTGTCACAGTCCTCCACGTGTGGTGCGATTCCCATAGGAAGGCAGATGGTCAAGATTCTGTGTTTCTCAATAGGGGTAGTATCAGGAAATACTGCCTCTATTTGAGTGATTTTCTGTGCTAACCAGAAAGGAATTTGTTCCCGTTTTACGGGTGTTTTACCAAGACATGACTGTATGTTCTGTGGTGTAATTTTATTAGTGTTCCCCTGATGAGGGGTCAGCTGTGGTACATTAACAGCTGGTTGGACTGTTGCAGTCCGCATTACATATTGTACAAATTGACTATGTATTTTTATTAATGTTTTTAGCTGTACTAACAGCTCTTCCTTTGAAATTTTTGCAATGTCCGGATGTAGTGTGTAGCTGGCTAGAACCGGCCACGTTGCTCCTGGTCTACCTAGTTGACCGAGCCTGGTAATATGATCATTATGTTTTAGGGCGCCATTAAACCAGAGCAGGTGCTCTTGGAATTTTAGTGGGATTTCAGTCTCCTCGAAAGGAGCATACTCTTCCGGAGGTTTCTCTATTTTGTAATAGTGAAACTCTTTTGTTCTAGCGTTTGCCGCTGGAAAGTTTATCCATGAATAGAATACCTCTGTCTGCCGATATTCGTGTGCCTCTATCACGAAAATTACTGTACCACCTTGTGGTGTCAGTCCGTTTTCTTTATGTTTTAAAGGTATAGATTTTCTTAAGTGGACCGGGATGTCGATAGCATCTGGGTCAGTCTGTAGGAGACTCGAGTCTTCCTTTATTAGTTGGGCTGCCAGCCTAGCTGCTTCCCTTTCTTCTTCACTGTCTGACATTTTATAAATGCAGGCTTTGCAGAGTAGGTCTCCAAGGAGACAAAGATTAGGTGCACATTATTTTGGAACACTGTATCCTTCAACGTTGAATAAACCAGAGCTTTACATAGGAATCTCTTCCTACTAAGGTCGGGCGGATTTTAACCTTTCACCCACTCCAGACGTCTATTGGAGTATTTACGGGAGAAAGGGGTCTGTGTGAAATATGCACGACTGAGTTACTCTAACGTCTTGCGTTAGTTTATCGCCTTACCAAACGTTGGGCGCCATGTAGCGTAGTTCCTATTTTCCCAATAGACCCTGCGCATTGGAATAACATAAACAGTAGTATCGACGTAGAAGTGTGGATCTTCCAGGCCTCTACTGACTATGCAAAACTTAATTGGGTTTGTTACCAACTAGCTCAGAGGTCACTGGAAACTTTCTTGACTGAAATAGGAAGTGATCAGCTTCCCTGGCACAGACAAGAAGGGATTCAGTTTTCCAACAACCGTGCAACATGAAAACTTTGCTCCTCAGATCAAGAGTCAATCTCTAGGGTCGTGTGAAACAATAGACAGTTATTTTACTCAGTCAGGTTGGTGCAGTTTACTTTCACAATATGTAGAGAATAGAGAGACGGGCGTTTGTCAATAAAAGGTTAACATTTATTGAACAGTCTTTCTTCTCATACAAGAGAAATGAATTGCCACAATTGCAAGACTTGTTATTATAAAAAGTGCGTACAGTAAGATAAGTATTGCGAAATAATACTGTAAAAGCATTGATATGGTTTCTTAGCCATACAATGGTTTAAAAGTATTAAAACATATATACATTCATATATACATTAGGCTAAAATACTCAACTGGTGCTTCTAACTACGCCTACCCCAGTGTACCTGACCTAAGCCTAATACTTGGGAGGGGAGTAAGTAAGTAGCTTTAAGTTAAGTTGGTTTTGCCAAGGTTTGCTTCAAGAATTCTCTCTCAAGGGTTTAGTCAACACCATACCTCTGGAATAGAATGATGGAGGTCTGGTATCTCCCTCAGGGCTCGATATCCCAGTCACCTGCAAGGGTAGACCAGAAACGCCGGAGCTGGATTTCTCGGCAGGAGAAAGGCAGCGTCTCTTCTCAGCGCGTCGAGGAGGAGAAGGAGGGGGGACAGCGTCCGCGGGCAGCTTGCATCTGCTGGGCTCTTGCAGGGGGACAGCTGTTCAGCTCCTAAGTTCACCACACCATCGTTCGCTAGTTAGCAGCGATAGCAGTAGCGATAGCAGCTATGATATCTTCAGCATAACAGCAGCTTCAGGCGACGGGCAACAGGGGACTTGCTTAAGGCCACGTTGGTAGTATTTATACCTGAAAGGTGCCTTGTTTGACGTAAGTTTGCTGGACATAAGACGTCAATAAGATGTCACTAGGAGTGTATTCGTCTATCAGTGCTCATTAGAGTTCTATTACTAATCAAAACACAGCAAGCGGGGATTTCCAGGTTTGCTGAGTTTTTATCTTGTTGAAGAACTCAGAGTGTTAATCTAGGAATCTCAGATAGTGACTTCTGCTCTGTCATTGCACTAATTGGTTGCAAAGGAAGTGGCAGAGAAAGCTATTCTGGAATGTGGCTCTGTTCGTGTGAGGCCAGAGATGAGTTACTGAATATTGCACTTGAACGGTTATGCCAATATAGGGAATAAATGGATTTATAGCCGAATAGGGGCATAAGGTCACAGTATCGATCAGGGTCCTAGATTAGCACGCAACACCATCTTGATTGGAATAAAGTGGTAAATCTTAAAACAAAGTGAAGGGGTTCATTTTGCCATAGAAAGTATGATTAGTGCGGCAGAAAGAAAAATTAGGGCACATTTTGAATGACTTCTCAAATCCTCTTCTATTTCATCAAAATAATTCTGACATGCTGACTGAAACATGCACTTTCAATACAAGCAGCAGACTTCCCTGGTGAGCAGTAACTTTACTACAGTGATCTAATAAACAACTAGAGTGCTAACATTCTGAATTCATGGCAAATGTGTGACACATCTGAAGGCCTTCTTGATGAAATCAAAGTAAAAAACTGAAAGTATTTCCTACTGAGGAGACTGTAGTAAATGAGGAAATTAGGACACTTCATGACAAATAAGTCTCCCAAGATGGCCACCAGAGACAAAAGAGCCCAAATGTAGTACAAATGTCATCCAGATGTAGCCCAAGTATAGCCCAGTGACAGAATGTCCCAGAGTGTTCTAAAGGACAACTAGAGCGCTAGCAGCCTTATTTATGACACAAGTATGGCACACCTGAAGCCATCTTGATTGGAATAAAGTGGTAACACTTAAAACATTTAATTTGCAAAGGAAGAAAATGAGGGGGTTCAATTTGCCATAACAAATTTCGATTAGTGCTGCAGAAAGAAAAATTAGGGCACAATTTGACTTCTCAAATCCTCTCCTAATTCCTTAAACAATTCTGACATGCAGACTGAAACATGCACTTTGAATACCAGCAGCAGACTTCCCTGGTGAGCAGTACCTTTACTACAGTGATCTAATGAGCAATTAGAGTACTAACATCCAGAATGTATGGCAAATGTGTGACACATCTGAATGCCTTCTTGATGGAACCAAAGTAAAATAAACTGAAAGTATTTCCTACTGAGGAGACTGCAGTAAATGAGGAAATTAGGAAACTTCATAACACATAAGTCTACCAAGATGTCCACCAGGGACAAAAGAGCCCAAATGTAGCACAAATATCACCCAGATGTAGCCCAAGTACAGCCCAATGACAGAATGTCCCAGAATGTTCTAAAGAAAAACTAGAGCGCTAACAGTCTTACTTATGACAAAAGTATGGCACTCCTGAAGCCATCTTGATTGGAATAAAGTGGTAACACTTAAAACATTTAATTTGCAAAGGAATAAAATGAGGGGGTTCATTTTGCCATAGAAATTATGATTAGTACTACAGAAAGAAAAGTTAGGGCACATTTGACTTCTTGAGTCCTCTTCTATTTCATTAAAAGAAATCTGACATGCAGACTGAAACATGCACTTTGAATACCAGCAGCAGACTTCTCTGGTGAGCAGTAGCTTTACTACAGTGATCTAATGAGCAACTAGAGTGCTAACATTCAGAGTTTATGGCAAATGTGTGACACATCTAAATGCCTTCTTGATGGAACCAAAGTAAAAAACTGAAAGTATTTCCTACTGAGGAGACTGTAGTAAATGAGGAAATTAGGACACTTCATGACAAATAAGTCTCCCAAGATGGCCACCAGAGACAAAAGAGCCCAAATGTAGTACAAATGTCATCCAGATGTAGCCCAAGTATAGCCCAGTGACAGAATGTCCCAGAGTGTTCTAAAGGACAACTAGAGCGCTAGCAGCCTTATTTATGACACAAGTATGGCACACCTGAAGCCATCTTGATTGGAATAAAGTGGTAACACTTAAAACATTTAATTTGCAAAGGAAGAAAATGAGGGGGTTCAATTTGCCATAACAAATTTCGATTAGTGCTGCAGAAAGAAAAATTAGGGCACAATTTGACTTCTCAAATCCTCTCCTAATTCCTTAAACAATTCTGACATGCAGACTGAAACATGCACTTTGAATACCAGCAGCAGACTTCCCTGGTGAGCAGTACCTTTACTACAGTGATCTAATGAGCAATTAGAGTACTAACATCCAGAATGTATGGCAAATGTGTGACACATCTGAATGCCTTCTTGATGGAACCAAAGTAAAATAAACTGAAAGTATTTCCTACTGAGGAGACTGCAGTAAATGAGGAAATTAGGAAACTTCATAACACATAAGTCTACCAAGATGTCCACCAGGGACAAAAGAGCCCAAATGTAGCACAAATATCACCCAGATGTAGCCCAAGTACAGCCCAATGACAGAATGTCCCAGAATGTTCTAAAGAAAAACTAGAGCGCTAACAGTCTTACTTATGACAAAAGTATGGCACTCCTGAAGCCATCTTGATTGGAATAAAGTGGTAACACTTAAAACATTTAATTTGCAAAGGAATAAAATGAGGGGGTTCATTTTGCCATAGAAATTATGATTAGTACTACAGAAAGAAAAGTTAGGGCACATTTGACTTCTTGAGTCCTCTTCTATTTCATTAAAAGAAATCTGACATGCAGACTGAAACATGCACTTTGAATACCAGCAGCAGACTTCTCTGGTGAGCAGTAGCTTTACTACAGTGATCTAATGAGCAACTAGAGTGCTAACATTCAGAGTTTATGGCAAATGTGTGACACATCTAAATGCCTTCTTGATGGAACCAAAGTAAAAAACTGTAAGTATTTCCTACTGAGGAGACTGCAGTAAATGAGGAAATTAGGAAACTTCCTAACAAACAAGTCTCCCAAGATGGCCACCAGAAAAAAAGAGCCCAAATGTAGCACAAATATCATCCAGATGTAGCCCACGTATAGCTCAATGACATAATGTCCCAGAGTGTTCTTAAGAACAACTAGAGCGCTTACTGTCTACTTATGACAAAAATATGGCACAACTGAAGCCATCTTGATTGGAATAAACTGGTAACACTTAAAACATTTAATTTAAAATGGAACCTAGTGAGGGGGTTCATTTTGCCATAGAAATTATGATTAGTGCTGAAGAAAGAAAAATTAGGGCACATTTTGAGTGACTTCTCAAAACCTTTTCTATTTCGTTAAGACATTCTGACATGCAGGCTGAAACATGCACTTTTAATACCAGCAGCAGATTTCCGTGGTGAGCAGTAGCTTTACTACAGTGATCTAATGGGCAAATGGAGTGCTAACATTCAGAACTCATGGCAAATGTGTGACATATCTAAATACCTTCTTGATGGAATCAAAGTAAAAAACTGAAAGCATTTCCTACTGAGGAGACTGCAGTAAATGAGGAAATTAGGAAACTTCGTAACAAATAAATTGCCACCAGAGACAAAAGAGCCCAAATGTAGCACAAATATCACCCAGATGTAGCCCACATGTAGCCCAATGACAGAAGTGTGCAAAACACTTTTTATTTCTTGTGTTTTTGCAGTTTTATATAATGCAGACTTGTCAGGTATTGGAGTGCTGTACATGAGCATTGGTACATCACACAAGAACAAGTTAATTTTGGTTGTAGACATGGGGAGATTAAGTGATTTGACCAGAATCACAAAATGTCGAGCTGAAGCAGGAACTCCAACCTGGTTCCCCAGTTGCAAAGTCTGCAGCTCTGGAAGTAACCCCACATCCTCTCCCCTAAGTGCAATATTTAATCAAGTGGTCAACTGGATAAAAAAACATAAAGATAACAAATAATTTAAAAGTTCTTTGTCGCTATTTGAAAACTCAGAAAATATGTCCTCATTTTAGTTTTCTAGAGCACTAACCATAGGTTTGATGCAAATAAGACCTTCTCATAGATGTAATTTCTAAAGGAAATGCTCCAGTATTACAGTTTTGATTACATCAAGATGACGTCAGGAGTTCCACACTTTTGTAATAAATATAGAATGTTAGCAATCTAGTTGTTCATTAGGATACTGTTGAGAGGCAGAGGCCAGGGGCAAGGACTCAGAAAAATAAAGGCAGGTAGGAAGGTGCAGAGGCAACAATTTGACCACACTGAGCAGGCAGGAATGGCAGTGGCAGCACAACAGACTATGAAGGGCAGTAGAAAAGGGAGGAGGTGCAACAAACCAACAATACAGGACTGTCAAGATAGGCTGTGGCAATATAATGGACCATTTTGGGCAGGAGGAAGAGGCAGTGGTAGTACAACCATACATGTCAACAGACCCGATTCAGCCAGGAAACGTCCAATGTTTTTAAGCCCAAATGGGCTTTATTTGATCTGTCTCCTGTCTACAATCGCCTCTTTTTCAATGTAAGTCAAAGGGGAAAATCAATACCCCAGTTTTCTTTCAAAGTCTCCCTCTTACCAAGTTCAAAATGTTAGCAAGTATGGTACATTGGATCATGGAAGGCAGGAGGAATTGGGGAAGGGACACGGACTCGAATAACAGAGGACAGGAGGGACATGGAGAGGTGCACCAAACTGACCCTACAGGACAGACATCATTGTTTGAGGCAACACAATACACCACACAGGGCATGCTGGATGGGAGTGCAGTACAACAATCCATAGAAAGCAACAGGGAGGGGACAGGACCATGTACATGGACAACAGATAACAGAGGGGAAAGAGGCAGTGATAGCTAGCTGACCATAATCGACAGACAGGAGAGAAAGCTACAGCATAACGTACCATAAAGGGCAGGAGCAACGGATCAGGGGCTTTAAAATGGAACAGACAAGCAGGAGCAGCAAGATGAACATGGAGGTCAGGCAGGATGGGCACTAGAAGCAAGACACACCATGGAGAGCAACAGTGAGACTATAATGGCATACACACAGACCATGGAAGGAAGGTAGGAGGGAGTCAGGGGTAGCTAGCTGACCACATAGAGAAGGCGGGAGGGGCTGTGGCAGCACAGAACACCATGCATGGGAAGCGGGAGGGTTAGTGGCAGCACAATGGCTACGATGGGCAAGAAGGAGGGTGCAGGGGCATGCACAAAGGACCATGGAGGATAGAAATGAGGGTCAGGACCTTGGCACAGACAAGAGAGATCAGGGGGAGGGGCCTCACAACAGACCACCTGGGGCAGGCAAGAGGAGTGGTTGCAGCACAACAGACCAGGATAGGCAGAAGTGTGTGGCAGTAAAATGGACCATGGAGGACAGGAGGAAGCGGATAGGGGGCATGGAATGTGGACACGCAGGGTGATGGTGGCAGGGACAGGTTACAGTCATCTGACAATGCTAGGCAGGTGGGAGGAGAGTGGCAGGTAAATAGAACACTCAGAGTAGATAGGAGTGGCAGGTCCATGGAACATGGTTGGCAAAAAGGATGGAGCAGGAGCATGCACACAGACATCGGAGGACAGGGGGAAGGAAAATACGGGCAGCAAGTAAAGCACAGAGGCTAAGCAGGCAGTTAATGATGGGGCATAGCATTGGGCAATGGAGGGCAGGAGGAGTGGACTGGTACATCATGCTAAATGGAAGGCAGTGGCATCACATCAGACCATGCATGGCAGGAGGGAGGAGGTTAGTCCATGGATTCAGACAACAGAGGATAGGGAGGAGGTGGATGGGGCAGCAAGATAACTGTTCAGAGAAGGTGGGAAGGCCAGTGGCAGAACAATGGCCACACAGGGCTGTAATAAGGGAGCAGGGACATGGACTTGGACAATGGATGGCTAGGAAGAGGGAAGGCAGGAGCAGCAAGCTTGGGTGGGGGCAACACAATGCCAGGCCCTGCTTCCAACCCCCACCATCCATTGTGATTTGTATCTTACTTAACGTTAAAAAAACCTAGAAATTTACTGAAAAACACAAAGGTTACAGGGACAGTGTAGTTAGACTCAGATTTCACTCATACACAACCAGTGAAATTCAGCAGTTATAGTTAACTGAGCTAACTATAACTTACGCCCCCGCAATGTACTGCTAATGACCTCAGACATAACATCATTCATGACATGGTCAGTTACATCACTCATGACATCACTCATGATATCTCAAATGACCTGAGAATGGAATGGAACTATAATCGCTAGAACTATATTTAGGGATAGTGTGTGTATATTAACACCCCTTTTTTCTTTTCTTTCGTGTAAAAACCATTATAATACACAACATGCCCAGATTAATATGGCCGATAGCCTTTCACTTTAAAGTAATGTGTAGTCCATTGTTTATTTTGATGTTTGCAATCCTAAATATGTTTATCATGAATGTCAAGCTGACGAACATACAGGTATTGCCGTCACGGGGCAAAATATGCTGAAATTATATTGTGTGCATATTAACACTTGTTTTCTTTTCTTTATTGTATCAGTTCCTGAATTTTCACATCCAGACCAAGCCAATATGGCTGCCAGCTTTTTGGATTAAAGTAATATGTAGTCCTTTGTTAATGTTGGTAACTGGAGGCATTTGTACATTTAAATAAGGATGCTACTATGATGTCTTATATCGTTATAAAGGTTCGGACGAGCCGAAATGCATGGATCATGTCCTTTGCAGATTAAATACTTCCAAACTACAACTGAGTGCTGATTCCTTCCTTGTAAGAGTGAAAGGAGATTAAATACATATATATATAAAATTCACTGAAAAAAACACAAGTTTCAGGGACATTACAGTTAGAAATTAGCATTTAAGAAACCTCAGAAATTCACAGAAAAAAACATAGGTTTCATGGACGTCACAGTTAATCTGACATTTCACTCGTACAAAACAAGAGAAATTCGGCTGTAATAGTTAGTGGTGCTAACTATAACTCGCGCCCGCAATGCACTGCTGATGACGCCACATATTACATCACTCATGACATGGTCAGTGACATCACTGATGACATCACTGATGGCATCTTAAATGACATCACTGATGACATCCTCCACGTGATCATCTGATGCACCTTCTCACACCCTAAAATACAGACTACCATTCTCGAAACCATAGACACACTAATACTAGTACAGCTACAATATTCTGTGCACTATGCATGCAGACCTCTAATCAGCTATGTAGCATTGATACAATCTTTTAAATAGTCAGTTAGTACCTATCCAATCTAGGAATCCTTCTGTCTGTCCCATGCACTTGTCCATTCACCCATCCAGCACTATGTACGTATCCTATCACTAGGCCAATACCTAAGCACTTACCAATTTAGCATGCACTCTCTTTCAGCACTGAAACTACTCCATTTATTAGTCATATACTTAAGGAATGACCTAGCCACTAACCCAAGTACAGGTACAATGTTTTGTACACTATGCATGCAGATCTCTAACAAGCTACATACCATTAATACGCTCTTCTAAATAATCAGTTAATACCTATGCAGTGTTGGAATCCTTCTATCTGTGCCATGTATTTCTCCAATCACCTATCCAGCACTATCTACGTATCCTAGCACTCTGCCAATACCTAAGCACTTATAAATTCAACATGTACTCTCTTTGCAGCACTGAAATTAATTATTCTAGTTACTAGTCATGCACCTAAGAAATGGCCTAGAAAAACTAGTACAGCTACAATATTCTGTGCACTATACATGCAGACCTCTAATCAGCTACATAGCATTAATAACATCTTTTAAACACTCAATTAGTACCTATACACTCTAGGAATCCTTCTGTCTGTCCCATGCAGTTGTCCATTCAACCATTCAGGACTATCTACATATCCTATCACTTCACCAATACATAAGCACTTATAAATTGAGCATGCACTCTTTTTGCAGCACTGAAATTACTCCAGTTATTAGTCATACACTTAAAGAACGGCCTAGCCACTAATACAAGTGCAGGTACAATATTTTGTACACTATGCATGCAGACCTTTAACCAGCTACATACTATTGACACACTCTTCTAAATATCCAGTTAGTACCTATGCAGTGTAAGTATCCTCCTGTCTGTCCCACGCATTTCTCCAATCACCCATCCAACACTAGCTACTTATCCTATTACTTCACCAATACCTAAGCATTTATAATAACTGAAAAAAATGTTTAGCATTTTTTGATATGTGCTACTGTCAAGGTAAGATTAAGTAATCCAAAGACTATCAATGCACAACTACATTCAGCTGTGCACTATATATATAAACCTCTAAACAGCTACTTAGTAAAGTACTGGCCATGCAACCTAGGAATCCTCCTGTCTGTCCCATGCACTTCTCCAATCACCCATCCAGCACTATCTACGTATCCTATCACTCCATAATACCTAAGCATTTATAAATTTAAAATGTACCATCTTTGCAGCACTGAAATTATTCTTGTTACTAGTCATGTACCTAAGGAATGGCCTAGCCAGTAAAACTAGTACAGCTACAATATACTGTGTACTATGCATGCAGACCTCTAATCAGCATTAATATAGTCTTTTAAAAACTCAGTTAGTACCTATGCAGTCTAGGAATCCTTCTGTCTGTCCCATGCACTTCTCCATTCAACCATCCAGCACTATCTACATATCCTATCATTCTGCCAATACCTACGCACGAATACATTTAGCATGTGCTCGCTTTGTGGCACTGAAATTTCTCCAGTTATTAGTCTTATACTTAAGGAATGGCCTAGCCGGGAGGCAAGATGGCGGCGGCGTTCTAGACCGCTGCGAGAAGCTCCACTGACCAGTACCCCATGGTGAAGATTTGAGAAGTGCTGGCTATGCAAACCAGTGGGAAACATCAGACAACACAGCCTAACCAAATGTAGGCTTAGCAGAATGAAGAATAAGAGTCTAATACAAGCTGTCTACATTGTAATGCAGTAATATAACAACGTAACGCCCAGACTTACTTTTGGTTTACTGCGGTGGCACTGAAGCCAGATGGAGGGGCTCCGTGCTGAGAATCTGCAGAGCTCGGTGGATACAGCAGCGGTCTTTGAGCTGAGATCTTGTCTGACCTTCCTGTCCTCGTTGATTGGCTTCGCCGTGTTGAGATTTGCTGGACACACCCGACACGTTGGAGGCGCCGTTGATCGCCGCAGTGTGGGCAGCTCACCGGCCTGTCCTGTGGCCGCGACCGACTCTTCCTGCTTTCCCGGGGCGATCTCTCCTGTCAAGGGAGCCTGCGGTGCCTGCAGCGCTGCACAAACAGAATGGCCCCAAAGAACGCTGCTGCTACGGCTGCCGCTGCAGCCTCCAAAACCCGAGCGGCGAAGCAGGCTCTCCGCGATCGAGAGCTGGCGCTGAAACGAGCTGGAGCACTGGGCTCTGACGGGACTCCTGGCTCCGGCTTCGACATTATTCAAAATTCGGCACCTACGAAGCAACTGAAATCTACCAAGCTACTGCCATCTACGCCTGGACCGGACCCCTCGGTGGTTGATCTTCTCAGGAAAGCGCCTGCTTCAATTTCCCCTCACCTGTCAACGATCACAGCGCCGACGGTGGTTCGAACCATGATGGCTGGTTCCTCCTCTCCCGGGCTGGAGACTGTAGGTGAGACGGGGGGAATGCTGCCAGGAGGTAGTGTTCTCGTGCCTAGTCGGGAGGGGGAATGATCAAGGAAGCCTAATACTGTGCTTGCAGATGGAGATTCGAATATTTTAGTGGTAAACCTGCCTAATCAACCGCAGATTACGGATAAACAGCTCCCTGTGACCAGTGAAGGTATTGATTTACAGGCATCACCCTGTGCTCCCTCTGCCCCTATATCTATCCCCGTGGCTTCTGTTTCGAGCTCTATATCTGTTCAGAACCCGGCTCTTGAAGATCCCAATGCACTATCACCTTCAATAAACACTCTGACATTGATTAATGAGCCTGAGCCCGAACCTGAACCTGAACCTGAAACTGAAACTGAGACTAACATTGAAAATGTAACTCAATCTCTGACGCAAAACGCAGAAAGTATGGAACTTAGGGGGAAGACATCTAAGCCAAGTAAGGACTGTACTGTATCTTACTCATTGGACACAGATAGAGATCAGTCAGATTTTTATTCAATAACTGAGGGGGTTGATGATCTTAGATGGTCACATGAATCAGACTTGGAATCGGAGGTCAACACTGGCTCTGGCTCTGATACTAGTGCAACAGAGAGCGATCACGACCCAGTCCGAGTTGATTCTAGGGGAGGTAAGAGAACTGTACGGAGGAAGAAAAGGACCCACCATGGTGCATCAGGTTTACTGTGGGACTCTTCTCCAACGACAGCGCCAGCTCTTAATTCTCAGGAGCATGCCTCCACATCTCAGCCCGAGCCATCTATCCCTTTAGATCAACAAAATGCTACACTGACCACAGTAATGGATACAGTCCTACAGGCAATCGCTTCCCACCGGGAACAGACCTCAAGGGATGGTCGAAGGGCACAATTAGCGCTACATAAGGTACAGGGTGTAGTGCGTAAACTTTCAAAATCCGTTGCAGCTTCTAATGTAAGGATGACGGAGATGGAAGATGCATAGTAATCAACGAAGCAGAAGCCACAGTCACTCAGGAACGAGTGGAATCCCATGAGGAGGAATTAAAGGATGTTAGATGGAAGCTGGAGGACATGGAAAATCGTCTTCGACGCAATATTCTTCGCGTCCTTGGAATTCCTGAAAAAAGCGAGGGCGAGGATATACGCTCTTTCATTATCCAATTATTTAAGGATACTCTCCCGGAGCTTGCCTCCTGGAACTGGGACATGGAAGTGCAACGAGTCCATAGAGTTCCATCTACCCTGAAGGCATCCTCACCACAGGGGAAATATCCCCGCGCAGTATTGGTTTATTTTGGAAACTTTCCTCTCCGCCAGGCTATTGCCGACAAAGCAAAGCCCGAAGCTCGGCGTACCAGAAACAATATCTCTTACTTTGTTAGGCCTGCCTTTTGCCACACTACCGTGGAGAGAAGATGGCGTCTTCGCCCGATGATTAAACCTTTTTTGGACAATAATGCTCAGGTGTTTCTCAACAACCCTGCTAAACTGAAGGTTATCTATAAAGGCCAGGTTAAATTTTTCACCTCGGAGATAAAAGCAAAAGAGTTCCTAGACAGTCTGACATAAGTTTTGAGACTGAGCTCCGATAGAGACCTTACAGTGAATCAGTTAGACACCTGGTATATGTTAGTTGTATAAGTAGATATACTTTTTGTGAATTATGTCATAGGATTATAGACGTTAAAATAATCACCTTATTTTCCTATTTGACATATTTGATTTGTATCTCTCTCTATTTTTCTGAGACACTACTCGTGCACTCTTCTTGCATTTTCTCAACTCTATTGGTTTTTGAATAACACATGTTTACTATTAATGGTACTGGTCAGGGAACATCTCACCATCACCACAGACTCTACTAGAGTCTAAATGCCTAGAGGATTGGTGAGTGGGGGGAGGGGGATGGTGGGTGGGGGCAGGGGGGAAAACAACAAAAAAATAAGCAACCTCAGTCAAATAAGACAATGTCAAGCAATTTTTTACTCTTGTATACAGGATCAAATGATAGTAAAAAAGAAAAATCAGATTAAGAACCAGCGGCTCAGTATATGTATCTACATATCTTACTGTGTTGTAATGATCAAGTCTAGGATATACCATCCTAAATGGGGAGACTAAAACTCTGCAATTGGAATATCGCAGGTCTTAATGATAGAAATAAAAGGGCACAATTATATCAACTTTTACAACAAGATCCTGTTGATATTCTTTGCATACAGGAAACACATATTGCAGAATCTGATAAAGAACTGTTAAAGATCCCAGGTTACAATGTGATCGTAGCCACTTCCCAAACATCTAAAACAAGGGGGGTTGCAATTTTGGCTAAACCTATGCTTGGTAATCCTAGACAAACATGGCAGATGGGCTATAGTGCAGTTAGAATCAGGTCCTACTATTTGTGCGATTTAAGGGTCAAATCTAGATGATCCCTCAATGTTTAGTGATCTAGACATAGAACTAGCCTCCTGGCCTTCTCCCCTTATTCTTTGTGGAGACTTTAACATCTCCTTAGGGACCTTTTTACATAACCGACTGCCTCAGAAATATAACGGACGTAAGCCTAAGGTATATATGGCTATACGCCAATTAATGGATAGCCACAATATGTGGGATGTTTGGGACTTGAGGAAACATCATGATTCTGGTTTTACTTTTTTTTCTGACCTGCATAATAAATATGTTCGAATTGATTACATTATGACTTCTTTGGTGGACCTGGAATTACTGGATATAATCAAGTCTCCAAAAACAATATCGGATCATAACGCACTTACTCTTATTTTTGATTTACCCAGTTTTAATAGACCTAAATCACAATGGTCTTTTGACAGAAAGTTACTTGTCAACTTGGAATATATAACCCATATAACATCTTGGGCCCAGGGGTTTTTTGATTGCAATCAATATAGGGCACCCAGATTGATTGTCTGGGACTGTTTTAAAGCAGCACTAAGGGGCAAAACTATATCATTTGTTGCCAAAAGTAAAAAGATAGAGGATAAGAACAACCTTGGGCTCAAGCGTGAGTTATCTAATCTTGAGGCTTATCATGCCTCCCAGATCCTTCAAGGAGATCTAGCTACTGACACTCTTCATAAAATATTAGTCTTGAAGACCGAAATCGATAGTTCATTAATCAGGAAAGCCGCAGAAACGTATCAATCAAACAAAAGAAGTTTATATGAATCCGGGGAAAATGTTGGTAGGCAGTTAGCCCTACATACACGTCAAAAACAATCTTATAATAATATAAAGATGATTGAGTATGAGGGTCAGCAATACACGTCCTCACAGGACATAGATGGGGCTTTCCGGAAGTACTATCAAAAGTTATATCAAAATGAAGATTTATATTCTGGTAGAGATCTAAAAACCTTTATTAACAACTGGTTGTCAGAGATAGGTCCCAATCCACTGATTGATGAATCAGTCAAAGAAGAACTGGAAAGGGAAATCTCAATTACGGAATTGGAGCTTGCATTAGCTGAGCTCGCAAATGGCAAAGCCGCAGGTCCTGATAAAATTCCCTTGGACTTTTACAAGATACTGGGCAAACAAATACTTCCCTATTTATTGGATCTTTTTTTAGGGGTCCAATATAATGCAATACCGCCTGAGTCCTGGAAAAACACTAATATAGCGATCTTTGCTAAAAAAGGCAAACCCCCCCAATTTCCATCTTCATACAGGCCCATATCTCTTATAAACTCAGACTCAAAACTATATGCCAAGGTCTTAGCTAATCGGCTGAGTCGGGTTGTCGAGTGTCTTGTCTCCCCGTGGCAGCATGGCTTTATTCTAGGAAAGGGAACCACAGATCATACCCGTAGAGCCATTACCCTTTTTGACATCATGGGCGCCACGGGGGGCAGGATGTCGATGATCCTTCTCGACGCCGAGAAGGCATTTGACCGTGTCTCTTGGCAATTTTTGTGGAACATCCTAGAACTTAATAATTTTGGGTATAAATGTATTAATGCTGTAAAGGCCCTGTATGTAGGTCCAAAGGCAAAACTTTCCATCTGTGGTTCTGAGTCGGAGGATATTGAGATACAAAGAGGCACAAGGCAGGGTTGTCCCTGTTCACCAATATTATTTGCCCTTTATATTAATCCCCTTATTTTAAAATTACTTTCCTCACCCGTTATTCAACCTGTTACGGTGGGTCTGTTCTCGACAAAAATGTTGGCCTATGCCGATCACGTGGCTGTATTAACAACAAACCCAACTGAGGCAATTAGTGAAATCGAATTAATTACTCATACTTTTGGCATTCACTCAGGTAACTCCCTTAACAGGGATAAAACAATGGTCCTACGTACAAATAACACGACATTTGAAAGCCCTTATAAAGTGAAACAGGCAACATATTTAGGTGTCTTTATATCCTCTGATGTGAATGAAATCAACCATCTTAACTACACCCACTTGATCAATAAAATAAAAGAAGACCTTAGAAGAGTGGACAATTTACATCTGTCTATTATTGGGAGGGCTAACTATTTAAAAATGAATATCTTCCCAAAAATACTCTACTTGTTCCGAACAATTCCGTTATTGACTGGAGGTAGCTTTATTAAGATTCTTGACTCCTCCATGTCTAAGTTCATTTGGAGTTTTGGGAAGATTAGAAGAGCCCTACCACTCCTAACTTTACCTCTAGGTAGGGGGGGGGTTAGCTATCCCTAACTTAACTTTATATTTATGGGCAACACTCATCCAACACATGGGCCCTCTGTTAAATTCTAAAATACCTACTCCAATTAATAGAGAATTTTATATCCCTTCCATTTATGAGCTTAGCCTGGGGACCAAATGTCAGGGGCTATTCTTGAGGCAGGTTGAACCATCGTACTTCAAAAAAATTAAGCTAAAAGAAATTACTGCTGCGTGGAAGGTTTGGAAATCTGTATCTAAACAACTAGATATTCCAAAATTTACAAAATACACCCCCTTGTGGAATAGCTCGATCCTTCCGGACTGCCTTAATGATAGCACCTCTCGGAGGTGGGAAAATGTAGGCATTAAGACAGTTGCAGATTTTTTAAGCCCAGAAAATACTACCACCTTTGACTGGCTTCAACAGAAATATACTATTCCTGCTACTGATTTTCTTAAATACTTCCAAGTATTCACGTATATTCGTAATTGTGTTCCTAGAATTGAATTAAACAATATTCACTTTTTCTCAGTCATTGGAAAACGATCTACTAGTATAGGTAACCTATATCAATTATTGATTGAAAATACCAAAGATGATTTGGAGCGGGTGGAACAAGCTTGGGCTCTAAGGCTGGGTAACCCAAATATAGATATTGATTTCTCTTTAGCCCTTTCATCAAAATTGTTTATTGCCTCCAACCTTAAAGCTCAATACTATAGAGTTGTATATAACCTATATTATACACCAGCAAAATTGTTTTCCTGGGGTTTACGGGCTGATGACAACTGCCCAAGATGTAGACAACCTCAAGCGAACTTAATTCACATGTTCGCCGAATGCCCCAAATTAGATTTATTAAAAATGATGATAATGAGATTCTGGGCCCAGGTATTTTGGACGGAATATAAGAGATTCAGTAACCCTTTATGTGATGGGACATGATGATTCTCTGGGTCCTAGTATTGAGGAGCAAAGGTCTATATTTTTAGCAACTGCAATTTTGCGTATTATTCTTGCTGCTCGTTGGAAGGACCTAGAGCCACCTACATTCCGGATGTGGCTTGGTCGATTTCTGGCCACTTATAAACAGGAGATCTCAATTAATGGCACTAGGGGTAAAGAAACTAGACTTCTTGGAAACCAGATTTGGGCCCCAATTTCTAATTGGTACTCTAATGTGAAGCCTCCTGCCTTTATTGCATCATCCTGATCTGATAGGATTATACTGTTTAATTTACTGCTTAATTAATTTATTGAAGTGTATAATATTGGATATATTCAATTTTGTATTTTTTTTCTTATCTTTTCCTTTTTCTATTGTTATTATTTCCTTTTTACAGCTGATTTAGTTATTAATATGCTTGACTATTCTTTTTGAAGTTTTAATATGTTTGAAGTACTTCAAATATATTTGACAATTATGTATTAATGTATTTTCTGACTGAAATGTTGCTTAATAAAAAGATATAAAAAAAGGAATGGCCTAGCCACTAACACAAGTGCAGGTACAATATTTTGTACACTATGCATGCAGACCTCTAACCAGCTACATACTATTGATACGCTCTTCTAAATACCCAGGTAGAACCTATGCATTCTAGGAATCCTTCTGCCTGTCCCATGCACTTCTCAATTCACCCATCCAGCACTATCTACTTATCCTATTACTCCACCAATACCTAAGCACTTATACATTTACTATACACTCTGTTTGTAATACTGTAATTATTCTAGTTACTAGTCATGAACTTATGGAATGGCCTAGCTACTAACACAAGTACAGCTATAATATTGTGTGCACTATCCAAGCAGACCTCTAACTAGCTACATACTATTGATACACTAAAATCTAAATACCTAGTTAGTACTCATGCAGTGTACGAATTTTCCAGCCTATCCCATGCACTTCTTTAATCACTTATCAAGCACTATCTACTTATCCTATCACTCCACCAATACGTAAGCACTTATAAATTAAGTGTTCACTCTGTTTGAAGCACTGTTATCATTCCAGTTACTAGTCATAATCTTGTAAAATGACCTAGGAACCAACACAAGTACACATAAAATATTCTGTGCATTATCCCTACAAATCTCTAAGCAGATACATACTATTGGTCCATTCCATTAAATACTAAAGTAGTACCCATGCAGCGTGGGATACCTCCTGTAAGTCTCATGCAATTCTTCAATCACCCATCCAGCACTATGTTCTTATTGTATCAGTCTACCAATACCTAAGCACGTATGGGGCAGATTTACAAGCACCCTGCTCCACCAGTACGTAAGTTTTTGTAACGTAGTGATGGCGCCAGGCACTCCTTCATATTTACAAGGGGAGGAAAAGCCACCCTGCATGGTTTTTCCTCTCCTTGTAAATACGACCGCTTCATACACAGAACTTTGCGCTGAAGGGGCGTTCCATAGGTGTTGCTGTGGGTGTTCCCACGCAACACCCATAGAACAAGACACATCTCCAGATTTATGAGAAATTTTAAATCTGTAGATGTGTGTGAATGCTGCGCCATCCTAGAGTTGGTGTAGCAAGGCGCAACAAGGAGAATTGTTTTCATTTCTCCTCATTTTTTCCTCTTTCAATGCATGCTGCATTCCACAGCATACATTGAAAGAGGAAATGCCTTTACTGGTTGTTTTTGGGCAGGAAGGTGTCCCTTCCTGCACAAAAACGATCTCCGAACGACACCATGGTGCAAGTGTGCCTGTGTCACCGCATGGCTGCAGTTTCTGCAGCAGTGCAGCGAGAAGCACAGAGTTGCAAAATATTCATGTACATATGTCACATCCCTGTGCCTCGGAAGTGGCACAGTGCAATGCAGCTAAAGAGCTTGCAGAGTCATGCTGCAGTACTTCCTCATAAATCTTCACCTATAAAATCATCTTACACTACTAATGCATTCTTTCAGTCAATCATGCTGTATACATATATTCAACCAAAGTTTCACACATTACCTTTCAATTATAGTTCTTTAACCAGATAAGGTAGTTTTTCTTTTGTATTTTTTTAATTTTTTTTAACAACTTTGTATTTTTGTGGTGTTTTTTCAAAAAATGAACAAAAAGAACGAATAAAACAGGAATCTTTGGAATTACTTATCATTCCAAGAACAAATGAAAAAAAATTAACAACAATGGTTGCGTGGGGCAGCACAAACTGCATCCACCGACTTCTCACCGAGGCATATGTTTCCTACACTTCATGCAGCGTTGCTCAAGAAAGGCGAATTCTGGCCTAATGTTCATTGTAGGTGTTCCTGAGGATGCTCCAGACGTACTTGCCAGAGCAGGTGAGGGGTTCAAAGCAGCTCACCTCATTTCCTCCCGTGCAAGATTGAGAGGATGTGTGGTCCAGAAATTCTTGTACATAGAAGGAGTGCCACAAGAGTATTTTTTTTCACTGCCTCTTCACAGGACTTTGTCACAAATTTTGCACGTCATCTTTCTCGCATTTACTTTCTTCTCTCCAGGTGGAAGAGTGAAGAATTTCCACACAACAGATTCTCTGTGGATGTGGTGCCTCCTGCAAGAATTCTTCTTCAGAAGATATTTCCTCCGGCTGCTGCTGCTGTCCAGATGCCATTTTGTTTGATTTTGTTTTAAAAACACCAAAAAAACCAAGCAAAAGGGTTCTTGTAGGAAAAGAGATGTCTCTCTAAAGATGCTCCAACAGGAATGATTAAAATGGGTAGGGTCCTTCAACAGTTACAGTGGGAAATGTTATGAACCAATAAAATCTTTTTTTTAGGTCACATGGAGCGCTCTGCGCTCACGAAGCTTACGAAACCCGCACCCGACGCGACTTTGCGAAAATATATTTTAAAATAATATAAGTTTATTATAAGTAAATATATATTAATTTTATGAATATCTTAGATAATCTCTTGCCCTAATATGCTTATTAAAAACACATACATATAATTTTAGAACATACATTTTTTGCGGGAGTCGCACACCCAGTGCGCCCCAGCACGTATATAACGTCACGCGGGACCCGCCACCCCACAAGCGTTGTGTACTGTAATGCACATGTGTCGCAAATGGGCGGGAGCAGGAGTCGTGGACTGGTCGCATACCAATTGCGCACATCACGTAATATTAAATGTATATGCTGTAACTGAAAAACACGCAGCCATCGCACACCGTATGCCGATCCTTCATGACTTTTCTAAAATGGCGGCTAGAAACCGCGCACCCACCGTGATTTGCAAATTTTTTTTTAAAGAAAATAATATAAATATATTGAAATAAAAAATAAACCAAGAAACTAAACAATATTGCAGTTAAAAAATGTAAAATATTTTTTGCAATTTTCAAAAAAATATATCATGTTTTTAATTAATACAATATTTATAAATAAACAGTTAAAAACTGTAGAAAGTGAGTGCAAAAAATAGGTATATCTACTATTACACTTAAAAATTAGCATTTAAAAATTTCACGGGATACCAGATCGAGCATTATGTACAATTTGGAAAATAAAGGAGGAAAGGCATAAAGGATTTATTTTTTCGACGATGTACGAAGGGCTGACGGCTACAGACGGCTACTGGATGTTCCATCTCTTCAGTGGCTGGTGGAAGCGGCGTCTGCTCCTATCCGGTCTATCGAGTATACAGCCTCCCTGCAGACCTGGGATCAGCTGGGCCGGTTTTGCTGTGCTGACAGCCTCGCGGGGATTGAAGACATCGGTACAGCTCGGCCCGCTCGATGTTGGACTAGCACTACAAACGAGGATGGCTCCCAAGATCGGCAACAGAGCCTCTCGAGCGGGGAGAGGTACTAATTTAGAGACGCCGACACCCTCTTCTCTTCCCGCTGCTACAATGGATCAAACCACCTCGGAAAAAACTCTGGCTTCTGAGAGGACGGCACAACTAGCGGGTAAGCAGCTGATTCGCGCTCCACTTTTTGTTGTGTCAGAAACTAACTCCATAGAGAGGAACAGTGGCAATATTGCATCCACTATTGTAATTCTGAGCAACAATGTGTCAGACTGTCCTGACCTAGGAGAAGCAGTGACAGTGTCAGCAGCAACAGTGGTAGGAGCGGATAAGACCATAGGTGATAAAAAACAAATAAACCAACCACTCATATTACCTAAGGCTCCCGTTAAAGCCGCTGAAACTGCTAAATTAGCAAAACACACTAGGGTCTTGACTCATTACTCAGCAAGGCTGAGCCAAACTAGACTATAAAGCAACACAAACGCCACTGCTGGAGCTATTTGACCAAAAGGCTTAACACAAATGAATGTTTAGAATGAAGCATAAACATCCTGCATATTTAGCAATTGGGAATTTTTATTCCTCTTTCGAAATTATTTTTCTTTTTGTTTGTAACACAATATTTTCAGTGCATGGGAGAGACAAACATATATTATATACAATGTGCAATTATGACATATAGGAAATTGTTTACACACTCACTACATACATGGCCTTCCAGTCGTACAAAAACATTCATACACAATGAGAGATGAAGTGATAACAATACAACAAACAAAACAATTTTTCAAAGAAACTTTTTCAGAAGAAAACCACGTATCGGTCGTGAATCAATGGGGGATAACCCCTGGGATTTTTGAATTTTCAAAAAAGTCTTTTTTTAGCTTGATCTCGGAGCGGAAGTCAGCTTCACATATAGTTGAAAAACAGTCCTATTCTAGCATGAAAATTCTTTTTGACCAGATACGGGGAAGGTCGACGCGTTTCGAACCCTTATGGTTAGGAAGGGTTCTCCTCAGGACCTAGGCTGGTTCTGTGGGGGTAATGAAAACAATAAGCTACTTAGTATAGCGAAGTCTAAAAGGAAGAGAAACGCTCACACCGAGCTCAGCCACAGCCTACCTTCAGCCGAAGAATCAGAAGGGTAAACATGCTTCAAATGTAGAAGTACCAAGACAGAAGGTTTCACCGTGAGATGTGTTCACGGGCTGTGAATCGAAGAAAAATAAAACTAAAGTATAAAATAAGCGCGCTTTGAATGCAACCCTACAGTACACTGCTCTAAGTTCGAGTGTGTCCTAGCGGTCGGGGGATTATTTACCTTCACTGGCAGCGGCTGCCGGCTAGGCGTGTAAATCAAGCTGCTCGTCAGTCGCGGTGCGAGGACAATTCTTCGCGTGTTGGCCATTGAAAACGGAGGGGCAAAAGGTTAAATGATGCTCTTGATGTTCCCCAGCGTGACGCTTCTCACGTCTCAGACATACCAGTCAGGAAATGAGTCCTTCCTCCCTGGGAGCGTTCTTACGGAATGAATCACGAACGCAAAGCAGTCAGGATTGCTACTTCCTGGTTTAAGTACTCCTAGAGGTTTCTGGGACTTGTAGTTAACCTCTAAAGGAACAGGCAGCGGTGGTTCAAGTCAGTAATGTTCTGGAGTGAACTGCACGAGTTAGGTGTTATATTTATAGATCTCTGACATTTCGTTTAACCCTCGTACAGCAGTATTAAATTTCATGATTAATAATGCCTCACGCTGGGACAGTTTTGCATCCAGGTCGCCTCCCCTTGGATCTTTTTCGATCTTGGACAATACTGTCCATTTCAAGTCGGTCTGTTTGTGTTTCATGTTTGCCCAATGATTAACTAAAGGGGCATTTTCAACTCCTCTTTTTAAACGGGATTTGTGTTGAGTAATCCTACTCCTCACTTCTTGTGTAGTCTTACCGATGTAGACCAAAGGGCACGGGCAGATGATTGCGTAGATCACGTTTTTGGTTTTACAATTAGTAAATGAGTCATGTTTCCAATGGATATTTTCAAATGTGAACAAGGAGTCCTCGATGGTTTCACTGCAACATGTGCATGTTCCACATTTGTGGTGACCTTTGGTGGGAGGCAATCCAAAGAGGCTTTGAATAGTGGGGGCTTTGACTGACGGGAGGGCCGCTCTTACGATGTGATTCGCCACACTTTTCTCTTTCTTGAAGGCAAAGAGTGGGGGGGCTGATAGATCTTCATGAAGATTTTTTAGTAAATGCCAGTTGGACATTATCAATTTTTTGTACTGATTTGCTGCTGGGCAAAAAGTGGTAACACATACCATCCTTCGGAGGTTTTGTTTGACTTTTTTATCAGTAAAGTCTCTCTAGGGGTCCACCAAGCTCGTTTCAGGGAGTTTTTAAGTAATTTTTTAGGGTAGCCTCGTTGTATGAGGCGGTCTTTTAGCTGTTCCGCATGCTTGAAGTATTCCTCTTTGGTAGAACAGTTCCGACGTACTCTAAGGAACTGTCCATAGGGTAGGTTTTCTTTAAGGTTGCGTGGATGGTTACTGCTGAAATGCAATGCTTTATTTTTATCCGATGGTTTGCGAAATAAAGTGGTGGTTAGACCTGGTGTTTGTGATTGGACTTCCACATCAAGGAATGTAATGGAGTCCCTTGATGCGGTCGCGGAAAATTGAATGTCGGCAGTTCTAGAGTTGAGCCATTCAACAAATTGGTTCAATTCTTCTTGATCTCCTGTCCAAATTAAAAACAAGTCGTCGATGTAACGCATGTAGTTGGAAATGCGATGGCCATATGGGTTATTGTTGTATATGAACTTGTCCTCAAAAAGGCCCATAAACATTATGGCCAGCTCTGGAGCAAAGGGGCAGCCCATAGCCACCCCCTTAACTTGGTAGAAGAACTCTGAATCAAAGGTAAAAAAGTTCTTCTGCAGTGTCAAGCGAGCTAGGTCCAAGATAAAATCAGTTGGAACTCTAACAGGTCTTTCCCGATTTTCCAAAAAGACGGTTAAGGTTTCCAATGCTTGTTCTTGCGGAATTTAAGTGTATAAAGACACTACGTCCAGTGTGACTAATAGTTGGTTCTCACTGTTAAATCGATCTGGTCAATATCAACAACAAAATCAACAGCCTTTTTTAGGGCGAGGCCAACCGAAACCTCGCGGCAGAACCCCAGCCACCCAACCCTGGGAGATGAGAACACGCCAGAAGTTTTACAAGAGCTAACTAAATCTCCGATCTTTAATCTTTCCGATAAAATACTCACGCCAGCAGAAACATCCATCTTAACAAAGGGACTAAATTTTGTTCCATCACGACCCACTGATTACGTCAAGATGAAACTGGAGACATTAGAATTCTGTCGTAAAATCCGTTTGAAAACATTTTTCCAGGATCCTGAAGATGAACAAATAGAAGAAGTGACAGGTCTAAAGAGAAAATCTACGTTTTGCCCCAAAGGATCCAAAATCCCTAAGGAAATCTTGACCTTTGAACGTACTGTGTTATCTGGCATATCGGATTTAGAAAAAAAGAAAACCTTTGTAAAACACAACTTGACAAAAGCTGAGAAAGATGCCCTCTTGACTATTAAAAATGATGACACCATTGTGGTCAAGCAGGCCGACAAAGGCGGAGCCATCGTCATTTGGGACATCAATAAATACAAACATGAAGTCCACCGTCAACTCAATGACCAAAACTGCTACAGGCGCATTGGCAAGGACCCCACCTTAGATATCAAAAACCAAATGTTTGAAATCATTCAAAGAGGCTTTGATCAAGGATTTGTCGGGCCCAAGGAATTGACATTTTTACAAAATAAAAGTCCCAGAACCCCTGTGTTCTATGTACTCCCCAAAATGGATAAAGACGAGGTGAATCCACCTGGGCGCCCAATAATATCTGGCTGCGAATCACTCTTTGAACCAGTGGCGAAGTATATAGATTTCTTCCTGAAACCGTTCATTCAAACCATTCCAGCTCACTTGCAAGACACTACTGCATTCCTCAATCGCATAGATTCAACCACCTTTAACAGTGAGAACCAACTATTAGTCACACTGGACGTAGTGTCTTTATACACTCAAATTCCGCAAGAACAAGCATTGGAAACCTTAACCGTCTTTTTGGAAAATCGGGAAAGACCTGTTAGAGTTCCAACTGATTTTATCTTGGACCTAGCTAGCTTGACACTGCAGAAGAACTTTTTTACCTTTGATTCAGAGTTCTTCTACCAAGTTAAGGGGGTGGCTATGGGCTGCCCCTTTGCTCCAGAGCTGGCCATAATGTTTATGGGCCTTTTTGAGGACAAGTTCATATACAACAATAACCCATATGGCCATCGCATTTCCAACTACATGCGTTACATCGACGACTTGTTTTTAATTTGGACAGGAGATCAAGAAGAATTGAACCAATTTGTTGAATGGCTCAACTCTAGAACTGCCGACATTCAATTTTCCGCGACCTCATCAAGGGACTCCATTACATTCCTTGATGTGGAAGTCCAATCACAAACACCAGGTCTAACCACCACTTTATTTCGCAAACCATCGGATAGAAATAAAGCATTGCATTTCAGCAGTAACCATCCACGCAACCTTAAAGAAAACCTACCCTATGGACAGTTCCTTAGAGTACGTCGGAACTGTTCTACCAAAGAGGAATACTTCAAGCATGCGGAACAGCTAAAAGACCGCCTCATACAACGAGGCTACCCTAAAAAATTACTTAAAAACTCCCTGAAACGAGCTTGGTGGACCCCAAGAGAGACTTTACTGATAAAAAAAAGTCAAACAAAACCTCCGAAGGATGGTATGTGTTATCACTTTTTGCCCAGCAGCAAATCAGTACAAAAAATTGATAATGTCCAACTGGCATTTACTAAAAAATCTTCATGAAGATCTATCAGCCCCCCCACTCTTTGCCTTCAAGAAAGAGAAAAGTGTGGCGAATCACATCGTAAGAGCGGCCCTCCCGTCAGTCAAAGCCCCCACTATTCAAAGCCTCTTTGGATTGCCTCCCACCAAAGGTCACCACAAATGTGGAACATGCACATGTTGCAGTGAAACCATCGAGGACTCCTTGTTCACATTTGAAAATATCCATTGGAAACATGACTCATTTACTAATTGTAAAACCAAAAACGTGATCTACGCAATCATCTGCCCGTGCCCTTTGGTCTACATCGGTAAGACTACACAAGAAGTGAGGAGTAGGATTACTCAACACAAATCCCGTTTAAAAAGAGGAGTTGAAAATGCCCCTTTAGTTAATCATTGGGCAAACATGAAACACAAACAGACCGACTTGAAATGGACAGTATTGTCCAAGATCGAAAAAGATCCAAGGGGAGGCGACCTGGATGCAAAACTGGCCCAGCGTGAGGCATTATTAATCATGAAATTTAATACTGCTGTACGAGGGTTAAACGAAATGTCAGAGATCTATAAATATAACACCTAACTCGTGCAGTTCACTCCAGAACATTACTGACTTGAACCACCGCTGCCTGTTCCTTTAGAGGTTAACTACAAGTCCCAGAAACCTCTAGGAGTACTTAAACCAGGAAGTAGCAATCCTGACTGCTTTGCGTTCGTGATTCATTCCGTAAGAACGCTCCCAGGGAGGAAGGACTCATTTCCTGACTGGTATGTCTGAGACGTGAGAAGCGTTACGCTGGGGAACATCAAGAGCATCATTTAACCTTTTGCCCCTCCGTTTTCAGTGGCCAACACGCGAAGAATTGTCCTCGCACCGCGACTGACGAGCAGCTTGATTTACACGCCTAGCCGGCAGCCGCTGCCAGTGAAGGTAAATAATCCCCCGACCGCTAGGACACACTCGAACTTAGAGCAGTGTACTGTAGGGTTGCATTCAAAGCGCGCTTATTTTATACTTTAGTTTTATTTTTCTTCTATTCACAGCCCGTGAACACATCTCACGGTGAAACCTTCTGTCTTGGTACTTCTACATTTGAAGCATGTTTACCCTTCTGATTCTTCGGCTGAAGGTAGGCTGTGGCTGAGCTCGGTGTGAGCGTTTCTCTTCCTTTTAGACTTCGCTATACTAAGTAGCTTATTGTTTTCATTACCCCCACAGAACCAGCCTAGGTCCTGAGGAGAACCCTTCCTAACCATAAGGGTTCGAAACGCGTCGACCTTCCCCGTATCTGGTCAAAAAGAATTTTCATGCTAGAATAGGACTGTTTTTCAACTATATGTGAAGCTGACTTCCGCTCCGAGATCAAGCTAAAAAAAGACTTTTTTGAAAATTCAAAAATCCCAGGGGTTATCCCCCATTGATTCACGACCGATACGTGGTTTTCTTCTGAAAAAGTTTCTTTGAAAAATTGTTTTGTTTGTTGTATTGTTATCACTTCATCTCTCATTGTGTATGAATGTTTTTGTACGACTGGAAGGCCATGTATGTAGTGAGTGTGTAAACAATTTCCTATATGTCATAATTGCACATTGTATATAATATATGTTTGTCTCTCCCATGCACTGAAAATATTGTGTTACAAACAAAAAGAAAAATAATTTCGAAAGAGGAATAAAAATTCCCAATTGCTAAATATGCAGGATGTTTATGCTTCATTCTAAACATTCATTTGTGTTAAGCCTTTTGGTCAAATAGCTCCAGCAGTGGCGTTTGTGTTGCTTTATAGAAACTGCTAAATTAGCGGAAATAGGAAATGATGTTGGTATACTCATTGGTAGTGGGGAGAAGGGAGTTGGTGATCCCTTGGATGATGAGATTGTTCCTGGCAGTAAGGATATGAACAACAGTAACATGGAAGTATTAACCGAACTCCCCTTGCAGTCTGCCTTAGTCACAGAGGATCAACCATCCGAAACTGTAGACCTGCCGGAGCTGCTGGGTTTATTTACAGAGGAGACGGAAGAGGGCTTCAGTGCTGACTATGAGGATGAAGATGAGGGCTGCAGGGCGATGTCCGGTACTGCTAAACCCCTTGGGCGAAAAAAAGGAAAGACCAAGGCCAAAAACAAACTTAAGAAAGGGAATACGAGCGCTTCAAATCTCGCTTCCAATCTTGCTATCTAATCTTCCAACTTACGCATAAAACCCATAAGAGATGAGAGGCCACTCCGAAAATGGATTCAAACCAAGGGAGGTATTAAGAATATGGCTTTGCGCCTGTTTGGCGCTAGCCCTACGGAAAATACTGATTTAAGAAACAGGGCTAATTCTATGGATAATACCACGCCCCCACTTCCTGCTTGCACAAAATCATCTTGTATGGTTCAAACCGAATCTCATCTCGAATATGATTCTGCCAGCAACAGTACCTGTACTACAACTGCCTTAAACTCTATCACAATTACAAGCCTGTCATCCACTGTGGATGCCGCAATCTCTTCCCCCGCTAGACCGCATACGAATGAGCTACCAGCTCTAGAAGGATCTTCCGACCAAGGACACGCCATCTCTTCTCCTTTAGACCTCATCTTAAAGACTCTTACGGATCATCGGCAGGAAGCATTGCAACACTTTCTGCAATTAAGGAAAGATAACAACAAATTGCAGAACTCTTTACTGGAAGTATCTAGCAGACTAGGGGGACTCACACAAGAGATAGAAGAGCTGCAACAAAGAGTAGTTAATGTTGAAGAAGTGGCAGGACACACAGAGACTTTAACTAATCAACATGATTCACAAATAAACAACCTTGAAATTAAGCTGGAAGATTTAGAAAATCGCCAAAGGAGACAAAATCTTCGACTTTTTGGCATCCCGGAAGATTCAGAGGGGTCAGATCCAAGGGCATACGTTGTTAAATTGTTTCAGAAGGCCTTCATAGATCTCTCAGACTGGGACTGGGACTCGCAACTTCAGAGAGTTAATAGATTACCTCTGTTCCAAAGAAACAACGAAAGCAAGTTTCCACGTCCTATCTTGATTCATTTTGGTAATTTTTTACTGTGAGAGGCAGTCTCCCTAAAAGCTAGGCCCAGTACTCCTGTCACGATTAAAAATCTAACCTTTTTTGTTCAATCTGATTTAAGTAAAAACACAATGGAAAGACGATGGAAGCTCCAACAGATGATAGACCCTTTTAAAGCTCTAGGCTGTGATGTATATTTACAAGTACCGGCTCGCCTCAAAGTCATTAAAGACGGTCATGCGTTCTTTTTAACTGATATAAAAGAGGCAGAGCTGGCTCTCTCTAAATTTAACAAATGAATAGCAACTATTGTTACTTAAGAGGTCTGAGCTGCGTAGTGCCATCTACAATGCAATGCTAGTATATGAGCAAAATCAGTTGATTAACCTAACTTTTTTTTCGCAGAATCTAGCAGATGTTTTGTTTACTGCTCTCCTTTTAAGCTGAATAATGATTATAATCGCTATTACCACCAGTGAGATCTCCTCTGCTAATTTTTCTCTTTCTTCCTTTTCTTCCTTCTATTTACCACATTAATCTCTTTTCTTTTCTTTTCCAACAGTCTCCTATTAGCTTCTTTTTCCTTTTTTTTTTCTTGCACGGCAGGGAATGTCGAATGATGCCTTCCTGCTGTTACCCCGCAGGGCTGCCTTAACAGCGGCAGCAAGGTATCGAGGGGTGCTCTCCCCGAAGGGACAATGGGGAGGGGGAATGGGGGTGAGTTCAGGGCTTCTGGGACTAAACATTTTAAAATTTCAGCGTGAGAATCAGAATTATTAAAAAAGATTGTTCAAGATCATTTATATTTTCGTATTTAATAATACAGAGGAAAGCTATTTTTTTCATTACTAAGGAATGTATTCTTTTAGGTGTTTAGCCTGGAACGTTGCCGGCCTTAACAATAAGAACAAGAGGAGGCTAGTTCAAGAAGAGCTTAATTTGTATAATCCCCAATTGGTTTTACTTTCAGAAACGCATATTGGGTTTCAAGACAGGAAATTATTAAGGCAATTGGGCTACGAACTTGTTGTCTGCTCCACTTTAAACACTTCTTGTCGTGTTTATATCTAGGACCCTAATTCAATATTCCCAATGTATGCCCTTGTGAGGTTATAATCAACAATATCCCCGATAAAGGCATAAGAATCAGATCCATATTCAGTAATAGCCCATGCAGTCCAAAGCACAGCACGGCTACTCCCATCGACTCCTAGAAAGCACAATGCGTTCTTTAAACAAACCAAGCCTCCAGCAGCCGGGAAAATCCCCCCTGCTTTTGTTTTGATTAGAACAAGAACTCCTGAAGTCCAGAAAGAACTGTTAGTTCTTAGTGACGTCTTATGTCTAACCTTACGTCAAACCCGGCACCTTTCAGGTATAAAATACCAACAGTTGCCTTAAGCAAACACACAGTGGTTTGGAGCAGAGCGGCCAACTACTTGCCCGAGAGCCCAGCTGATGCAAGAGCGCACGGAAGCCGCCCCTCCTGTTTGACGCACTGAGAGAGACGCTGTCTTTTTCTCTAGCTAAGAAAATCCAGTTCCTGTGTTTCCAGCCTACTCTTGCGGGTGGCTGGGATATCAAGTCCTGAGGAAAGAGATACCAGACCTCCCACATTCTATTACCAAGGTACGGAGCTGACTAAACCCTTTAGAGAATTCTTGATGCAGATTCTTGGCAAAACTATCTTAACCAACTTAACTTAAACTGCTACTATTCATCCCTTCCCATGTATTAGGCTTAGGTCAGGTACAACGGGGTAAGCTTAGTTAGAAGCACCAGTTGAGTACTTTAGTCAATGTATTTGTGTATGTATATATTTTATTCATTTTAAAGTATCATATGGCTAAGAAACCATTTTTCACAAGAATTGAAGCACTCCACATGTGATAGCCCAAATTCAGCTTAGTCCATATAAAAAGACATCCAGAGAATCTCCCATGCAGATTATCTTCTTTTATTCTTAAAGTTCAGATCCAATCCCAACCAACGCGTTTCGCCGAGGTTATTAACACCTCTCGGCTTCGTCAGGGCTGGAAACAATACAAAATAATATACTCTTACCATATTATACATTCACGTATATACTTTCAGAAGAGATAGAGCCCCACTTGGCCCAGTAGAAAACCTGTGTATGTATTTACACACATAGGGGTGATTACATGCTTGTTCTCAAAATTATAGCAACTCTTTACTGAAGATGACACCGAAACCAATCCATTAATTTCCAATGCGGAAACAAAAAACTGCCTACACCGATTTGGTGAATTTGTTCATGCACAATGCAAGCGGAAAATAAACATCAAGTGAAATTGCTCCCACAATTGCAAAGTCTCTTTAGGCATAATACAATATTCATGTTTTACCTTATCTTCGGTTCAAAACTGCCTAGGAGGAGAGACAGACCCTTACTTTCAAGGCATGACAGGAAGACCTGCTTGATTAGGTTCAGTTGACAATAATCTTTGTTTCATACCTCAAATTCCTTACTGGGGTGCTTGAATGTATTAATCTCTGCACTTTAGTATAGCGGAGGGAACAGTCCTTGAATTTGTGAACTCTAGAATAAAATATACAGCCATGTATAAACACAACTCATTCTATCTCTATTTGTGCTAAATCTCAGCATTTCCTTCTGTTTAAGACACATCACAGCCTCACCTGCGCTTTTATCTATGTGCTCCAAAAACGAACTCCACTCGTCTTGAATCCAAATATGCAATTCTCCTTATCTGTAAATTAGAAACCATCATCAAATTCACCCCTATCTTAGTCTGATCGTATTACTTGATCTTGGCTCTCTAATACTGAGATTCTCCATACCTTCCAACTTCTTTATCCACTGCCGAATAGCAATCCGTTCACTCCGCTGCCCTCATTGATCCGCACCCCTCTTCTGTTAAATCAAAGGCGCGTCGTTATCATTACGAAACTTTAAACACTCACTAGTTTCTATGTATTCTATTTGCTGTAGCGCCCTTACCTTGCTCCTCTCGGCGTCCCGTGTACAGGCAGCGCCATTCCCCTGTCACGCGCCCATTATGTGGCGTTCATAAAAATAAAAAGCGGACTTACTCAGTAATAGACTGAGCGCCATGTTAGAGTGGGGAAAACTCACTATATTTGCGTTCTTCATTCTGTTGACATATTTAAGCATGTCCTTCAATATTATAGACATTATCCTAATCACATTACCTAATTTTAGGAGATAATTTCCTATTACGATCCTCTCAAGTAAATAGGCAATGTAGTTACTTGAAAATATACCGTTGTAGAATTTACATATTTACATATTTCGATCGAACATTTTTTAAAATGAACATTTTCTTAAGAGGACACATTAAACCTCAGATGGCAATCACGCAGCATCATTATTAATGCAATCCCACTCTAGTTTGGATGCACAGTATCTACTAGACACTCATTTTGAAATTCTGAGTCTATAATAGCATTTTTTTGTCATGGAAAAAACATTTGTTGAATGTTGTTTACATAGTGCTCATAGTACTCTCTGCTCATCTTTTTACATAAGCTACCATGTTTAAATGATAAGATTACAACAATTTATCCTTACCACCTTTGCTAGTCACCCAGAAAAAATTCCAATTCTCGATCAAAATTTAGGCCGTCCTCTACAGCCCGCAAATTCATGATCCATCTTGCTTCCTGCCTCCTCAATTTCAGTTCTCTGTTCCCTCCTCTAGGATCTATGACCACATGATCAATTCCAAAGAACTTGAAATTTTTGCTTTTGATCTTGCTTTTTACATGTATGTATATGTTCTGCAATCGGGTACCTCATGTCATTATTCTTTACCGCTCTCAAGTGTTCGCTCACCCTATCTTTCAACATGCGAATTGTGCTACCCACATATATTTTCGAGCATTTACACTCTATAATATAAATAACATACTTTGTGCTGCATGTTATATTAGTCCTTATTTCATATTTTTTGCTGTTCAACACTTGAAAATCCTTAGTCTTGTCCTTGGCAAACCTGCACATTCCACAATGTCCACATCTATAGAACCCCTTTGGCTAAGAAACCATATCAATGCTTTTACAGTATTATTTCATAATACTACTTTTACTGTACGCACTTTACTTTACTTTAAGTATTGCAATTGTGACCATTCATTTCTCTTGCATGAGAAAGAAGACTGCTCAATAAATAACACCTTTTATTGAAAACGCCCGTCTCTCTATTTCTCTCCATTCTGGTGAAACTAAGTATTCACTACTGACTGAGTGAAATAGCTGCCTATTGTTTTCACACAACTCTAGAGATACACTCTTATTCTGAGGGAGCAAAGTTGTCATGTTTATGCAGTTTTTGGAAACTGAATCCCTTCTTGTCTGAGCCAGGGAAGTTCATCCCTCCCAATTCATTCAAGGAAGTTTCCAGTGACCTCTGAGCTAGCTGGCACAAACCTAAATTAAGTTTAACATGGTCAGTAGAGACCTAGATGACCTCAGTCCTACGTCTACACTGCTGTTTATGTTATTCCAATGCACAGAGCCTATTGGGAAAATAGGAACTACACTACATGGCGCCCAACGTTTGGTAAGGTGATAATCTAACGCAAGACACTAGAGTAACTCAGTCGTGCTTTTTCACACAGAACCCCTTTTTCCCGTAAAAAGTCCAAAAGACGTCTGGAGTGGGTGAAAGGTTAATATCCGCCGGAACTTAGTAGGATAAGAATCCTATGTATTAGTTTTTGGTTTGATCAACGTTGATGGATACAGTGTTCCAAAATATTGTGCGCCTAATCTTTGTTTCCTTGAAACTCGACCTGCAACAAAAAACTTTCAGTCAGTTAAATGGCAGAAAGTGAAGAAGAGAGAGAAAGAGAAGCCTTAGCAACTCGACTCTTAGAGGAAGACACAAGTCTCCAAGAAACTGATCCGAGTGCTATACTCATTCCAGTCAATATAAGGAGAACTATAACTCTTAAACTTATAGAAAATGGACTGACATCACGAGGTGGTACAGTCATATTTGTGGTAGAGGCACATGAATATCGGCAGACAGAGGTATTCTATTCATGGATACATTTTCCAGCAGCAAATGCTGTGACAAAAGACTTCCTCTATTACAAAATAGAGGAACCTCCGGATGAAAACACTCCTTTCCAGGACATTGAAATCCCACTAAATTACCAAGAGCACCTGCTCTGGTTTAAAGGCGCTCTAAAACATAATAATCACATCACCAGGCACGGTCCGTCAAGTCCAAAGACAAGGAACCTGCTCATCATAGTAAAAAATTTCAATTTCACAGAAAGAAGGTAGCAAGTATTAAAATTAAACATGCAGAGAATTCTGAGGACACAACTGAAAAACGGAGCGTGGGCACAGACAATGCTAGACACCGCAGCAGAAGTGACCATAGCTCGCAGGATCCTGATGAATCTTCTGGAGACAGTGGACACAAATGAGTACATTCAGGTGGAAACTGCAGACACACGAGTTAGTGTGCCCCATAAACTATATGAAATAACATTACGTATAGAGGGAGATAAAACTAGGAAAATAAAAGGTCTCTTTTGGGAAAAACTTTTAAAAAGCTATGACATTCTGTTAGCTGAGAAAAACTGGCCACAAGAGTTTGTCAGGGAGTGCCCTCTTGGTGAAGAAATGATTATGCCTGCCTTCTCAAATCATATTCCGATTCATTAAAAATACACATTGGCAAGAAAATGGGCAGTGGCTCAAGCTCCTGCCTTATATAAAAATCATGTAGGATGGGATGAGGATTCTCCTCACCACAAAATCCAGTTCGAAAATCAGCCCACTGCACAAAGGCAGTACCCAGTTAAACAAGAAGCTAAAAAGCAAGTCAGGGAGATCTTAGATCAACTTGAATATCAAGGGGTGATCGAAACATGCACCTCACAAATGAACAATCCTTTGCTTCCTGTCTCCAAGCCAGACGAGTCATATCGTCTAGTTTTGGACTACAGACACCTTAACTCCTGTTGTAAAACATTTGCTGTACAAAACTCACATATTGCAGCACTAATGAATAACATTGTACGCAAAAAATATAAAACGACATTAGATATATCTAATAGATTCTTCTGTCAAAGCATTGCACCTGAAAGCAGGTATTTGACCGCTTTCTCAATAATTGGATCACAAAAACAATTTTGCCGACTCCCACGGGGATTCAAGAGTAGCCCAGGATTATTCTCAGCAAGGGTAACAGAGTTACTACAAATATATGATGAGGAGGCATTATCCTAAGTCGATGACATCTATCTCACAGATGATGACCTGGAGACTCACTTAAAAAGGGTGAACACCATAATACTTGGGTTTGCGTCAAAGGGTTACAAATTCAACTTTAAAAAGTCATGAATTGCCCATCTAAAAGTCCTATTTTTAGTAAGCATTGGCGAAATTTGCGAATTCGCGATCCGCGAATTGGTGCGAATTGCAACCTCGCAATCCGCAAAATCTGCGAATTTGTGCGAATTGCTGTTTTTGCCAGTTCACGAGGGTTTTGTACAAGTTCGGGAACGCGAACTTACTTGTGTGGTAGCAACGGTCGCGACCATGTTGTTTCTATGTGTCCAGCCTGTTTGCGACCCTGTGGTTCATCGCAGCCACCCTCCGGTTCATCACTGCCACCCTCTGGTTCACCAATGCCACCCTCTGGATCATCACTGTCCCCTTCTGGTTTATCACAGCACCCTCTGGTTCATCACTGTCCCCCTCTGGTTTATCACAGCACCCTCTGGTTCATCACTGCCACCCTCTGGTTGATCACTGCCATCCTCTGGTTCATCCCTGCCACCCTCTGGTTCATCGCTGCCACCCTCTGGTTTGCCACTGCCACCCTCTGGATCATCACTGTCCCCCTCTGGTTTATCACAATACCCTCTGGTTCATCACTGCCACCCTCTGGTTGATCACTGCCATCCTCTGGTTCATCCCTGCCGCCCTCTGGATCATCACTGCCACACCCTGCTTCACCAGTGCCACCCTCTGGTTCATCACTGCCACCCTCTGGTTGATCACTGCCACCCTCTGGTTCAAGGCTGTGGATTGGGGCAGGGAGGTTGAATGAAACTAGACACTGCCTGGGGCACACAAGGAGTCCCATGCAAAGTCCAGTTCAAACCGGTGCTGGGGCTCTCCAGCCCCAGCTCTGGAGTGAAACTGGACAAAGGGAAAGGGGTGTAACCACCACCCCCTTCCTGGGTCCCACCCATAGGAGGGACCTAGCAGGTGATCCAGCCCCTAGACTTGGAATAAAGGTAGGAGCTGTGCCAATCCAAACCAGATCATCCTGATTGAAACTTTGAAATGAAACTCTGGACCCTTCGACATCCCACTCGACGTGGAAGACTGAAGAATCTCCTTTGTGGTCAAGGAGTGGCACCCTGTGCAAGCAGGCACCATCAGCGCATCAAGACTTTCTTTGCCATTGCTCCCGCCAGAGCTCGAACAACTGAGTTTGACAAGACCCAGACTCCCAGATATCCAACAACCCGATCCACAGTCCTGGCAAAGCTGAGACCCGTGGAGGCGACGAGAGACGTGGGACTGGCCATCTTGAAGAGTCGACAAAGTGCTTCCTGTGCAGTTCCCGAGGCACCCTAGATGCTGTGCTTTGGGGTTTGAGAAGCCCCAGCCCCAAGCAGCATGTGCTTCAAAGATCACCCCTCCACACTCACTGAGTGCTGCGTGGGGCCCTTTTGCATTTTTCCTGCTTGACATGTTGTCCGGTCACTTGCCCGTTGGCTAGTGGCCTCTGTGACGACGATCCATCAAAACTACACTGCTGGTCTGGTTGCCCCAGGCTGGCCCTAGCTCCCCTGAAAAGGAGCCATCGATCTGACCTTCCCGGTCTGATCTAGAAGACATCTTCGAGTTCTGCTTGGGTTGCATTTGCCAAGGTTTGGTGACTCCAATTCGAGAACCGCAAAAAACACAGTTGATGGACAGAATGTAGAACAATGTCATACATTCACCCCAGTACAAGGATCTGGGCCTAAATCCATCGTTTTTTTGCACTCCACACCACCTTGGGTTAGACACTGGCTATATGCAAATCAGCTCTGACCCTGTGCCTCATGGGAACAGTCCAGTCCGAACTACCAAGCCATGTCTTTCCCAGACCGGAATCAAGCATCCAAGGACCGGTTTCTGGCTATCAGCCTTCATCAGCCTGGATAGCTTGACTCCAGTGGTGTGGAGAGCCTGGGACTCACGTCTGAGTATACCCAGCACACTCGGGGTGAAAATTGCAAAAAACACAGTTGATGGACAGAATGTAGAACAATGGCATACATTCACCCCAGTACAAGGATATGGGCATAAATCCATCGTTTTTTTGCACTCCACACCACCCTGGGTTAGACACTGGCTATATGCAAATCAGCTCTGACCCTGTGCCTCATGGAAACAGTCCAGTCCGAACTACCAAGCCATGTCTTTCCCAGACCGGAATCAAGCATCCAAGGACCGGTTTCTGGCTATCAGCCTTCATCAGCCTGGATAGCTTGACTCCAGTGGTGTGGAGAGCCTGGGACTTACGTCTGAGTATACCCAGCACACTCAGAGTGAAAATTGCAAAAAACACAGTTGATGGACAGAATGTAGAACAATGTCATACATTCACCCCAGTACAAGGATCTCGGCCTAAATCCATCGTTTTTTTGCACTCCACACCACCTTGGGTTAGACACTGGCTATATGCAAATCAGCTCTGACCCTGTGCCTCATTGGAACAGTCCAGTCCGAACTACCAAGCCATGTCTTTCCCAGACCGGAATCAAGCATCCAAGGACCGGTTTCTGGCTATCAGCCTTCATCAGCCTGGATAGCTTGACTCCAGTGGTGTGGAGAGCCTGGGACTCACGTCTGAGTATACCCAGCACACTCTGGGTGAAAATTGCAAAAACCACAGTTGATGGACAGAATGTAGAACAATGTCATACATTCACCCCAGTACAAGGATCTGGGCCTAAATCCATCGTTTTTTTGCACTCCACACCACCCTGGGTTAGACACTGGCTATATGCAAATCAGCTCTGACCCTGTGCCTCATGGGAACAGTCCAGTCCGAACTACCAAGCCATGTCTTTCCCAGACCGGAATCAAGCATCCAAGGACCGGTTTCTGGCTATCAGCCTTCATCAGCCTGGAAAGCTTGACTCCAGTGGTGTGGAGAGCCTGGGACTCACGTCTGAGTATACCCAGCACACTCGGATGAAAATTGCAAAAAACACAGTTGATGGACAGAATGTAGAACAATGTCATACATTCACCCCAGTACAAGGATCTGGGCCAAAATCCATCGTTTTTTTGCACTCCACACCACTCTGGGTTAGACACTAGCTATATGCAAATCAGCTCTGACCCTGTGCCTCATGTTAACAGTCCAGTCTGAATTACCAAGCCATGGTAGTTCGGACTGGACTGTTCCCATGAGGCACAGGGTCAGAGCTGATTTGCATATAGCCAGTGTCTAACCCAGGGTGGTGTGGAGTGCAAAAAAACGATGGATTTAGGCCCAGATCCTTGTACTGGGGTGAATGTATGACATTGTTCTACATTCTGTCCATCAACTGTGTTTTTTGCAATTTTCCAATTCGAGAACTGACACCGCTGACAGCAAGAGCCTTTGTGGGAAAGCTCGTGTCCACCAGCTGGTCATCTTTGATCCTTCCTGGTCCACGTGGCAGCGGAGACAAACTACTCAACAGCACCTGATCACAACCCAACACTGCCTGGTTCCGTCCTGGTTCCATCCTGGTCACTGGCTAGGGACCTAGACTCTGTCCCCTCTGCTTTCAGGTACTCTACATCTTCGATCCACCCTTGGATCCAACCGGACTCTTCTCTCCTGGCCGCCTGCAGCATCTTTACCACCAGGCTCCATAGAACTCCACGAAGAAACCCGACGCACTTTGGCACCTATGTACCCGCTTCCTGTAGGTGAGTTAACGAGATTACACCGGTGCTCCTATAGTGGTTTATACCTCTAGTGTCCTACTTTTTAGTGGCTAAGTTCTAGTCCAGTCGGAAGACTCCTAAACCTATAACTTTCTGATTTTTACGCACCATTGGCTTGTATGGTAAACGCGTTTGCCTATAGACACTGCACCCGCATCCTGTGAGCCTCCTATGTCCTAACCTTTGTTAGTCCAGTGTAGGCCCAGCGATTCCCTAGGCCCTAGGCCTGTTCATTGTTCGTGACGTGGTACTTATACCACTTTCTTAATATATGGTTTGAGTGGCCACCCTGCCTATCCATAATTGTGCATCTTATTGTATGTGTACTGTGTTCTTTGTTTAATGCTTGTGCTCCTGTGCTCATAAAGAGTCAAGGAGATTATTCTAAAAATAAATACATATATTTTATAACTTTTAGAACTCCGAGGAAGGTCTTGGATCTCCTGCCTATTACAGCTCGCCGGACGCTGGTGCATGCTCTGGTCACCTCGCGCCTGGATTACAGCAATTTGTTGTATCTGGGGGCCACCGGAAAGGTTCTCAACTGCCTCCAGGTGCTGCAAAATGCTGCCACTCGCCTTATTTTGAGGATTCCTAGAAGATCTTCCTCCAGGGCAGCGCTCCAGGCTTTGCACTGGCTTCCGGTTAGGAGCAGGGTGGAATTCAAGGCTCTTGCCACATGTCACCGCATTTTGAGAGGCAAAGTCCCTGCCCCGTTACAGAGTCTGGTTACTTGGTACGAGCCTACAAGGAGTTTGCGCTCCTCCTGCACAGGACTTCTGAAAATCCCCAAAATAAAGAAAGCACGCATGGGGGGCCTATCATTCAGATATCTGGCCGCAAAGCGGTGGAATGACCTGCCGCCAGAACTACGTTTGGAGCATTCAGAATCCTTGTTTAAGCGGAAACTTAAGACTCATCTCTTCAGACGCTAGGTAACTGTGATGGCTGTTTAGACTGTTACCCTACTTACCATAGCGCGGGGACACGCCTATTGGGCATAAACCAAGCGCTTTATAAAACTCCCTAATAATAATAATAATATATAATTTGTGTGGTGTCCTTTCATTTGGGATTTAAAGGATTGCATATGGTAAAACAGCTGGCTTCACATGCCCTCTTGAGTTTAGCCTAAGACTGCTTTTGGCCATGCTACCACTAGGATAGCTGGTCTATAAGGTTGACTTACAACTAATCACCATAAGGGTCGTTTGGACTGGTGCAAGGTGCTCACTAGAATAGTGATCATCATATACCAGGTCACCTTCCCACACACAGCACCCTCTGGTTCGCCACTGCCACCCTCTGGTTGATCACTGTGTGGTAAATAAATTTACCTGGACATGTTTCCGCATAATTACCATTACAAGACAGCTCATTCAAGTGAGAGGCAGAGTCCGTGGTATCTGAGTCATACGGGCTTTAATGGCATTATCCTTAAGGATGGAGCATCATGTTCCGTCACCTCTAAGGTTCAGGAAGAGACAGTCAACATTTTATTAACATTACACATTATATATAGTAAAGTAGCACAATTGAATCCAATACAGTAGGCGTAACAGGTGAAAAGAGCGAGATAGGAACACATGTGCGTAAGAGGAGGCGTGAAAAAGAGGCGTACACATGGGCGTGCACTGTACATGTCAGAGAAACGTCACAAGAATCGTCACATGTGGGTGAATGCATAGAGAAAAGTTGCAGAATCAGCAGAAACCCTTAACCCGGATGCGCGCGCAACTAGCATGACGTGAAACTGGGGGCTTTGACTTTAGCACTAGTGGAGGAGACTGGTGTCTGGAGTGTCAGGGCAACCTGTACCTATAACATATCTAGTATCTTATGTTTGGAGGATGTAGTGTCTGAAGTAAAAGGTCTCTCGGGCAGGGGCCATCCCATACTGAAAGCTAGTGCGTGCATACGTGTCTGGGTGCAACGTGCGGAGCCATGGGCCTACCATGGTAACGGAGCCAGTAAATCACTTGCAAGGAGGACAGAAAAGGCCGGGCCCTTTGCTCTGTAGCCGGGAATATGTTTAACTATTTCACTAAACTGGAATGTGTTTTCGAGGAGGATGAACTGATAATTTGAAGGCAAAACATGAATTTGGCAGGCAGTCCAGGCCGAGCCGGGCACCGCTGCGCTGGCAGGAAGTAAGGCAGAGGTCAGGGATGCATCTCCAGGCTGCAGCTTTCAGAAACAGAGACAGAAGTGGTTCGGAGTTAGAAATCAGGGCCTAGCTCGGCAGAGCCAGGAAAACCAAAAAGTGTACCATGTAAAGACGTTGGCACGGCATGTTTAGAAACTGAATTATCGATCCATTCCAGGTGGATCTGGTAGAGGACATGTTAACGTTGGACGCAAATGTATTTGCGTCTTCATATTCGGTCATGGAGGGAATTTACATGTACTTTAAGCGCGTACATGGAGACGTTGGGGTACACGTTAGGGGACATACTCGACCATAAAAATTTCAATTACCTCATTCCCTCCTTGTCCCGTACGTTCCCTTCAGGATATATCTATCTTGATGAGACCATCTATCTGTTCATATAACATCATCTGTTCATCTTTTCTCAGACGGGAACTGGAACGTGAACTTGGATGTGGAACGCAGGCTGTGGCACACAAGCCGCAAATCGCTGGCCCACATTGTAGGCATAGACAACAACTGAATACTATGAGCAGTGCGATTCCTAGGAATGACAATAACTTCCATCCCCAGGCAGATACTACACTCCAGAACCAACCGGACCAAGTCCAGGAGCCTGGATTCTGGTGTATCAGGTGAGCTATTTCATGAAGCCTGGTTATTGCTTTGTATACTGATGGTGCGTTATTAGGAATAAACACACAACAACTGGATCCGATGACTCTGAAGTATTTCAGGGTTCCCAAGGCCTACACGCTCCAGAGATTACCCACATACACAAAAGAACTGTTGGCACGGAAGCTGTAAAAGGCAAAGAACAGGTTTATTAAAACCCCATGGGGTGGTGGTACACTCAAACAGCACCCTTCGGTATTGCAAGAGGTATCACACCGAACACCGGTGTGACCCCGTTTATATACAATTTTGGGGCAATAAAAGATAGGCGGCACAAGTTAAGACACAGTTTTTAGAGACATACATGGTCATGTTTTGGAATACTGCCAGCTCATTGGAGGGTTTCAAACCCACTGGTCAGTTAGTGGCACATTCCTGAAGGTATACGGGTCAGTGAGAACTGCGCATGTGTGGCTTGACCAGTACTAAAAATAGCCTGTTGCTGGGCAGATGTGAGTGGTCAGTGGAACGGACAAAGGACTAAAGGGCACGTCGGCCACGAGGCCGCTCATGATCTAAGATGGCCGCCACAGTATTCAAAATGGCGTTTATCGTATACAGCCAAGTTAAGGAGGACAACGTGTAGATTCAGCTAATCGCTAACACGGACGGGCCAATTACAACAGACGACCCTTTTAGCGTTTAGCTGAATCTACCTCATAATGAACATAGTCTGGATGTTCGTCCTCGATGTCAATTAGCATAATTTGTGTCACCTCCTTATGTAGCATCATTTTATCGTAGGCAAGAGCTCGTCTCGATGGCAAACAGGCCGATAGACACATTGAACATAATGCAGGACCACATTGGATACACAGGCAGATAAAAAACATTGCTCCCACAAGTATACAGAGAATTGTCAACAGTTTCCAGCCCCAAGTTGCAATCATGGACCAGAACCATCCAGAAAGTGTCCAAGTTCCATTGTCCGGGTGTATTTCGGCAGCTATTTTATGCAGCTTTGAAATCGCATCATACACAGATGGAGAATTATCAGGCACGTAAACACAGCAGCTGCTTCCGATGATCCTACATGCCCCCCCACGATCAGCCAAAACAACATCCAGTACCATCCGGTTTTGGAGGGTGACAACTCTGGAAATCTGCAGTTCTTCGGTAATATTCCCCAGGGCAATAGCAGTGTCATTCGCAACAGCCTCGACAACACGTGTCAGGCGTCTGATCTTCCGACTGTTCAGTGCGGCCCCCACAAAGGAGAATAGTCCCAGATTAAAATCCACATATTGTTGCAACGCAGTGTCCGTTTGATCAATGTCCTCTAGTGCAACAGTTCGCTTAACTCTGTTTAAAACAAAGTCATGGTACAGAGTATAGTCGTTGTGATACATCGGAGGGGCAATGAATACAGGAGGTAGCACAAACGATACATAACATGTGCCCAACCACCCCACTGGAAGCTGATGGTACCCCTTCGCTCCACAGATGAAGTAGGTGTTTCGGGATGCAACAAATGAAATGCCATTCGGGCTATCAAACGTGAGAGTAACGTTACATTCACTTTTCCCCACAGCAATCGTGCCCTTATTCCGGATACATAGATCGGCTTTCGTGGCAATGACATTTATAACATGAGCACTGGATACATTCACGTTTCGCTGATTGCTGTATATTCGTGGGGCAGATACATTGTCGGGCCTATACTCCTCCCATTCAAACCGTGTACCCTCAGCCCGTGGAAACCCATCCTTGTCATGGGGACATTCTTTATTTAGGCGAAAAAGCACCCCCCCTTTTGTTGGCCATCTCAAGGTAAAGAGGAGGGTGTACCAGGCGTTGCAAGACCCATTATGCGAAAACGGGAGTGGAATAAGTGGGGTGCCCCCTCTCTTCTGGTGCCCAGGCAACATTCCACACACCCAGCAATTAGAGGTATTGGTCATATTATGTGTGTGGTGAAGAATCTGAATGAAGCTGTTATTTAAATACGTTTGACGGTGGCGTTCTTCATGAAAAGGCAGAGTAAAGTGAAAATGTTCAGACGGTGCCGGGGTAGTCGGCAGCAAATGTTCACGTACAGGCACCACAAGTTCGACTACCCAGGCAATAACAGCTATCACCACAATCGTGAAAACAAAAAGAAAGGCACCCAGTATTTTCTTATCACGCGATACCATTGATGCCATAGTTCAAGAAAGTTCAGTGCTCACAGTTTCTCACAAATAGTCTCTGATACACATACGTGTATACCTAAAAAAAAAGAAAAATGCGGTGCTGAACTCCGAGGTAGCCGTTGTTTTCTTCTCCGGGCCAAGACGGGTGTCGCTACTCTGGCAGAACTGATCCCCCCCCCTTGGAATTCCCGGTTTCCGTTTCACAAACCTGGAGCGGTTACCAACCAGTCTAAAAAAGGAACAAAAATCTTCTTTATCGCGGTCGTAGATTGTAGCGCTCTCTTCCAGCAGCAGATTGGTCCGGGAAGGCTCCCTCTACTTCGGCCGACGTCACAGCTGGGCTCTTTTCTTTCTCCAAGATCTCTTTATAATCAGTAAGCACAGCAGGAGTCACCAGATCCGGAGAGACTCGACGACAGTGAGTCGAATGCACCCACCGCTTCCTGTTGGTCACTCGTACGGCGGTGCGGGTTGCCAGAAGGACCTGCTCGGGGCCCTTCCACCTGGGCTCCAAACTGCTTGCTCTTTCAAACGAACGGATCATCACATGATCCCCAGGACGAAGATCGTGGCCTTCTCCAGTAGAGTTGTCAGGGAGCGCTTCTCGAACCTGTTGATGAATGGAGAGCAAATCATTTGTTAATCGTGCCAAATAATCATTCATCATAACACAAGGCACATCATGTATCAATCGCGGCTTGGGCACTCCCCAGATATTCATGGGGCGGCCAAACACCACCTCATAAGGTGTAAGGCCAGTTCGTGAATGGGGCACTGATCTAAGAGACAGTAGTGCTAGCGGCAACGCATCTGGCCACTTCAATGATGTAGACGCCACAATTTTGGCCAGTTTAAGCTTCAACGTGGCATTGTACCGCTCGACCAAACCTGCCGACTGAGGGTGGAATACAGCGTGGAACTTTTGCTGAATCCCTAACCCCTTCAGTACATATTCCACAATCTTTCCGACAAAATGGGGCCCATTATCGCTCCACAAAAATTTGCAAACTCCAAAGCGAGGAAAGAATTCCTTAAGCAACACCTTAGCTGTTGTCAAAGCCGTATTGTCTTTCGTGGGGTAGGCCTCAACCCATTTGCTAAAGGCACACACCACCACTAAGACGTACTTCAGGTTATTGCAACGCTCGAGTTGAATGTAATCCATTTGAAGGACTTCAAACGGTGCAGAAGGTGGAACGAACCCTCCTTTCGGAGTATAGGCCCCCTTTCCAGGATTGTGTTGCAAACATACCAGGCAGGTCTGCACTACTCTCTTTGCAGTGTTCGCAATCTCGGGATGTTCCCAAACTCGTGTTAAAAGCTGAGTGATTGCAAGAGCTCCGACATGCGCCAGTCCATGTGTCATCTGGACCATCGCCTGTAAGTAAGCCGCAGGCAATTTCCACTTCTCCATGTCTTTACTTCTCCAACATCCCTCATCATCTAGCACCCCATCTGCTGCCCAAGCCGCAAGCTCAGATTCTGTAGCTGAATTTTGTATATCCCGTATCTCTGCTCTAGCATCACTCCATCGTTCAGCCTGTGATTGTACCACATACATGGGGGAGCTAGTTCGGGACATAGCCGTTTGCCTTGCTATGCTGTCTGCAAAGGCATTTCCTTGGCCCACCTTATCCGTAATTTTCTTATGGGCACTGCACTTCACTATTGCTACTTTTTTAGGGCCAAGCAGCGCATTTAGGAGATCACGCACTAACTCTCCGTGCATAATGTGCTCCCCATGTGACGTCAGAAACCCGCGTTCCCTCCAAAGAAGCCCGAAGTCATGGGCCACTCCAAAGGCGTACCGGCTGTCTGTGTATATGTTCACACATAGGCCAGTACTCAATTCGCAGGCTCTTGTTAAAGCTATCAGCTCTGCTGCCTGAGCCGATTTTTGTGGTATTCTAGCTGTTTCTACCACCGTCTTAAGTGTCGTGATCGCATATGCTGCGGAAGTCGTGCCATCTGGCAGCCTCAAACACGATCCATCAACCCACAGTTCCCCATCCACATCTGGAAGTGGCACATCCTGTAAGTCAACACGACCCTTTGTCTGTTCCTCAGTCAGGAAAACACAATCATGATGTTTTTCTTCCTGACCCTCCTCGGCCGGATAGGGCAATAAAGTCGCGGGGTTCAAAGTAGCGCATCTCTTCAATGTTATGTGTGGCGCTAAAAGTGTCAGCTCATATCCTGTAAGTCGTGCACTCGTGAGGTATTGGGTCTTTGTTTGGTTTAACAGGGCGTCTACTGCGTGAGGAACCAACACCAGCAATTTGTGTGATAACACTATGCCCTCACTCTGTCGTATGGCTACTGCTGTTGCCGCTACTGCTCGAAAACACCCAGGCAGCCCTCGTGCTACAGGATCCAAAATGGCAGAGAAGTATGCACATGGTCTCTGCTTATCCCCGTGTAACTGCACTAACACTGACAACGCGCACCCATCATTCTCGTGCACGTACAATGTGAAAAGTTTCGTGTAGTCTGGTGTTCCTAACACGGGTGCAGAACAAAGGGCCTGTCTCAACTGTTCAAAGGCTTTCTGACATTCGTCTGTCCACTCAAGAGGCATCGGTGTAGTTTTGGACAATAATGCTAGCAGAGGTTTTATGATATGTGAGAAACCCATGATCCATTGTCTACAAAAAGATGTCAACCCTATAAAGGCACGCACATCTCTCTGCGTGCGGGGGACTGGTGTATCTAAAATCGCCTGAATTCGATCAGATGTTAATGCCCTCCCCTCCTTAGACAACAGATGACCGAGGTAGGTCACCTGGGGTCTACAGTATTGAAGCTTTTTCTTGGAGACCTTGTGATTGTTTTGTGCCAAAAAGGACAGCAACGCAAGCGTGCTTTGTTCACATTGTGTATAGGAGTCAGCAGCAAGCAAAAGGTCATCCACGTACTGGATGAGCGCAACGCCAGACTGCAATTCGAAGGAATCTAGTTGTCGTTTTAAAGCCTGGCTGTAGATGCTAGGGCTCTCAGTATAGCCTTGGGGAACACGACAAAATCTATACGATTTATTATTGAGCGTAAAACCAAACAGATATCTGCTATCTGGGTGAACAGGGATAGAAAAGAACGCATTCTTTAGATCGATAACGCTAAAAGTGGTGGCTGTCGGTGGAACCAAAGTAAGCAAAGTTGTGATATCAGACACCACTGGGTATTGGGGAATGACAATTTTATTTATTTCACGCAAATCAATAATAAATCGATAGATCTTGCCATCTGAGTCTCTCTTAAGAATTGGTAGAATAGGGCTGTTACAGACATTATAAGGGACCTCCTCCACTACCCCTGCAGAAATCAAATCCTGAACAATATGTGTTAGTGCAATTTCGCCTTCCTTCGAGATCTTATACTGTGGCACTCGTGGTAGAGGGGCCCCCTCCTTAACAGTGATATGTATTGGTGGAATACGCATCTCTCCCACATCCGTATCTGATGTCGCCCACAACGTGTGCGGCAGAGAGGCCAAAGCGGGAATGTCTAAAATGACACAAAATCTGTCACGTTCAGGACAATCATCAGGATCAGGGTAGTTGTCATTCAGAATAACCCGCACTCCTTCTGGAGCGCAGCGTATTGTTGCTCGAAAATATTTAAGCAAATCAATGCCCAAGATATTATCTGGGGTATGGGGCGATAACAAAAATTGGCCAAAACTAAAGTACTTGTCAATGCATAGTGCAAGGGGCTTGGACAAAGGGCTAGGGGAGGGTGTGCCATCAAACCCTACACACGTAATCATTTCGCCAGACAGGGGAGCCCTCGGAACCAAGTGTTTCGACAGAGCGCTATGAGTAGCTCCTGTGTCGACTAGAAACTGATCAGTAGAACCCAAAATACCCGCTGTTACATATGGACCTTGCTGATCTACTGGCACTTCGACTGATTCCTTACCCCATCCTACGCAATCCTATGCATGCACATAATCCTGATGTTCCACATTCTCTCCTTCCAAAATCTGATATTGATTCCGTCTATCAAACGTATTTCGTTCGTCCTGGCCACGGCCCCTCTCCTCAACCTGTCTACGATCACCTCCGCCACCTCTCGCTCCAGTATAACCTCCTCTTGACCTTCCACTGCCTTGACCACGCTGACTACGCTGTTCACGAAGTACCGGACAATCATCGGCCCAATGCCCAAACTCCTTACAATAAGCACACTGATCCTCCGCAATGTCCGTACGACCATACGACGCATTTCCTCCACCTCGTCTACCTCTATCATTCCCTCTACTCTGTGTTCCCCGAACCTGTGCCAACATCACCTTCGTTTTCAATTCCTTCGTCTTTTTCTCTACATTCTCTTTAGCCTCCACTTCCTGCCGCTCATAATACTGAGCCATAGTTAACAAGGACGCAGGGGTCGCCGTGGCCCAGGAACTCTCACTCGACTTCAATCGCTTTGCAATCTCTGGTAGGAGATTAGCCACGTACTTATCTACAAACAAATGCCGACCCGTATCGTCAGTTAAAGATTGACCACTGTAATCATGAAATGCCTCCTCAAAGCGTGTAAAGAAATCTGAAACCGTTTCATCATGTTTCTGCTTGCACGACGTCAACATGGTCCAATCAATCTTTTTGGCGGGAACAAGCGTTTTCAATTTACGCAAAATAGCTGCCGGGAGTTCTAGAATTAGCTGACAAGGCTTGCATGCTGGTGCCCTGTCTAAATCTGCAGCATTTATTTCTTTCCATGTCCCTCCCAATATTGTCTCATCATTATTTTTACGAATCTGCCGCCACATGTCAGGTGGTAATATCAACCCAAAAAACAAATCTATATCTACAAGAGTCATCACACAAGACGATATAGCCCCCTCTACCCCCTCATAGAATGCCGCTGGGTTCTTTCGGAGATCAGGTAAAGAATTTTTAAGTGCCATGACATCTGCTCTATTCCATGGTGTATACACCCAATTATACACAAAATATCCCTTCGCATCCTTTGACGATTTATCATCATCCGTACCTTCCCCTTTTGGTGGAACATACAAAGGCGCGGCTTCACGCATAGGCATAACATGCAACGCAGAGCTCTTATCTGAACCACGAAGAGAACACTCCTTAACCGCCCCGTCGTTTCCCGGCTCGGACTCCTTTTTCCTCCGTTTCAGTTCCTGTCGTAAAGAAATTGTCTCATCCCGCAGCGCGATCAACTGCTTGAACAGGTCGTCCACATCTGTAAGATCAAAATCACCTTTAGCTAAATTCTCACGATATACCGACAAAGCTTTAGGTTCTAACGTTTCAGAAACTTCACGATATGCATTTACAACTTCATCCGCTAAAGTGGACAAGAAATACATTAATTCAAGATCCGACCACCCCTGTTTCTCCGCTACCAACTGTTCCTGAGTAACACAATGCTTATTCACTTTACGAGCCCAACTGCGCAAATGAGCGGACCTCTCCGCAGTAAACCTGAGAGCCGATACCCCTTTCTGGCTCACTTGAATCTGCCCATCATCCTCGGAATCCGCAGCCGGAGCCGTCGGTGAAACGTACGGAGGCGGTGACCGATCTAACAAAGAAAAATCATCAATTTCATTATTAAGGACAGGATAAAGCGGTCGGCGAATAGGAAACTGACCAGTCATTTGCAATTTACGTTCCCGTTCCTCCCTCTCTTTCTTCTCCTGAGCCTCCTTCTCCTCAAGCTGTAAAGCCTTATCCCGAGCAGCCTTACGCTGCTCTTTGTCCGCCAAGGCAACCTCACGCTTCATTCGTTCACGCACCGCTTTCTCCCACATTCGTACACAATCAAACATATTTTGTCTAGACCTACGTTGAAACATACATTGCTCGACAAATTGGATTTTACTCAAATCGTATGACCCGTGTAGGGGCCATTGCAATTCGGGATCGGCCTTAGTGTACTTATGCCATAATTTACTGTACATAATAGGTGGAAGGCCGTGCTTGATATACATGTCCCTATTTGGCGTTCCCTCTGGGGGAGCTGGCTGTGATTCCGCTAACCTAATTGATGCATCATCTCCTAAGCAACACATTCCCCGGAGTTTGCTGAAAACAGGCATGTTCAAAAAGTATCACGAAAGCGTGACACCAAACCAAAGGGCACTTACAGTTCTTCACACAATTGTGCCGTTCAAAGGAAAAACAAGGTTAGAGAAACATCTCTACATGCCTGCCTATGTGAAGTGCACTACACATATAAGTTCAAAGGTCACAAATTCAAAATGTTAGCTAACTCAGATCAAAGTTCACAAAATTCAGCGAGCGTCCGAAGACTACCTCACTGATCACAAATCTCAAGACTTCAGTAAGCGTCTGAAGACTACCTTACCGAACACAAAGCTTACCAATTCTCAAAAGTCCAGATTCCAACTGCCAAGGTCTTGTAAGCCAAATCAGCCAAACGGCACTTTCTCAGTGAAGCGGACACTCGAAAACTCAGTCGGAGACCGGCGCCACCTGGAAGGTCAGATCGGAAGGAAAGGAAAAAACACCTTGGCAGCCAAGACTCGGGTCACTCGTGGCAGTGCGCGTCCATGGCGAGTTTCCAAGCCTTCGTCACGACCTCTCCTTCGGGCATCCGAGTCGCCGATGAGTCCCTTCGTGGTCGCCAATTGAAGTATTTCAGGGTTCCCAAGGCCTACACGCTCCAGAGATTACCCACATACACAAAAGAACTGTTGGCACGGAAGCTGTAAAAGGCAAAGAACAGGTTTATTAAAACCCCATGGGGTGGTGGTACACTCAAACAGCACCCTTCGGTATTGCAAGAGGTATCACACCGAACACCGGTGTGACCCCGTTTATATACAATTTTGGGGCAATAAAAGATAGGCGGCACAAGTTAAGACACAGTTTTTAGAGACATACATGGTCATGTTTTGGAATACTGCCAGCTCATTGGAGGGTTTCAAACCCACTGGTCAGTTAGTGGCACATTCCTGAAGGTATACGGGTCAGTGAGAACTGCGCATGTGTGGCTTGACCAGTACTAAAAATAGCCTGTTGCTGGGCAGATGTGAGTGGTCAGTGGAACGGACAAAGGACTAAAGGGCACGTCGGCCACGAGGCCGCTCATGATCTAAGATGGCCGCCACAGTATTCAAAATGGCGTTTATCGTATACAGCCAAGTTAAGGAGGACAACGTGTAGATTCAGCTAATCGCTAACACGGACGGGCCAATTACAACAACTCTACAAGCCCCGCCCCTATCGGCCAGGATGACGTCAAGGACAAGGCGGTTCTGAAGAACAACAAGTCTCATAGCAGACTGCTCTTCTGTTAAGTTACCTAGGGCAGAAGTAGTTTCATTCACTACTGCTTCAAGGATTCTGGTCAATTTGCGTATAAGTTTACTATTGGAGACAGTGCCTAAATAAGGGAAAAATCCTTTATTGAAGTCTGTGTATTGTTCCCATGTGGTTTCAGTCTGATCGACTATTGGGAGACCTCTCTTTTGTCTAACGTGAATAAGGCGGGAATTCCTGTGATAATCAGATGGGGCTAGAAAAACAGGCGGCAGTAGGAATGCAATAAAACAAGTACCATCCCAGTCTGGAGGTAAACGCATATAGGCTGTCTGACCACAAATGAAATAGGAATGTCGGGAAGCTTTGAAAGTAGACTTGCCTTTATCACTGAATTCGACAACAGTATCACAATCACTGTGTCCTAGATGTACTGAACCATTCTTTCTGACGCATAATTCACCTTTAACTGGTAAAACTGATATTGATGGCAAGTCTGTATTTGTCTCGGACTGAACATTTAGAATCATGAGGTTAAGTGTAAAATTACCTAATCCATACACTTCATTTTCTAGATCGGTCCCTGTCATTTGTGGAAGACCTTCCTCGTCTGGGAAACATACTTTGTTCATAACTGTGTTCAGGTTACCCCTTATCCAATCTCCCTGGGCAACTCTGGATTCAGTGTCTAAAGAGGAAATCAAACTAAACCATGCACCACAGGAACCATTATGTGTAAACGGATAAGGGAAGAGGGGCAGAGCTCCCTTGTGGTTCTGATAGGGAGGGAGTCGGCCACATATCCAACAATTAGTGGCATTGCTGGTCTGGTGAGAATGGTGTAACATACGGATGAATGTATTGTTGCGCATCGCTAAATGATAGGAAAGCTCATGTGGGGGCAGTTCACTAAACGTGTGCTCTGCAGTGTCATTAGAAAAAGAATGTGCAATAGGAAAGAACATATGTAACATCCAACTTGTGCAGATTATCGTAAGACTCAGAAAAAACATAATAAGTAATGTTAGAACACAACGGCTTCGGAGATTTTTACAATATTTTTGTTTCTTGATCTCCTGTCTATCTCTCTCACTAGTGGGGTCTATCTTATACATGTCAGGAACCTGTCTAACCGCTTCACCCAGGAGGGGACTTAAACAATTAAACTGTCTGACTTACTAGACCTCAACTTCATACGATACTCCTCTTGGGGAGTTTTCTCTAGCAGGGGGAGTTTAGAAACAGTCTCTGGAAGTAGGCTGTCCTTAAAGGGAGAGTCTGGCAATAGTCCGTGAATTTTTTTAACATGGCTCGAATGCAGCCATCCTTTCCTCCCCTCCACTTTAACTGCAGTCCTTGTAGATAACAAAACCAATTTCGGCTGCTTCCATCTGGGTTCCAGCGGACTCTTCCGGTCGAAGTTCCTCACAAGGATCAGGTCTCCTGGGCGGACTTCATGTGGCTTTACTTGGGTGTTGTCCGGAAAGGCAGCCGCGACCTGTGAACGACAAGATTGTAGTGCAGACATCAATGCAGCCAAGTAATCTGTCAACATCTGTGATTTTACGGGGCATAGGCGTCCCCCACATATTAGGAGGCCTTCCGAAGACCACCTCATACGGGGATAGCCCTGTCCTAGAATGAGCTACCATTCGCATGTAAAAGAGTGCAACTGGCAAGGCAACTATCCAATCTACACCTTTCTCGGCACATATTTTGGCTAGGCGTGTTTTCAGGGTCTGATTATGTCTCTCAACGAGACCTGCGGCTTCAGGATGTCGGACACAATGGAACTTCCACTGGTAACCTAACAGGAGTGACACCTGCTTCATAAGCTCGGACGAGAATGGCTGTCCATTATCGGAGTACACGACACGGGGCAAACCGTACCGCAGGAAAAACTCACGTACCAGCTGTTTGGCAGTGGTTACAGCAGTGTAATCGGGGACTGGATATGCTTCTGTCCATCGGGAGAGAGCACATACGACTACGAGGACATACTTAAATCCTCGGCATCTGTCCATCTGGATATAATCCATCTGGAGGACTTCAAAAGGATGGTCAGGAGGATGGAATCCACCCTGTTCCACGGGGACACCTTTTCCTGGATTGAACTGACAACAGATCATGCAAGTACGCACTTTCTGTTTTGCGGCTGCTCGTAAATGTTTGTTGTATCAGAGATTCTGTAAACTGTCTAACATGGCTTTCTCTCCTAAGTGTGCTGGACTATGTGCTGTGTTAATTATGACTTGAACCATAGAGTCGGGGAGGAACCATGTGGCTCTACCCTTCGTCATCCATCCCTGATCTGTTCGGATCCCTCCTTGTTCAGTCCACTTCTTGATTTCGTCTGGTGTGGCATGTGTCTGTATGTCGAGTACATCTAGAATGGGATCCTTAACTGTCAGGCAATGTGTCAGTGTAGTCGGATCAGTCTTTGTCATGTCAGTCGGAATATCTGTCTGAGCTGTCAGTTTGGCTGTACGATCTGCCAGGTCGTTACCCTGGGAAATAGTGTCGATGACTTTAGTATGTGCTTTACATTTCATAATGGCTATGGCTGTCGGCAAATATATAGCTTCTAACAGAGCTTGAATGAGGGGACCATGCTGGATCTTGGTACCGTGAGAAGTTAAAAAACCTCTCTCTTCCCAAAGAACTCCGAAGTCGTGAACGACTCCGAATGCATACTGTGAGTCTGTGTATATGTTAACTTTCTTGTTCTTGGCTATTATACATGCTTGGGTCAGAGCAATGAGCTCTGCAGCTTGAGCAGATAGTGTGTCAATACGGTGGGTTTCTATGACTTCAGATTCAGTGGTCACGGCATAGGCGGCCACTAATTCTCCTGTACTTGTTCTCATACATGAACCATCCACGTAAAGTGTCAGGTCTGGGTTGGTCAATGCAATATCTGTCAAGTCTTGTCGGGGCTTCGTCACTGTATTAATGACTTCTACACAGTCGTGTGGTGCTGGATCGGTTGTACTCGAGGGTGACAATGTGGCAGGATTGAGTATGTTGCAGCGTCTGATTTCTATGTGTGGCTGGAACAGTGTCAATTCATAACCTGTCAGTCGTGCTATGGTCAAGTGTTGAGTCTGTGTACGGTTCAGAAGTACTTCTACGGAATGTGGAACCTGTACTGTCAGAGGATGTCCTAATACTATTGAATCGCTTTGTCTGATAGCTAGAGCTGTTGCTGCAACTGATTTCAAGCACGCAGGCAGAGCCTGGGCTACTGGATCCAATGTACTAGAAAAATAAGCACAAGGCTTGTGGTGTCCTGCTTGATCTTGTGTGAGAACGGACAACGCTGTGCCATCGCGTTCAGCGACAAAAAGTGTAAAAGGTTTGCTGTAACATGGTGTCGCTAAAACTGGTGCTTGGCATAATGCTTTCTTCAAGTCATTAAAAGCTTGTGTATGTTCCTGAGTCCAAGGGAGGACAGTCGAAGTCGCTGCCTCCTGTGTTGTCAACTGTATGAGTGGCTTGGCTAGAAATGCATACTGGGGAATCCATTGTCTTCAGTACGAAGTGAAGCCAATAAAGGCCCGTACTTCCTTTTGTGTCTTGGGTTGTGGCAGATGTGCAATTAACTGGATACGATCTGGTGTCAACTGTCTACCCCTCTTGGACAGCAAGTGCCCAAGGTATACCACTTGCTGGGCACAGAATTGGAGCTTCGAAGGGGATACTTTGTGTCCCTTTTCGGCCAGAAAATACAAGACTGTCAGTGACGCGCGCTCGCAGTCACGTTCGGTCCGTGCTGTGATCAGTAGATCATCAACATACTGTGGTAGAGCAGTATCAGTAGGCATGTGAATACTGTCTAGTTGTCTTTTCAATGCTTGACTGTAAATACTCGGACTTTCCGTGAACCCTTGAGGTGCACGTGCAAATTTAAAGCTTCGGCCATTTAAACAGAATCCGAATAAGTATTGGCTGTCAGGATGAATGGGGACGCTGAAGAAGGCGTTCTTGAGGTCAATTACAGTAAAAAACGCTGCTTCGGAATCAATGGCAGTCAGTAGTGATGAGATATCTGGGACCACTGGATACTGTGGTACTATGCATTTATTAAGTTCACGAAGATCGATCACCATCCGATAGACTGGAGGTGCATTTGGGTCAGTTCGTTTAAGAATCGGGATGATTGGAGAATTACATACATTGGAGTCGGTTTCTACAACTACTCCTTGGGCAATGAGTTCATCAATAATTTTCAGTAAGGCTGCTACAGCCTCGGGGGGCAATTTGTATTGTCGGATTCGGGGCAGTACAACACCTTGCTTGAGTGTAACACGATAGGGAGTAATATGCATACAACCTACATCAGTTGGACCTTGCGCCCATAAATGCTGTGGAACATCTTTCAATCTGACATCAAAATCTCTCAACACATAATGGCCCTTGAAATCAAGAAGGAATAATCTCACTCCTTCCGGGGAACAACATATAACAGCTCCTAGAGCTTTCAGTGTTTTAATACCAAGTAGGTTTTCAGGACAAGATTTTGTAAGCAATAAATCTGTAGTACGGGACAATGGACCAACTGCAAGGGGAACTGGCTGTGATACTTCGTTAACAATAGGCTTTCCTGAAAATCCAAGGGAAACATTCTGTGAGCCTGAGAGGGGTGCCCCTGGGACCTCGTCATGACTGATGGTAGTTCTGCTCGCCCCCGTGTCAATCAAAAATTTTCTGTCTTTCCCTAATACCTGACTATGTACATAGGGACCATCTTGATCTACAGGAACCTCGATAAGGGGCAAGCCAACCTCCCTCTCTAGGCTGTTTCATGTGTACTGCTGATAATCGGGATACTCGGATTGTGCATACTGATACATTTGCTGTGTGACGTGTTGTGTTGCGGCAATGGGTTGAGGTTGCGGTACAGCTACTGTCTGTTGCTGTACATTCTGTGGAGGTTGCGGGTTCGGTTGAAAATTCTGTTGAACATGTTCTGTTCTAGGCGGACGTGGTCTTTCTTTCGTTTTGCCTGTAGCAATATTGTGTCTGAGGACGGCACAATCACTTATGAAGTGACCTGGCTGCTTGCAATAATTGCAATTTCCTTTAACAGGACCTGTAGGATGACTAGTCTGTGTGTTCTGCGTGTTACCCCTCTTCTGACCATCTGCTGGAACAGACTGGGCAACTAGTACTTTCATTTTAGTGTCTTTCATGCGTCTCTGTTCATGATCGTGTTCCTCTCTGATTCTATTCTGGTGGTACTGTAACATCTGTAACATTTGGGAAGGCGTATTAGCTTGCCATGTACTTTCGACTTTCAATACTCTGTTTTTAACCTGTGGTAAGGAATTCTCAACTAATTTGGTCACAAAAAGATGTGGGAATGACTCGCTACTTGTTTTCAGGCCACTATTAATAATAAAACATTTCTCGAATCTTGAATAAAAATCACTAGTGTCTTCATCTTGTTTCTGTTTGCAGGCTGAGATGGCATCCCAATCTTCCTTTTTAACTGTCAATAATCTAGGCAAAACCTGTACTAACAATCCTGGGAATGCTTTAGTTTTGTCCCCAAGACCTAAACCTGGGGTACGTGTCTTTTCTTCGTCTTCTAATTCAGCCCAAATAATCTTTTTATCTCCCACCTCCCATTCCTTCTCTTTCAGTTTTTCGTAAATCCCTGCTTGCAACAATACTTTTAACATTTTAAGAATGTCAGAATACGTGTAATCGCCCATAAGTAACATGTCTTTTAATTCACGGTGGAAACCTGCAGGATCTTTATCGTGACAAGGTACAATTTTCTTCATTTCCAATAATTCCATTTTAGTCAAAGGAGTATACACAAATACGTGTTCAAGCGTATCATCTGGCTTCCGGATTGGATGTACTTCTCGTAAGGGATTCTGTCTGTCTAGGTGATATGGTTGTCTTACTGGGGGTGGAACGGAAACAAGACGTGGAGTCAGGAAAGTTCTATATTTATGACGTTGTTCTAGAATGATATCAATTAAATCGGTACCTAGACCTCTCCATCTTCTCAGGAGTAAGTCTTGCAATAGGTTATACAATGGACCTGGATCAGATTGTTGATTTTCATACTGTGTAATGAGATGTTGGGTCATGTATATACCAGCTAGTCGCTGTTCTTCTGGAGTAAGACTTAAAAACGTTTGCACTACTAAATCATCTTTATATATACTGTCATCCCCAGCCCATTGGACTGCTGACCGGGCTAGTTCCTGATCACGTAAGGTAGTAAGTTCATGATAACCTATTCTTTCTTTCAGTATTTTATCAGTAACTTGGAATATATGTTCAAGAGAACATTGCTCTGGTATCGGGGAAAGGAAACGTTTCTTGTTTTCTGAACGAATGGGTCTGTCGAAGGGCCTATCAAAAGAATACTGTTTAGGGAGTTTCACTCTACCTACGTACGCTATTCTATCTTCTGTCTCTGCTGGAGTCTCTACTTCTTCCTCCTCCTCCGAGGAGTCATTCTTGTCTGACTCGGCTTCCTTTTCGGCTTTCTGTCTGGTATGTATCGCTACTATTTCTTTACGGATCTTTCTGGACATAGCATCTATACAATTCTGTTTATCATGTTTACATTCTGCAATATTTTGACTCCATTTTGTCAGTACATTCATCTCTTCCTTAACAACACCTGTCTGATCTTGTTCCCTTATCAAACAATTAATCAAGAATCGTAATAGTAAACCTTGTGTCTCCACTTTCTGATATGCCATGGCCTCACGAATACATTCTGGTCTCTCTCCTGTTCTAATAAAATGATATATGTTGTCTAGATGTTCTGGCATTTCTGGTAATAACATCAGATAATCTGTAACACGTCGTAGACGCAACGAGGCTAACCTCATGTCTCCTGTCTTGCCAGGTACTGGATCATATCTACAATCCGTAAGATACTGTTTAAGTTTTTCATGGGGCATTGCTTTCGGAGTACGCTGTGTAGCTAATTCTCTCATTGTCATTCGATGTAACTGTGGCGGGGTGTGAGGGAGGCCTCCTACGGCACCTCCTGAAGCAGAACCATGAGCATGACTTGACGTCATTGCATGTGGGAAAGGTACATGTAACGGGGACGACTGACTCTGAGTCGCATCTGTAGCAAAAGGGTTAAGAGGACCAGTAGTAGGGGGACTAGTAGCAGCAGCAGTTGAAGGGGAAGTGGCAGCAGGTGCAGGAAGTGAGTCTCGGCTTGGAGGGGTCGTGGCTTGATCAGCCAGAATATGCTGTGGCAGATTATTATTAGCAGGTTGTACGGGTACATTGGTATATGCGGGAGCTACGTCATCTAAATAGGAAGAAAGGAAAATGTCTGCTGCGGTCTTTTTATGATGGAGTTTAGTCGGAACCATTGGGGGTGGCAAGTTACGGGGTACTTCCGGGGTCGCCTTAGGCAGGCCCTCGGCAAGGACTGGATACATGCCTGAAATGAGTGCATTTCTTTGGCGGTCTAATTGTTCTGATCTGACCTGTTCTCCTTCTTCTAGTAACTCTTTTTCTCTAGCTTTTTCGGATTCTTCTCTACTCTTCTCTGCTTTTCTGAATGCTTTTTCTGTTCTTCTATGCGATTCTTTGCGCCACAATTCTATGGCATCTTTCTGCGATTGTCTGGCTTTCTTTTTCCATAACGCTTCTTCTAATCTCATGATGCATTCGGCATCCCATGTCCCTGAGGCAGGCCATCTAAACTTCTCTTCCAGATTCTTGGTGTAGTCCACCCATAAGTCTAAATACAACACAGCATCTAAGCCATGTTTGTGGTACATAAAATATTCTGGAGTGTCCCTAGGCGGGACAGGAACTGCTTCTTCAAGTATCCCTTTCCTAGTACCTATCTGACGTAATTTCGAAAACAACGGCATTTCTGGAATGATTCGGACGTGAATACAATAACCACAGTAATAAACAGTAAACAATCATTCATACCACAACATCAAAACACATTAAAACGACTGAAATTACCTGGAACACGGAAAACACAAAAAAACTCTCTAGATAAAACTGAATAACTAGATGCACTGCTAAAACAGTACAGACCGGTCTCGTAAAGAGACACGTCAGACCGTATCCACCTAAGTGAACACATCAGGACCAGAATTGTGTACCCAACTCTGTCTTTACCGAGCACAAATCAATGAACCCGTCTAGATGCGTTCCCAACAACGGTACTCACCGGGAAGCAAGAAACTGAAGGCCTCAGAAACTGGACTGGACTCTGGACTGGACTGGACTGCTACGACATCGGACTGGCACACATCACGCTACCACGCATGCGCTTCGGAACAGGTGGGCCTCCGGACACCTCGGACCTTGCTCTCTCGACTAGGGCTCTGGTCGGGATCCTCCGCATTCCTCACCGCCTCGTCTGGACACCGGACCGCAGTCTCCGTCTCCCTCGTGGACCCGAGGGAAGATAGCGGGAAACCCCGCAAACGTGCACGGTTTCCGTCGGGGTTGTAGAAGGGGTCGAAAGCCGCGTGACTTCACCGGCGAGTGGGGAAGAGGGGGGTCCCTATTCGGGCACCAAATTATGTGGTAAATAAATTTACCTGGACATTTTTCCGCATAATTACCATTACAAGACAGCTCATTCAAATGAGAGGCAGAGTCCGTGGTATCTGAGTCATACGGGCTTTAATGGCATTATCCTTAAGGATGGAGCATCATGTTCCGTCACCTCTAAGGTTCAGGAAGGGACAGTCAACATTTTATTAACATTACACATTATATATAGTAAAGTAGCACAATTGAATCCAATACAGTAGGCGTAACAGGTGAAAAGAGCGAGATAAGAACACATGTGCGTAAGAGGAGGCGTGAAAAAGAGGAGTACACATGGGCGTGCACTGTACATGTCAGAGAAACGTCACAAGAATCGTCACATGTGGGTGGATGCATAGAGAAAAGTTGCAGAATCAGCAGAAACCCTTAACCCGGATGCGCGCGCAACTAGCATGACGTGAAACTGGGGGCTTTGACTTTAGCACTAGTGGAGGAGACTGGTGTCTGGAGTGTCAGGGCAACCTGTACCTATAACATATCTAGTATCTTATGTTTGGAGGATGTAGTGTCTGAAGTAAAAGGTCTCTTGGGCAGGGGCCATCCCATACTGAAAGCTAGTGCGTGCATACGTGTCTGGGTGCAACGAGCGGAGCCATGGGCCTACCATGGTAACGGAGCCAGTAAATCACTTGCAAGGAGGACAGAAAAGGCCGGGCCCTTTGCTCTGTAGCCGGGAATATGTTTAACTATTTCACTAAACTGGAATGTGTTTTCGAGGAGGATGAACTGATAATTAGAAGGCAAAACATGAATTTGGCAGGCAGTCCAGGCCGAGCCGGGCACCGCTGCGCTGGCAGGAAGTAAGGCAGAGGTCAGGGATGCATCTCCAGGCTGCAGCTTTCAGAAACAGAGACAGAAGTGGTTCGGAGTTAGAAATCAGGGCCTAGCTCGGCAGAGCCAGGAAAACCAAAAAGTGTACCATGTAAAGACGTTGGCACGGCATGTTTAGAAACTGAATTATCGATCCATTCCAGGTGGATCTGGTAGAGGACATGTTAACGTTGGACGCAAATGTATTTGCGTCTTCATATTCGGTCATGGAGGGAATTTACATGTACTTAAAGCGCGTACATGGAGACGTTGGGGTACACGTTAGGGGACATACTCGACCATAAAAATTTCAATTACCTCAACTGCCATCCTCTGGTTCATCCCTGCCACCCTCTGGTTCATCACTGCCACCCTCTGGTTTGCCCCTGCCACACTCTGGATCATCACTGTCCACCTCTGGTTTATCACAGCACCCTCTGGTTCATCACTGCCACCCTCTGGTAGATCACTGCCATCCTCTGGATCATCACTGTCCCCTTCCGGTTTAACAAAGCCCCCTCTGGTTCATCACTGTCACCCTCTGGTTCATCCCTGCCACCCTCTGGTTCATCACTGCCACCCTCTAGTTCATCACTGCCACCCTCTGGTTTGCCACTGCCACCCTCTGGATCATCACTGTCCCCCTCTGGTTTATCACAGCACCCTCTGGTTCATCACTGCCACCCTCTGGTTGATCACTGCCATCCTCTGGTTCATCCCTGCCACCCTCTGGTTCATCACTGCCACCCTCTGGTTTGCCACTGCCACCCTCTGGATCATCACTGTCCCCCTCTGGTTTATCACAGCACCCTCTGGTTCATCACTGCCACCCTCTGGTTCATCACTGCCATCCTCTGGTTCGTCCCTGCCACCCTCTGGTTCATCACTGCCACCCTCTGGTTCATCACTGCCACCCTCTGGTTTGGCAATGCCACCCTCTGGATCATCACTGTCCCCTTCTGGTTTATCACAGCACCCTCTGGTACATCACTGCCACCCTCTGGTTGATCACTGCCATCCTCTGGTTCATCCCTGCCACCCTCTGGTTCATCACTGCCACCCTCTGGTTCATCACTGCAACCCTCTGGTTTGCCACTGCCACCCCCTGGATCATCACTGTCCCCCTCTGGTTTATCACAACACCCTCTCGTTTATCACTGCCACCCTCTGGTTGATCACTGCCACCCTCTGGTTGATCACTGCCATCCTCTGGTTCATCCCTGCCACCCTCTGGTTCATAACTGCCACCCTCTGGTTTGCCAATGCCACCTTCTGGATCATCACTGTCCCCCTCTGGTTTATCACAGCAGCCTCTGTTTCATCACTACCACCCTCTGGTTGATCACTGCCTTCCTCTGGTTCATCCCTGCCACCCTCTGGTTCATCACTACCACCCTCTGGTTCATCACTGCCGCCCTCTGGTTTGCCACTGCCACCCTCTGGATCATCACTGTCCCCCTCTGGTTTATCACTGCACCCTCTGGTTCATCACTGCCACCCTCTGGTTGATCACTGCCATCCTCTGGTTCATCCCTGCCACCCTCTGGTTCAACACTGCCAGCCTCTGGTTTGCCACTGCCACCCTCTGGATCATCACTGTCCCCCTCTGGTTTATCACAGCACCCTCTGGTTCATCACTGCCACCCTCTGGTTAATCACTGCCATCCTCTGGTTCATCCCTGCCACCCTCTGGTTCAACACTGCCACCCTCTGGTTTGCCACTGCCACCCTCTGGATCATCACTGTCCCCCTCTGGTTTTTCACAGCACCCTCTTGTTCACCACTACCACCCTCTTGTTTACCACAGTAGATTATGGGGGGAAAGCAAAGCACACCTTCTCAACCTCAACTGAGATGAATTAATAGGGGGTGGTTAATGTGTCACTGAATTTGTGCTTCAAGTCTGGCACCTGCTTCCTTAGCTGTTAGACCTTCCTGTTGCAGTCATTTTTTTTACAGGGGCATTGTGCCATACTTTTAACTATTCTCTGACCGTTCTTTGAGGGTCGGCGTAGGGTCAGAGAATAGTTGAAAGTAGGCAACTGAACTCTGGAGGGGCCCCTCAGGAATCACTACAGGGAATGGTTACAAATTAGCTTGGACTTTTGCACCTGCTAAGTGCTCTCATTTTTCCAAAATTAGTTTTTCTGCCATTTCGCGTGATTTGCGGGACGCGAAATCGAACTTGCAATCTGCAAATTTGTGCGAATTTGTTGATTTATCTTTTTTTTTGCGTGTTTGGGCGGTTTTTCTTGTTTTTGCGTGTTCGGGCGTTTTTTTGCTTATTCGCGGACCGCTTGCAGAGCACCGACCCCGAGATTGCCCATGAGGTCATGTACGGGCGCGGCAATCTTGTTTGCGTGATGTGTTTCTGTTTCCGGGCACTCGTTGCAAGCTTGCGTCGTATGCAGCGCGCGATTACGTATTCGTGGGTATTTTTGCGTGCTCGCAGGGGAAATATCGCGCGAACTTACCCACGCGGTCCTCTATGGGCGCGGCCATCTTGTATTTCACTCACTGCTATGGTTTTGGGCATGCTACCTTTCTATCCACCTTACATCTTTGTAATCCTATGTTTTTCAGAACTTTTTTGGTTTTTTTTTTGCTTATTATCTCTCTCTTCAATTTCCTACATCTATATTTTGTGTTTTTTTAAACTTTTTGTTACTTTATTACCTACTTTATTTCTTTCGCTCTCTCTCTTATTTTTTCTCACACCTATTCTTCTTTCCTTCTTCTTGTGCCAGGACCATGGCTAAGGGATGCGACAAGGGCAAGGGGAAGGGCTCAGCACCCCGTACCCGGCTCCCTTGCAGGCGTTGGAGGGGGGAGGAAGTGCAGCCCAGGGAGATCTTCTCTGCGGTGGAGGTGGCCGCCTTGATGGTTTTTGTCCAGGTCCACCTCCCTAAGACCGTGGCAGCAGGTGGGCGGATTGCTTCCAGTTACATCCTCCGGGAGCGTCACCAGCTGTGGGAGAAGGTGTGCCGGCACATGTGTAAGGAGTCTGGGCTCCGGCGCACCTACCACCAAGTGACGCACCGGTGGAGTGACATCTTGGACCAGGAGCATGACATGCTCGACCTGCTCGGTGTGGAGATCCCTGGGCTTGATAAGTAGCTATTTAATAACTACTTTTTTTTCCTTCTGCTCTGTTACATTACTAATCTAATTTTTTTACTGAAGAGTACGAATGCTGCTGTTTTACATTGCAGGTAAATTAATGTTTAAATAGCTTCTGTCATTGCAGGTGCTCGCCTGGCTATTGGTGTTGCTACTATGCTTACTTGTTTGCAACTTTTTAGTCATTTGAGAGCATTACTACGTAATGCTAGAGACAGTAGAGTCAAGTCAAGTCCTTCTTTGTACTCCTGCTGCTGCCACTTTGAAGAGATAGTGGTGGATTGATACATTGAGTATATTATTTATTACTTGTTCTAAGACATTTGTTAGTGGTCTGCAATCATGATGACGGACTGTGTCTGTCACGCGACGTCTCGTGCTGCTGATTGATGGCAGTCGTAGTAGAACCTTTTTGTTGTTGATGTAGTTAGTGAATTACATAACTTTCCTATTAGACGGTCTGCGAATCCTGCAATACTGTACTACTATCCTCTTAGTTGACCATATCAGATGCAATTGATGTTGATTTGTTTCCCCGACATAATTTTAGATTGAGTACAAAGAAATCAAATATTTCTCAAAAAACAGTCATCCATGTTGTGTTTCTTTATTTCATGATCACCAGCAACTCCCAGGGGCAAGGCGACGGCGGCGACAGAGAATCCGGTGGCAGAAGTTGGACAGGAGCAGTCCCTTGCCCCAGTAAGTTGTTTTATTGTTATATTATACTTATACTTCCCTACCTTTTACAGCTCCTATTCATTATAAACTGGTTCCTAATAATTCTATGCTTTATAAAATAGTCTTTGATCTTCTTCTAATGTAGACTACTTTCTACATTCTTATCCTGCCTCTACCATCACTCTCTGTGCTACTACTATTTACAATTATGAGTTGGTCTGTGTAGGTAGCTAAGCTTGCCAATTCGGCAAACAGTGGGAAACAAAACTCTGATACAGCAATAGCTCTAGGCACTGAGTGCAGTCCTCTGGGTTGCCCTTGCTGTCTATTCCAGTCTTCTTAATGGAAGTGCTTTGACAATTTGCAACAACAAAATATAATTGTTTACACCAAGTAGAAGGTAGCAGTGTCCTTTTTGATTTGAGAGGAGCACATCCCATACCGCTAGTTTTTCAGGGACTATTCTGCACACAAAGAAGTATGGACAAGATGATAGGTGCAGTTCGACTTTCGACATACCTCAGTCCGAACCGAAGTTGAACCCCCAATCCCCTGACCGACTATCTAGAACGTCTGACCAATGATTTTACGACCCAGAAGAACAGAAGAAGACTACCTCCGAGTCCCGGCCTATCTGAGTCACTGAAACATGACTGCCAAGTGCAGTAGTTCAAACCTTTCCGCTCACTCACTCGTAAACAAAAACCACACAGTGTTTTCTTTAGTTTTAAAGTTTTATTTTCAATTAAGAAATGAAAACACTATTTCTTTATTTTTAATAGCGTAGTATTCTGATGGATGAAGATGACGTTGTAGTTGCAACAACATTCCCATGAATGAAATTAGTATGACTCAAAATTAATAATAGTTAACAGACACATGAAATTATTAGAATAACTGTGCGGGAGCCCCCACCTTCTTTAAAGTACTTAAAGTACTGCTGGTGATGACTTAGTAGTAGTTGGTGAATTGTCTGGCAGAAGGGCAATGGAATCTTCTCTCTGTAATGAGAAAAATGGTGCGTGTTAAGCAAGCATTCATCAGTTGTCATAAGAAGAAGTGTGGTATATCAATAAGAACTAGCTAGATTTGCGAGACTCTGTTATGTACGCTTTTATCTGGGAAACCATTGGGTTTGTTTAAAAATCCCTCACTCACCAACCTAGTTGGTGCCATGCTTCATCATCGGGCCCACCACAGTGGCACCTAACGTGCCCCGGGTGTGCTTCATTGCCAGTGTTACTGCGGAGCTGGTATAATTGCTGAGTGTGATGTGTAGTGAGTGAGAAAGTGAGATTAAAAGCTATACAGTGGGTCCCAGTACCCGAGGGTAAGATAGATAAATTTTATTAACTGGGCCCCTGTTAGCGGATAAAAAGGCTGTCGGACGTGTTGGTGAATTTATGATTCCCTACGTCCAGTGCGGTCTACATGTTTCAGCCAGGCCTTAAAAACTGGCTTTCCTCAGGACCAATAAGTGAAAAAGTGCAATTAAATGATACTAAATTATAGTGTTGGTTGTTTAGAATGTGTCGCACTCCCTACACCCAGCAGGGGGCCAGCAGTGCGGAGGGGTCCACTCAGGATGCGGCGGCGCCAACAGGAGGAGCTGGGGGGGAAGACTCAGCGGTGGCGGACGGTGGTAAGTTATTATACTCATTACTTATTGAAATTTTTTTGAGTAACCTCGCAAAAGAATGTGTATGATGTACTGTACAGTAGTACACAGTACACTAGTATAAGAACTACTTTTTGGTCTATCACGGAGAAGACAGTCAACCTTGACTTTTAATAGCATTAGCGGCGGTACTTCTCTGGTAACCAATGGCCCCCTCTATTTCACTTCAACTCAGCTTGCAAATTTTTATTGTGAAGCCAAGTCATATCAGATAAAGTTTAGGTATATGAAGAAACGAAAAGTTAAAGAAGGGTGAAACGAAGGACGAGCAAGTCTTAATATTTATGACTGTAAAGAATGTTTTTATTGAATGCAATTTAACATAAGAAGACAGCTGTTCCCAAAATATAATGAAAAGGGTGTTAGTTGTTTTTTGACAAAAAAGAAATTTTGGTACATTTGAGACATTAAGAAGAATCATAGACGTACTTTCGAAACCTGGATGTTATCTTCTTTATCCTCCTCGTCAATAGCAGAGGTGTATGATGTAGTAGAGCAGACGCTGAGTTGAAGAAATATGGCCAGTGGCAGTGCCACCCCTATAGAAAAATAAGACATTCAGATCCCCACTTGCATGTACTGCTTAAAGTACTGCGAATCTGCATTATCATGGCCTGTATCTTTATTTCTCGGGTGAAAGCTGAGTGAGCTGCCATTATGGCGGCTAGCACAAGTTCACGTACCAGTGATTTCTTTTGCAACCCAAGAGAAAAAAAGTAAAAAAAGGCCTTTTTTAGGACTCTCTGACAATGTATGTAGTAGTGAGCCCATTCATAGTGCTGCTAGTGGAATTCCTGAAACTCCCGGTAAGGTCACAGGCTTCCAAAGACGGCGGAAAGATACATGCCAAAATGTTATACTGTTACAACAGGTACCTGTGCACAGGTCGCCTTTTACAGAGTAAATGCTGTAGGTAATCAAACAACGCAACCAATAGACAAACAATGTGGAAGTAGTCTTGATAGAAGTTTTTCTTCAATTCAGATTTTATCCACCACGCCCAGCCAACACGTGTTTCGTCAGGGCTAGTAGCCCACGACTTCACCAGGGCTCCCGCGGGCAGCGGTTCCAAAGCTATTGCCACAATGGCTATGTGCTCTCAGCCGGTTCTAATTCCGACCCGGCTACTGGGTACTTTTGAGGTTCTTGAGGTAAATAGCGGCCCGAAATTGCGATTTCGCAATTTTTAAATGGATGATGAATTGCATTTAAGGAATCTCAAATAGAGATTCCTTAAATGTAATCCATCGCTAATTTGCGAAAACGCAATTACCGATTTTTGCATGTGGGATGATGAATCCCAAATGCAAAATTCTCACTCGCAAAGGGCCAGATTCTCAGAATCTGGCCCTTTGCGAGCCGAATTCAGCTTCATTAATTAGGCTGTTAGAACATTAAATTAGTGTTAAACATAGCAAAGTTGTATCTAATTGCTGGAGGGAGGGATGAATTTGAAGCAGAGATCAAACAAACGCACAGAGTCACACTCGTAAGTTCACAACAATATCATTTAAAAGATAAGGAGAATTTTGGATACTGTTACTATTTTTTGTAGTTGTCCAGTTGAATTTGTGAAGTCGATGCATCCAGCCATTCCTCTTATTCGCAGTACTCCTTCATTCCATCGGATGCTCCGTCGATCAATCTTGGTGACCAGACACCCTGTCCACTGCCTGCCTGATGCGGATTTGCGGATCGCTAATTGTAAGCCTGAGTAGTACATCGATGGCACAGGGTAAAAGCCTGCCTGTAATTGATGATGGAAAAATACAACAGTAAGTGTTAAAGACACCTCGGAGAAAAAAATATGTAAGGCACGCTGTGTAGTGCAAAAATTATACTATCACTTTCAGAGATGACAATCCCCAAAATCTAGAACACCCCACATTACCCTCCCAAAAACGTGCAGAATACTGCTGCTACCTCACAGAGGCCTAATTTCAAATCGTGTCAAAATGCATTTAGAAAGTATGCCAAAAACCCCCCTTTCCCACCATGGATTATGTTCAAACGACTTGCAATCAAAATTAGACATTACAACAAGTTTTCCAAGACCCCACCCAGTCGTAAAAATCTATAACCCCGCCCAAACACATGCAATACAATACTGCTAACCCTAACGAGCCCTAAGTTAATAATAGTGGCAAACACTTTCTTTAACTAGGCCAAATCCCCCCTTTCCCACCATGGATTTTCCTCAAACCACTTGCAACCAAGATTACACATTCCCACGAGTGCTGTAAGACCACAGAACCCAGTTGCAAAAATCTAGAACACCCCCAAACACATGGAATACTGCTGCTAGTGCTAACCCTAACGAACCCTAAGTTACAAAAAGTGCCAAAAGGCTTTTCAACATGGATTGTCTCCAAACCACTTTTATCCGGTATTAGACCTTCCCAGCAATGGCCCAAGACCTGCCAACCCACCCGCAAAAAAGCACAACACCTCCAAACAGGCAAAAAGCAAAAATGGAAAATCTCATACTTACAATATTTTTCGGCCTTCTTTAAATTCTGTCCAAACGCGCTGTGCAGCTAGGCCATAACTCCCGTTTTCCACCATGGATTTCCTGAAAAACAAATGCAATCAGAATTAGACTGTGCCAGCAGTGCTCCCAGACCCCAAAACCCACCCACAAACACCCGGAACCCCCCCAAACAACACCTCAAAGACAAGCAAGTCAGCAAAAACACAAAAAAAAATTCGCCTCCGATTTTTTCCAAACCACTTTTATCCGGTATTAGACCTTCCCAGCAATGGCCCCAGAGCCGTCAGCCCAGGCGAAAACAAGTAGAAGACCCCCAAACAGCCAAAAAGCACAACTTCAAAAATGGGCACTTAGAAATTTTCAGGCAAATTTCCAAAATCACTCCGCGCACGCTCTGCGGCTAGGCCCTAACTCCCCAGTGCCACCATGGACATGCTTAAAACCTCTTGCAATCAAAAGTATCCATACCCAGCAGTGCTCCCAGACCCCGAAACCCACCCACAAACACCAGGAAGCCCCCCAAACAGGCCCCCAAAAATGCTAAATTGAGCGAAATGTCAGAAAATGCAAAAACTTTTTCCTCATGGATTTTGTCCAAACCACTTTTATCCGGTATTAGACCTTCCCAGCAATGGCCCCAGAGCCGTCAACCCAGGCTAAAACAAGTAGAAGACCCCCAAACAGCCAAAAAGCAAAACTTCAAAAATGGGCACTTAGAAATTTTCAGGCAAATTTCCAAAATCACTCCGCGCACGCTCTGCAGCTAGGCCCTAACTCCCCCGTGCCACCATGGACATGCTTAAAACCTCTTGCAATCAAAAGTATCCATACCCAGCAGTGCTCCCAGACCCCGAAACCCACCCACAAACACCAGGAAGCCCCCCAAACAGGCCCCCAAAAATGCTAAATTGAGCGAAATGTCAGAAAATGCAAAAACTTTTTCCTCATGGATTTTGTCCAAACCACTTTTATCCGGTATTAGACCTTCCCAGCAATGGCCCCAGAGCCGTCAACCCAGGCGAAAACAAGTAGAAGACCCCCAAACAGCCAAAAAGCAAAACTTCAAAAATGGGCACTTGGAAATTTTCAGGCAAATTTCCAAAATCACTCCGCGCGCTCTCTGCAGCTAGGCCCTAATTCCCCTTTGCCACCATGGATTTGCTTCAAACCTCTTGCAATCAAAAGTATCCATACCCAGCGTTGCTCCAAGACCCCAAAACCCACCCACAAACACCAGTAAGCCCCCCAAACAGGCCCGCGAAAAGATGATAGTGAGCAACAAGGCAAAAACTTTTTCAACTTTGATTTCCTCCAAACCACTTTTATCCGGTATTAGACCTTTCCAGCAATGCCCCAAGACCCGCCAACCCACCCGCAAAATAGCACAACACCCCCAAACAGGCAAAAAGCAAAAATGGAAAATCTCATACTTACAATATTTTTCGGCCTTCTTTAAATTCTGTCTAAACGCGCTGTGCAGCTAGGCCATAACTCCCGTTTTCCACCCCGGATTTCCTGAAAAACAAATGCACTCAAAATTAGACTGTGCCAGCAGTGCTCCCAGACCCCAAAACCCACCCACAAACACCCGGAACCCCCCAAACAGCACCTCAAAGAAAAGCAAGTCAGCAAAAACGCAAAAAAAATGTTGCCTCCGATTTTGTCCAAACCACTTATATCCGGTATTAGACCTTCCCAGCAATGGCCTCAGAGCCGTCAACCCAGGCGAAAACAAGTAGAAGACCCCCAAACAGCCAAAAAGCAAAACTTCGAAAATGGGCACTTAGAAATTTTCTGGCAAATTTCCAAAATCACTCCGCGCGCGCTCTGCAGCTAGGCCCTAATTCCCCTTTGCCACCATGGATTTTCTTCAAACCACTTGCAATCAAAAGTATCCATACCCAGCGTTGCTCCAAGACCCAAATCCCACCCACAAACATTAGGAAGCCCCCCAAACAGGCCCCCAAAAACATGATAGTGAGCAAAAAGGCAAAAACTTTTTCAACTCTGATTTTCTCCAAACCACTTTTATCCGGTATTAGGCCTTCCCAGCAATGCCCCAAGACCCGCCAACCCACCCGCAAAATAGCACAACTCCCCCAGACAAGCAAAAAGCAAAAATGGAAAATCTCATGCTTACAATATTTTTCGGCCTTCTTTAAATTCTGTCCAAACGCTCTGTGCAGCTAGGCCATTAGTCCCGTTTTCCACCCCGGATTTCCTGAAAAACAAATGCAATCAAAATTAGACTGTGCCAGCAGTGCTCCCAGACCCCAAAACCCACCCACAAACACCAGGAACCCCCCAAACAGGTCTCCGAAAATATGATATTGAGCAAAAAGGCAAAAACTTTTTCAACTCTGATTTTCTCCAAAACACTTTTATCCGGTATTAGACCTTCCCAGAAATGCCCCCAGACCCGTCAACCCAGGCGGAAACAAGTAGAAGACCCCCAAACAGCCAAAAAGCAAAACCTTAAAAAGTGAGACTTATCAAATTTCAGGCCAACCTGGAATTCAGTCCAAATGTGCTGTGTAGCTAGGCACTAACTCCTGTTTTCCAACATGGATTTCCTGAAAAACAAATGCAATCAACATTAGACTGTGCCAGCAGTGCTCCCAGACACCCCGACCCAGCACCGGTAATCTAGAACACACCCAAATAAACCCAAAAACCTGCAATACTGGTATATTGAAAACATTGCAAATTGCGCTGTTCACAAAAAACAAACAGCAATTGGTTTCAACAGAGACAGACAGCCATTGCTGTCCACTGCATGCCATCTTCTCATTATTCATTACCTGTTCTACTTTATGTCCTCATCTTCTTCAGAAAGTGAGGGCCCACAGGGCAGCCTCTCCTGTAAATTTCAGAAGTAGGTCTGTCAATAATCAGCAAGCATGTAGTCAGTCAGTTATTTCAGTCCCACTTGAGGGGACTCGTCTACGAAGACAAAGTTTGTTTTTTCTCCATAATCCATCCATCTGCCTTGAGGGAAATGGATAGGGGGAGTCTGGAGGAGGAGGATAGAGGAGCTTGATTGAGTTGTGAACTTGTGAACATCTGAATGCAGACTGCGGCACCTTCAAATTAATACGGAAAATAAGATGAAGACCGTGCTGATGATGGACTTATTGTGATTAGCTGATTAGAGTTTTGTTGTGGTAAAAGTAGCAAAACAAAGAAAGACACACAGGAATAAAAGTGAATAAGTACGTAAAAAAAGGAAGTAATTTTCAGTCCTCGTTGTCAGTGAAGCAGAGCTCGTCCTCCAAGTCTATAAATTGATACAGGAGTAGGTCTGGTGACTGAGAAGAACTTCCATCATCGTCGTCACCTAAGTCGGTGTCCTCTTCTTCCTGCGTGCATTCATGTATTTTGTAATCAGGTGGTATGAAGTGCTGATTCATCTTGATTATTGTTAACCTCTCCACATTTTTGGGCAAAAGGCGGGTCCTTTTTGAAGTAACAATGGCACCAGCAGCACTGAAAACACGTTCAGAAGACACGCTTGCGAGTGGGCAAGACAAATAATTTAGAGCCAGGTTGGTGATCAGTTGCCATTTTGAGCTTTTTGTATACCAATATCCCAATGGGTTCTCATTATGACAGACCTCTGTTTGGTCATCCAGATAGGCCTGCACCACCGACTCAAGGTTCTCCAGGGTTGATCCACTTTGCGCACCATCTGTGACCTTTTCATCAGTGGACCGAGCTAACCCTTGCTGAGTTAGCCAATCCCCTTTCGACAATATTGGTTTGCGGCCTGGTGCAGGTGAGGATGATGATATGGTTGCTGGTGTCGTTAACGGCGGTGAGGGAAAGTGACTCCCTTCGGCCACGGATTGAGAAGTGGAACTTGACGACGGATGGCCTGCTGATTCAGTTGTACTTGTGCTGCCTCCTTGAATTTTCTGCTGATCTTTTTCGAACTGCCTGACTGACACAGCTAGCCAACATTTGTACTTTGAAACATCTGCTTCATCAAAAGGAATGAATGATTTGCTGGCCACTGCCTTTTTGTACCGTGGATCAAGAATAGTGGCACAAATGTAATGTTGTTCTGTATGTATCTTTTTAAGCCTTTCATTGTCAAGGAGGCGGCATAATAACTTCTGCGCCAAGCCATATGCTTCTCGCTTTTCACCATCATCTCGGAACGTTGAAGACACCTTGGTGCTCTAGCATGCGCAACAATGGGATAGCTTTGTTTAAAGAACAGTCTTCCCTGCTGACTTCACACGTGAAGAGCTCAAAAGAACGAAGCATGTCTGTCAGGCTTGCAATTAGCTTCCATTCCTCCAACTCTAGCATCACGTCTTTGTGAGCAGCACCCAGTTTAAAGACAAACTCATATATTACCTCCCACTGCTCAGACAGACGCTCAAGCATGTAAAAGGTTGAGTTCCAACGTGTTACCACCTCCTGGATTAGTCCTTTGACTGGCAGTTTACGTTCATATTGAAGGCCCCTCAGCTGCTTCCGGGCCTTAAAAGAATGGTTGAAATAGGTGCAGATTTTTCGGCAGGTGGTCAGTACTTTGACGACTGGCTCTTCTGCTTTCAAGAAGGCTTGCACCACGATGTTAATACTGTGCGCCAAACACGGCACTCTGAAGTAGCCACCGTCGTCCATGGCCTTAACTATATTACTGCCATTATCCGTGGAAACATAACCAACTGTGCGGTTTCTTGGATGCAGCCATTCTTTGACCTTCCTGTTAAACTCATCCAAAAGGTTAGGTGCAGTGTGAGATTTCTCCATGGCAAAGATGCCTACTGTTGCATGTTTGCGAGTAGCTTTAAAAACTTCCTCTGTGTCAACATCTTTGTGTTTTAACTGTTTTTCGACCCCTGCAAAAGAGACCCAGTGTGCAGTGATGCACATGTAATAAAGGGCTTGGCAACTGGTCCACATGTCTGTTGTCATGTGGATAGTGTGAACAGCACTCTTCAGAATAGCTGCGCCAATCACCTCCAGCACATCTTGATGTAGTGCTGGAACAGCAACACTTGCAAAATAGAACCTGCTAGGAACCTTCCATTTAGGGCAGACTGTTGCCACCAATTCACGAAAACCCACCCCTTCCACGAAAGAGAAAGGGAGAAGGTCCAGCGCTAGCATTTTAGCCAGCTTGGCGTTATACAGATGCACGGTTGGGTGGTTGCGTTCAAATGGTGGTTCCGACCAAAACATGCTGGTAATGGTGGGCTATACCATTTTACGTGATGATGATGATGATGCAGACTTGAAACCAGTTAGGCTCAGTGATTTAGTTTTTGCATCGGTGTCTGTCCCAGACTCTTAGTGGGCCTCATACATGTTGCAGGGGTAGAGGGTGTGGGCGCTACCACTGCAGTGCTGCTGCCAGGGGTACTGGGTGTACCAGAGGAAATGGCTGTCGCTTCTTCACTTCCCCCCTTCACGATCAGCTTCTCATCATCATCAGACGCAATATGAAGGGATATATTTGGATTTGTTTTGGCTTCCTCAATGTCACTTAGGTGCTTATACCACTGGGTAGGGTGGTGTAGTTTGAGATGACCTCTCTGGCCTCCGGTACCATAGTTGGAACCAAGCTTACCCCGACTAACTAATACTTTACAAATCGAACAAACGACCATGTTTTCCGCCTTTTTGCTAACAGTAAAGAAGTCCCAAACTGGGGACTGGAGATGTCTGCTGGTGGTGGAGGAGCTAATTTGACTTTCAATGCCAGACGAAGTGGAGGATGGGCGTGGCTGAATTTGTTTCTGTAGTTGACTTACAGCACCACTACTTGAGGTAATGGAGGTCGAGCTGGATGGAGGTCCATGCCGGCCCTTCTGATGAGAAAATATGGAAGCTGTAGGTCATTTTGGTGTTGTAGTTAACTGCGTTGGTGGTGGTACCAGTGCCACGCCGCACACATGATCATTCCACTCAGCAGCCATTCGGGATAGGGTTAAAATGTCTGTCTGCTCCATGCCTGCTGGGGCTTCAGTGACGTCTGTGATGACTGGGTCGTCATCAGACTGTTCATCAGCAGCACAAGACACCACTTCTTGTTCGTCGTCATCACCCATAAGTCGAAGCCTTGCGGGAAACTTCCTTTTAGGCTTAGCTACCTTTGTCGGCTCATGGCGTGCCTCACTGTCAGACTGCATTGCTGGGTTCCAAACAGGATCAAGGTCATCAGAATTAAGGGGGCTTGAAGAAGAACTTGTAGTAGTAGCAGTCCTCCTTAACCTTTTTCTTGCTGGGGATCTGGAAAGCAATGGATCATCCTCAAGAGGAGTGGATTCCTGAGATGATTCTTCCACTTGAATATCAATTTCCTCATGTGCCCCTACTTCTGGAGGAACAAGCGTTGTAGGCAGTTGTGCCGCTCCATGAACCTCTAGTGGCACCTCTCCATGCACCTCTACTTGCGCCTCTCCTTGTGCATGTACTTGCGCCTCTCCTTGCCCATGTTCTTGCGATTCTCCTTGCCCATGTACTTGCGCTTGTACTAGTTGTACTTGTGGTTGTCGTTGCGGCTATGATTGTTGAATACTCGCCAGCTGAGTTACACCGGGCGTTGATTGGATGGTACTTTCTTGTGATGAGCCAACATCACTGGTCGATGGTGATTGAACAACCAAAGTGGCTGCCTTTGCGGCACTCATGGGCTTGGGCCTACCTTGGCGTGGTGGCACTGACCCCAATGAGGCGGAGGTGCTGCTTCCAGCTTGGTCCCCGGCGGACACCGCTGCTGCTGCAGGCGTAGTTTTTTTTCCCAAAAAAGGTGTCGGTGGGCACACGCGTCTCCTTGGTAGGTGGTGCCACTTGCTTCTTCTGCTCCTTCTTACTGGCAGTGGCACTGGCAACTTTCTTCGCTGAGGCGCTACGGCCACTTTTCTTTGGGCCCATCTTCTTCAGATGTTAGAACAGCAGGCCGCAGTTGCACGAGTTGCAGAGTTGTCTTGTCTGTGGCCACACGTGACGTCGTGTGACGTTATGCTGCACACACCACTGCAGGACATCTTCCTGGCACTGGTGGTTCTCTTGTGCACCTAAAAGCAATGGAAGACAGAGGAACATCAGTTATACACCCCAAAAAGTTGAAAAAAACATAAAAATCAGAACAATCCCATGCCATCTATGCCCTCAATGATGTTTAAATTCAAGACACCCCACAGAAAGACTAGGCTCAAGCACCACTCACTCCCCCTGGGCATAATAAATGAAAGCTAGGCAAAATGGGTGCAGGACTGAGAACACTGCCTGCCTTCAAAATGGCCCCTTGCCCCCCAGCACATGGCCAGGGCCTGCCTGTACCAGCACTCAAAATGGCCCCCACCCACAGGCCAGTCACCATCAACACCCCAAAAAATCGAAAAACACACAAAAATCTCCACAATCCAATGCCATCCATGCCCTCCATGATGTTTACATTAAAGAGACCCCACAGAAAGACTCAGTCCATGCACCACTCACTACCCCTGGGCAAAAGGCCCCAACAGCAGCCAAAAAAGTCAAAAAACACACAAAAATAAGCACAATCCCATGCCATCCATGCCCTTAATGATGTTTAAATTCAAGACACCCCACAGAAAGACTAGGCCCATGCACCACTCACTACCCCTGGGCATAATGGATGAAAGCTAGGCAAAATGGGTGCAGGCCTGAGAACACTGCCTGCCTTCAAAATGGCCTTTTGCCCCCCAGCACATGGCCAGGGCCTGCCTGTACCAGGACTCAAAATGGCCCCCACCCACATGGCCAGTCCCCATCAACACCCCAAAAAATCGAAAAACACACAAAAATCACCACAATCCAATGCCATCTATGCCCTCCATGATGTTTACATTAAAGAGACCCCATAGAAAGACTCAGTCCATGTACCACTCACTACCCCAGGGCAAAAGGCCCCAACAGCAGCAAAAAAAGTCGAAAAACACACAAAAATCAGCACAATCCCATGCCATCCATGCCCTCAATGATGTTTAAATTCAAGAAACCCAACAGAAAGACTAGGCCCATGCACCACTCACTACCCCTGGGCATAATGGATGAAAGCTAGGCAAAATGGGTGCAGGCCTGAGAACACTGCCTGCCTTCAAAATGGCCCCTTGCCCCCCAGCACATGGCCAGGGCGTGCCTGTACCAGCACTCAAAATGGCCCCCACCCCCATGGCCAGTCCCCATCAACACCCCAATAAATTGAAAAACACACAAAAATCACCACAATCCAATGCCATCCATGCCCTCCATGATGTTTGCATTAAAGAGAACCCACAGAAAGACTCAGTCCATGCACCACTCACTACCCCTGGGCAAAAGGCCCCAACAGCAGCCAAAAAAGTCAAAAAACACACAAAAATCAGCACAATCCCCTGCCATCCATGCCCTCAATGATGCTTAAATTCAAGACACCCCACAGAAAGACTAGGCCCATGCACCACTTACTACCCCTGGGCATAATGGATGAAAGCTAGGTAAAATGGGTGCAGGCCTGAGAGCACTGCCTGCCTTCAAAATGGCCCCTTGCCGCCCAGCACATGGCCAGGGCCTGCCTGTACCAGCACTCAAAATGGCCCCCACCCACATGGCCAGTCCCCATCAACACCCCAAAAAATCAAAAAACACAAACAAAATCACCACAATCCAATGCCATTCATGCCCTCCATGATGTTTACATTAAAGAGACCCCACAGAAAGACTCACTCCATGCACCACTCACTACCCCTGGGCAAAAGGCCCCAACAGCAGCCAAAAAAGTCGAAAAACACACAAGAATCAGCACAATCCCATGCCATCCATGCCCTCAATGATGTTTAAATTCAAGACACACTGGAAAGGGAGTGGATTCCACCCCGTGTTGGGTGCACAGCTTACATGTCCATTGCATCACAAAAAATGCCATCATATTTTTTCTTTCTTTTATCCAAATCCGTTTTATTTGTCATTGTGAATCTTCATTAAGAATAGAGTGAAGATGTAAGCGTCCTCTCTTGTGATTTGCGCAAAAGAAAAAACGATTAAGGAATGATGAAACTTTGATTCACAATGACAAATAAACGGATTTGGATAAAAGAAAGAAAAAATATGATGGCATTTTTGTGATGCAATGGACATGTAAGCTGTGCACCCAACACGGAGTAAAATCCACTCCCTTTCCAGTGTGGTATAATTTAACATAGCGGTTTTGGGCTGTCCGCGTTTCCTGGGGAAGCACGCGACCAAAAGAAAAAAACAGTGGAATAAATCAAATACAAGTGAAAGAGAAAAAGGTGTGCACCTTGTGAATCCTTACAGTGCATTTGAAAATTTTCAGCCCATCGCACAAGGAGCACCCAAACAACACTTTGAAAAAATTGGAGGAACATTTGAATTGTCACAAGAGAGACAATTGTTTAACACATATTTTTAATATTTTACATGAGAGTTGTACTGCTGGCAATACATTTGGAGGATGACATATGTTGGAATACCATGGGGGTACAGAGAAATTTAGATCCAGACATGATGACTGGAACATCACGGCATATGCATAGTAAATCATCAACGTTAGATTTAACACCTAAGGGAGGGCGGGGCATTATGAGATGGGTACTTAGGTAGATGAGGAGGATTACATTGTGCGTGGGGTTACGTAAGGAAACATAGTGTCTGACATCGGATTAACAGTTTCACTGCGGAGTGCATTGGGGGCTTTGGAGGTGGTGGTCAAATGGGGGAGGGGAAATGATATCAGGAGATTGATTGGAAACAGGTGTACACAAAGGGCGGATACGAACTGTGGTATAAGGAGTTCTGTCTAAAGGGTGTAAATCGCTAGGTTGAGATCGGTTCGACAAGAGAGCAGAGAAAACAGATGAGAACATTTTTGAAAGGTATGAAATGTTTTAACTACGAAGGAAGTGGGTAGAGCTTAGTGGTTTGAAAGACTCATTACTGAGCGAAGGACAAGACAGCATAGTAAAGAAAAGAGGCAGTATTGATTGGGAGGGGATACAGACGGGGTGAAAAGTGTGAGAAAGGTGGGAGTTACGTAATGCTGAGGGTGGTTGGTAATATGAGGGGCACGAAGAGTGAAAGGGTGAAAGGCACGGAGGAGAGCTAGGATACTCATTAGTAAAATAGTAGCAGTTGGCTATTTGTTCTAGCGTGAAAAACGTTGATTTGGGAGAGCCGGGAGGGTTGTTGTGTGTACACGAGATTGAGTGATAATGGGCGAGAACATAGTCTTACACATTGTATTTTGCATTTTAGATAAACCCCTGACGAAGGGCCGGACTGAGGGCCCGAAATGCATTGGGTAAAGCAAACTTTTATGGATGTGTACAAAACTTACATACACTGGCGTGGTGCAGAATAAGGCTTAGGAGCATGTCTGCTTCATTAAGAATAGAGTGAAGATGTAAGCGTCCTCTCTTGTGATTTGCGCAAAAGAAAAAACGATTAAGGAATGATGAAACTTTGATTCACAATGACAAATAAAACGGATTTGGATAAAAGAAAGAAAAAATATGATGGCATTTTTTGTGATCCAATGGACATGTAAGCTGTGCACCCAACACGGGGTGGAATCCACTCCCTTTCCAGTGTGGTATAATTTAACATAGCGGTTTTGGGCTGTCCGCGTTTCCTGGGGAAGCACGCGACCAAAAGAAAAAAACAGTGGAATAGATCAAATACAAGTGAAAGAGAAAAAGGTGTGCACCTTGTGAATCCTTACAGTGCATTTGTAAATTCAAGACACCCCACAGAAAGACTAGGCCCATGCACCACTCACAACACCTGGGCCTACTGGCTAGTGAGGCTTTACAGGCAACACAAAATAAAAAAAAAATCAACATATAACAGTGAGCTAAAATTCCATGACATAAATGAGAATTAAGTTAAAAAAATATCACAGTAACAGTTGTATCGTGCACCCAGGACTAACCCTGGGCCTACTGGATGCTGTGGATACCCACCACAATACATATTTTGTTAAAGTTGTGAAAAAAGTTTTAGAACTGTAGTTGCCTCAACTGCAATGCTCCAAACAAACAACACCAACTTATTTGTAAAATCGCAAGTCCAAAAGTGATCCAAACTCCAAAGTCCAAAAAGTCCTCAAATACAAATCCAGCAGCAGTCACAGAAAGTAATCCTTACAGCTCAACAGCCAAATGAAAAGTGACCAGTACATGCACAAAGCACTGGGAGGAGCCTGCTGGACAGGAACAGGAAGTTGGAGACTCTGAGGCACTTCCTTCCTCCCACACCACCCCAAAAAATGGACTCCTGCACCAAAAAGTGCAGTCAAATGTCAATCTGAGGAGTTATTCTGATCAAAATCAACATTTAACAAGGTTTATGCTTCCTGCGGTGGATTTCTGGTGCAGAATTGCAATTTATGCAATTTCGGGAACGCGAGCTGTTCGAACCTCCCACCGGAAGTCAGCTGCGCGCCGTCGCGGGCATTTAGGACGTACTCGCGTTCGTCCTGCAAGATGGCAAGCCGCGATGACGTAATTGCGTTCGAAAAACTCTTGCACGATCACGCAGCAAGATCGAAAATGGCGCAGCACACGCAAAACCGGGAGAAAAACTACTTGGCAGGCTCAGAGTCAACGCCGTGCGCGCAATATTGTATTTTTCAAGCGCGACCAAGCAAAATAATTTGTAGCTTGCAAATTTGCGGATTTTGGGGAAAATTTGCGAGATTCGCAGATCGCGAAATGGTAAAAAATCTGCAAATTCGCCCGCGAAACGGATTTTACACCCACGCCTAATTTTTAGGATATGAATTATCAGGGGAAGGCAAAAGCCTAGCAGACAATTTCTTAGAGAAATGTGCTGTCCTACAAGCACCAAAAACGCTGAAGAATTTACAATCAATACTAGGTTTCCTGAATTTCGGAAGAACATACATTCTAAATTATGCAGAGAGGGTTAAACCTCTCTATGAATTGATGAGACCAGATTTCAAACAAATCAATTGGACTCAGAAACACACAGAGATAGATTTTGAGATCATTGCAAACAGACATGTTAGCTAAAACAAAATTACAAACTCGCGAAAACATACGCAATCTTGTAATCCGAGTCATCCCAGGAAGATGCGGATTCACATACCTGACCTCTAATGAGGGAGAAACAGTACCTATAGCTTACAAATCTCATTTGTACACTGAAGCTGAAATGAAATTCAGCTCTACAGAAAAAATTCTGACTGCGGTTCAAACTGCTGTAGCAAAAGAAAGAGCCCTAGCCCAAGGTAGAAGAATAGCTGTTTTCTCATCAGAACCAGCCCTTGAGGCGTTAACAAGTCCACGTAATCTGATTAAAATGGTCTTAGATACAAAAAAGAAAGAATGGGAAAATTCCTTTCCTACAGAAGACGTGAAATACTATTTTGACCAAAAACTGAAAAAACTAGATGATCTAGTATATGAACGAGAATATCCTCTGCCAGCTGAAATCCTGCCTCTAGAACAATATACCTGCGTAATCTATATGGACAGATTCGCACAACACTACGATGTAGAAAAGAAATCCTACGATGTAGCGTGCGCGATTGATAAAGGTCGCTGGCGTTCTGGTAAATTCAAACCAATGATTATCAAAACTGAATCACTCAGGAAATGTTCAGCTCAGCGAGCTGAAATAAGAACTTTAAAGGTGGCGCTCGTAAATGCTGATCGCGAATTCCCCACACTAATAGTGTGTGATTCGTATTTCTGCGTCAAATCATACAACAGTGACATGCAGACATGGATCAAAAACGGTTACAAAGATGACACAGGTGCCACAATAAAGCATAAAACGCTTTGGGAACAAGTAGTTCTTTTAAAGAAAGAACTATAAAAGACTCACGTGATACACGCACTGAGTCATCGATGTGATGGCGTTCACGTTGCAGGGAATTCATTGGCTAACACAGCCACAGCGGAAGTGGTTCAACCGGCTTCCGTAGCCACTGTAAAGCGTTCAGAAAAACACATAGATGGGGAAACCATGCAGGCGGTAAAAGCCTCATTAAAAGGCGATTATGCAGAATTACCTCTCAACTATCCACTCAGTAATACATACAAAATTGATGCAAACTCCGTTCCGTTTGCTCAAATCCCTGGAGTGGGGGATAGAGTAATTCCAAACATGAACCGGAGAGTTTTCTTGATTGAAGACGCACACATGGGATTGGGTCTGAGGCACGAAGAGATCCTGAAATCTCTGATGGAATTACAATCAGAGTACTGGCGGCCGGGAATGAGCGTAGATATCTACAATTTTGCAAAAAATGATAAGGACTGCAACAGAGATCGCAGTTGTGAACCGGACCAGCCAATAGCCCAGATCCCACTATTAGATAGCATCAGGCTATCTATAGCGCAGAAATCCAGTCGGAGACCTGCATCCCCATAATTATTAAGACTGAATTCACTTAAAATGTAGACCCCAGCACTCGGTTGACGCCAGAACTGTTATATAAGATTTGTGAGTCATTATCGGCACATACGCAATTGACATGCTACATTCTGACCAGGGTCCTGCGTTTAGCTCTCGAGCTTACAAAAAGGCCATGAACAGCATGGGCATCGCATTGCAGTACTCTTCTCCCTTCCATCCTGAGGGAAATGCAGTTGTGGAAAGAAAAAACCGGGACATAAAGCAATCTATAACGGCGAGGGTATTAAGTTCGGGTGATGGGTGGGTCAAACATTTAACAAGTGTCCAACGTAGTCTTAATAATTTGCCAAGAAATTCTCTAAAAGGTCTCACTCGATACGAACTATTGTTCGGAACTAGAATGCTTATTCAAGGCGCGCCCGCACCCAGGCATCGCGGGCTGCGCTCACATGTGCAACGGACGCCGTGAGGTGAACGGCTGCTTCGGGGCTAATCTCTTGCCCCCCGCCTGCACCAGCAATTACCACGCCGTGAGGGGAATGGCACTGCGGCTTCATACCCGCCGCCTACAAATCCCAGGAAACCTATGGGAGCACCGTCACGACCACGCCGGACCCAGCCCTCAAAGCGTGCCCACACCCACGCATCGCGGGACGCGCGCGGGCGCCGCCGGGCTAAGCCCGGGCAAAGGGCGGGCCCTCTTAGGCCCTCAGAGGCCAGAGGAGGCCGGGCTGGGCCCATTTCTCTTTGATTCATAGACCAACATTAGCTGACCACTTTACAAGTAAGGTGCGAGACATTTTCTGGGCAATTGATATTGATATTGAATATTTTACCCTAAAAGTTAATTGTTGATAGTAAGAAGTAAACATTTTGCTATGGCTAAAACTAACTCCAAAGTGTGTACTGGGGCTGGTGGTGTGGGGACTCTTGACGCTTTCTTGAAGCGAGCCGAAACTGCGGTGGCTAAAGAAATCGAGTTAGTACAGAGGAGACTGTCCTTGGACCGATCTCGTCAAATCTCTGTTAATAAATGTGGAGATACCTGCTCCCACTGTTGCACTGTCAGATTGTATGCACCCCTGTCAAGTTCCCAATGGGTCAGTATTAGATGACAGCTTAACTATTTCCTCCGCCCCTTCAGCTGTAACTAGCCCAGTCCCTTCCCACACGGTTACATGTACCAGGCAATTAAGGGCCAGGCCAGATATGACGGCTAATTGCAGTAAAACTATCTCTGGGAAAAGGAAGGCAAAGAACACCCCTAAAGGGAATCGTCAACAGGCTAAACAGCCGAGGAACATTAACTCTGAATCTGGGTTAGGTCGAAAGGGAACAAATGTCTCCCATCACGATGTTGAGGATAAGGATGCAGGAATAAATGAATACACTGCTTCGGATGTTGAAAATAACAGGGGGGGAAGATGTCTGAATTTATGAGACTTATAGAGGAACGACTCAGGCAATTTACCTCCCCACTAATGGAGAAATTAGAGCAAATAGATGACCAACTTAATCGAAAAACATCTTAAAGATCACAAAGTTCAAACGTCGAGGTCCAATCTACCTGTAGTTCACTCTCTGAGTGCAGTGACAACCTCTGTTAATAATTTGTTGGACTCCATGATTACCCCACTTCCCCAATCTGCACCACAAGCTGTAGCACCGGTCATAGCACCAAATACTATATCCTTAGCCTCAGGAGCCACGGGAGCTACACAGGGAGGGATGCAAGGCCCCTGGGGTCCAGTGGGGAGACTAAGCCTTCAGGCATTTTCTCCTAAAAGAGAGCTGCCACTACATCTACCAGCAGAGGCATGCCCCTATACAATAATTCTGGCCAATGTCCCAAAAATCCAGGATGGCCACAAAGAACATTGGACCTCATTAAAAAATAAAGCCCTTAACTATTTGTCCAATAAAACAGTGTTAGGTGACCACCTGTATAACAATTTCAAAATGATAAGAAGGGTGCCTTGGGTGGGCAAGGCTAAGAAAGGTTTGGAAGGTGATTGCGTTGTCATAAGTTTTAGGTCCCCCAGATTGGCTGATGATATATTGAGGCAGGCCGGGTCAGTTAGAATACAACATGAGTACGCAAACCTACTCCCATTGGGATTCTTGTATCCCCCTCACAATACTGGGGTAGCATACAGTGACCCATTAATGGGGAAAGGTCCATACGAATTCTCTGTACCAGTCTTTAACAGATTTGATACTTTTTCAAATCTGGGAGATAACGATTGACTGGGTTCCCCCGAAGTCACCCTTACCTCTGTTACCCCATCTATAGCCTCTAGCTTTGATTCACCAGTAAGTAAAATTTGTCTCTTAGACGGGGCGGCTCAACCAGCTATGGGCGCAAGTATAAAGCTTGCAACCTTGAATAGTGCTGGCCTTAAAAACAAAGTAGATGACCCAATTTGGAGAGAATTTAGAGGTGTGGCTGATATTATTGGGCTGCAAGAAACATGGGATACAGGGAATATTTTTAGCTTAGATGGTTATTCCACCCACTTTATTCCTGCAGTAGCATCCAACATGGGGAGGGCAAAGGGTGGGTTAGTTACACTCATTTTGGTTACCATCCCTGGTACCCATACCCAACTAGATACAGGTTTACCACACTGTTTGGCAGTACAAATTACTCGCAGTGGGGTGGGCAGTATTTTAATTATTAATTTTTATCATTCGTATGAGAGTCACCTCGACTGATCATCTGGCCATGTTAGATCTTTTTCTGGCAGATTACAAAGAGGTCAATAAAAACCAATGTTTCATCATAGTTCTGGGCGATTTTAATATTCATGGTTGCCCGGATAAATGCTTAGCATTAGATCAATTAGGCCCTAAAGAGCAAGGGAATACCCATTTTGAGCACTCTGCAAAAGGAGATCTCCTTGAAAAAATTCTAGCAGATAATGGTTTAATGCTTCCATCTATGGTGAATGAGGAGATACCTACTTTTAAAGGGAATGGAAGTCATTCAGTTATTGACTACATCTTTATTAGCTCAATGTTGGGGGACAAGATCCATGGTTATTCAGCGATCTGGTCACATTTTAGTGACCATAACCCAGTGGTGCTTATTATTACGGACCTGATCAAAAAACCAGAAATGGGCCAAATTAGAACAGATAAGTCTGATATCCGCCCGACAGACCAGACCCGTAGAATCAGATGGAGTAGAGTGGTACCTGGAGACTTTTTTAATAACCTATTAATTAAAGTAGGAATTGAGCTGCACACATGTATGAATGTGCAAGCAGGGAATGAGGAGGTTCTAGAGGCTTATTCAAAAAAGTTTACCCAGGTCGCAGCCGATCTTAGACGACCAGGTAAAGTGAAGGATTCCGCTGGGATGGGCTGGTTTGACCAAAACTGTTCATCAGCCAATCAAAAGCTGATGGCTGCCCTGAAAGGTAAACCAGTGGACAAGGCCATTGTGGCCTCATTAAGGAAAGCCTATCAAAATGCACTGGAAGCCAGAAGACGGGAAATTAGGGAAGCGGCCTGGGAAGAATTAACCTCTATAGATGTGCTTAAGAACAGCTCCAAATTCTGGGCTGTTGTAAATAAACCCTTTTTCCATGATCCTTGTAATGACCAATTGGATTGTGGCAGTCAGGAACAGCTGTGGTGCTCTCATTTTTAGTCAGTTTATGAAGGGGAAAACTTAGGGGAGGGCATTATACCTACCCCTATTGTGGATCCCTATACTTTAGTGGTTACAGAGGAAGAGGTGGCAGACGCCATCAATAAGATGACAAGTAACAAGGCTCCGGGTCCTGATGGCGTTTCTGCCGACCTCCTTAAATCAGACGTCAAGACCTGGTCTAGAGTTTTTAACAGAGTATGTAAATCAGGTATTCAGGGTACCTGGTCTGAATCTGTCATCGTACCCATTTTTAAGAAAGGAAACAGAGGGGATCCTAGTTGTTACCGCCCGATCTCTCTCATTGATTCTGCCGTGAAAGTGCTAGGTCGGGTGGTGTTTGGTAGACTCACAAAATGGCTGGCTGAAACAAACACCCTCTCAGGCCCACAATTTGGGTTCAGGAAGGGACGAGGCACTGTAGATCAAAGTCTTAACCTTCAATTATTAATTGGGAAATACACAATTGCCAGCAGGGGCATACTCTATTTAGCATTCATGGACCTTTCCTCAGCCTTTGACCGTGTGAATAGGTCCAAACTATGGGGGTTTCTTCTCAAGCTTGGCATCGAAAAAAACATTGTGTATTGCTGATCTACATAGGGACCTCTCTGCCACAGTCAGATATGACCATCCGGGCAATTGCACGGGTAAGATTGGGATCACCAATGGGGACAGGCAGGGCTGTATCTTAGCCCCCCTACTTTTCACCCTCTACATCAACGATCTAGGTACTGTTTTAACTGAGGTGTGCAAGGATATACCAAGGGCAGGCAAGCATTCCATTCCGGCATAACTCTATGCGGACGATGCCGCTCTTATAGCACGCACAGCAGTAGGGCTGCAATGTCTTTTAAATTAATTTGCAAATTTTATGAAAGTGCTCGATCTTAGTGTGAATTTTTCGAAATCGCATGTAATGATTGTGGGCAGTAAACCCAAAAGAATTAAGACTCTGCACTGTGAAGGGAATGTTCTGTCCAGGGTCTCAAGACTTCCATATTTAGGGGTTATTTTTGATGACAAGTCTACATGGTTGCCACAATTGACTGCTAAATGTAATGCCTTTGCTGGGTCCATTTTGGCTGTCTTGGGTTTTGCCCGTAAATTGGGGGTAAAGCCGTTGCAAGCTGTGTTAAAGATATATGATGCCAAATGTGTCTCATTAGCTATGTACAGAACAGATTTGTGGGGGTTTAAAAATGTAAAGTCTATGCAGGTGGCAGAGGATAAGTTTCTAAAATCTATCTTACGTCCCCCAGTCAACCTCCGGCTACATCGCTCATCAAGAGTGTGGGGTAGAATACCTAGAAGATCGTATAGCCTTAGCTGCGCTATTAAAATGGATCTTAATCTGGCTGAACCCCGAATTGGAGTTGAACCACGAGATTCTGAGGGATTGCCTAGCCCTTGAGCATGGTAACTCCATCCCCTGGCTGAACTATGTCAAAAAACTAGCAGTTAAATTGGGTCACCCAGAATTGTTTGATCAGCCAAATAAACTAGTGAAGGGGGATGTGAAATGGGTGAAAGACACTTATAAGCTGATGGCATGTCTCTCCAGAGAAGAGAAGGAGCTGGGTAAATCAACAGTAAGGGCTCATCAGTTGTTAATAACCTCAAGTGAAATAGAGCCCTATTTAAGAATTATTAACAATACTAATCATCGATTCTTATTGACAAAGTTCAGATTGAACAAATTCCATCTACTTCTTACAGAACGCCCAGGTTGGACTAAGGAGACAGATCTGGAGATTTGTTCTTGTGACGGATTTTCCATTATGGACACTGTGCACTTTATCTTCTTTTGTGAACACCTTCGTCCCATCCGCAAAAGGTTCATTATTCCTCTTATTAAAGACAAGGGCTTTAGACAAGTTAAACCTGACCTTTTGTATCTACAATTGTTGTCGAACATTTGGGAGATTTTTAACATAGCAAATTTTTTGACAATAGCGATGAGACTTAAGAGCAAAATTAAGTGGACCAATTGTACATGGCGGTGAACTCATGAATTGTGATCGATGAACTTGTTTTCCAAAATTGTTCTTCGTGTTTTAATGGTCTTTTTATATGATATTTGCACATATATTGCCCTTACCTATATTGTTAGTGTCTGTTTTAACGGTTTCTATATATGATAATTGCAGACATTCTCTCTTAGCCATATCGTTGGTGCATATTTTTACATATGATAATGTACTGTATGAATTGTTAAATTTGCATAATTTTATTTTTATTTTTAATTGTGGTCTTGGCTTTTGATATTTAGCATACTTTTATGGTTTTTGCTATGAACCGAATAAAGTACTTTTGACTGACTGCTACTCCTTTTTTCACCCTACCGCACTGTCTCCCTAGATGATGGTACCTGTCTCTGTGTTTGCTCTATCCCCCCTAAGTGCGACACCCCAAACACTGTTGACTGTTGAAAGGCCTGTGCATGGGACGCATGAAGCGAATTGGGCAGCTGCACGATACCATCTGGGAAAAGTGTTGCTGCATTCTGCTGTGGGTGATGAGGTAAAACAAATGGTGGTGAATCAGGCAGCTCGGTGGGCCTGAAACCCGATCTATAGTGTGGAAGATGTGTGGAGTGTGATGAAAGATTATGATCCCTTCATACAGCAGCATGCCCTAAGCACTTGTCTGCGACGCTGATAGGACTGTGGGAGCAGTGATTTCAGGGAGTTGCGCTGCAGATTATCTATGACATAGGGGTCAGAGTATATGCTACAGATATGGCTCCCAATGAGGTTTTTAACAATGTAACGTCAACGGTGGGTTACTGAGGCAGATTGCTCCAAAAGGTTCCGATGATAGGGGTACAACATCTCACGAGGGAAGTCCATCCCATTTACCATCCTTAAATACCAGAATTGGGTGACTCCATGGATACTGTAAGAAGACCGCGAGTCAACGCTCGATTTCAAGAACGGTGAAATTACACTCCTTGGAAGAGGAGTGAGGTCCTATCCCTAAAAAGCCAGTTACTGGACCCTCAGAAAAACCCGCCCGCATGCTATAAAGAATTGACGGAGGCAGCTTCCTCCACAGTGATGGCATTAGCGGATATAGAGTTATTTTTCGGTCTGTTGGTACTGGTAGATATATGGAGGCAGGTACATAAAAAGGGCAATGCACTGAAGCTGGATGGCACATGGGATGAGATCAAGGCTTGGGATAAGGAGCGCCAGCCTGGCAACAAGCCGAAAGTGGAACTCCTATCTCTGCTGGGCGTATCATCACTTACATGCACTTCCTTATCCTGCCGAAGCAAATGGATTGGGATAAGTTGACAGCGTGTTGTCAGAAGAAGGATGAAAGCGTCTCAGATTTCTTCACTAATTTTGTAGGGGTGTTTTTAGACTTTAGTGGTTGGGACCTGTCACAGGAGGGTGGTGTTCATTTGTTTGTTGACAGGTTTGTCACTAAATTGCTCCCTGAGATTGCAACTACGTTGCAGGCTTCGGAAAGTACTTGGACGACCTCCTCTCCTTCAGTCATATTAGGTACGGCACAGTACTATGAACATAGAGAGAATAAAGACAAGGAAAGGGTAGAGAAAAATTCAAAGGATTTGAAGACAAGGGTGTTGATGCAGCAAGTTGCGAGGGGAAGTAGAAGAGGAAGAGGTTCGGGTTTGGTCCAACGGCTACCCCGGTCCAACAGGGCTGGTGTTTCGAGTGCGCCCCTTAGACTCAATCAATGTGCACACTGTGAGCAGGAGGGACATTGGTGGAACGAGTGCGTGGAGTTGTTGCAGAAAGGTGGGGCCCGAGAGGTCAAGAGTTTAGAGGACGTGGACAAGGGGGAGGAGGAGGCCAAGGGGAGATGCAGTCGTAGAAACATTGCACAATTGACAGAGCGGGAACTATTTTGACAACCCTGAGGCAGGCAGTACTATCATGACGACTATGACATGGACAAAGTGACGGGGTTGTCTCACAGCTAGAACAGCCAGGGGCAGGGCAAGGGACCAGCTTTGGTACCTGTATATCAACGCAGACCCTACGTCACTGCTGATTTACAAGGTACGACCAAGAAATTCTTAGTTGATACAGGGGCTATGAATAGCTCTGTTTCCTATTCACTTGTCCCAGTGGCAGCTCTGTCTGGCCAGAACAATGTTTCGGTGGGTTACTCAGGCATACCGGTTGTTAGCCCCCTTTCCAAACCTCTTGATTTGACCATTGGCCATTTTACGGTGGACCCATCATTTCTGTTGATGTCAAATCATGGGGGAAATCTGTTAGGATTGAACTTGTTAAAAAGGATACATGCAACTATTTTTTGTTCTCCAGACAGTGTTTAGATGACTGTTGTACTGCAGGTAGCCCTTGCAAACAATGCCTCGCAAAAGATGCCCCTTCTCCCCGCTGAGTTTAAAGATGTGCTACGTACACTGTGGGCTATCGGAGACAAGGACGTGGGGTTACTTCAGATCCCACCGGTCTCCATGCAGATTAAAGACAATGCTATATTGCCACGTATTCCCAGTACAAGATATCCCAGGCAGGAGAAAAGGCCTTTTTGCAAATATTGCAGGATTTGATTAAGTCCTGTGTGGTTGAAGAGACAGGGGAAAAATGTGTGTAATAGCCCTATTCTTCCTATTCTTAAAAAGACACCTTTGGCTTCTTTTGATGCCCAAGCTGATGCTTGACCTTAGAGCGGTGAACAAAATAGTGGTTTCCCAATACCCTGTGGTTCCGCATATTACTGCGATTTTGACAATGATTCCCCCGTCAGCAAAATTCTTCTCTGTGATCGATCTAAAGAATGCTTTATTTAGCATCCCAATCCATACAGATAGTAGATATCTGTTTGTATTTGCAATAGCCAGACTCTGCCGTGCTCCACAAGGCTATACAGAAAGTCCTAGTATCAACTATCAAGCTTTAAAAAAAGCAATTGTATTCTTTGGAACTTCCCCTGGTAATGTTCTGTTGCAGTACGTTGAAGACCTCCTTATAGCCTCGGACTCTGAAGATGGGTGTAAACAGGCCACAGTTAAATTACTATTACACTTGACACAGCATGGACACAAGGTGTCCCTTTCCAAATTTCAATGTTGTCGACAGGAGATCACCTATTTAGGTCACCTATTGTCGAAGGAGGGTTCCAGATTAACACCTGAACGCAAAGCTGTTATTACTAATATGCCTGTTCCTAAGACCAAATGCGAGGTACGCGCATTCATTGGTACTGTCGTCACTGGATCCATAACTATTCCTTACTAACAAAACCCCTTCTTTACCTGACCACCAAAGATGTGCATGAACCCTTGCCTTGGACACCATCAATCATCCGAGTGGATGACGAACAGCCGCCTGAAACTGAACTCAGATAAGACGGAAGTCCTCATCCTGGGATCATCACCCTCCGCCTGGGACGACTACTGGTGGCCCCCTGCCCTGGGCAGCGCACCCAAACCGAAGGACCACGCACGCAACCTGGGCTTCATCCTAGACTCCTCCCTCTCGATGACCAGACAAGTCAACGTCGTCTCCTCGTCATGCTTCAACATCCTACGCATGCTACGCAAGATCTTCCGGTGGCTCCCCACAGAAACCAGGAAGACGGTAACCCAGGCACTAGTCACCAGCCGTCTGGACTACGGAAACACCCTCTGCACCGGAACCACAACCAAACTTCAGAAAAGGCTCCAGCGCATTCAGAACGCCTCAGCACGACTCATCCTGGACATCCCCCGACCCAGCCACATCTCCGGACAACTGAGAGACCTGCACTGGCTCCCCGTCAACAAGAGAATCACGTTCCGACTCCTCACCCACACACACAAAGCTCTCCACAACCAAGGCCCCAGATACCTCAACGACCGCCTGACCTTCTACACTCCCACCCGCCAGCTACGCTCTACCAGCCACGCCCTCGCCGCTGTTCCCTGCACCTGAAGAGCCACCATGGGAGGAAGATCCTTCTCCTACCTGGCTGCCAAGACGTGGAACTCCCTCCCCATCCACCACCGCCTGACCCAAGACCAGCTCTCTTTCAGGAAGCAACTCAAGACCTGGCTGTTCGAGCAGTAGCGGACCCCCCTCCCCCAAGTGCCTTGAGACCCTCCGGGTGAGTAGCGTGCTATACAAATCCTTTGATTGATTGATTGATTGATTGATTGCAATGGTCACACTAGCCCCTCCTATTGCAGCTGCTACCTGCGCTCATCAGCCAAACGATTACTGCATCCAGGATGTTAGACCTGGTCTGGCTATCCAGCAAACACTGTGGCACATGCCCCATCTGTTTGCTCCTCGGCTACTAGACCATCAGATTGTAGCCCCATCAACAGCAAACTGCCCTCAGACCTGAGACGTGGGCGTGTGGACACAGGGGGGTCATTAGATCCTGCCTGCGGGGTCTGCCCCAGTCATCTGATGCACTAAGGTTTCCCTTGCTCCTGATATCATTCCCTTGCCAGTACACTGGGCCCGCTGTGGCTTGTACCACTGACATCCCTACTTTGTCAGGTACGCTGCAGGCAACTGGCTTAACTTTAGGGACCTGCTTTTGACTGTGAATAAGTTCGAGTGTTGCTTGGCTAATCTGCAGTTTCACCACGTCACTGCAACACAGCATGGGCCGCAATGAACCCAAATAGAAGAATGTGGCCTTTGAAAAGCTCACAGACAGGACTTCTGAGGAAGCCCCAACCATGGTGGAGATTGCGCAGGGTACGGAGCGTGTGAAGGATCTCCCTGCACTGTCAGCGTCAATGCTTCAGGGAATGAGGGCAGGATTCAAAGCCCTGTTGTGCGGTTTGACACATTAGACAAGAGCCTGGCAGACGCCTGTATGTTGCTGAAGCCCTGAGGAGCGGCGGTAGGGGTAGATTGTGAAGACAGTTCCGTACTTCGGAACAGGGACACTACTGTTGCGTGTCTCGATACCGCTGCACCAGACGAGGCCTGTTCTTTCTCCACTTTAGGTGGTCTCATTCCCCTAGGAGGATTTCCCTAGGCGCATTTTGAAGGTGGCAAGTATAACTCCTATACTTTCCACGCAAAATTATAGATAGTAATTATTTTTTCACTTACCTCTTTGCACGGTCCTGAAGAATCGCCTTAGATCTCTCCTAGACAACACTATGGCGAGAAACATGTCGACCACTAAGTAGTAGAGTAGAGTTTCCTGCACCTAACACAGAGAACACACTACCCTCCTTTTGTTTTTTATCCTAGGTAAGGTATCCAAATGAATAAATGTTCACAGAGGAATCCTTAACCTTTTTTAACTCACCCCACTGACATCTACATTAGACTAGGTCCCCTCACCCCCACTGCACCCTTACGGCAAGGAGTAAAATATCTCTGGCAAAGAGCCACTTTAAGGGTGCCCGTTGGGCATTGCAGCGCCGGCCCAACGAGGAGCAGGCTCAAATGATGAAGCATGGCACCTAGCTTGCTGGGTGTGTGAGAGCCCTAGTTCCACAAGGAGGAATTCCCCGCCTCCTTCTATTTGACACAAGCCCTGCTTTTACTTTCTCCATCAGACACTCCTGTCTAGGTGCACTTAGGTGACAACCACTTCACCTAGGAACTGGGTACCACTCCTTTGTTCCACTGAAGCCTGCATCTCAGACATCGAGGATGGTACAGTGCAGTCTCTGAAGCATCTGGAGCATGTAGAACGCATTATTAAGCAGGTGGCTACAAAGAACGAGGACCTCGAGGCGCGCAGCAGGCACAATCACATTCGCATTTTGGGTGTCCCTGAGACTGCAACTACAGGCCGGATGGATTTATTTGTAGAGACCTTATTGAATGACATTCGTGGGAAGGAGTCCTTCACCCTGGGGTTTGTGATAGAACGAGTGTGAGAAGTTGGCCTGGTATATGATGTCCACTATTCTAGTGGGCACCTTGCACCAGTCCAAACAACCCTTATGGTGATGGTTGTAAAGTCAACCTTATAGACCAGCTATCCTAGTGGTAGCATGGACAAAGCAGTCCTAGGCTAAAACTTCAGAGAGCATGTGAAGCCAGCTGTTTTACCAATAATAGTCCCTTGAATATCAAATGAAAGGACACCACACAAGGTATATATCAAATATATATGTATGTATTACTAACACAGTCCCACTGCACTCTTTATGAGGTCAGAGTTCGAGATGCAGCACAAGTTACTCAATAAGCACACTATAAGTTGCAGAAATACAATTCTGCCCTAGGGGCCTCAGGAACCATATACTAAGTAAGTGGTATAAGAACCACTTCAGGAAAGGTGAATAGGCCTAGGGCCTAGAGAATCGCTGGAGCTACACTGGATACCCAAAGGTTAGGTAGTAGGAGTCCCATAGGATGCGTGTGCAGTGTCTAAACACACACGCGAGTTACCATAGAGATTGAATGGGAACGTAAAAGTTACAAAGTAGTAGATTTCGGACACTTCCGGGTGGACTACGGGAAAACCCTGTTAAACTAGGACACTTGGATAGTTAGTACCCACGGGAGCACCGGAGTACTCGTGTTACCTCACTCAGGGAAGCCGGGTGCATAGTTGTCTTTTCGTGTCGGGTTTCGTTGCTGAATCCTTTGGAGAGCTGCAAGAAAGTACTGCAGGCGACCAGGAGGAAAGTGTGTGGATGGATCCAAGGGTGGATAGGAATCAAGAAGAACCTGAAAGCATAGGGGACTGAGTCTGGGTTACTAGTCAGTGACCAGGAAGGAACCAGGAAGGAATCAGGCGATGTCGAGATGCAATCAGGTGAAGAGGTGAAGCTTGTCTTCGCAGCCACGAGGTCCAGGAGGCGTTGACGATGACCAGGAGCTTGGGTCGAGCTGTCCCATGACGGATCTAGCTGTTGGCATTGTCGGTATCCAGATTGGACCCAACTAACCTTTGAAAATGCAATCCGCGCAGGATTGGAAGATTGGCTTCGGTTAAGACCAGCAAAGTCTGGTTAGCTTCTCCTTTGCAGGGAAGCTGGAGCAAGACTGGAGTAATCAGGAAAGCAGTGTTGATTCAAGGATTCATCTTTGTAGGGCTCACAAGCCAACGGGCTAGCAACCGGGAAGACGCATCGAGCTGAAATGCAGGAGCGGGCCCCACGCAGCACTCGTGGAGTGTGGAGGGCTGAGCTTCAGTGAAAATGCTGCTCGGGTCTGGGGCTTCTCAAGCCCCAATGCACAACTTCGAGGGTACCTCTGCAGCTGCACGGTTAGCAAAAATCAAATAGTCCAGGATGTCTGGTCCCATGTCTCTCGTGTTCGCCACGGGTCTCAGCTTTGCTGTGGATGTGGATCGGAGTCGGTGAAGTCTGGAAGTCCAGTTCCTGAATCACTGAGTCTTCGGGTTCTGGCGAGAGCGTCGACAAAGCAAACTGGCAAGTTACTGTTGGTGCCTGTTTGCACAGGGTGGTCACTCCTAGACCACAAGGGAGATGTTTTCAGCCTTCCAGTCGATACAGAATGTTGGAGGTCCAAGAGTTTTGTTTCAGAGTTTCTTTCCAGGATAATCTAATGTCTCTGGACACAGCTCCTAACTTTATACTAAACTAAAGGGCTGGATTACCTGCTAGGTCCCTCCTATGGGTGGACCTTGAGAAAGGGGTGGTTACACCCCTTTCTTTTTATCCAGTTTCGCGCCAGAGCTGGAGTGCCCCAGTAACTGGTTTGAACCTGGCTATGCATGGATTACCTTGAGAGCCCCAGGCAGTGTCTGGAAACAGCAGTTTCCATTGAACCCACCCTGCCGCAATCCACTACAGGCTGTCTGGGGAGGTGCCAGCACCTCCCTTGACAGGAAACCTATTGTCCAGGCCTCCCCTGCCGGAGTTTCATCCAGCAGCCGGAGGTCAGACTTGTGTCTGTAGCAGCAGCATTCATTTTGTGATGCTGAGGCTCTGTTTAACTTTAACCGGGTAAAGCAGTAACTACATGTCTTCTCCCTCTAGATGGGTGGAATGCTACCCCCGCCACCAGGACTGGTGGGGGGGGGGGGTAGTATTCCAAAGTGTTTGACACCTTACACAACATGTTTTGATAAAGCCAAACCAAAGTTAGCATTAACGGCGAGGATTATAATGCACTTAAGAGTATATGGTATGGCTATATCATAGAACAGCTTTAAGGACATGATTCCGAAAGCTGCAGACAGGCTCAGCTCATGCTAGAGCACCATCTCACATAAAACCAAGCACTCTGCCTTCAGGATTGTCAAGCCCTGCCATAGGAGTGACTTATAGGTATATATGTGTCCATATATAAGGTTAGATATAGGAATACTATATCTAAGCAGGGATGATTACACCACCTTGCACAAGCTGAGTGTTCAGCCTGTGGTGTCAGTTTGGATGGCCAGCCAGGGGTGGCATAATTCATGCTGCAGCCCCTGCTAGGCCTTGGATGCACCTATGCCCTGGGTACCTATGGTACACTATACAGGGGCTCACAAAGGTGACCCAATACCCAATTAGGTATGTACCTAAGGTACATGGTATGAATTTATAGAGAGAACAGCTGGGATTTGGGTCTGATTAGCAGGCCCACAGCCACACTAAAGTGGAAAAACCAGAGTATCACAGCAAAAAGTGGGGTGACCATAGGAAGCAGACCCTACTCTCCTACACAACCCCCCCCCCAAAACGCAGGGACATAAAACTAACCTTGACCAGTTGAGTCTTCATGTTCTAAGTGGAAATGTCTGGAGAGTCCATCTGCATTGCCATGGTCAGTTCCAGGTCTATGTTCCACTGTAAAGTCCATACCCTGTAGGGAAATGGACCTCCTGGGTAGTTTGGGATTATCACCCTTCATCTGATTTAGCCACACGAGGGGCTTATGGTCTGTCTGAATCTTAAAGTGAGTACCAAACAAGTATAGCCTCAGCTTCTTCAGGGCCCAAACCACAGCAAAGGCCTCCCTCTCAATAGCTGACCAACGTTTCTCTCTAGGGGTCAGCCTTCTGCTAATAAAAGCAATGGTCTGGTCTTGACCATCTTTATTCAATTGTGAAAGAACAGGTCCCACACCTAACTCGGAAGCATCTGTTTGGACAATGAATTTTTTGGAGTAGTCTGGACTTTTTAGAATAGGTGCAGAGCACATAGCCTGCTTCAGGTCATCAAAAGCCTTTTGACAGCTTACTGTCAACTGAACCTTTTTTGGCATTTTCTTAGAGGTTAAGTCATTAAGTGGTGTCACAATGGACCCATAGTTCTTATCAAACTTTCTGTAGTAACCATACAGACCCAAGAAAGCTCTGACCTGTGTCTGGGTGGTTGGAGGAGTCCAGTCCTTTATGGTCTGGATCTTGCTCTCCAGTGGTTGAACCTGACCTCCACCTTCAAGGTGGCCCAGGTACACAACCTTACTCTGCCCTATATGGCACTTAGTAGTCTCGATAGTTAGGCCTGCCTTCTACAGGGCCTCCAAAACATTCCTCAGGTGGATCAGGTGATCCTCCCAAGTGGAGCTAAAGACAGCAATATCATCTAGATAAGCTGCACAATAGTCATCCAGACGTGAGGGAATTTGGTTCACCAACCTTTGGAAAGTGGCAGGTGCATTCTTCAAACCAAAGGGCATCACCACAAATTGGTAATGACCTCCTGGGGTCGAAAATACTGTTTTGGCTTTTGCACCATCAGCTGGTCTGATCTGCCAGTAGCCTGCTGTCAGGTCAAATGTGCTCAAAAACTTGGCAGAAGCCAATTTGTCAATGAGCTCATCTGACCTGGGTATTGGGTGGGCATCTGTCCTATTGACAGCATTGAGACCTCTGTAGTCCACACAAAACCTCATCTCTCTCTTACCATCTTGGGTGTGAGGCTTTGGCACAAGGATTACTGGACTGGGCCAAGGGCTCAATAACTCCCAACTCTAACATCTTTTGGACCTCTGTCCTGATACAGTCCCTGACATTGTCAGGTTGCCTGTAGATTTTACTCTTCACAGGCAGATTGTCACCAGTGTCCCCCTCACAGGCAGATTGTCACCAGTGTCCCCCTCATGGGTACACCAGTTTGTCTGACTTGGGGTCAGAGAAAACATATGTCTATAGGCCTGTAGAACCTGTCTGCAGTCCTGTTGCTGCTGGTCAGTGAGGCTGCCTGCAAAGGCTACACCATCAACTGAACCATCATCAGGGCTCTGAGAAAGCAGGTCATGGAGAGGGTCACTCTCCTCCTCCTGTCCCTCATCTGTAGCCATGAGCAAGCCCATGTCTGCCCTGTCAACATATTCCTTCAGTCTGTTGACATGAAGCACCCTGTGGGGGCTCCTGGGAGTTCCACGGTCAACCAGGTAGGTTACCTCTCCCTTTTGCTCAACAATAGTGTGGGGTCCAGACCATTTGTCTTAGAGTGCTGCTGGGGCCACTGGCTCCAACACCCAAACTTTCTGCCCTGGCTGGTACACAGTCAGCACAGCCTTTTGGTCATGCCAGGCTTTTTGAAGTCCCTGGCTAGCCTCAAGGTTTTTAGAAGCCTTCTTCATGTATTCGGCCATCCTGGAGCGGAGACCAAGTACATGGTCCACTATGTCTAGTTTAGGCTTTTTGGAAGTAACTCCCATCCTTCCTTCACCAGACATAGGGGTCCCCTTACAGGATGCCCAAACAGAAGTTCAAAAGGGCTGTAGTCAACCCCCTTCCGTGGGACCTCTCTGTAAGCAAACAGAAGGCAGGGCAGATGGATGTCCCATCTTCGCCTAAGCTTTTCAGGTGAACCCTTGATCATGCCCTTTAAGGTCTTGTAAAATCTTCAAACCAGACCATTGCACTTTGGATGGTAGGGTGTGGTGAGCTTATAATTCACTCCACACTCTTTCCACATAGCAGTTAGGTACCCAGACATGAAGTTTGCACCTCTATCTGAGACAACCTCCTTCGGAAACCCCACTCTTGAGAAAACTCCCAGGAGGGATCTTGCCACAACAGGGGCTGTTGTGGTCCTTAGGAGAATAGCTTCTGGGTATCTGGTGGCATGATCCACTACCACCAGAATAAACCTGTGCCCAGATGCTGTTTGGGGATTCATTGGTCCAACAATGTCCATCCCAACTCTTTCAAAGGGAACCCCCACCACAGGTAGTGGAATAAGGGGGGCCTTTGTAGTGCCACCTGATTTGCCACTGGCTTGGCAGGTGACACAGGAGCGACAAAACTCCTTGGTATCTTCTGACATGTGGGGCCAGTGAAAGTGAGGGACAAGCCTGTCCCAAGTCTTGTTCTGGCCAAGATGTCCTGCTAAGGGAATATCATGGGCTAAGGTAAGAAGGAAGCCCCTGAATGCCAAAGGTATGACCAACCTCCTGGAAGCACCAGGCTTGGGGTCTCTAGCCTCTGAATAAAGGAGCCCTTCATCCCAATACACTGTATGGGTACCTGTAGCATTCCCAGCAGCCTCAGCAACAGCTTGCTGTCTGAGGGGTTCAAGAGAGGAGCATTCCAAGTCCCCCTGTCCCAAGAAACTCAACCTGATCAGGCTCAAGCTCTCATAGGACAGTTACCTCTTATGTCTCACACTCATCTTCCTGGGAAGTCTGATCATCATCCTGAGGCAAGGGGGAAGGCACTGCCTTAACCCTTCTGTTCTTTTTCTTGGAATGCAACTGGTCCATAGTTTCAGGATCCAGTGCCTGTCCAGTTTGGCACTTTTTGGCCTGTGACCTGGCCACAGCAAGGACTTGTGCTGATATGCCCAGCATCTCTACATGAGTCCTATACTCCAATTCAGACTAGACTGAAGATTCTAGATCATTGCCCAACAGACATTCTACAGGGAGGTCTGAACTTACAACAACTCTTTTGAGGCCAGTTACCCCTCCCCAGGAGAAATTAACAATTGCCATACTATGGGTGGTAGTAACATTGCTAGCATTGGTCACTGGGTAATTATCACCTAGTATGATCTGCCCAGGGTCCACAAAGTTAGGCGTCACCATGGTGATACTGGCACATGTGTCCCTGTAGGCCTGAGCCACTTTATTATTAATCAAAGGTGTCTGTCTGTACTTGCCTAGATTACTGGGGCTCACAGTAGAGGACATAGCCATGTCCACATCACAGACAAGGACAGCTTGAGTTGGCACTCTGACTAGGACAGAGTCCATCTCAGTTCCCAGGGTTAACCCTACTACACCCTTCTTTTGAGAACCACCACTATTAGCTGCACTAGGGGTAACAGTTGCCTTAGGGGCAATGGTGGCTGGCGCTGTCTCCTTTTTGGTGCAATCACTGGACCAGTGAGTATTACTTTTATAAAAATTGAACCATGGTTTTCTTTGACCTCCTTTCTTCTTGGATTTCTTGGAACCCCCCTCATTAGAAGCTTTTTGGGGACCTGGCGAAGACTTCTTTGCTTTCTGATCCCCACCTTTTTGGTCTTGCTTCTTCTGATCGCCACCTTGGTTTTGGACCTTTTGCATCACCCTGGTTCTGACCCACTTGTCTGCCTTCTTTCCCAATTCTTGGGGAGAGGTCAGATCAGAGTCAACCAGATGCTGATGCAATAACTGGTTCTGACAGTTGTTAGGTAGTTGGTCTCTCATGATCAAATTATACAATCTTGTATAGTCATTAGCTTTACTGCCCAGCAACCAGCCTTCCAGAGCCTTAGTGGCACAATCAACAAAGTCAGTCCAGTCCTGAGTCTGCGTCTTCTGGGTGTCTCTGAACAACAACCTATATTGCTCAGTGGTTAAGCCAACCCCATCTATCAGAGCACTCTTCAGGGTGTTGTAGTTGTTAGCAAACTCATCACTAACTGTGAGGAGCTTGTCTCTTCCTTTTTCTGAAAAGGAGAGCCATACGATTGCTGCCCACTGACTTTGGGGTACCTGCTGTACTTTTCAGGCCCTCTCCAAAGCAGTTATCCACTTGTGGATGTCATCCCCACTCTTGTAGGGAGGGACAATCTTACTTGGGTTTCTATGGTCATTTGACCCTTCCCTACTTCTAGGGGGACTGCTGCCACCAGTGGGTTCTAACCCACTTAACTGTTGCTCTCTTGCAAAAACCAGGGTCTCTTTGGCCAGGGAAAGTTCTTGCCTCTGGATCCTAAGCTTGACTTATCTCATCTTTGCTTCATGCTCTCTTCTCTGAGGGGAGGTCATTCTCCTGAGAGCAGAGGCATCTGACCCCATTGAGTCACCAGAGTGGTGAGATTCCCTGGAAAGGGATCTCCTCCTTCTGTGCTCAGAGTTAAGCCTGCTTGGGGGTCTGTATGGGGCTATGCCCCCTCCAGCCCCACAAAGGCTTAGGTTGACCTGGTTAAGTTCTGCTGCTTGGACCTGATCAGTGTCATCATCATCATCATCCCCTTGATTTTCATCAGGGAGATCTTCTGTTTATGGATGGCCCTCCCCAGTACCACCTGTATTACCTGGGTTAGCTGGCCTCTTAGCATCATACTCCTCTAGGATTTCTATAAGGTGCCTAAGGGTAGGGTTTGAGCCTTAGCTCAACTTTCTAGTCCTGCATAAGCGTCTCAGCTCATGGAAGGTAAAGGTATCATATCTAGAAGGTGCCCTGGGAGGGTCAACTTCTACTGGGAGAGATCCACTAGGTTCTGCTCTGAGAGACATGATCTAGTGAGGTGTGGTGTGTGCACCTACCTACACTAAGTGTTACCTACTAAACCTCTCTAGGAGTTGTAGTCAGGGTGTGCTAGGCCCTTTGCTCTACAACAACTAAGGTCAGTAGAACTTAAGTATTTAAGACCTGATTTATATGTACCTCTAGGTACCTTAATGTGATCTTTCAAATTATATCTCGAGATTTTATGGTAAAACAATCAGCAAGCTCTTATCCCAACTGCTGCACACCAATGTGAGAAGATGGCCTGGTATATGATGTCCACTATTCTAGTGGGCACCTTGCACCAGTCCAAACAACCCTTATGGTGATGGTTGAGAAGTCAACCTTATAGACCAGCTATCCTAGTGGTAGCATGGACAAATCAGTCTTAGGCTAAAACTTCAGAGAGCATGTGAAGCCAGCTGTTTAACCAATAATAGTCCCTTGAATATCAAATGAAAGGACACCGCACAAGGTATATATCAAATATATATGTATTTATTACTAATACAACCCCTCTGCACTCTTTATGAGGTCAGAGTTCGAGATACAGCACAAGTCACTCAATAGGCATACTATAAGTTGCACAAATACAATTCTGCCCTAGGGGCCTCATGAACCATATACTAAGTAAGTGGTATAAGAACCACTTCAGGAAACGTGAACAGGCCTAGGGCCTAGAGAATCGCTGGGGCTACACTGGACAACCAAAGGTTAGGAAGTAGGAGTCCCACAGGATGCGTGTGCAGTGTCTAAACACACACATGAGTTGCCATAGAGATTGAATGGGAAAGTAAAAGTTACAAAGTAGTAGATTTCGGACACTTCCGGGTGGACTACGGGAAAACCCTGTTTAACTAGGACACTTGGATAGTTAATACCCACGGGAGCACTGGAGTACTCGAGTTACCTCACCCAGGGAAGCTAGGTGCATAGGTGTCTTTTCGTGTCGGGTTTCGTTGCTGAATCCTATGGAGAGCTGAAAGAAAGTGCTGCATATGACCAGGAGGAAAGTGTCTGGGTGGATCCAAGGGTGGATCGGAGTCGAGAAGAACCTGAAAGCAGAGGGAACAGAGTCTTGGTCACTAGCCAGTGACCAGGAAGGAACCAGGCCATGTCGAGATGCAATCAGGTGAAGAGGTGAAGCTCGTCTCCGCAGCCACAAGGTCCAGGAGGCGTCGACGATGACCAGGAGCTGGAGTCAAGCTGTCCCTCAATGGATCTAGCTGTTGGCGGTGTCGGTATCCAAATTAGACCCAACAAACCTTGGAAAATGCAATCCATGCAGGATTAGAAGATTGGCTTCAGTTCAGACCAGCAAGGTCTGGGGAGCTTCTCCTGTGCAGGGAAGCTGGAGCAAGACTTGAGCAACCAGGCAAGTGGTGTTGATTTAAGGATTCGTCTTCATAGGGCTCACTAGCCAACGGGATAGCAACTGGGAAGACGCATCAAGCTGAAATACAGGAGCGGGCCCCACGCGGCACTCGTGGAGTGCAGAGGGCTGAGCTTCAGTGCAAATGCTGCTCGGGTCTGGGGCTTCTCAAACCCCAATTCACAATTTCGAAGGGTACCTCTGAAGATGCACGGTTAGCAAAAAGCAAGTAGTCCAGGATGTCCGGTCCCACGTCTCTCGTGTCCGCCACAGGTCGCAGCTTGGCTGTGGATGTGGATCATAGTCGCAGATGTCTGGAAGTCCAGTTCCTGAGTCGCTGAGTCTTCGGGTTTTGGCGGGAGCATCGACAAAGCAAACCGCCAAGTTACTGTTGGTGCCTGTTTGCACAGGGTGGTCACTCCTTGACCACAAAGGAGATGTCTTCAGTCTTCCAGTCGATATGGAACGTGGAAGGTCCAAGAGTTTTGTTTCAGAGTTTCTTTCCAGGATAATCTAATGTCTCTAGACACAGCTCCTAACTTTATACCAAACTAAGGGGCTGGATTACCTGCTAGGTCCCTCCTATTTGTGGACCTTGAGAAGGGGGTGGTTACTAAGGGTGGGCGTAGTTCGCAAAGTAGCGCTACGCGAAGCTACGCAAAGTGCACTTCGCACTACGTGATCTTCACGTAGCACTACGCGAGCTGCGTGTTAGCATGTTCGCACTGTGCAAGATGCGTTTTTAATGATTGCACAGTGCGGACAAGCATCCAGCACTGTGCAATCATTGAAAAAGTGCGAGCTGTAGTTTCTGCTGCTCGAGTAGATTGTTACTCGAGCGGCAGCTTTCTCAACGCGAACTGGTAGTTTCTCATTGAGAGTGGTCGCGAGCATGCGAAACCACTCAAAATGAGAAACCTTACCTCCCCGCGTTGAGAATCTCGCTGGGATGTCATTTTGCTTGCTCGCGGTCGCGAACATGATGTTCAGGGCCGCGAACAAGCAAAAAATGAGCGCTGCCCTACGCTACGCTGCACTATACGTGTTCGCATTGTGCTACGTGCAGCTCGCGTAGTGCGAAGTTGCGCAAACTTCGCAAACTCCGCGAGCGTAGCATAGTGCTTCGCCCAGGGTTAGTGGTTACACCCCTTTCCCTTTGTCCAGTTTTGTGCCAGAGCTGAGGCTGGAGTGCCCCAGCAACTGGTTTGAACGAATCACTGACAGAATTTCGATTTCTAAAAAATCGACCTACTATAACATCGAGTCTCTAATATCGATAGCACTAATATCGACACCCTATACTTAACATGAAAACTACAATAATATCGAGCAAACTATATCGATGCACAAAAATATCGTCTACAGAAATATCGTTAGCATAATTATCGAATACCATAATATCGACACTCAATACTACATATAACACACTACAATAATATCGAATACAAAAATTTCGATAGCACTATTTTCGTCTATATCAAAATATCGATAGCTAAATAATACTCCTTTTTTATATATAACACCAATAAATCTATTCTCTAAGTAATACACACATTTTAAATGACTTCACTAATGTATTTTCAATTTATTAAGTAACATTTAGTGTACAAAATTGTGTTTTCGCAAACTGACGAAATTTTTATATAAACTCTTTGTAAACATACTTATTTAATACTTAGTACTCATTTTACATAATCTTTATTTATTACAAGAGTTTTTTTATACATAAATATATCATTTCAATTCCTCAACATAAACTATATAAGAAGATATATCTTAAATGTTTAACTTAAAAAAAATTCAAACTAACCAATAATAACTCGTCTTTACATATCTGACCAATCAGATAGCAAACTTAATTACACATAGACTATATAAACCAATCACAAACAGCCATACAAGTTGCAGGAAATATTCTTCGTGACCACATACTGCCAATTTTAGGAGCACCATCTATATTCTTCTCTGCAAGAAAATTCGTCCTGAAACTACAAGTAAGTAATCATATAGCTCTGTTAATAAATTCTAATGTTTTTTGGCTATTACTTATAGACCAAGATTTGTAACCTAATTTGTTATTTCTTTATGTACTTTACCTTTAAACAGACTCTACAAACAAATCTACTTATACTTCAACTTCAAGATACAGGACACTTTAAATTTAAAAAAGGTATCTACATATGTTTAACATTTACTTAACGTTATTTGCCAATTATTGGCCTAATTTAAAACTCTATACTTTGTTTCTTAGCCTGTAAATCTTAATACATAGTGTGAAGCCAGAATGTTTTGAGGAAAAAACGTTACAATGCTGTGTAAAAAATGTTTTCTTCCTGTTCTTAAATATGTTTTTATGTGCTTTTACTCATAATACATGTGTCATCCTCGGTTCTTTTTAGCAAATAAGTAACAATGCTTTATAACAAATGTGTATTATTTATATAACATATAAACGCATTAGTAATTTTCATCAACTTTCTCTCTAAACAGAACTCAAAGGTACAGAAAAGAGATAATTCACATCAAAGAACAAACATTCTGCTACTACTATATTTCTCTTGGTAAGTTCATAAATAAAACATAACTAGTCTTTATAAACTCTATAGAATGTACTAGAAATAAAAATGACTCTTTTTATGCATCTGTTAGTATAATCTTCCTGTTCTTAAATATGTTTTTTTGTGCCTTTACTCATAATACATGTATCATCCCCGATTCTTTTTAGCAAATAAGTAACAATGCTTTATAACAAATGTGCATTATTTATATAACATATAAACGCATTAGTAATTTTCATCAACTTTCTCTCTAAACAAAACTCAAAGATACAGAAAAGAGAAAATTCACATCAAAGAACAAACAATCTGCTACTACTATAATTATCTTGGTAAGTTCATAAATAAAACATAAGTAGTGTTTATAAACTCTATAGAATTTGCTACAAATAAAAATGACTCTTTTTATGCATCTGTTAGTATAATCTTGGAAATTTCTCTTTTTAAATCCAAATAAACAAAACTATTTTTAGAGACGTTATAACGTTAAAAAAATGTTACCAAAAAACAAATTGTAACTTTTCCTATAACATACTTAATTATTTCTCAACAGACCGTGGCAATAGAAAAACAACATCAAACTGAACAAGCATCTACTTTCGATAAATAGAACATTACTGCTGGTAAGTAAATTACTAGAAGAATACTAGCTTAATTTAAAATGTTTTATACATTTCTGATTGTATTAATATTTGTATATTAACTTTTCTAGATACCAGAACTCAAGAATGACTGATGATGCAACATTTATTACATCTCAGAAAGGCAAATTTTTGTTATGCTATATGGGCTACATTTATACTCAGGAGAAACAAAAAGACCTTAAAGTGAATTGGAAGTGTACAAAATATTACTCCAATAAATGCTATGGCCGTGCTACAACAAGGGAAACTAGTGTTATAAATACCACTGAACATAATCACCCACCAAACATCTCGGAAATAGAAGTGAGATCCACTCTTGAAAATATCAAGGAATTAAGTACCAGATCAGAACTACCTACCAACGTAATTCTGAAAGAATTACTACCTAAAGTTCCCAAAGAAGCAAGAGGTCAGCTACCATCTATTGCTACCATTAAAAGAACAATAGCAAGAACAAAAAAAGCAAGTAGACCCAATATACCAACTCCTAAAACTTTTGAAGAAGTCATAATTCCGCCAGAGCTTGTAATTACTCATAATGACGAGCCATTTATTTTTTATGATAATCATAGCAAGGACAAAAGAATAATCATGTTTGCAACTAATAACAATGTAAAAAAATTAACTGAAAGTACTACTTGGATGATGGATGGAACTTTTTCTATATGCCCAAAACCTTTCTACCAGTTATACACAATTCATGGGAAATATCATAATACCTGTATCCCCTTCATATATTGTTTATTACCAAACAAACAAGCCACAACTTACTCAGAAATCTTACAAAAAATAAAGGAACAAACTTCTGACTACTTCCCAATGAAAATCATCATAGACTTCGAGCAAGCTATGATTAATTCTATTTTGAAAACTTACCCACACACATCCATTCAAGGATGTTATTTTCATTTCAATCAATGTCTCTGGAGACATTTACAAAAATCTGCCCTTAGTGTTGAGTATGCAACAAATATAACTTTTGCATGCCAAATCAAATATCTCATTGCTCTGGCATATGTACCAGTAACTGATGTGGCCGAACATTACAATTTGTTAATTGAAAGTCCTTTCTACACCCAAAATGAGCAAAGACTCACCCCACTTTTAGATTACTTTGAGGACAACTGGGTAGGAAGACTACATAGGTCAGGCCACAGACGCCAGCCAAAATTTGCAATTCCCTGGTGGAATGTCTATCTACCAACACTCAACCAAGAGGCAAAAACGAACAATGCTGTTGAAGGTTGGCACAATGCCTTCCTCTCTTCTACTGGACGTACAACACCCACATTACACAAGCTAGTCACAGCTATACAAAAAGAGCAAAGCTTTCAGGAACTACGTATGCAGCAATCTGTCATACAACTGAAACCAAAAATCTCTAGACAAACTGCTCAAATGTATTTATATCTTCAACAGCAAGTCCAACTATATCCTACAACAAAAGGACTGGAATATTTAAAAATGATAGCCAAAACATTGAACTAATTGCAATAACTAAATTAATTTATAGAGATCAAACAATATCCTTAATCTAATAAAACACATATTTTAATATAATAAAAAAATATTTATTTAGTCTAATTTATTTTTTAACACTATTCTAAAAAGACTAAATAAATATATTATTATATCACAATATTTGTTTTTAAAAACTGCTTCCATCCAAATAAAATAACATAAATTTATAACTTACCTTTAAATAGAACATCATAAAGATAATCCTTTACCGACAATACAATGTGTAAATATCAAAGACTTAATCCAACAAATCATTAATTATGTTTTCTTTAACTCTGCTAAAACTATCCATCATCCAAATTAAACGACTATTTAAAAGCCATTTAAAATAACGACTGTTATCTGAAAGTGTGAAAAATATTTCACAGAACTCAAAATATAAAGGAAGAATGTAAATCATCTCCGTTCTAACAACTGAAACACACTTCCTTTCCCAAAAAAAAAAATTATCGGAAACGGAAATAGCTGTTTCAAAATACGAGAAAAAAAAACAGCTAAACAATCCCACCGACATAACACTAACGAGTATCCCATAATATATAAACATAACATTCCTATTTATTTTTATTTTAATTAAATTATACCACATACTCATTAACTCCAACTATTTTAAATGGCTCAAAAAGTCGTGAACGAAAATACGTATTGATTCCACTCCATTATATGTAAATAGTCATACTTTAATTACCAATCCCAAAATAACAAAATATAACCTTTAATTTTAATGTACAATACTTTAAAAATATAAAAGTAGATTCGTACCTACTCAAAAGTGAACCTGCTTCCAACCGCGACTTTTCCTTTACCAAAATAACGCAAAAATACAAAGAGTGGTTACAAAATAAACGATCCAAATAATATGTAACTGTGAAAAGTACTACTATAAATGTCCATTATTGTTATATATATGGCTCGAAATTATGTGTAATGTTAAAAAAATATTATAGTATATTGTGAATAGAAAATCTTTTTGCCTGTATATTAATTATATATTACATACTTTTAATATTTATTACATTAAGTATGAAAATATAAAAATATTTAATGTAATATTTATTAAAATTATTATATAACTAAATGTGTAATATTGTATTGCTTTATCAGATTTAATTGTTTACAATATGACTAATATGTGAAAATTGTTATTATAAAAACGTATTTATTAATAATAATAATAATACATAAGAATATTGTAATGTTAAAAGAATCATTGATGATGATGTACATGTTCTATTTAGGATATTTATATTATATTATACATTTAAAAGTGTTCATATGTTAATATCATCATCAGTATATCACTATATGTATTAAAAATTTGTGACTTATGTTTTTCATTACACATGTTTGATGTTTTATTAAGAAACAATAATTGGATTATGTATGTATAATATCATACATTGCATTATGTGAACTAACCATTTTTTCTCTACAAATTAAAAGTACTTGTCAAGAAAATTACTGTAAAATGTGATTATTAAAAGAACATTGTCCTCCTTTTTTGTTTATATGTATACCAAAGATAGCTTGATAAAATGTATATGTGATCGTATATTTCAAGTGTTGAATAAAAAAATTTACAGGAAAGAAAACTGGTGTCATTATTTTGTATTACCTATGACAAAATCATTTTTATGTATTTTTGCAAATGTATTATAACTGTAATGTTCTATCTATTTCTATATACCACATGTAAATAAATAACATACTATACACTGAAGTTATAACAATTATTAATCATACACCCATATACATATAATATCAATATTTGAAAGACACATAATAAAAATTTTAAATATTCCGACTCCAATAACAAATTTACTTTAGGTAATTGCTTCTCAAAAACCGTGATTAATTTACTATTAGAACTGCAATCACCATTTAATTAGAGTAAGTGCAGGAGACAGAACATATTAAATTTACTCTTCCAACTCCAATTAACAATTAATTTAAGTAACTGCAGGACATTAAATAATAATAAATTACTATAGTAAATCAAATGTTAAAAAATAAATAATGTAATATCATTAAATTTAATTTAATGTAATAAATTTAATTTAAATAGAATCTTAATTTATGTTTTCCCTGTACCCCTATAACTAAAAACTGACCCTGAAACCTAAAAATACCCCTTCACCCACAAACTAAAAACTGACCCTGAAACATGACAAAACCCCTCCACCAACAAACTAAAAACTGACCCAGAAACCTGAAAATACCCCTTTACCCACAAACTGAAAACTGACCCAGAAACCTGAAAATACCCCTTTACCCACAAACTGAAAACTGACTCTGAAACCTCACAAAACCCCTTTACCCACAAACTAAAAACTGACCCTGAAACCTTACAAAACACCTTTACCCACAAACTAAAAACTGACCCAGAAACCTTACAAAACCCCTTCACCCACAAACTAAAAACTGACCCTGAAACCTAAAAATACCCCTTTACCCACAAACTAAAAACTGACCCTGAAACCTTACAAAACCCTTCACCCACAAACTAAAAACTGACCCTGAAACCTAAAAATACCCCTTTACACACAAACTAAAAACTGACCCTGAAACCTAAAAATACCCCTTTACCCACAAACTAAAAACTGACCCAGAAACCTAAAAATACCCCTTTACCCACAAACTAAAAACTGACTCTGAAACCTCACAAAACCCCTTTACCCACAAACTAAAAACTGACCTTGAAACCTTACAAAACACCTTTACCCACAAACTAAAAACTGACCCAGAAACCTTACTAAACTCCTTCACCCACAAACTAAAAACTAACACTGAAACATTACAAAACTCCTTCACCCACAAACTAAAAACTGACCCTGAAACCTAAAAATACCCCTTTACCCACAAACTAAAAACTGACTCTGAAACCTCACAAAACACCTTTACCGACAAACTAAAAACTGACCTTGAAATCTTACAAAACACCTTTACCCACAAACTAAAAACTGACCCAGAAACCTTACAAAACTCCTTCACCCACAAACTAAAAACTAACACTGAAACATTACAAAACTCCTTCACCCACAAACTAAAAACTGACCCTGAAACCTTACAAAACACCTTTACCCACAAACTAAAAACTGACCCTGAAACCTTACAAAACACCTTCACCCACAAACTAAAAACTGACCCTGAAACCTAAACATACCCCTTTACCCACAAACTAAAAACTGAGCCTTAAACCTAACAAAACCCCTTCAACCACAAACCAAAAACTGACCCTGAACACTTAAAATATCCCTTCGCACATACACAAAAAACAGACCCTAAACGCACAAAATGTACCTTTGATAAAACTACCCACCCTGATCCACTATAAACTCGACATCCCACTCCTAAAAATATGATACATTTTTTTATTTAATATCTACTAAATTATATATTTTTAATACTTTTTACTACATACACAAAATACCTCAATTTAGAACAACAACATAATAGTGTTCATAATTTCGTATTTACATAATATGTATATAAAATTTCGAATCGAAATAAAATTTAAATACAAGGCGAAATTTTTAATTCTATAATTAGAGTATACTTTGTTTATACACTACCCACCCTTATCCCCTTGAAACTATACATCCCACTCATAAAATAATTAGACAAATATTTTTAGAAAATATATAAAAATATTATAATTACAAATCTTTTTTAGTACATACACAACAGCAAACTTAAAAAATAAGTACTATATTCGATAACAATCGATATCATTTTGCATAATTCGAAATTTGTTTAAATTTTAGAAATTTCGCAAATTTATATGAAATTGCGAAATTTTAATTTATATAATTACCCTATATATTTTTAAAACACTACCCACCCTTTTCCCCTATAAACTCTACATCCCGCTCCTAAATTTATTGTACAAATATTATAAAAATATAATGTAATATTTTAATATTTATAATAATTTTTAGTACATACCCAAAAATTAATCATAATGTTTTATATACTCCCAAAATTTCGATCAAATTTCGACTACTACAAATATTTTTTTTAATTATCGAAATTTTGAAATCTAAAGGAAATTCGAAATTTTAAATTGTACAATTTCACTATACTTTTTTAAAACACTACCCACCCTTATCCCCTATAAACTCTACATCCCGCTCCTAACATTAATATACAATTATGTAGTAAAAAATTAAAAATTTTGGTATATTTACACAATTTATTAATATATATCCAAAAGCAAAGTAAAAAATAATTTAACAATACTCAATAAATGTATATAAAAATTCGCATTTTTAAATAATTTGAATTAAATTTCGCTAATTTAAATTTTTACTTCAAATGCGAAATTTATTATTCAATATTTACACTATACTTTTTTAATACACTACCCACCCTTATCCCCTATCAACTCTACATCCCGCTCCTACACTTCTAACTAAAAATAATAAAATTATATGTAAAAATTACCTTATATATAAACAACATTTAACTATATCATTACTTAACATACTTTAAAACATCACTTTTACATATCGATATTTTTGACAATCGATATTTTCAGCATCGATATTACTGGTTTCGACATTCATGTCTTCGACATTTTTGACACACACATAAATCGATATTTTCTACGACGATATTTTGGTTTTCGAAATTTCTTACCATCGATATTTTGGACTCGATATTATGGTACATCGACATTAACAACTCGATATTTTGACTGTCTACCGGTTTGAACTGGGCTATGCATGGAGCACCTTGTGTGCCCCAGGCAGTGTCTGGAAACAGCAGTTTCCATTGAACCCACCCTGCCCCAATCCACTACAGGATGTCTGGGGAGGTGCCAGCACCTCCCTTGACAGGAAACCTATTGTCCAGGCCTCCCCTGCCGGAGTTTCGTCTAGCAGCAGGAGGTCAGACTCGTATCTGTGGCAGCAGCATACATTTTGTGACTCTGAGGCTCTGTTTAACTTTAACCGGCTAAAGCAGTAACTACATGTCTTCTCCCTCTAGAAGGGTGGAATGCTACCCCCGCCGCCAAGACTGGTGGAGGGTAGTATTCCAAAGTGTTTGACACCTTACACAGCATGTTTTGATAAAGCCAAACCAAAGTTAGCATTAACCGCAAGGATTATAATGCACTTAAGAGTATATGGAATGGCTATATCATAGAACAGCTATAAGGACATGGTTCCGAAAGCTGCAGACAGGCTCAGCTCATGCTAGAGCACCATCTCACATAAAACCAAGCACTCTGCCTTCAGGATTGTCAAGGCCTGCCATAGGAGTGACTTATAGGTATATATGTGTCTATATATAAGGGTAGATATAGGAATACTATATCTAAGCAAGGGGTGATTACACCACCTTGCCCAATCTGAGTGTTCAGTCTGTGATGTCAGTTTGGATGGCCAGCAAGGGGTGGCATAATTCATTCTGCAGCCCCTGGTAGGCCTTGGATGCACCTATGCCCTGGGTACCTATAGTACACTATACAGGGGCTCACAAAGGTGACCCAATACCCAATTAGGTATGTACCTAAAGTACATGGTATGAATTTAGAGAGAGAAAAGCTGGGCTGTGGGTCTGATTAGCCTGCCCACAGCCACACTAAAGTCGAAAAACCAGAGTATCACAGCAGAAAGTGGGGGTGACCATAGTAAGCAGACCCTACTCTCCTACAACTAGCACATCGGTCCCTCGGGCTGCGGCCTATGGCAGGCCTCTAAAATAACCTTTAACCTTGACTTCACACTAAAGGTGCAAAATGCCCCCTGGAAATTCAATGGGGTGAGGGCCACCCTTAGAAATCTGGGTTTATTTATTTATTTATTTATGGGTTTCTATAGCGCTGGAATCGACTCCAACCGGAGTATCTCTGCGCTGTGATACCAAATAGAGTCCAAATAATAAAAATTTAAAATATGTTTAAAATAGGTTTAAAATATGGTATGTTGTATCCTGCCAGGCTAAAGTTAGAAAAAAGTGGCTGTGCTCGAATCTTTGACACCCCTATGGAAGCACAGGAATTCTGTCATACCTACAAGCAAAACAACAACAGGACAGGGTCACGGTCAAGTTATGTGTTTTTTAGGGTACTGCCTCGCTTAGGGGGAGGTGAGGCTGGGTAGTGGGAGGGGGGGTAACTTCACATTGCTTAAATGTTCCCAGTTATGTACGGCAATGGTCACTGTCAATGTTTTTCTGTTTCTTTTGCTACTTAATCGTGCTATGCTTGATTTGTATTTCCTATGGCACAGTTAGGTAACACTGAAGGTCCCTCTAGCTTGTCCTTAATGTCCTTGAATGTCAGGGGACTGAATGACAACCGCAAACGACGACAGGTTGTTAACCATTTGATGTGGCACAAGGTGGAACTATCATTACTAGATATTGGGCACAAATGCAATCCTACATTCACAGAATATACCCACTACTCTGGCCAGCATAACACGTGAACCAGGATCGATTTTTGGCTAGTCTCCCCAGGTGTTGCTGGTTGGTTCTTGTCACTGGGGACACTGCCTCAAGCATATTCTGGCCATTCCCGGGTGCAGCTTCACCTGAATGTTTGAGAGACAGTGGCGATTTCCGAGCCGCGCCCTCCATGATGATCTTTTTAATGCAGAGGTGCGCAAAGCCATTTAGATTACTTCTCCATTAACACCCATTCCGTAGAGGCGTGGGCGGTCTTATGGGAAGGTTTTAAGGCATACATAATGGGTGTGTGCATCGCCAAACAGGCTGGAGTACTTAAAGACCTGCATAACACTTTTGCGCCCATCGAACGCAAACTCGCGGATTTAGATGCCGCTACGCTACACACCTCAGACCTAGATACAGATGGTCAACGGTTGTCCCTACTTGTTGAATTCCATGAGACTGAGGATCGGGAGCTATTATACTTGGGGAAATACCAGTCTGCCAGATGGTATGGAGAAGCGGAGCGACCCGGCTGGCTCAAATGCTCTGTCCTCCGTATAGCAGATCTTCCATCACCGAACTATGCTCATCCACAAATCAAATACTCTCTTCCACCCCAGCAATTTGTGATGAATTTCTGGACTACTTTACGGCCTTATACCCTTCTAAAATAGGGAGCGATCTTTCAGCCCAAGAAGATTACTTGTCAGAGATTGCTCTGGTGTATTTGGAAAAATACATGCAGGATTTTCTAGCAGAGTCCTTATCCGAGGCTGATGTACTTGGCCGGATTGATGCCCTCTGAGGCTCCTCAGCCCCCGGATTAGATGACTTCACCGGGGACTTCTACAAGGCCTACAAAGATATATTAGCGCCGCAGTTAATAGAGGTTTATGCTGAAGCTCTTTAGAGACAGGTATTGACCCCCACACTACGAGAAGCAGTCATTGTTCTCCTCCCCAAACCTGGTAAGGACACGACCCTTTTTAGGTCTCGTCTATTCCATCCCGTAGGGATGGTGGGAGAGATTTATAGTAAGGCTTTCGAAAAGTCTACCCAACTGCGGATCGCGTACAGTTCATGTGAACCAGGCGCGTGCACAGGAATCCGCTCCCCCTACCCCTCCCACAGAGCAAGACAAGACAAGAACATCAAAGCGACCGTGGCTGCTCTGATTCCATTTGCCACCAGCCACTTCACGCGCTCCGCAGGTCATAAACAGGACCATCTGCTCATGAATCCGAATGCTGGCATGGTTGCCCAGCCCCCCTCCCAGCGCTGCCTTTCCTCTGCCATTCTATGGTTTCCAATAAATCTTACTAAAACCTAGAGTGGCGCATGCATTCTTTTGTCATCTCTTTTGCTGCTCAGCTTCAACCGGTACCCGACATCGCACCCCAGTTCTACGCTCCTCACATATATTGCCCTGCCCCACCGGAGCTCTGTTTACCACCACTGCATGGCCCCAGCCCCTCTGAAACTTTGCAAAAGTGTCACTGCTGTTAAATTATCTGGCAGAATAAATAAAGCCACAGATGCAACTACCAGACTTTGAGAACTCTTTTTAAATTACTGCAGCATCTGTCACATGGTTAACTTTGGTGTCCTGTCTTCAGATGCACCGGGTTCTGGTGGTGTGCTCTTTGGCACTTTTCCCTAAACTGTCTGTTAACGCTTGTAATTGTTGTTGCTTTCCCTGTAGTCACTTCTCTCCCCCTTTGCCCCTCACCCAGCATTGCTTGATGGTTCTATGTTTCTTCCTCTCTGCAAGCGCTGTATCGTGTAATGACCGAACTGGCCACCATGTGCGTCACTCAGCAGGACTTTGTCACCACCTTTTTTATTTATACAAAACATCAGCAGTAGCGCCTCTGGACGAGGTATGCGGGATGTAGGCGTACTGCAAGGAACGCAGTCATTGCATACATTTTCCTGAGGCCTGGTATAATCTGATTTGAAGAACAGGCAGCAATTAAAAGCATGTGCAGTCTCCGCTCTTTAATAATTTCTATAGCACCAGTCTGTGAATACTTTGTGCTGCAAGAGACACCACAGATTAGGATTACAGTAGAAAAAATATCGTTTTTTCTGCCTTTAGGTAAGAAGGCTGATGTTTTAATGTAGTACAGACTTTCTTGAACATGAATTTAAATATTACTATATTGGGAACCTCTCCCAGCAACAGCATCATAATTAGTTTAACGCCATATAGATTTCACACTGCTTGGAAGACTTTAGGGGGTAAAGTGTGTGTTCCTTGAGACAATAGTGCTGTATCTGGTGTACAACGCCCATTGGGCTCAAAGGGCTTCAGACCCCCCCTGTTGTGTGTGTCAGCCCGGCTGAGAAAGCTTCTCGAGCAACACACAGTTTTTGAGCTGCTGTGGGCTGACCCCGTCTTCTTGCAGCCACACCTGAGTACTTCACAGGTCTTTAAAAGTCAATTTACTTGTTAAACAGGCTTTGTTATTTTTCACCCTTTCTTAGAGCCCCTGCATCTCCACTCTGCATATTGCTGGAAGAGTCAGCCCTTCCCCCCAGCTCCCCCCCGAAATGTTAGTAGCCTCCCCACCCCCCAAATTTGGCTCTAATTGCACCTCTGTGTCGTATTGCAGGCTTCTGGGCCTTAGTGTGTACCAGTCTCCCATCTGTGCGGTAGGACTGTTTAGATAGGTGGATTGTAGGGGCCTGTTTGCAGATTAGTGCCTCATAGATTGAACATTTGCTTCGAGGCATCTATGCATTAGGCAGAACAGTTAGAAGGCAACAGTTACAGTGAGAAGGAGCCAGACTGCGGTTTAGAAAGCCCAACTGGGTACATCTCTACTTTTTGAGCGCATCATAAGCATTATTTTTTTCAAAATCACTACAAAACATGTCCCCTGGCACTCTTTTCACATCCCAGTCATTTTTGATGGTGCTCATTTTAATCGCACATACCAGCACCCTTATTGCTTTTCTAAGAATACAAAACTTGGGGCCACGTTTAGAAATGCATTTAGATTTTGCCTTTTGCAAGTGGCATTTAATATTATCCCCTTTCTCTGTCTACTGTAGATATACTTCAACCTTTCTTTTGGGCCTCTTCCCATGGTTATCTACCACTTGACTTTATTGCCAATACAATGCAATGTGTATGTGCAATTTTAAATGTGTATACATGCGTATGATGGCTTCTGGAAGTGTGTAATTGCATGTGTAGCTGTGCAACTACATGCACCTATCGCTTAGTGATAAAACACACAAATCTAGTTGTCCACAAATGCTATCTCAAAGCGTTAGTAGTTTAAAGGCAGATAGTTTGTCTTCAGTAATGCATGTTACAAATGTCACTTAGCCATATGACAGTTTATGGTTTCTAAATTGCAGCAAACAGATGTGTTAAAAGTTACACTGTTTACATTATGAGACATATTATGTGCAACTACTGATTACAAATTATGCAGCCCCCCTTATGCCACCATTCCACATAATTCCATTACACAAATCCCCCCTACACAATTCCACCCCACACAAATCTGCAACTAACAATTCCAAATCAATCTACATCATTTCAATGCACTCCACATACATCCCCTCCAAACCAAAACACATGCCTAAAAGGCCTTATCATTTACATCAATAGCTCTAACTCTCGTTTTACCTTTAATTGTCCTTCTTTTGTTCGCCATTTGCTTTTGTACTGCTCCTTTTGTTCAGCACTGCAAATCTTGAAGCATTTCACACCCGGTTGGACCAGGTTTGCGCTATCGAAAACTACAAATAAATGACCCATTTAGTCTGCTACTGTTACACCCCGCCTCTGACCAGACCCCGGGCTTGTCTTTTCTCCTTTCATGAGCTATGACCACCATCTTCTGTGGCCTCTTTCCATGACGTGCCCAAACTCCACTTACTCTCTGCCTATTTAACCTATGGTCCCTTCTCCACTGAAGCAGTATCAGAGCAGACCATAGAAAGAACTATCACTAATGACGCTTGGCAATCAAGAACATACTTGCTTAAAATCAGTATGCTAAAACATGTACTACTCTTGGGCACTGTACTTGTCACTGTTCAATTGGACTGCATCACCACACTAGGATTCTAAACTTCTAACCAAGTGGCTCCCATCGCCTACTCTATGGCATACACGCCCTGTCTTATTGACAAAAGTACTACCTGTCTGAAGAGCCCAATGCACTTCCAGTACCCATGTCTGCAAAATTCAATCTTCTCTGACTAATAGACTCACAGCAAAGCCCTCTCTTACCAATATAATCCCAGCAACCACGATAGGCCCAATATACTCCCAGCAACACTCTCTCCCCAATATTCTCCCCCCCAAACTCTCCCCAATATACTCTCAGCAAACCCCCCTCTCGCCGATATACTCCAAGCAAACCCTCCCTCCCCAATATACTCCCAGCAAACCACCCTCTCCCCGATATACTCCAGCAAACCCCCCTCCCAAATATACTCCCAGCAAACCCTCCCTCTCCCCGATATACTACCAGCAAACCCTCCCTCCCCAATATACTCCCAGCAAACCCCCCTCCCAATATACTCCAAGCAAAGCCCCCCTCCCCAATATACTCCAAGCCTAAGTTATCTCTGAACTTCCCCAAGTCCTACAATGCCATACTTGGCACTAAATCACATCACAATAAATATACTTCAAAGAAATGAAACACAATGTAGATCACGGCAAGCACCACAATATTTCGGTATAAACAACGGGAACCCTTGGTCCTAGCCGACATCTACTAAAAAGTCAACTCCCCTTATGCATGACGTCAAAGGAAATTGATGCATTTGTGTCATCTTTACTAGCCTAGCCAGTTGTTTAAAATGATCAGAGGTATGTTGCTTTTTGGGCAGGTGGAGGGCTCTATATTAACTCCTCAAAGGTGACCTCTCTGTGACCTCAGCACCCAAGGTTACCAGTTGATGACCCCACGTCACTTAAGACGCAATGCACCTCTCCTGGCTTTCCTTTTACAAAGTTTCGTTTTCAGTTGTTGTTAGACCTGGCACCATTGGCGTGGGTCTCCCTTCCACTTTTGCTGTTGCCTCATGTGTTTTTCTGGTGTTAGATGCTTTGGGCACTGTGCCACTGCTGTCCAGTGCCAGAGTGTGAGTGCTCCCTACTGTAAATTGATGTATTGATTAGTGGTTCCATGATTGGATATTTGGTTTACTTGTCAGACCCTAGTACAGTGCACTGAGTGTGCCCGGGGCGTGTAAATCCAAATGCTGCTAGTGGGCTTGCAGCACTGGTTGTGCCACCCACAGAAGCGGCCTTGTAAAACGTGTCTAAGGGCTGCCATTGCAGAGCCTGCCATCCTGTAACAGTCACGAATAAAGAGTTTAAAAAAAAAAAAAAAAAAAGTAGTATGCCTGGACTCAGAATAATAAAATACATCTTTTAGTAAAGTTTATTTTAATATTCTATGTTTGCAAATACCACTTTTAGAAAGTAGGTATTTGCTTGCCTAACCATTTGAGCCCGCCTCTGCTAGGTTGTGTATTCCTTGTCTGGGTTTGTGTGTGACAGGACTGGGGAATTCCAGGAGACAGGCTGGGGCAGCCCGGTGGTGAATAGGGAGATCTGCAACCAGATGGGAGGGAGGAGTTGCACCTGGGACCTGAATAGGACTGTGCCCGCCCCCCACAGTGCTGCCTCCACCACCTGTGGTGCATCTGATGTCTCTTCCCTGCACACTGAAAGAAGAGAAGGAAGACTGTCAACAAAGTGCTTCTGGACTATCCTTGCCTTCCACAACGCTGGCTCCACCTCTTGTGGGGCGTCTGATGTGCTTGCCCTATGCTGTGAAAGGGAAGGAGAAGTCTGGTGAACAGAGTGCTTCCAAACTGTCTTGAACTGGTCACAGGCCCCTCTCCCCCAGAGAACAAAGGATTTTGGGGTGTAAGTATTGGGATCCTGATCCCATGAAATTAGATCACTCCTGGAACTGACAAGAACAAACCTCTGTTGAGGAGAAGGAACCTGAAGAAACCGAGGAGAGACTATTCCCAAGCTGAAGTGCTGCTTGGTGGATTGGCCTGCAGTGGTTGCCTGGCTGCCTAGAGAGGAGAAAGGACTTTGTGTATTTTACCTTTGCTTTCAACTTGTGCTAAAAAGATCTCCAAGGGCTTGGAAGAGAGTTTTCCCCCTGACCGAAGTCCCAGGACCAGTGGACTTCACCAGCCTTTGTGAATTGCTGCTGTTCCAGTGGCTACAAAGGCAGGGAGCTGTGACCGACTCTCACGACCGGCCCAGTGTCCTGTTGGCACCGCACTGAGCAATGACCGCCTCGAACAGCGCAAGTTCTGTGCTCACCGACTCCGTCTCGATGCCGTCAATGAGCCGTAGCCTGCACCGCGACTGGAAGGACACAGTAACGTGCAATGCCTTGGTACACCAACTCGAACTAGTCTGACCGACGCTTCACTGCTGCTGACTTCGAGTCCTGTGAACGCATCGGAGTTGGGCACCGCCTCGCACACTTCGCGACGCACCCGCTGACTCGCACCGCTGTCCGGACTGGCCGACGCCAGCTCCCGAACTCTGGCTTGAATGCCGCACCATAAAGCTGGAAGCACCGTAACCAGCAATGTCCGCCCCGAACAACGCCAGCTCTGAGCTCACCGACGCCGTCAACGAGCCATAGCCTGCACCGCGACGGAAGGGACACCGTGACCTGCAACGTTTTCTTTTTGTACACCGCGATGATCCCCGGAACCGGCTCGCACATCCGTGCCGGCCGCCTCAAGGAAAAGGTACTGTGTTTGAGTCGGTCGACATTTGAGTGGGCCCGGACCGTCGTGGTCCACTGGATTTTTTAGACTCTGTGTTCTTTCAGCACGCCGTACCCGGACAAGGCTACCGACTCGCACATAACTTTGATTTACACCTTTTTAACCAGATCTCTTGAAATGTAATAGTACTGGAATTCTTTTTGTCGTTTATTGGTCTTGTGATAATTCTATATAAAGTATACTTATTTTTTTATATAAAACCTTGTGTGGTGTCCATTTGTAGTGTTGTCACTGGGTTACTGTATGTGGTCACAAATGCTTAAACTTACTTCGCCTCTGAACTAGCCTTGACTGCTCACGCCACGCCACCTAGAGGGTGAGCAGGGGTTATTTTAAGATGGTAATTCCCTTGTACTGACTAGAGGAGAGGGTCCCTGCTTGTCACAAGTACCTATCTGTGCCAACCAGAGACCCCCAATTCTAGCATGTGTGTTCTGTCAGTGGAATCAGCTGAAGTGAGCAAGGACTGAAATTCCGCAAATACACTGGATTGTTAACAATACAGAACGGAAGTACTGTGTAGTGACTACGTTGAGTAATCTGGTCACCTTAGTTCATAGCCTAAAACAAAGGTGTCCAGCATTGGTTGGGTCGCGTCAGGTTTTCTGAGTGACAGCAGGATATGTAAATGATTTTCATGTAAATGTAGCTAAATGTATCTTATGCAGATATCTTTAAACTTGTGCTTCATGCTCTTGAGAAACAGTATTTCTTAAGATTATTTATCACTCGGCATAACGTTGGTTTTACTCAAATGTGCATTATCGCTTAAAACAGCTACATTTTCCCAAGGGAACCGTGTGCTCTTAAAATACAATAATGCTCCTCTTTTTGATAGAATGGTCACCTCACTGTATGTCATCATAGACACAGCATTTCAAGTCCTGGCTTCTCTTTATATTTTGCAGTTTTATATAGCGCGAACTCGAGCTGAAGGTATCAGAGCGCTTTACATGAGTACCAGTTGCATTAGAGCCTGTTACATTCAAGGCAAGGGGAAATTAAGTGATTTGCCCAGAATCACAGTATATTTGAGCGTCTCTGCCGAGACTCGAACCTGCTTCCCCTGCTTTAGAGTCGGCTCTTGCCGTTAAGCCACATCCTCTCCTGAAAAACTATTTTGACCAGGGGTGTTCAAAGTGGTATGAGAGGACTGATTCTACACCACATTCCAGGATGACCGCAGATTATGCTAAAGACTTCCATTTAGGGTCTTTATATTAAATTGAGGTTTTAAAGAAAAGCTGAAGGGAGAAAGTAGTGGTAAAATCAGTTCCAGCGGATGTTTTCATCTTTCACATTGGCGCTTTTGTAGCATTAATCTATATTAAGTGTATCACTGGCACTTTCCGCTTGCGCCTGAGCCGCCGCCACCCCTGCGCTGCCTGCCCGTCTTGATGCGGTTCAGTGGCTTCATGATCACACAGGTCTGGTGCCTGTCGGACAGCATTTGGGCCACTTCCGTGTTCTTCATGATCAGTCCCTGTCGCTTATGCAGGACAGCTGCTGCCGAGACGCTGACACACTCCCGCTTTCTGCTTGGCACCACCAGCCCTTCCTTCCCTTCTCCCCCCTCCTTCCATGGACGACCACCGTCTTTGGAGAGGTGGGTAATTATCTTACGGTGGCTTGTTTTTACCTGTAAGAGCGATTTTCGAGGTCTTATTTTGGTTAATTATTTAATACATCAGCTTGATAAGGCTCACGCCTTGGGTGACTAACACCCAGTCCTCATGAAATTAAAGCGCGCGCATTTCTCTGATTGCAAGTGCATTGAGGAGAGAAAATACAAACTCCATGGCCACAGGCGCTGAAGCGCACGCACAGCAGGAATAAAGTGACACACTGAGCGAGGCATAGAGCGGGATAATAAATTTCACGGCTCAGGTCATGCCATGACTATTTGTCACGTGCAACAGCTGCCGTGTTTATGCAGCAATGCCATTCTTCCACTATAGTTAAATCTGTGTTTCCCCTGTATATTGTTTCACGTCAAACGTTATTATCCAGACAACAGTGGTGCCACCTCCGTCTTTTTTTTTTGTTTATTAACTATTTTGATTGGAAAAACAAAGAAAAAGCTTGTCATTAGGAGATATAATGCCTCACCCCCATTAATAGTTATTTTATTGTAGAATCTTAGCATCATACTCCTCTAGGATTTCTATAAGGTGCCTAAGGGTAGGGTTTGAGCCTTAGCTCAACTTTCTAGTCCTGCATAAGCGTCTCAGCTCATGGAAGGTAAAGGTATCATATCTAGAAGGTGCCCTGGGAGGGTCAACTTCTACTGGGAGAGATCCACTAGGTTCTGCTCTGAGAGACATGATCTAGTGAGGTGTGGTGTGTGCACCTACCTACACTAAGTGTTACCTACTAAACCTCTCTAGGAGTTGTAGTCAGGGTGTGCTAGGCCCTTTGCTCTACAACAACTAAGGTCAGTAGAACTTAAGTATTTAAGACCTGATTTATATGTACCTCTAGGTACCTTAATGTGATCTTTCAAATTATATCTCGAGATTTTATGGTAAAACAATCAGCAAGCTCTTATCCCAACTGCTGCACACCAATGTGAGAAGATGGCCTGGTATATGATGTCCACTATTCTAGTGGGCACCTTGCACCAGTCCAAACAACCCTTATGGTGATGGTTGTGAAGTCAACCTTATAGACCAGCTATCCTAGTGGTAGCATGGACAAATCAGTCTTAGGCTAAAACTTCAGAGAGCATGTGAAGCCAGCTGTTTAACCAATAATAGTCCCTTGAATATCAAATGAAAGGACACCGCACAAGGTATATTCCAAATATATATGTATTTATTACTAATACAACCCCTCTGCACTCTTTATGAGGTCAGAGTTCGAGATACAGCACAAGTCACTCAATAAGCATACTATAAGTTGCACAAATACAATTCTGCCCTAGGGGCCTCATGAACCATATACTAAGTAAGTGGTATAAGAACCACTTCAGGAAACGTGAACAGGCCTAGGGCCTAGAGAATCGCTGGGGCTACACTGGACAACCAAAGGTTAGGAAGTAGGAGTCCCACAGGATGCGTGTGCAGTGTCTAAACACACACGTGAGTTGCCATAGAGATTGAATGGGAAAGTAAAAGTTACAAAGTAGTAGATTTCGGACACTTCCGGGTGGACTACGGGAAAACCCTCTTTAACTAGGACACTTGGATAGTTAATACCCACGGGAGCACCGGAGTACTCGAGTTACCTCACCCAGGGAAGCTGGGTGCATAGGTGTCTTTTCGTGTCGGGTTTCGTTGCTGAATCCTATGGAGAGCTGAAAGAAAGTGCTGCATATGACCAGGAGGAAAGTGTCTGGGTGGATCCAAGGGTGGATCGGAGTCGAGAAGAACCTGAAAGCAGAGGGAACAGAGTCTTGGTCACTAGCCAGTGACCAGGAAGGAACCAGGCCATGTCGAGATGCAATCAGGTGAAGAGGTGAAGCTCGTGTCCGCAGCCACAAGGTCCAGGAGGCGTCGACGATGACCAGGAGCTGGAGTCAAGCTGTCCCACAATGGATCTAGCTGTTGGCGGTGTCGGTATCCAAATTAGACCCAACAAACCTTGGAAAATGCAATCCATGCAGGATTAGAAGATTGGCTTCTGTTCAGACCAGCAAGGTCTGGGGAGCTTCTCCTTTGCAGGGAAGCTGGAGCAAGACTTGAGCAACCAGGCAAGTGGTGTTGATTTAAGGATTCGTCTTCATAGGGCTCACTAGCCAACGGGATAGCAACTGGGAAGACGCATCAAGCTGAAATACAGGAGCGGGCCCCACGCGGCACTCGTGGAGTGCAGAGGGCTGAGCTTCAGTGCAAATGCTGCTCGGGTCTGGGGCTTCTCAAACCCCAATTCACAACTTCGAAGGGTACCTCTGAAGATGCACGGTTAGCAAAAAGCAAGTAGTCCAGGATGTCCGGTCCCACGTCTCTCGTGTCCGCCACAGGTCTCAGCTTGGCTGTGGATGTGGATCATAGTCGCAGATGTCTGGAAGTCCAGTTCCTGAGTCGCTGAGTCTTCGGGTTTTGGCGGGAGTATCGACAAAGCAAACCGCCAAGTTACTGTTGGTGCCTGTTTGCACAGGGTGGTCACTCCTTGACCACAAAGGAGATGTCTTCAGTCTTCCAGTCGATATGGAATGTGGAAGGTCCAAGAGTTTTGTTTCAGAGTTTCTTTCCAGGATAATCTAATGTCTCTAGACACAGCTCCTAACTTTATACCAAACTAAGGGGCTGGATTACCTGCTAGGTCCCTCCTATGGGTGGACCTTGAGAAGGGGGTGGTTACTAAGGGTGGGCGTAGTTCGCAAAGTAGCGCTACGCGAAGCTACGCAAAGTGCACTTCGCACTACGTGATCTTCACGTAGCACTACGCGAGCTGCGTGTTAGCATGTTCGCACTGTGCAAGATGCGTTTTTAATGATTGCACAGTGCGGACAAGCATCCAGCACTGTGCAATCATTGAAAAAGAGCGAGCTGTAGTTTCTGCTGCTCGAGTAGATTGTTACTCGAGCGGCAGCTTTCTCAACGCGAACTGGTAGTTTCTCATTGAGAGTGGTCGCGAGCATGCGAAACCACTCAAAATGAGAAACCTTACCTCCCCGCGTAACACACTTGCGCCCATCGAACGCAAACTCACGGATTTAGATGCCGCTACGCTACACACCTCAGACCTAGATACAGATGGTCAACGGTTGTCCCTACTTGTTGAATTCCATGAGACTGAGGATCGGGAGCTATTATACTTGGGGAAATACCAGTCTGCCAGATGGTATGGAGAAGCGGAGCGACCCGGCTGGCTCAAATGCTCTGTCCTCCGTATAGCAGATCTTCCATCACCGAACTATGCTCATCCACAAATCAAATACTCTCTTCCACCCCAGCAATTTGTGATGAATTTCTGGACTACTTTACGGCCTTATACCCTTCTAAAATAGGGAGCGATCTTTCAGCCCAAGAAGATTACTTGTCAGAGATTGCTCTGGTGTATTTGGAAAAATACATGCAGGATTTCCTAGCAGAGTCCTTATCCGAGGCTGATGTACTTGGCCGGATTGATGCCCTCTGAGGCTCCTCAGCCCCCGGATTAGATGACTTCACCGGGGACTTCTACAAGGCCTACAAAGATATATTAGCGCCGCAGTTAATAGAGGTTTATGCTGAAGCTCTTTAGAGACAGGTATTGACCCCCACACTACGAGAAGCAGTCATTGTTCTCCTCCCCAAACCTGGTAAGGACACGACCCTTTTTAGGTCTCGTCTATTCCATCCCGTAGGGATGGTGGGAGAGATTTATAGTAAGGCTTTCGAAAAGTCTACCCAACTGCGGATCGCGTACAGTTCATGTGAACCAGGCGCATGCACAGGAATCCGCTCCCCCTACCCCTCCCACAAAGCAAGACAAGACAAGAACATCAAAGCGACCGTGGCTGCTCTGATTCCATTTGCCACCAGCCACTTCACGCGCTCCGCAGGTCATAAACAGGACCATCTGCTCATGAATCCGAATGCTGGCATGGTTGCCCAGCCCCCCTCCCAGCGCTGCCTTTCCTCTGCCATTCTATGGTTTCCAATACATCTTACTAAAACCTAGAGTGGCGCATGCATTCTTTTGTCATCTCTTTTGCTGCTCAGCTTCAACCGGTACCCGACATCGCACCCCAGTTCTACGCTCCTCACATATATTGCCCTGCCCCACCGGAGCTCTGTTTACCACCACTGCATGGCCCCAGCCCCTCTGAAACTTTGCAAAAGTGTCACTGCTGTTAAATTATCTGGCAGAATAAATAAAGCCACAGATGCAACTACCAGACTTTGAGAACTCTTTTTAAATTACTGCAGCATCTGTCACATGGTTAACTTTGGTGTCCTGTCTTCAGATGCACCGGGTTCTGGTGGTGTGCTCTTTGGCACTTTTCCCTAAACTGTCTGTTAACGCTTGTAATTGTTGTTGCTTTCCCTGTAGTCACTTCTCTCCCCCTTTGCCCCTCACCCAGCATTGCTTGATGGTTCTATGTTTCTTCCTCTCTGCAAGCGCTGTATCGTGTAATGACCGAACTGGCCACCATGTGCGTCACTCAGCAGGACTTTGTCACCACCTTTTTTATTTATACAAAACATCAGCAGTAGCGCCTCTGGACGAGGTATGCGGGATGTAGGCGTACTGCAAGGAACGCAGTCATTGCATACATTTTCCTGAGGCCTGGTATAATCTGATTTGAAGAACAGGCAGCAATTAAAAGCATGTGCAGTCTCCCCTCTTTAATAATTTCTATAGCACCAGTCTGTGAATACTTTGTGCTGCAAGAGACACCACAGATTAGGATTACAGTAGAAAAAACATCGTTTTTTCTGCCTTTAGGTAAGAAGGCTGATGTTTTAATGTAGTACAGACTTTCTTGAACATGAATTTGAATATTACTATATTGGGAACTTCTCCCAGCAACAGCATCATAATTAGTTTAACGCCATATAGATTTCACACTGCTTGGAAGACTTTAGGGGGTAAAGTGTGTGTTCCTTGAGACAATAGTGCTGTATCTGGTGTACAACGCCCATTGGGCTCAAAGGGCTTCAGACCCCCCCTGTTGTGTGTGTCAGCCCGGCTGAGAAAGCTTCTCGAGCAACACACAGTTTTTGAGCTGCTGTGGGCTGACCCCGTCTTCTTGCAGCCACACCTGAGTACTTCACAGGTCTTTAAAAGTCAATTTACTTGTTAAACAGGCTTTGTTATTTTTCATCCTTTCTTAGAGCCCCTGCATCTCCACTCTGCATATTGCTGGAAGAGTCAGCCCTTCCCCCCCAGCTCCCCCCCGAAATGTTAGTAGCCTCCCCACCCCCCAAATTTGGCTCTAATTGCACCTCTGTGTCGTATTGCAGGCTTCTGGGCCTTAGTGTGTACCAGTCTCCCATCTGTGCGGTAGGACTGTTTAGATAGGTGGATTGTAGGGGCCTGTTTGCAGATTAGTGCCTCATAGATTGAACATTTGCTTCGAGGCATCTATGCATTAGGCAGAACAGTTAGAAGGCAACAGTTACAGTGAGAAGGAGCCAGACTGCGGTTTAGAAAGCCCAACTGGGTACATCTCTACTTTTTGAGCGCATCATAAGCATTATTTTTTTCAAAATCACTACAAAAAATGTCACTTAGCCATATGACAGTTTATGGTTTCTAAATTGCAGCAAACAGATGTGTTAAAAGTTACACTGTTTACATTATGAGACATATTATGTGCAACTACTGATTACAAATTATGCAGCCCCCCTTATGCCACCATTCCACATAATTCCATTACACAAATCCCCCCTACACAATTCTACCCCACACAAATCTGCAACTAACAATTCCAAATCAATCTACATCATTTCAATGCACTCCACATACATCCCCTCCAAACCAAAACACATGCCTAAAAGGCCTTATCATTTACATCAATAGCTCTAACTCTTGTTTTACCTTTAATTGTCCTTCTTTTGTTCGCCATTTGCTTTTGTACTGCTCCTTTTGTTCAGCACTGCAAATCTTGAAGCATTTCACACCCGGTTGGACCAGGTTTGCGCTATAGAAAACTACAAATAAATGACCCATTTAGTCTGCTACTGTTACACCCAGCCTCTGACCAGACCCCGGGTTTGTCTTTTCTCCTTTCATGAGCTATGACCACCATCTTCTGTGGCCTCTTTCCATGACGTGCCCAAACTCCACTTACTCTCTGCCTATTTAACCTATGGTCCCTTCTCCACTGAAGCAGTATCAGAGCAGACCATAGAAAGAACTATCACTAATGATGCTTGGCAATCAAGAACATACTTGCTTAAAATCAGTATGCTAAAACATGTACTACTCTTGGGCACTGTACTTGTCACTGTTCAATTGGACTGCATCACCACACTAGGATTCTAAACTTCTAACCAAGTGGCTCCCATCGCCTACTCTATGGCATACACGCCCTGTCTTATTGACAAAAGTACTACCTGTCTGAAGAGCCCAATGCACTTCCAGTACCCATGTCTGCAAAATTCAATCTTCTCTGACTAATAGACTCACAGCAAAGCCCTCTCTTACCAATATAATCCCAGCAACCACGATAGGCCCAATATACTCCCAGCAACACTCTCTCCCCAATATTCTCCCCCCCAAACTCTCCCCAATATACTCTCAGCAAACCCCCCTCTCGCCGATATACTCCAAGCAAACCCTCCCTCCCCAATATACTCCCAGCAAACCACCCTCTCCCCGATATACTCCAGCAAACCCCCCTCCCAAATATACTCCCAGCAAACCCTCCCTCTCCCCGATATACTACCAGCAAACCCTCCCTCCCCAATATACTCCCAGCAAACCCCCCTCCCAATATACTCCAAGCAAAGCCCCCCTCCCCAATATACTCCGAGCCTAAGTTATCTCTGAACTTCCCCAAGTCCTACAATGCCATACTTGGCACTAAATCACATCACAATAAATATACTTCAAAGAAATGAAACACAATGTAGATCACGGCAAGCACCACAATATTTTGGTATAAACAACGGGAACCCTTGGTCCTAGCCGACATCTACTAAAAAGTCAACTCCCCTTATGCATGACGTCAAAGGAAATTGATGCATTTGTGTCATCTTTACTAGCCTAGCCAGTTGTTTAAAATGATCAGAGGTATGTTGCTTTTTGGGCAGGTGGAGGGCTCTATATTAACTCCTCAAAGGTGACCTCTCTGTGACCTCAGCACCCAAGGTTACCAGTTGATGACCCCACGTCACTTAAGACGCAATGCACCTCTCCTGGCTTTCCTTTTACAAAGTTTCGTTTTCAGTTGTTGTTAGACCTGGCACCATTGGCGTGGGTCTCCCTTCCACTTTTGCTGTTGC